>NC_135712.1:2632143-3280085 GCF_964656455.1 Halichoerus grypus
GGAGCTCTTACACTAGATGAGACTAAAAAAAAAGAGACAAACCTGTATTCCTGTGCCATAAAGACGCTCAGTTCCTAAAAGCCAAGACCTTGGAAAACAGGATTGACCCGAGTATGAATACTATTTGACATTTAAGATGAGGATCAGCTTCTGCCCAGAGGCTCTGCATCTGAAAGAAATCCTCTCAAAATGCAGCAAAGTGCTTTCTACTGCGAAGCCCTGTGTCTGCTGCATCCCATGTTATAGGAGACATGCAGGAACAGCCCAGTCGTGCCCACAGCAGGGAAACAGTGAAGAGAATTGGGGCACACCTATATGATGGAAGAGTACCTTTAAACTTAATGTAAAATCTAGTTTAAAATTTTGAAAATGATTTACTTCTCAATTTTAAGAGTAAAAAATTATATAGCCTTTCAAACAAACCGTTCAAGTGTTAAGACTGAAAACACATTGTAAATTGGCATATAGTACAGTAATGGTAAAAATACATATTTTTTAAAGATTTTATTTATTAGAGAGAGAGTGTGCACACACAAGCAAGGGGGAGGAGCAGAGGGAGAGGGAGAAGCAGACTCCCCGCTGAACAGGGAGCCCGATGTGGGGCTTGATCCCAGGACCCCAGGATCATGACCCGAGGCGAAGGCAGGCGCTTCACCGACTGAGCCACCCAGGTGCCCCGTAATGGTGACAATATTAAAATATCCCATGATATCCCTAGAACAGGAAGGGCCAGTGATCTACTGAAATAGGACCATGGAAACCAGTCGATTGAAAGCATTGTTTTCTGCGCTTTATGGGGAGAGCTAAGAGTTTAATGCGTCCCTCCGCTATAAAGAACAATCAGGTTACAGAAAGGCTGTAAAGGGGGGCGCCTGGGTGGCTCAGTTGCTTAAGCGACTGCCTTCGGCTCAGGTCATGATCCTGGAGACCCGGGATCGAGTCCCGCATCGGGCTCCCTGCTCAGCAGGGAGTCTGCTTCTCCCTCTGCCCCTCCCCCATCTCATGCTCTCTCCATCTCATTCTCTCTCTCAAATAAATAAATAAAATCTTTAAAAAAAAAAAAAAAGAAAGAAAGGCTGTAAAGGATAACACAGGAATCCAGTGTGTAGCATTTCACATGAGAAATAGACTGTGTGAGCACCTCTCGCAGGAGCGAAGCCACTAAGGTTCTCCGTTCTGTCCCCTCCCCAAGGTGAAGGCCCAGCTGGAAGAACAGGAAAATAAGAAGTACGCTACCTTTAAGGCTGTGGAATTCAGGAGCCAGGTGGTCGCAGGGATGAACTACTTCATCAAGGTGAGGGTCAGCCACGGGTGGTGGGTGGCCGGGAGGGTGGCAAGCAGGAAGCTGATGACCCGAAGGGATCCCCTACCCCTATCCAGGGCCTTTGTCATGCAGGCTGGCCCAGCAGGGCACGTGGGGTCACAGGGCCTGCCTGCCCCTCCCTCGCCTTACCCCCTTCCATCTCTCCAGGTTCAAGTTGACGATGATGAGTTTGTGCACCTTCGAGTATTTCGAAGTCTCCCGCACGAAAACAAGCCCGTGGCCTTGTCCAGCTATCAGACCAACAAAGCCAGGCATGACGAGTTGGCGTATTTCTAGTTCCCACCCTGAACAGGGCTCGTCCATGTGGTTCTGTCCTCTGTGGACGTGTCTGGGACCAAAAGCAAATGTCGTTTCTACACGGGGCCACTTGGGGGGGGGGGATGTCACCACCTCGTTTGCGACTCTGTTCCTGACTTTCAGCGGGAGAGACAAAGTCAACACAGTCACTGATCTTAATTACTTTCAGAGAGGGCTTATATTCTCTTTAAATCCATATTTTTAAATGTTTATGAACTTACTCCTTTGTTTGGGTGTTTTCTTTGACCTGAAACCATAATCACATACAGGAGCGTCGGGAGGTGAAGGGACGTGTTTATGCGGTGGTTTTAGAGCTACTGGCTGCTGTGCGGGGGGGGCCCTCCTGGGTCACGCGCTGGCCGCAGCTGGCCAGCCCCCGCCCTCCCCCTGCGGAGCTGCGCCCTGGGGGAGTTGCCCAAGGTCCCCGTGAGTGGGCGGAGGACCCGGGATTCCAGGAGCCTGTGTTCGAACCACAGCTACCCACACTCATGCCTTGACTCCATCCTGTCTCCAGGCCTAGTTTCCCCCATAAAAATGAAAGGATTTGGGTAAATCTGATTCTAGAGCCTTAGCTCCAGGGTACTTGGACGCATTCACACACCGCCTTACACTCTGGTAGAAACACACAGATGCGTGCGCAACGGGTGTAACACTTCAGGTAACAGAGGTGGGCGTGCAGAAGGGTCCGTCGGCCTCGCTGAGCACCGGCCTCCTGCAGGGTCTCGAACTTCTGCTCTGAGCTGCGGGTGCGGCTACGGTGGAGCCCCTGGGCAACAGCACATCTCCAGTTCTCAACAGAGGGTCCCCGCGTCAGTGACGTCAGTCCTGTGCTTGGTTTGCCCCGGGTCTGCGTTTCATAAGCAAAGGGCACACATTACTGTTATCGGGAGAGGGAGGACTGGTGAGGTGTCTGGGGTTCAGGTCGTGGCAGGAGGTTGTTCTCGAGGGTTCACGTTGGTCTCGGATTCCCAGACCTCTTTGTGTCCGCGGCGTGGGGCACGTCGAGCTGGCTCTGCGGCTGCAGGATCGGGCTGTCTGGATCTCGAGGGAAGGAAGAGTGCGCTAGGGCAGCGTGGTGAGCAAACAGCTTCGAAGCTTTGAAGAACACCCTAATACGAGCTGTGTGCGTCCTAGTCACTGTCCTTGAACTAGAATAAAAAGCTTTCCTAACAGGCTCTTATTCTTGGCAGTCAAGCAATTTTGCATTGAAATGAAGATTGAGCATATTTTGCAACTCAGCATGGGGACAGTAATCCAGAGCTGGTTTGGGGGACATACGCTCTTCCATCTGCCCCCTGGTCCCTCAGTGCAGGGACCACCATGGGGCTCCTGTCCGTGTCTCCCTACAACAGGACTTTTCTCTAGTTCTGCAACTCACCCACCAGGTAGCCCTTCGTGCCAGGCTGGTGACGCCCCCCCAACCATGGCCCCTCACACACCTGGAATGGCCCCTCACTGAGCCCTCCTCCATTCACCCCTGGGAGTACCATCTGTTCCTCCAGGACCAAGAAGACTGCGAAAGGGACCCAGCCCACTGCTGAGTGTCACAGACCCCGGTGCTCAAGCTCCCCAGGTGGGAACGAGCCCCCCTGGGCCAGCAGGTGGGCACCTTTCCCAGCTGCCCTCAGGTGAGCTTCCTCTCCTCCGCCCAGAATTCTCGGCGAATGTCACTTTTCCCAAGGCCTGACCCTGCATCCCCCCCGGACCGGACAGGTCAGCGCACTCTGCCAGCCCTGGTTCTGCCCTTCCAGGGGGCCCCCGGCTTCCTCACCAGCTCAGAGGAGCAGACCCCACCACACCTGGTCTCTAACTGCTCCTGGCACACGGTGCCGGCGGAAAGCACAGTCAGCTGACTCAGATGAGATCAGGTGCACATCGGCCTGGAGATAGAGGAACAAGTAACTGAGGTCACTCATGCACTGGACACAATCATCGGTGTGGGTAATCTGTCACCACCAGGTGGGGTGCCTAGGAGACTCTCACTGAGCTGCTTGGAAGTGGCATTCATGCATTTTCTGTCCTTGCAAAAGCAGGCACATGGCTCCAGCAGACAAGGGCTAGAAAAAAATGAGAATTCTAAAGGAACATGTGAATTCCTCTATAGTCCAGGTCTGGACAAAGGCTTTTAATCTACAACTCCAATTACAGACTTGGAGAACGTATTTGTAACTTATTAAGGGTTAACGCTGCTAATGTATAAAGAACTCTTAAAAGTGGAGAGAAAAGGATGAAAAATCCTATTGTAAAATAATCAAAGACCTGAACACAATCACAACAATTATTAAAATGCCCATGTAACACTTTTTTTAAAAGATTGATTGATTTGAGGGGACGCCTGGGTGGCTCAGTCGGTTAAGCGTCTGCCTTCGGCTCGGGTCATGATCCCAGGGTCCTGGGATCGAGTTCCGTATCGGGCTCCCTGCTCCGCGAGGAACCTGCTTCTCCCTCTGCCTCTGTCTCTCTCTCTGTCTCTCATGAATAAATAAATAAAATCTTTAAAAAAATAAATAAATAAATAAAAGATTGATTGATTTGAGAGAGAGAGAGCCCACAGAAGGAGAGGGAAAGGGAGCAGCGGGGAGCCCGATGCGGGGCTCGATCCCAGGACCCCAGGATCATGACCCGAGACGGCAGGCAGATGCTTCACCGACGAGCCCCCCAGGCGCCCCTCCACGTAACAGTCTTCATGAGAGAAGAGCAGAGTGAAACCGCGCCGAGGCCGTCTCCGTCCTGCTCCCCTGACAAACGTCCGGAAGCCTGTAACCCCCCAGTGGGCTGGGAATGCAAACAGGTGCTGGCCCTGTGCGGGAACTGGTGGCCTCTCGGGTCCACAGGCACATGGCCTTCCAGCTGGCGCCCCCGCTGCACGGGGACCACGAGCACAGAGTTGGCAGCGGCTGGCAGGCAGGTGGTTGGCAAGTGAGCACATGATGGAGGAGGGGACTCCTCATCTGATTCAGGGCTTCCTGTCACTGTACCGTGCCCAGCTCACCTCTGCAGGCCCCGGGCCTCCCTCGCCTGTCCATCCCACCTGCCCTGGCCTCCACTGCGGCAGCTCCGGCACCAGTGTCCAGCCCGGGGGGACCCACAGCCGCCCTGGGCGGGGCAGCACACCTCCCAAGCCCAGGGGTGCCCGCCCCTGTGGGGTGGACTTCGACCCACTGGAGGAGATGGGAGACCTGGAAGCCCAGCAGGCCGCCTGGCCAGCTAGGTCACACCCCGTCGGGCATCTTCTCTCCCTGCCTTGTCCCTTTTTCTGTCCTCACCTGCCAGCCTGGGATGGCACCCCCCCCCCATACTACTGTGCTCAAGAGTGGGACTAGGCTAGGCTCTCTTCTGGGAACCCAGTCTGGGAAAGCCCTAGGTGCTGTGGTCTCCAGGCCGGCCTTCCCAACGCCCCCAGGGGAAGCCCGAACCAGGAATCCTCCCGATGGTTGAGGTTTGACAGCCACGCGTGGTCCTCTGCTGGATCTTCCATGCAGAGCCTCAGAGAGACAGGTGACTGTGTGAGGACCCAGGTACCTCACACCCCCTAGGACGCAGAGGGCTGAAGTGGGTCCCCCCTGAGGATGGCCCCGAACCTGTGGATGTTACCTTACTTGCAAGGGGACATTTCAGATGTGATTAAGCCAAGGGTCTTGCGTTGGAGCGGTGATCCTGGACTCTGTGGGGGGCCCAATGTCATCCTAGGGTCCTTAGAAGAGGAGGCAGGGGTCAGAGTCAGACCAGAGAGGCTACACTGGTGGCTGTGATGTGGGGGGGCCACGAGCCAGGAACGCAGCCCCTCTAGAAGCTGGAAAAGGCAGGGAGTACATTCTCCCCGGAGCCTCTAGGAGGAAGCAGCCCTGCCCGCCTATCTTGACCTGTCTGCCCTCCGCGCTGGGCGTGCGTCAGCGTCGCTCTAAGCCCCTGCATCTGTGGAAGTGAGTTACACCAGCCACCCACAGTCGTCCACCGGGAGGGCCTTGCGGGCCCGAGAGGGGGCATGGGAGAGTCCGCAGTGGGTTCGAGAGGTGGAGTGTGACATTCCAGACATAAAGCGATTCCCATGTCCTCTCCCACCCTCCTCCGCCTCTCTGGCAGGCGAGGAGCCTGGTGTTCCTGGAGGCTGCCTGCGGATTTACTCACAAAGGTGTGGGTGACTCACAGTGGGAGCTCGGTACCTGCCCGGCCAGTACGACCAGCACTGTCACCACCAGGGGTGAGGGAATTGAAACCCAGGCACTGGAACCCAGAAGGAGCAGTGACACGCATCAGTGGCTAAAGCCGGTTCTCCGAGTCTGGCCTGGAGGGGCTGGGGAAAGGGAGTCCCACCCTCCCCGGCACCCCTGCCCTCAGGCGGAGCTCACGGGCCAGGAGTCCCACCCTCCCCGGCACCCCTGCCCTCAGGCGGAGCTCACGGGCCAGGAGTCCCACCCTCCCCGGCACCCCTGCCCTCAGGCGGAGCTCACGGGCCAGGAGTCCCACCCTCCGCGGCACCCCTGCCCTCAGGCGGAGCTCACGGGCCAGGAGTCCCACCCTCCCCGGCACCCCTGCCCTCAGGCGGAGCTCACGGGCCAGGAGACCCACCCTCCCCGGCACCCCTGCCCTCAGGCGGAGCTCACAGGCCAGCCCCCAGGGCACAGAGCAGATGAGAGAGAGGAGACCTGGGCCTCAGAGCGGGGGTCAGGTCAGGTCCGTCGGGCAGGCTCATTCCTTTAAGAGGGGGGGCATGTTCAGGGCCTCACTCCCATGCGTCTCAGCAATCAGCACTGCTGGGCGGGCAGGTTGTCCGGGGGGCGAGGGGCTTCAGGTACTAGGGGATAATTAACGGGGAGTTCCTCACAGGAAAAGAAATCACTGCACTGCAAAACCATCATCAGAAAGAGATTTATTTGTGGATGGATAATCATGAGTCAATAGCACACAGACACGGACCTTACAGTGCTGGTACGGACTTTATTAACATCCACACACGCACAGGAGGTAGGGCTGGAGACCCGGGGCTGCCCAAACCACCCCCTGGGCCTCAGAGACCCTCCCTCCCTCTCCCACGCAGCAGCCGCCGCCACCATCTGAGTTCATTTCCAGGAAGGCCCAGGCCAGCGCTGGTCAGGCTCTGAGTCAGCGCCTCGGTCCTCCTGTCCGTCCAGTTTTGCCATCATTGGCCAAAATCCCAACTAAAATTCTAAATTAGAAAGTATGCAGCTGGACAGTCAAAAGCATTCAAAACGCCATCCACACACTCGTCATCCTTGGGGGCTGGATGTTGTACATGAGGGACTCACCTCCCGCGCCTAAGAGTAACATCTACGCTGCCAGTCAGGACAATGGTCCCAGGTATTTTGTGGGGGGTCTATAGTCTTGCTGCACATTTTGCTTCCCCTCTGTTCTCTGGGATATGCTGAAGGCTGAGACCAGGCCCAACTCTCCATTTCTTTCCCTGGACAATCACCCTCCTCGTGCCAGGAGCTGGGTCCCACGTGAGAAAGTAAATAGAGTGGCTTTGAAGCCAGGGACCTTGTTCCACAGCTCAGAACAGTGTGGGCGGCAGGGGGCACCCCAGCTCCCTCCCCAGACTGCCCGGCTCTGCAGAGCATGCGGCCCAGAGGTTTAGGGTGGCAGGCTGCCCTCTCCGTTCCTCAGCTCAATTCTGCAGGGCGAAGGGCAGGGACCCTTGCTCTCTGGCTTCACGGGCAACCTGCGGGACAGTGAGTGACACCCTGGCCAGGTAAGTGGCCCACAGCCTCAGGAAGGCCTTTCCCACCAGAATGGGCTTCCGGATGCAGAAGGTGGAAACCTGCCCCATACTGGTGTGGGGCCAAGGGCGGGGAGGAGCTGCGGTTGACCTTGTTCACCCCCACCTGAAGTTCATTGGCAGCCGGGGCTCAGAGTTCAGGGCTCTGCTGGTCTCCGACAGTGGGAAAGGTTTTAAAACGTGTTTACCCTGCCAGAATTTTAAAAGAAAATGCTGGGAAGAACTTTCTGTTAATCCAAAGTTTGGAAATATTCTCTAAGTCGGAACTAAAGTCACTCATCAAATTCTGTCTTAAGCAAAGGAACACATTGTGTCGTTTGTGAGTACAACCTCAGGACAGGCAGGAACGTGGTGGTTCGTGAGACAATGATTAATCAGCATCGGCACACAGTAAAACAAACGGTTTTGTACTGCGAACCACCTGCACAAGTCCACAGGGAGACATGCGCCCTAGCAGCCTGGCATTTTAGGAACCTGGCCAGCCCGCTGCAAGCACAGCCCCTGGGGAGCAGACCCCAAGACCGGGCTCCAGTCACTGGAGACTTGTGCACTACTGAAGCGCCCCCAGAGGGGTGGTGAGCTGTGCAAGCACAGAGGTGGGGCCCAGACCCTGCCCATTCACCCCCTGCCGGCAGAGGCTGCAAGTGCAGGGCTGGATTCTGCAACCATAGTGAGCTCTCTATAAGATAAACACGCATGGGTTCAGGACACTTCTCACCTGCACAGACCCTCCGACTGCTCGACTGCCCGTGCCACACAGTGACCACAGCACAGACACACACATGCGCACACCAGCTCTGTGGCCACATGCGTGCAGGCATTTGATCACTGTGCCCCTGTGCTTCGGGGGTCCAGCCTCACCAGCGACCTCGGGGCAGAAATGAAGTAGGAGGTCTCCTGGGGGAGTGTCGTCCCTCCAGACCAACCAGGCCCAAGCGCGAGGCTTCCGGGCTTGGGGCAGTGGACCTGGCCTCCCAGAGCTGCCCGCCCAGGGATGGGGGTCCTTCTGAGTGCCCAGCCAGCTCATACATCTACTGTGCTTCCTCTATGAACACACAGGACCTGGCTCTGTAGGGAAGTGTTAGCGCAAAGAGCTGCACGGAGTGAGTGACAGGATGAGAAGGGAGGCCCCCTGCAGCCTGGCAGCGGGAGGTGGCATGCAGTGAACACTGGTGGGCTCCGCAGCCATGCCCCTCTGGTGGGCAGAGCAGAGTCTGGGGGCCACACGTCTCCCACCTAGACTCAGACGGCGAGGACCACACTCACAGCGTCCTGCTCTGCGCATGATCCCCTCTGCCCACTCAAACTTCCTTCCCCGATTTCTGGCCCAGGCAGGTGCTGGGGTGGGGGGTTCCCGTCGAAACCCCGTCCCACGGGAGATGTGCTTAAGGGACGCCCAAGCGACCAGGTGGGGGGCAGAGAAGGAAGACAGGGACTCCCGGCTCTTCTGGTGTGGGAATACAGAGTGCTCACAGGGGGCCTCTGATTCAGGAAGGTGTAGACCCGAAGCCCCAGGCAGGTGGTCCCATCAAAGGGCAGGACGGGTAAGGAGAGGGCGTGCTCATGGTGCCAATCCAGCAGTCAGAATGCTGTCACCTCCTTTACTGTACATTTCATCTGGGATTGAACATGAGGTCAAGCAAGGAGGTATGGCGGAGTCAGGAGTGGCCTCAGGACACCCAGTGATGCCAGGGCCCAGCCGCCTGGCCCTGCTCCCCCCGCCTCCTCCCCAGAGGCAAGGATTCACCCTGCCCTCCATCTCCAGCACACAGCATTACTTTTCCTGCATGATGGAGGTGGGAGGGGATCGTACATCTGCACTGAGGACTCAGGCATCATGGTGCGGGCAGCGTGCTCTGGCCTCCGGCCGAACATGAAAAGCACCCTCCTGGGCGCCTGGGTGGCTCAGTTGGTTAAGCGACTGCCTTCGGCTCAGGTCATGATCCTGGAGTCCCAGGATCGAGTCCCGCATCGGGCTCCTTGCTCAGCAGGGAGTCTGCTTCTCCCTCTGACCCTCCCCCATCTCATGCTCTCTCTATCTCATTCTCTCTCTCAAATAAATAAATAAAAATCTTAAAAAAAAAAAAAAAAGAAAAGAAAAGCACCCTCCACTTATTCATTAGGGCACTTTCGCCAAAACACACTCAGTCCACTGAATAATTAGATGGTGTTTTAAAAACTGGTTACAGCAAGTTTAAGAACAGGACAACAAAGCATCATTTGTATCATCGCTGACATATATTACAAAAATAATGCAGATTAACACGATTACCTTAGCAGAACTTGACAATGATTTGAAAATGGTTTTTAAAAAAGGATATTTTGTAATTCATCTTTAAGGTCACAGAAGCTTTGAAAAACTATTGAAATCTGTACTCTGATCATAAGCGGGCGATTAAGGACCAATACATCTCTCATCTCAAAATATATAATTATTACTTTGCATGTTACTAAACTATGGAAAATAGAAACAAAGATTAATTCTAATTTGGACCCAACCTGTATAAAAAAACCACTGCTAACGACCATGGTGGACTTCTGGGTGGGAAATTCTAAGCACTGACAAGCCAGGGCCTCTATGTACACAGAGGACTGAGCCTAGGATCGCATGGGCTCAGCAGCAGCACGGGACACACACACCTTGCTGGGAGCTGGAGGGTTGGACAGTCTCCCACAGAAGCTCCCAGGACCCTGGGATCATGACCTGAGCCGAAGGCAGACGCTTAACAGCTGAGCCACCCAGGCGCCCCTGAATGTTTCTACAGGAGCCCCGCACTCTGCAGAGGCTCTCAGGACGCCCGGGTCCCGCTGCCGATGCAGAGGGCTCGACACCACCTCTCCCAGTGCTTGGGGCTTCACAGTCAGAGGAGACAGAGGAAAACGTCCTGGATCCCGCCAGAAAGTTCACGATGTGACAGGAAGCTTTACGGGTGGAATAATCATCCTACATATAGTAAAGGGAAGTAAAGGAACTGAGTGGAACACAAAGGCTAAGCCTCTGAAATAAAAGATAAAGAACAGGGAGTCAAACAGTGTTTGCGGGGTGTGCCCCATGGCTGCCAGACACACACAGTGAGCCCTTCCGCCCTACACCATAGCTCCGGGGAGGCTTTTCCGTCATCCCACTGCGGAGACACACATTTAGATTCCTTCCTGTCTTACCCTTGCTCTCGATATTAAAAAAGAGAGGGACAAACTTGCTGGCTGGTGGCATGGCCGTCTCCCCAGCTCTGCTTGGCAGTGACAGGCGGCCAGGCTCTGCCCCAGGGCTAAGCGGAGCCCGGTCCTCAGAACCCGGACACAGGACAGGGACAGATACCCTGACCTGCGCCCGCTGTGGGAGCCACGAACCACTGAGCCTGTGCACAGGCTGTCGGGCACTAATGCGTAAGTTAAGACACTCAGGACGTGGACGGACTGGGAAGAAAGAAAGTGGATGGATGGGGCGCCTGGGTGGCTCAGTCGTTAAGCGGCTGCCTTCAGCTCAGGTCATGATCCCAGAGTCCTGGGATCGAGCCCCACATCAGGCTCCCTGCTCAGCGGGAAGCCTGCTTCTCCCTCTCCCACTCCCCCTGCTTGTGTTCCCGCTCTCGCTGTCTCTGTCTCTGTCAAATAAATAAATAAAATCTTTAAAAAAAAAAAAAGAAAGTGGATGGAACAACATGGAGACCAGCATTTCTTGGTTTCGGGGAGTCTTCATCGGAGTGAAGAACACGGCACTGAGGAGGTGGCAGTGGTTCCGGAGGCCACGGGGAACTGCCGCAGAAGGGGGGTGCGGGTTGCAGGACAGGACCTGCATGTGGGACATACGCAAGGGGCTCCCCGGGGAGGGCCTGCTTTCCCAGGGGCCGCCATCTGCCCCCCCATCCTGCAGGCTGTGGGCTCCCGGGAGAGGTGGACCTCTGTACCCCCCCGAGTAGGGATGGGGGCTCGGGGGCCGGGTGCTGAGAGCCTGGAGGCAGACTGAATCTTCAGGATGGGCACCACTCCCTGCTTGCAGCCACACCTGGGGGTCCTCAAACTTCTGGGCAAAGTGGGGCCAGAGAGGTCGCCCCAGCAGTGGACAACCAGCCTGGTGTCAAGGCCTAGGTTGTGGCCTCTACCAGAGGCATCTGGGAGCTGCTCCTCTGGCACTCTGCCCTGGCCCCTCCCTGAGGTGCCGACACCCTCTCCTGTGAGGGGCAGGCACAGCTGCAGCTGGCTTTTCGAGGGGCCTCTTGCTTCCTGGCTTCCGGCTGGCACAGAATGCAGAACCGAGCAGGGAGCGGCAGGTATCCCCCGCTGCCCCCCCGTACCCATCTCTGCACGGGCACCACGGCTCGATGCATCTGTTCCCGGCAACTGGGGGCAAACACAGTGCGTACTCGACCTGCCGTGCCACAAAATAGGGAACACAATGTGCCAGTCCTCCTACAAGCTGTCCTTGACCCACAGGACTTTTCCTCATCTCCATCACGTCACCCAGCAGGTCCCTGGGCCCACGGATGGGCATGACACATGCAGACCAGCCTGAATGTTCAGGGTCCTGGAAAAGTGCCCCCCAGCATGACTGCACAGTGCCTGGGTGTGCCGGGCCAGCTGCTGTCAATCTGTCCCCGCAGGGAAACCTTCCCTGGTGACCTACCCAACAGCTAAGTGACAAACAAAATGTCTGAAGTGGGAGCAGAGAGGATCAGGTCAGAAAGACAACACAGATTTGGCATAATTCTTCCAGACGCAAATGGTTAAAACCCAAGTCTTCCTTGGGGACACACAGAGCCCGGGCTTCCCCAGCCCCAGCCCACTTGGGACGGGACACACCGCGCCCCAACAGTAGAGCCGCGGGGAGCTGCATTCCCCAAATTACAGATTTCTGTGATTGCTTTGCTACTTTTGAAAAGCACGACCAGCACGTTTTCACAATAAGACCAGTTGATGCTGGACACTCACGAAATAAAAAAAGACCAAGTTTCAGTCACAGCTCTAAGGCAGACGCTACATGTTCACAGGACAAGGGAGACACCACACGCCGTGCACTGGGGTGCGGAACACGGGCCTCACAGCACTGTGGCCTGGACCACGATCTCCGGGTTCTCGATGTCCTTTTTGCTCTGGACCATCCTCAGCTCCAGCTGCGCCGGGCTGGGCTTCAGCCCTCCCACTGCCTGGGCTACAGGACAAAGCGTCAATGACAGGGACAGAGCAGAAGCTACCCCGACGTTCCTCCCCCCTTCCCTTGCCTGAGCCCTGACAGCCCACACCACCTCTGGAGTTCCCACCCCGGGCTCACACCCCACAGGCTGGCCCTGCCCCTGCGCGAAGGCCAGCGGTGGCGGCAGGAGCCTCAGAGACCCCGCTGCCAGCACCAGAGCTGTCTCCCCGCTCCCCCCCCGCCGCTCTAAGTGCCAGCCACCTCACGCGCCCTTGGCCCTCTCCAGGAGGTACCTTTTGCACATTTGATGGTCCGCTGCAGAACGTGGTGCATGGCAGACACGGTCTTCTCACAGGCCACCTGTGGGGAAGGGGGGCACAGGAGATACACACACCTTGTGGCTCCCCCATTCCCATGATGCCCAGAGTCCGCATAGGGTCTTCTGCGTCCACAGCACTGTCTCCACCCAAGTCACCAGGGCACTGGCTTTACCATCACATGCTCCCCACCCTGCGACGGCTCACCACAAAGATCCTGGGAGAGCTGGGCAAATGCCTGCGTACTAAAATTAACCGCCTCCCTCTGGCCCGTGTACTCTGGGGAAGGGCTGAGACTTAGGACCTGTCGATATTGTCTGGCGTGCAGTAGGTGCTTAATACAAGTGTTTCTGGAATGAAGTAGTTGTAAAGAATCTACACGGAAAAGAGCTCCTACTCCAGAGTTGGCCAAAGTCATTGCTTGCTGGCGTCTCAAAGTCAAAGACTCAGGGCTTATCAGGAGCTGGGGAAGTGAGTGGAACGCCCTCCCACCCAATTCCAGACCCAGGGCTGTGCTGAACCTGGATTTAGCCTCAGGCAGCCCGGCAGCAAGGCCTCCACTGGGCACCAGCTGGCCAAGGTGCCCTGTACCAGACAGAATGCCCACGGCTGCCAACTAAAACAGCAGGTCTGTGCTCACCCTCATCCCTGGGTGTCGGGGGCCAGGGGGCACTGGCCAGGACACAGCACATTAGGGCTTCACATCACAGCACCTGTCCCTGAGCCCTGTAGGCAAGAGGGGCTGGGCTCTGCCCAAGCCCTGCGTGTCACAAGTGGGACTGATGTGATACGGAGGGCGTGGGCCTGCCCCCAGGGGGAGACAGGGCCCCTCCTGGTGTCCAGTAAAGACAGCTTTAGGGGAACCCACTTCCAGATCCCAACTCGAAGTTCCTCCTTCCTCCAGTGGACCCGACACAGATGAGGCATGCTTTGTCTCTCTTAACCACCCCTCACAGCTGCCCCTCCTGTGCACATTCCAGAGATGGGGGCCTCCTCCTCTGCCACCACAGTATGCAAAGAGGGGCCCAACGGCTGGGGTGGCCTTGTGCACAGCGGGTCTCCAGTTCTGTGGTTCTAACAATGCTGAAGGAAGACACAGCATGACTGATGTCATAAAGCAACTACACTGCATGCGGTGCAGAAAGAGGTCAGAGATCGCGGCTGTCACTCCTGAGCTTCCCGATGGAACACATGGGAAAGACCCCCGACACCCCACACCCCAATTTACCAGATCAGTAGCAACCGCTCCCCTTGCCCAGCAATGCCTGCGCAAAATGGCTTCCTCTGTACACACGTGCATTTGTGGACTTTTACACACGATGTGGGAAGTGGGGGGAGAGATGGACACACAGACAACTGCTAGCAAGAGATGAGCGTCTTTGCAAGTCTGACTTCGGAGCCCTGTCCCCCATCCCTCCGAGGGGGCTCCCAGCCTCTGAGTCTATCGAGTCACTGGGGCAATGACATTTCAGGGCAAACGTTGACTGGGCTGCTCTCCTGGGAGATGCTCCCAGTTACACACTCACTGAGGCCACAGTGACCCCTCTCAGGCCTTGGCTCACACCCCCGGGACTTCGTCTGGCTCAGGACTGCCCCGTAGCCGGACCCGGCCGACTCCAGCATGGTGTACGCAGTCCTCCTGTTTAAGCCCCTGCAGCACCCAGATCGTCCCTGCTGGAGGCAGGGAGGGGGCTCATCCTGCTGACCTTGAGGTTGTTGGGGTGTTTGTGCGTCCACGCCAGGAGCATGGCGGCGAAGAGGTCCCCGGTGCCCACAAAGACCGCATCGACCTTGTGCATATCCATGCGGATGCGTTCTGTCACCACAGAGCCATCGGGGTTCCCTGGAGAAGAGCACGGCCAGTGGGCCCTAAGACCCTGGGCCAGCAGAGCACTGGGAACTGGCCTGCCCCCCTCCCCGCTTCTCCCCTGCACGGTGGCAAGGAGGGCCAGTGTTGCCTCTCAGGGGCTCACTGGGACGGACGCCCCATCCCCAGGAAGAACGTGGACACTGGAAGCCCCAGCAGGATGGCCCGGGGGAGCACGGCCCAGCGGCACGGGGGGACCAGCACCTGTGACAGGACGCAGAGGGAGCCCATGGCAGGAGGAGCCACGAGGGCGCCCAGAGCCACAGGGACCGTGGACCTACTGAAATGGGGGTGTGTGTGCGGGGGCGCGCGGGGGTGTGGGCTATGCTCTCCCACAGACACAGACGGGGTGGTGCGAAGGCCGCGTGCCCTCTGGGGCAGTGAGTGTGACCCCGACTCGCGTGTCATTTTGGCGCTGTGCAGCAACAGCAGCTCAGGGGGCGTCTCCCGATTACCGATCGCACCGGAGGCCCCAGCCCTCCCAGGACTTACGGATCCTCTGGCTCCCCAGCGCAGTCAGGAAGTCCCTGCCCCTCGGGGAGAGCAGGTTGGAGCTGGTGATGACCACCGTGTCGGGGCCCATGGCGTGCAGCTCGTCCATGACCTGCGGGGGCACGGGGGGGCATCAGCCACACCTTGGCCGCCCTGGCCGGGGCTCCCGGCGGCCCCTGTGCCAAGAACGCACTTCAGCGGCTCGGCTTCACGGGGCGGAGGCCGGAGGCTCTGAACGTGAGCGAGCAGCCCGCGCCGAGCGGCCGCCCCTGCGGGAGGCCTGAAGCTGCGCCCGCTCCACACAGCCCAGCACGCCCTCCCGGGACACAGGCCCGGGGACGAGACCCCCGGGGAAACCGGGGCTCCGCACTGCCGGCCCGCCGGAGGGGCCGCCCGCCTCAGGGAAGGGGCCCCCCGCGCCCCGCAAGGCTCTCACGCGGACGCCGCAGCGGCACGGGCGTCCGGCTTTCTGCTCCCGGGCCCGCGAGGTCCCCCGCGTCAGCCCCGCGGCTGCGCCCGACCCTCCGCAGCCCTGGGCCCAGGAGCCGGAGGAAGCCGGCCGGCAGTCACGCGGCGGTGCCCCCTCCAAGCGGCTCTCCCGTCACGGCTGGCGGAGGGCCCGCCGTCCTGGGGCAGCAGCTCCGGCCGCGCGCTCCGTCCTCACGCGGGGGCCCTCAGAGCGGGGGCAGCCCTGTTCCCTCCGCACGCCGGGGACACAGGCTCCACAGCCCCCGGGCCTGCCGCGCCCGTCACTGGGCCTGCTGGGCGGACCTGCCCCTGCCGGCGCGAGGCCACAGCTCTGAGGGGGCCCAGCCACGGACGGCGGACGGCCCCGCTGCACCGGACCCGGCCGCCGCTCGGGCGCGTGGCCAGGAACTGCATCTAAGGCTCCGTGACACACGGGCTACGAGTCCCGTGGGGAAAGCTGAGAAGGGCTTCCAAGGACAAACCTCACCTGCCTCACTTCCAGACGGCCTCTCCCGTCAGCGGGCCCCGCGGCGGGTCCCGGATGTGCCCGCCTGGCCTCTCCCGTGGGACCCGGATGTGCCCGCCTGGCCTCTCCCGTGGGACCCGGATGTGCCCGCCCGGCCTCTCCCGTGGGTCCCGGATGTGCCCGCCAGGCCTCTCCCGTGGGTCCCGGATGTGCCCGCCCGGCCCCCGTCCCGTCAGCGGGCCCCGCGGCGGGTCCCGGATGTGCCCGCCTGGCCTCTCCCGTGGGTCCCGGATGTGCCCGCCTGGCCTCTCCCGTGGGTCCCGGATGTGCCCGCCTGGCCTCTCCCGTGGGTCCCGGATGTGCCCGCCTGGCCTCTCCCGTGGGTCCCGGATGTGCCCGCCTGGCCTCTCCCGTGGGTCCCGGATGTGCCCGCCTGGCCTCTCCCGTGGGTCCCGGATGTGCCCGCCTGGCCTCTCCCGTGGGTCCCGGATGTGCCCGCCTGGCCTCTCCCGTGGGTCCCGGATGTGCCCGCCTGGCCTCTCCCGTGGGTCCCGGATGTGCCCGCCAGGCCTCTCCCGTGGGTCCCGGATGTGCCCGCCCGGCCCCCGTCCCGTCAGCGGGCCCTGCGGCGGGTCCCGGATGTGCCCGCCAGGCCTCTCCCGTGGGTCCCGGATGTGCCCGCCTGGCCTCTCCCGTGGGTCCCGGATGTGCCCGCCTGGCCTCTCCCGTGGGTCCCGGACGTGCCCGCCAGGCCTCTCCCGTGGGTCCCGGACGTGCCCACCCGGCCCCAAAGGTGCAAGCCAGCACCTTGTAACAAGCCTCTTCGTGCACACACAGACACCTGCACACGTGTGCCCAGACAGCGCACCACCGCACATACGTGCACGTGCACACACCAACACCCCGACGTGCCAGCCGCGCACACGCCCTCTCGCTGGTCTCTGCTGGACCCCGCTTGGCACAGACGGTTTCTGGGCCGTCTTCTCTGTCTACACTGGCTGGGGCGATGGCACGCTCGTCCGGAGGGCGGGCCTCCCGTGCACACACACGGGTCACGGTGCGCGGGCCTCCCGGCACCGGGCACAGAGCGAGCGCTCAGGAACGGCTGCGACCCTCGGCCCACAGCCTTGGAGTGTCTCCTGTTTCCTGCTTTGGAAACAGGGTCTGCGCAGATGCAAGCAGGTCAAGACGCGGTCACCAGCACGGGCCTGGATCCGATCCGCCCCGCGTCCTCAGGGAGGGGGACACAGACGCACCAACGGGAGGCCACTTAAGACAGAGGCAGAGCCTGGCGATGGGTCTACAAACCCAGGGACGCCAGAAGCTGGGAGACAGGCAAGGAACGGTTCCTCCCCACTGACTTAGGCCGAGAACGGTCCCCCCGACGCCCTGATGTGGGACTCCTGGCCCCCGGGGCCACAGAGCAGACACTTCTGTTCTCATATGCTGGTCTGCGGCACTCTGTTACGGCTGCCCCAGGAAGCCCCCCTCCAGGCACCTGCTATGAGCAGAGCAGGCAGCGGGTCAGCCAGACCCGGACGCACGGTAGAGGTGCAGGTGCCCACCACGGGGCCCCCACGGAATTTACAACACATCCCTCAGCCCCTGCTGGCCAGCGGGGTGCCCATCCCCCACCCCCAAGGGCATACAGCTGTCCCCTCCCCACCACGCACGGTGCCACTTGTCCCATGCCAGGCCTCGGTGCCACTTGTCCCATGCCAGGCCTCGGGAGGTCTTACCGCTAACGCTTCTTCTTGACTGTGGATCTTCCTGCCGCTCAGTAACCTGTAAGACAGGTGGGCACAGGTGAGACCTTGCGTCTCCGGGTCCTGCTGGAAACGTCCCCAGAGCTCCTGTGGCACTGTAACCCGCTCCCATCCCCGCAGGAGCTCAGTGTCTGCTGGCCATCACAGACCTGGTCGCCACCGCGACGTGGCTAAGGACCAGCCAAGAGTAAAATTTAACCACAGCAAGGGACAGCAGCACATGGCCCCTCAGTGGCCCATGGGAGTGACCGACGTCCACTGAAAGTCAAAATGCAAAATGCAAACTGCAAATGGTTAACATACCGCTCTCACACAGGTCCACCAAGGGTTCAGGGTCCTTGGGGTGAGCTGCCATCCTCCAGGATGGACGGGCCAGGTCGGGAACCCCAGGTCCCTAGGAGTCCAGGCACCCTACCCACTCCTCCTTCAAAAGGCAGCCTCAGAGACAGGGGAGACCCCACTGATGGTCCAAGAAACTGCACTGTGGCAGAGATGAACCCATGTGGACGCTCAGTTACACACCCCACGGCACCAGGCACTGCTCATTACCCACCCCTACCCCCCGCACTGGTTCTTCATCAGGTGGCCCCGCAGTCCGAGAAAAGCCCTCTGAAGCTCGCTACCACGAGGGCCCGGCTGACTCCTTTTAATCCCATGTAGAGATTTGGGATGTGGATTTTGGAGTACCAGGATGGTCCCCTGCATCAGCTGGCATGGGCTCTCCAACCCGTGGCCTGTGTCACCCACATGTGCCCTCAGCTCCTCCACTTTCTGTCCCCAAAGGCTCTTGCTGCTCAGGAAAATGGCTAGGGGTCAGCGCGATCACAGGACTTGGGGTGAAATGACCACCTGCTGCTGTTGTCGGGCCAGGGCACCCCCAGGCAGAATGGCCTGTCCCCCACCCTGCTGCCCGATCTCTGCTGTGCTCTGAGGCAGGCCCTTCCTGACCGGCAAGCCCCGTGAGGAGGTGTGAAAGCTTTCGTGGTTTCAGATTACTTACTCAGCCTCAAACTGGTTGGGGGTTATAATGTCTGCAACCGGCACAACCTTCTCTTTGTAAACGGGAAGGAGATCCTCTGGAACGTACTGAAGGGAAGGGGCGACAGGGGACACAGGCTGACACACACAGAGGAGGGCATGTTTGCCGAGGAGCCCCGTGGTCCGGGTGGGGGCCCGCAACAGGGCGCTGCGCAGCTGGCATGGGCTGACCCCCGCCAACCCTCCCGGTCTGGGTCTCTCTGGGAGCCAGGGGGTGATCCTTGCCCGTGGATTTCCGCCCCCCTCACTGGATGGCGTCCCCTGCTCTACATGACGTCAGGGGCGGGAAGCTACGGCCCATCTGCTCTTATGTGGTTGGGGGGAAGGTAAAAAAAATAACGTTTGTGACACTGAAGTTATAGGAAAATTTCAGTATCCATACATAAAATTTTATTAGGAAATGGCCATGTCTGTTCCTTTGCGAACTGTGGCTTTTTTTTTTTTCCCTTGAAAATTTTATTTTTAAGTCATCTCTACACCCAACATGGGGCTTGAACTCATGACCCTGAGATCAAGAGCCGCACACTGCTCCACCAACTGAGCCAGCCAGGTGCCCGGGGCTGCTTTTTGATACAGCGGATCGTAGGGCCCCAAATATCTGCTCTCTGGTGCTTTACGGGAAACCCCGTCTGCCAACCCTTACTTCCAGGTGAGGATGACACAGGACGTGTGCAGTGTCCTATGTGTGGAAGCACACGCATGGAATCACTAACCATGGAGCCCTGGCCATTCCATTCGTCACCCATCACCGGGTCGCACACTGCGGAGACAAAGGGCATCTATTAACAATCGCTGCACCCGACAGGATGAGAGCCCGTAACACTTCTTTTCCTTGTTAAATTTCACGTATGCAGCTAACAGCGTGGGAAAAGCACCTCCTACCTTCAGTCACCTTGTCACCTGGCGTTCTGCGTTTTGTCGTCCGAGACGACTGAGTGCTCTGATTTCTATCTGACCATCATTTGCACCTTTTTTGAGAGAGGGACACAGAAGAGCAGTCCCATTCGCTCCTCCTGGCCGAGGCCAGTGTCGCCTGTCCCCATACAAGCTCGTTCCCTTTGGGCATCAGGCCAGCTGAGGGTGGGGACTGGCCTCTGCACCTGGGACACCCGCACCCCAGGGAAGGCCCAGTCTGCAGGGCTGAAGTGACAAGAACACACAGGTGCTGCACAGAGCCTCTGATGGAAGGGGCTGCGCAACGTGGGCCCCCCAAACCCGGCTCCTGCTCTCGATGGTGGGGCCCCCACGTCAGGCCACTGGAGTTCCCTCCTGGATGTAGGAAGTGTCACATACGTGGGAGGGCCCTGCAGAGCCCTGAATGTGCACGTCTGAGTCCCAGGGGGAGACAGTAACCCGAATCTTCCATGTCTCTTAGCAGGAGAGGCCTTTGGGTGGCAGACACCCTAGGGGCTGGTGTGGCCGCCTGGGGCTAGGGACAGACAGGCCTGGCACGCGCCTCAGCCTCGCCCTCCACAGCTGGGCCCCACCTGGCATGTCCACCCTCACTAGACAGGCCCCACCGGGACATCCACAGCCTCCGCCGCCCTCTCTAGGGCCAACAGTGGCCACACACACCCCAACCGCAGGGTCTGGCCTCTCCAGCCTTCACATGCGGACACGGATTACCACACGTATGCAACCCACTTCTCTTTAACTGTCCCCACAGGCGCCAGGGTCACTGTGAAGACGTCCTGAAGCCTTTCCAGAGCCCTGAAGGCACAAACCCCTGCAGGCCCAGCACATTCAAAGCTTACAGGCTGGGGGAGGTAGAATGGGAAGGAGGGGCGCCAGAAGGAAGGAGGCCAAGCCACCCATTCAAGGGCCGCAGGTCCACCCTGCCCGAGGAGGTGATGGCCCAGCACCCACCATACACCAGCTTGGAGTTCTGCTTCTTCAGCTCCTGCACGATGTCCACCACCGAGGCCAGGAAGGACTTGTCCCTCGTGTAACCTTCGGGAGGGAAATCCGGGCAACCCTCATAAAACAGAAGGCTCACAGCAACTGACCACGCCCAAGGAGAAAGCGCCACCAGAACCATTCTGCTCCAGAGAACGGTGGGCAGGGCGCAAAGTGTCCCCAATGTCTGTAGTCATTGAGGGGACACCAGGCATTTCCCAAAAGTGTTAAGTGAATGGAAGAAGCTGTGAGTGAGAGGTGTACAAGGAACACTTTCCCTGTTGTCTTTTCCATTTTCAATAAGCGTGTTCCCTTCTAACTACGTAGATAAATACAAATATATATTTTTACCATAAACTTGACTAAGGAACCAAGGCAGCAGGTGGCAGTAGGTGGCTGACCTAGGTGTTTTCATCCCCACGTGTCCCCCACATGGCCCCAGGAGTGTGGTGACACGGCATGGCCCATCTGAGTGAGCGCCATGTGGCCGGGACCCCCAAGGTCCTGCTACGGGGGCCTGGCGGTCACTCGGGTGGCAAAGGCCATCCGTCCTTGAAGGCGGCCGGGACCAGGGCCGAGCCCACCCCCCGCTAGAGCGAGGCACACAGGGACCAGCACCCAGCTCCCACGGACTCACCCGTGAGCACGTAGTCATATTTATTCACGCTGTTCAGCTTCAGCCCCTCGTAGAGCTCGTGGAGCTCATCTGAGTTCAGCACTTGACCCTTCCAGTGTGCATAGCCTGTGGGGAGAGCAGAACATCCAGGCCCGACACCCAACGGCCCACCGCGGCCCAATCGCTTGGTGACGCCAGGGGACAGCGCTCTCCCCGGGGGCTGATGCGAGGCCCGAGATGCCGGGCTTCAGCGGCTCCCTGCCCTGACACCATCAGCCTCAGAGACCCCCCCAAACACCCCTGGCTCGTATGCCCCCAGAGTTCTTCCTGCTGACACCAGGGGTCCCCCTCCCACCGCCCGCACTCTCCGGAGCCGATCCGGCGCCACAAGGACGCTCAGCTCTCCAAGCTGGCGTGCTGACACACCAGACGCAGCTGTGTGCCTTCTCCCTGAATTGTGGGGTGCGTGGGGTGTGTGGAGGGCTCGCTCTGCCAGTCTCTGCTGTGCACATCCCCCATCCGGGCCGAACGCTCGGTAGGCAGGGCCCGTCACGTCCCGCCACCCCAGCCCCGCAAGACTCCGCTGCAACCGGAGCCGGTCTCGGGTCAAGCTCTGACCAAGAGCCAGATGTGACCTGGGTTCTCGGCCCTACCAGGTGCCCGGGGTGCCGTGCTCGCTCCAGGCACACAGGCAGTGAGCATGCTGCCAACGGGACTCCTAGAGGACCCCCCTGCCACGTAGGAGGACCCCTGCCCACGAGGCTGAGGGCTGGGGCCACACCACAGACACCCCGCAGCTCACCCATGAAAACTTGGTGGCTCTGGAGTGTGGGCCCGGTGCCTCACTTCTCCCCACCAGCTCTTGCCCTGGGCTGATTTAGCTCCTGCTGAGTCCTGGGAGGTCCCCTAGCAAATTGCCAGGTCTGGGGGTGGTCCTGGGGGCCCCTGGCACACTGTGGCTATCCTTAACCCCTAGGAATGTCCCTCTGACCCTTGAGCTCCCAAAGCCTCCCTCCTCCAAAGCACATCACCCTTCCTCTCCCCAGCGGGGTCTCTCAGACTGGCAGCACCAGCACCCCTGGGAGCTCATATGCAGATTCTCAGGCCCAGGCCCAGCCAGGTGAGTCCGTCTTTGGGGGTGGGCCCGGCACTCGGGTTTAGCAAAGCCCCAGCCTATTCTTATCCACAGCAAACCCGAGAAACGCGGACCCAGAGTAGGGGTCAACAAACCAGGCCCCGTGAGCCTAACCTGGCCTGCTGCATGCTTTTGCATGGCCTCCAAGCTGAGAAGGAGTTTTTACGTTTCCACATGGTTGGGGAGAAAAACGAGTAATACTTTATGACTTGTGAGAATTCTATGAAATTCCATTTTCAGTGTCTGTTAATAAAGCTCCAGTTTTCTTGGACCTTAGCTGCGTCCTGTCCTTTACATGTGGTCTCTGGCTGCTTTCACACCGCGAGGACACAGAAGGTGCCAAGCCCCAGGTAGTTACTATCTGGCCCTTAACAGGGAAAGTGTGCCAGCCCTACACCGGAAAGCCTGCTCACCCAGGATGGAGCCTCTCCAGCCTCAACCTATGGCCTTTTTTTTCTTTTTTTTACAGATTTTATTTATTTATTTGACAGAGAGAGAGCACAAACAGGGGGAGTAGCAGAGCGAGGGGGAGAAGCAGGCTTCCTGCTGAGCAGGGGGCCCCATGCGGGACTCGATCCCAGGACCCTGGGATCATGACCTGAGCCGAAGGCAGACGCTTAACGACTGAGCCACCCAGGTGCCCTGATCTACAGCCATTTCTGACTTGAACCACAATGAGCTCTGTTAGAAGAAACAGGCCCCAAATGGTGTCACTTACGTGAAGACCCCAAGTCGGTAAACCAAGACTTAATACTGAAGCAAAGTGCCGTTTAAACCCTGGGAAACTGGCTGATAGACCTCCCTGCTCCCCTTAGAGGGGCAGTCTTGCCCAAGTAAGATATTCCCTGCTAGTACATTCTTTTCTTCTTCTTTTTTTTTTAATGCTCTCTCTGCCTTTAAAAACCTTTCTTTCAGGGGCGCCTGGGTGGTGCTGTCGGTTGAACCTCTGACTCTTGGTGTCGGCTCAGGTCATGATCCCAGGGTCCTGGGATCGAGCCCCACATCGGGCTCCCTGCTCGGCGGGAAGCCTGCTTCTCCCTCTCCCACTCCCCCTGCTTGTGTTCTCTCTCTCTCGCTGTGTCTTTCTCTGTCAAATAAACGGATAAAATCTTTAAAAAATAAAAAAAATAAATAAATAAAACCCTCTCTTCGGTTCAGCTCACTGAGCTCCCCTCTACTTGCCAGATGGGATGCTGCCCAACTCATGAATCATTTAACAAAACCAATTAGATCTGCAAATTTACTTGGTTGAATTTCATTTTTTAACAGATTCCGTTCGCACCACTAGGCTGGCTAGAATGCAAAAGACAAAGACAAGTCAAACAGGATGTCCTGAAGAGGATGAGCTCTTAGACTTCGAGGTAGGGCCGAAATGTGACGCAGCCAGCGTGGAGAACAGTCTGGCAGTCGTTCACACGATCAAACACAGAGTTACTATCCGATCCAGCAAGTGTGCTCCTGGGTCTATCCACCGGGAGAACACTAACGTGTGCACAAAGATGTTCACAACAGCAGCATTCATTGTTTCCAAAGATTTGTTTGTTTATTTGAGGGGGGAAGGGGCAGAGGGAGAGAATCTCAAGTGGACTCTGTGCTGAGTGCAGAGCCCGACGTGGGGCTCAATCTCACGACCCTGAGATCATGGCCTGAGCCAAAATCAAGACTCAGATGCTCGACCGACTGAGCCACCCGGGTGCCCCAGCAGCATCCCTAACAGCCATGATTCATAAACCCGTGCCCATCAACAAATGGACAGAGAAGCAAAGTGTGGTCTGTCCATACTGTGACGGACTATTACTCAGCGATGACCAGGAGTGACACACGGGAACACTCTACCACACGGATGAGCCTGGAAAACATGAGGCTCAGTGGAAGAAGTCAGACACCAAAGGTCACCTATCATATGATTCTGTTTATACGAAATCTCCAGAATGGGCAAATCCGAGGAGAATGAGAGATGAGTGGTCCAGCGGCCAGGAGGAGGGGCAATGGTGAGGATCAGGGAGTTACTCTGGTACAGTTTCCTGGAGCAGTGAAAATGTTCCCTCTGTGAGTGTACTACAACCACCGAATTACACACTTCACCAGGTGAATTAACTTGATGGCACATAAATATCATAAGAAAGGTGTTGTTTAAAAAAAGGTCAGGGGAGCCTGGGTGGCTCAGTCAATTAGGCGTCTGCCTTCAGCTCAGGTCATGATCCGGGGTCCTGGGATCGAGTCCCGCATCAGGCTCCCTGCTCAGTGGGGAGCCTGCTTCTCCCTCTCCCTCTGCTGCTCCCCCTGCTTGTGTGTGCTCTCTCTCTCTCTCCCCCTCGAATAAATAAAATCTTAAAAAAAAATTTAAAAAATAAAGCAAGAAGGGCTTTCTGACCTGGAAGAGCGGATCACAGCTCGCAGGACTGTGTACTTGGGAACAGAGCTGCTGGAAGTGCCCCTACACGGGCCCGACCCCAGGAAACAAGCAGTGTGGGCGGCCACATTCAGAGGCCTCTGCAGTGACCAGGCATTGCTCAGGGGTCCCCGCATGCAATCCACAGGACCGCTCGTTGAGCAGGGTAAGACGGCATGTGGTTGAAATGTCTTGGCCAGTCACGCACGGTGTGAGCCAAGCACCGAGCACACAGTAGGACCACATGGTGGGAACAGCACAACAGCGAGGCCTTGGCCAGACAGCCGGAGCAGCGCAGTGCTGGGCAAGGACGCTCACGGGTGGGGACAGGTGGTGCAGTGACTTTCTCCCCGCATACACAGGCCTTAATGGGTACTTGTTCACAGTGAGTGCTCCCGGTTCTTTTTACAAAGAGGCAATGGGGCGCCTGGGTGGTGCAGTCGGAAGTGGCTCGTGGTTTCGGTTCAGGTCATGATCTCAGGGTCATGGGATCGAGCCCCTCGTCAGGCTCTGCACTCAGTGGGGAGTCTGCTTGAGATTCTCTCTCCCTCTGCCTCTGCTCACGCTCAATAAATAAATAAAATCTATTTAAAAAATTTAAAAAATAAAAATTAAATAAAAAGGTAAAAACCTGGGCACCCAGTCTGTCGGTTGAGCATCCAAATCTTGATTTCGGCTCAGGTCATGGTGTCAGGGTTGAGATCGAGCCCCGTGTCGGGCTCTGTGCTCAGCGGGGAGTCTTCTCTCTCTCTCCCTCTGCCCCTCCCCCTGCTTGTGCTCTCTCTCAAATAAATATATAAAATCTTAAAATCTTTAAAAAAAAAAAAGGATTCTCTCCTCTCCCTCTGCCCCGCCCCCTGACTTCACAAGCACACTCTTCATCTATCTTTAGAAAAAAAAAAGAGAGAGAGAGAAAGATAAAAAAAAAAAAAAGACCCTAAATACTTCCGGGTCCAAAGCCCAGGACTGACCCCCTGAGATTCGGGATCAGGCTGCATAGACAGCCCTGTTGAGCCCAAGTGGGGGTGCTCGGGGTCACTGCCGGCCAGGAACTGCCTGAGGGGTCCCCTGACCAGGCAGGCACTGCATGGCATCCAGAGGCTGGGGTGGGGGCCCTGCCAGGAACCGCAGGAGTAGGCCCCACTGGACGGGAAGCCCCCATCCCCTTCTGGCCCTAACTACCCCTGCACCTGCATGGGCTCCACACACTCGGGGGTCTGGTCTTCATCCACCCCTTCTGGGTCAGGGTCAGAGGACCCCTCGGGATGGTCGGTCCACCACCAACTGAAGAGGCTCTGTGGGAGCCCAGAAGGCAGCTGCGTGCTCCTGAAGCCCCCTGAGGCCCCCTCCCTCAGCCTGGGATCTGTGCAAAGCGCAGTGGCAGTTTCTTGGCTTCTACTGAACCGATGCTGATTACAGCACCATGTGATATTTAGCAATGAAGTTAATGCCAACATTTAGTGGCCAAGCCAGTTTGGCTCATTTACTTAAACAAACAAAAAGGAAGGTGGTTAAAACAGCCAATAGAACCTGTGGGATTCAGGGAAGTTCGCCGAATCGACTTAAACTTCTTAGGGCTTCTCCAAATTTCTCAGCAAGAACCCTCGGCAAAGCAAAAGCAGGGAAGGGCTTTCGGTGAGAACTGTTTTCTTCTGAATCCCAAATGTCATTCTTCCCCTCAGTTCATGACTCACGATATCCCATCCCTTCCGAGAAAAGCCACACCAGCGAGCTTCAGGTTATCCTTCCTAAGCGTGCGGGCTGAGGCCCAGGCACCCACCCGCACACCCTGCCGGCGCTCTCCAGGACGCTCTGTGCTCCCGGGGTTCTGTCTGCCTTCAGAGCAACTTCAGGAGACGTGATGTTGGGGTGTTTCCAGGAAGGGAGTGGCCTCACGCCCCTGCCTCTGCAGCACTGTGGGGTCACAGGGGAGGCAGCTCCCGAGGCCGTGGGGTCGGGGTGCGGGGAGTGGGCTCGGGACGCTTGTCCCGACAACTCGGGACCTTTCCGAGGGCAGTGTCCCTCACGGGCCCCAGAGTTCGCAGTTCTGTTTCAAAGCCTCTGTGCACAGGTGTCCTTGTGTCCCCTGAGCTGAGACAGACGACACCACGTGAGTTTCCGAGGTGCTGGTTTTTAACAGAGAGAATCAGGACCTCCTTCCGCCGTCGACCAGCGGCACGTGCACACGCGGGGCCCCGCTCACGGCCCGCGGTCACCTGGAAGGGGGCTCGGCCCCGCAGCAGGAGCTAGGAGCAGGTCCCTGTTTCACAGAGGAGACTGAGGTGCCGGGAGGCTCCCCCAACCTGCCCCGGGTCACTCAGCTTCAAGCAACCGGGCTGAGATTCAAATGCAGCATCCACACCCAAGGCCGGGCCAACCCAGCCCCCTCCGCCCCTCACGGGCCGGGCAGCCCCTCGGCTCCACCTCCTGACCGTGAGATGAGGGGTGGGGCCCCCAGATTTCTAAAGGCCCTTTCTCCGGCCCACACTCCGCTTTCCGGTGACTGCTCGGGCCAACAACGCCTTACCTGTGTGGTTGGAGAACTGGACAGAGTTCAGCGCGTCAATCTCAAATCCCAAAACCTGCGAGACAGAGAAGGACCAGGTGAGAGAGAGCCAGGACCCCGGGGGCAGGCAGGAGGCTCTCCCTGAGCGGGGTTCAGCCATGCGTGTCTGGTGAGGGGCTGCGTTTGGAAGCATGTCGGGGAGCCACCAGCTTGGAGGGCCAAGCCTTGGAAGTCCTGCCAAGCAAAAACGCTTGGAAGTGCAAGACAGCGAGGCGTCCATCTGTTCAGACACAGAGAGAGGGCTGTGAGGCCCTCTTTGTTTCGAGAACGTGGGTTTGAGGCCACCACCCCTCTGGGGGGGGCAGGGCCAAGGGCTCCCTGCTGGACGACACGGCTGGCCACTCCGTCCCCAGGAGCCTGGCTCTCGAGCCTCCGGGGCACTTCAGCCCCGGCCCGCTGGCTGCAAGGCGGGACCTCAGTGCGGAGCCAGCCGACCTGGCCTGGGGGGCTGGTGGACACCCTGTGGCTGCAGCACAGCTAGGCACGCGCCTCACCGCACAGGGAGGTGACTGCACGCAGGTTCCAGGTGCCACGGGGTTAAAAAGGAAGCTCATAGAAAGTAAGAGCTCCTCCTTCAATGAAGGGGAAGAAAGGTTATGTCGCAAATGGCCCAGATGCCTCCCCCCCAAGCCAGTGTGGACAGTTGTTTGCCAGTGAAGTGGCAAATCCCAGGGCGATCTTTCCTTTTGCTCACCTTTCCCGTTTCTCCACATTTAACAGGCAGGTATGGATTCACTCAGGCAACAAGACGGCTGCGGAGCCCCCTGGGGGACGAGCCACATTATCTGTGGGGCCCTTCCCATGATCCCTGGCCGTCAGAGGTGGTGGGCATCAGGACGCTGCCCAGCCCAGCCCTCGGCCTTCGTGTCCTACTCTGGCCCGGGGTCCCTGCCAGGCCCCACTGGCCTCTTCCACCTGACCTTCCCGGCTGGCCCTGGCTGGCCTCATTGCAGACAGACCCAGGACCAGGGCCCTGCTACACGGACCCTTGACAGCTCTCGGAGCATCCACTGTGTCCCTCCTCATCCCTCCCAGAGCCGGCTGCCTGAGGAAGTCTGCCCAGTACTGCACAAGGCCTCTGGGGCTCGGGGTGAGGGTAAAGCCGTGAGCTGCCAGCCACCACAAGGGGAGGCCCGAACACCCAGGAGCAAACCAAAGCCTCATCAGCGTGAGCGGCGTACCAGGGCCTGCCCAAGTCCTCCAGACCCGTGGGAACCAGGCAGGCCCCCTACGAGAGCAAGGGGTGGGGCCCCGGGGCGATCGGCACAGGGCTGCCCTCACTCAGGCCTTCCTTCTGTGCCCCCCAGCCCTGTGTGAATGAGGCAGGCGGGGCGGGGGGGGGGGTCGGGGCTCACACACGGGCTCCAACCACAACCTGTCTGTGGGATACTCGAGTCCAAACGGGCTCGTGGCCAGCCCTGACTCTGGAGCCATGTGAAACCATGTCACGACAGAAAGGCGTCTGTTGCACAGCTCCCTCTGGGGTTGGCACTGGGCCCATGCCAGCAGCCAGCACCCGCCTGCGTGAGGGCAGCGAGGGGCCGGCCCGTCAGCCTGGAAGGATCCTGTCTCCTCACCTCTCGTCAGTGCCCCCAGCCCCACCACGCCCGCCCCCTCTGTGGCCCCCAGTCCCACCATGCCCGCACAGCTGCCCCTGGGACGGGCAGGGGCTCCAGGAGGGCACGAGCCTGTTCTTCAGGACACGTGGGGACAGAGCAGGGCCTAATGAGTATCTGCTGACACATGTGCCACACCTCCCCTGGTGTCTGTCTCACTGGCCCCCTGCTCCAGACCCCAGTGGGCATGGCGCCTCCCCTCTACTCCCTCCCACCCCGGCCAGGTCTCAGTTCACACCTGAGGACTGAGAAGCTGAGGCCGCCCACGGGTCGCCGGGAGACCCCAACCACACAAGCCACACCCAAGCAGTGGAACACCAGGAGGCACCCACAGAAGGGCCAGGACAGCCGCCGGCGGGGGTGTGGGACGTCAGAGCCCCATGAGCCCAGCTGCTGATGGAAGAGTGGGTGTGACCCCAGGGGAAGGAGGGGAAGGAGGGGAAGGAGGGGAAGCAGGCCTCAGTGTTAACACCCCCATAAACCAAATGCCGTCGGGTTCACGCAGCCTGCTGACTTTTGGACTCTTCTCCCTCCCCAACCCCAGGAAAATGAGAAAGAACAAAGGAGCCTTTTATGACACTGGTCCACAAGGACAGGACAGGGGACGTGGGTGAGAGATTTCAACAAACTTCGGAGACAGATAGTCCATAGGGCACAGGGACACTGAAACCTCAGTTCCTACAGAGGGGCCTCATGGGGTGGGCCGGTGTCCCGCGGAATATGCCAGAGAAGGAGACAGCAGGAGGGGTGGAGAGATGCAAGGAGAAAGACTGGCGGGTGTGTGGGAGAGACAAGGAGAACAGGAACCCAAGGGCCGTGGGTGGCCAGTCCCTGGCCGTCCCCTCCCTCTCCTGCACACCAATGACTTCCCAGCCTCTTCCCCTACTCACCCCAACACCACCCAGCCCACCCTCCAAGTCTCCCCTGAACCTTCAGAGATAGGCCCCACTGCTCTGGTGGTCTGGAGAGGCTGCTCGGGCAGCTGGGTGTGGGGAGTGGACGTCTGGGTGCTGCTCACACTCCCCGCTGCCCGGGGCGGGGGGGGGGGGGGCCCACAGGCGAGCTCCCTCTGTGATCGTTCACTGAGCTACACACCTGTGATCTCTATCGAACAAGCCTCTCCAAAATATTCAAGCGGATATTATCAGAACTTAAATAAAACACAAATCGCCAGTCTCGTTAAACTACAGTTAAAACCGGCCCTTTGCAGATTTGCCTGCCCGATGCACAGACTCCTGCCCCCAGCTTCAGCCAGCGCCGCTTCAAATCCCTTAGGATTCTCATCAAGTCTAAAGAAACAGCTCTGAAGCGACCATGACACAAATCCCGAACCCCCTGCCAAAATATCCTGCTCCAGTGCTTTTGGACGTGTAGATAATTAATCCTTTGAAGCTGGCAAACCGATCGGAGAACGAAGTCCCTATTTCGCGCTCCTGAACGACAGTGAGCTGAGCCCCGGGCCAGGGCCCGCTTCTCCACTTCAACAGCGGCAGCGGACGCGGCTTATTACTCAGCGCACGGCCCCCCCCCGCCCCCCCGCCCCCCCGCGGGCACGCCACTGCGCAGGCGCGGCCGACTACCCAGCAAGCAGGTGCCGCAGCGGCCGCGCCCCGTCCAGTGGGCTGCACCCTCCACCCCTCAACCGGCGGGGCCCCCTGTGGGCTCGCACCCAGGCAGAGCCCCTCCCCACACGCCCCTGCGGGCCCAGCGCCCCTCCCAGCTTCCCGCTGGCCGCACAGCTGCTTCCGGAAGGTGCCAGGTGCGGGGGCGCGCAGGTGCCTCCACGAGGACCCCGCGGCTCGGGATGCAGGTTTCCCGCGCTTTCCGAAAGCAGGCGGCCCTCGGGAACCTGGGGCAAGACAAAGCAGCCGAAAGTGAGGGGCACCCCATGCTTTCCAGAAGTTCACATTGCTCCATTCCGTTTTAATGAAGGGCCTGCGTTGGTACAGTAATGGTTTTTCCATAAAAGCAAAAATCCTCTCCAGGTTTCCCCCGGTTAGCGTAAAGAGGTAGCCATGTGGGCCGTTTGTACAAGTGAAGTGGCTACTGTGAATTTCCGGAAAGCGGGGGACAGTGGTGCCTGGTTAATACCTAATAAATCCTCTGTGGAGATAACTGCTCTGGTCCCCACTTCTGGACGGAACCCTGCTGCCCCCGCCTCTTCCCCCGCCCCGGGGGGAGCCACACACACTGATTCTTGGTCCAGGAGTCCGTTGCAGTGTCCCGGACGCACGGTGAGCGTTGGGGTGGGTGGCCTGGGTTCTCCCCAGCCACGCTCACCGTCTGCTCTGTGTGCGGCGCACATCCAAACTCCTGTCCCCGGACAGACTTCGCATGAGTCCCATTCCATGGGAACAGTCCCTCGTGCCCCGTGGGCTCCGCGGATGGACAAGACTGCCCCGTATCGGGCCAACTTATGGGACGGCACTGCCTGTCTGTGTATTCTCGTGGGTGAGAGTCACATCGTTCCATGGTGAACCTTGGAGCCCACAGCCCCTGGGGACACGGGATCCTAAAGACAGCCCCAGTGACCGTGCCCACCCCGCACAACCCCATTTGAGTGTGGGTGGCACCGCGGAGGGGGATCACTCTCCCGCGATCACGGACTGGGGCCCCAGGGAGATCACCCCGTGGAGTCCACTCTCATTACAGGTGCGCTGTGGAAGCAGGTGTTTGGGTGGGGGAGCAGAAGGGGTATCAGCCTCTGGAGGAGGGAAGGAGTGCAAGACTGTCTTACGTGGAACTGTCACTAAAGCCCCACTGTTACTAAAGCCGGAATCACAAAACTTACAGGAATCATATGAAAAACAAATGTAACAACTCGCCTAGCCTCAGCCCTCCCTAATTACTTGACCACCTCTTATGATGAGCTCACTCCTGAGCGACTGGACTCTGGCAGGATCCCCCATAACGGAGGCCACCGTGCACACACCTCTTCCACGGCCCGGGCAGTGTGCGGTCACCATGGAAACGGGCACACACACAGGAATCAGCCTCCGCCACCCCCCACTTTTTAAACATCTACGAGCGCACCAGGAGCACACGGTGAAAAGATGCAAAAGATAATTCAAGAAAGAAAAAGAGGAAGAAATGCTGTTCGGCCCAGGAAGGACAGCTGAAGAAAAGCCTTGCCACAGGAGGGGGAACACGGCCCCCACCCACTCTTGCTGCTCCCCGCCCCCAAGCAGAGTCCCCTCCTCCCAGCACCGCCAGGCTGGCAGCCTCATCTCTGTTTGCACCGCCTAGTGCAGGCCTGCGTGATGGTCCTCACCACCCCCCCAGCCCCCAGGTGTACCCGTGAAACCCCAGCCCGCAGACCCCCCGGCTGCGTGTCCCAGCACGCCATGATTCCACATTTTGGCTGCAGAGCTGCTGCCCACGTTCTGACCCCCGCAAAAGCTCTGAAACCCCTATGTCTCTGTGAGCAGATGTCCTGAACGTAGACTACCTTTCTCTCAAGCCCCCGAGACCTTGTGCAGATCCTTGCCTTCTCAGCCTCTGCTGCAGCACCCGGACTTGGTGGTGGTTTAGGGTTCTGGGGCGCCCCACCAACCGTGAGCCCCTAGGACGCGTCCACCATCCCCTGAGCCTCAGGATGAAGGCTGGCATGGCCAAAGCCCCGGCCTCGGGCTCCACCAGCAAGCCCACTCCCATTCAGAAAAAACCCGGAGCCTTGGGCAAGCAGCCCCCACAACAAGGCACGCTCCCTCTCCCCAGCCAGCCCCTGGGGAGGGGGAGGGGCCCTGGGCGGGTGACGCATGTTCTCTGCAGCCAGATCCCCCTCACTGCCGCATCATCAACACACTCTGCTGACAGCCACGCAAGACACGGTCATTAACTCAGCAGCTCGGCAGGCGATCCGCCCTCGCAGGGATGCAGAGCACTCAGAACAGCAGGAGTGGGGAAGCTCTGGAATATTCCAGCACATCCTGCCCAGATCACCCCGGTTCCTCTGGGGGAGGGGGGTCACTGTCTTCAAGAATCCTCACTATGGCTTGTTTTGCAAGACCTGGAGCTGCTTCTACAGGAAATCAGAATTAGGAAAGAGGGGACACCAGAGTGTCATGTGACTGAGGGCATCCTGATCAGCCTCGGGGCTGAGTGCCCGCTGTCCTGCCCACCTCCTGTGACTACTCAGCCCCGCAGTTCAGCTCTACCCACGTCCACTGTCCTCTGACCTCCAACAGGAACTCCTACTGGAAACAGCCCTCCATCCCTGAAGCGGCCTGCAGCTCACCTGCATTCCCACGGCCCTCTGCCCATGTGTGCGCCTCCGCCTCAGCTGTCACAGCCCCGGACCCCCACGCTGCTCGCAGCACACCCCATGCCCCCCTGCCAGGCCTGCACAGGGTCCGTGTGCTAGCGGTCGGGTTCTGCTGGGGGCTGGGCTGCACTACAATGCCCTAAGAGAAGGGGTCTCCAGGCAGCACCTGGTATGGACAGGGAACAGGGCGGCTGCTTTGGGTGGGCAGGGAAGAGAGGCATTGCCCCCCTGGGCCAACCACGTGATGCTACCACATGGCCCGGGGCCCCACACCGGCCTCCTTTTTTCTTGAGAAACTCCATCATTTATTCTGTTCCTCGGTGTCACTCTTCCACATAGCTGTGTGAGCAGAACGGGCTGGTTCTACTTCAGAAGTTCCACGGAGGCGTGCCCCGGGCATGGCCAAGCCGGTGAGCCACAAAGCCGACGGCCCCCGCGTCATGTAAGCCCCCTGCGCACGGACACACACTCCCTTCCACAGGGCACAGTGCTACCCCAGACCCCTGTGAGGACAGTCACTTAGACAGGAGACAGGGCCCCACTCAGAGGACAGCGCACACAACACACACACACACGCACACGCATGCAGACACGGCAGGGAAAAGATCAGAAAATGGGACCAATTAAGTTCTTGCTTTCTCCATGACAAGCGAAGAGGAACAGAAACCTTAGTCCCAAACCAAGAAAGAGAGTTAGGAAATCAAGAAATTAAGCAATTCTGGACCTTCTTGGGGAAACAGCAAAAGCAACACCTAGGTTGCAGGACTGGCACAGCCCCGACCAGCCCGGGGACTTCCAGAGGCTGGGGCAAAGGAATCATTACAACTGGCAGGAAGTGAAGCAAGCAGAGCTACGTGTCCTGGAGCACAAGGAACATTCCAGAACACGCTTGGACATGTTCCAAACCCAACACACCACCTCCAAGGATGTGAATGTCCATGTGTCAGCGGTCTTGCACTGTTTGCCAACATGGGCATCACCAGGAAAAACATTAAGGCAAAAACCATGTCTTTTAAAGGGGGCAGGGTGACATTCTTACCAAATGTAGTTCTGCTGCACGAGGCCCTTCTATCCTAGGAGTGCTAAGGAAAAAATGTAAAGATCTTCCTCTGAAGAAGGCCACCTTGAGGCTCCAGGGGTTCTTGAAAGTGAAAAGCTGGAAATAAACGACTCCCCGCCACCCCCACACCGCCACGGAGATCCTGACATGGGATTTAAGTGGGTTTTAGGCAAAAGCCCAAGTCAGATTCTCAAGGCTACTGGAGGTGACCTTTCAAGGCTGCACCTCTCCACTGTGACCCTCCAGTGATGCCCCCAGCCCAGCACAGAGATCCCACCTGTCCATGGCAAGGAAGGCTCCTCCCCTGGAGCCCTCAGATGACATGCGGCTCCACCAACACCCTGACTTCAGCTTCTGGCCCCCAGCGCGGCGAGAGGATCTCTGTGGTTTTAATCCCCCCAGTCTGCAACACTTGGGAGAGTGGCCCCGGGACACTCACACCACCCCACGGATGGCGGATCCGCTGTACCTTCACCACGATAGCTCAGAAGCAGGTGGTGCGGCTGCCTGGGGGGTTCCGGGACCTCCGCTCCCCACGGCAGGCGCTGCCGATCCAACGTGCCGACACACACGCAGCCGGCTCGCTCGGACCGCACCTCCCAGCCCGGGAGAACGTTAGGTTTCCAATTTCCGAGAGGAGGCAGTCCCACCAGTGTCTGGTGTGGGAGGCAACAGGCGCCGGGCTGCACTTCATCTCACCCCACCTCACCCTTCCCTGCTCTTTCCCGGCCCCAGAATCTAAGGCCAGAGCAGCAGGAAGGCCCAGCCGTGCACAGGGAGGCGCCCCCGACGCATCGTCGGCCTGTCTGGCCTTGACCTGGCAGCCCTCTCTCCACGGACAGGGCCATGAAGACCATGCCCTTACTCTCCTTGCTCTGCAAACATGGGGTCATCCCGCCCGACGTTCTACTTCCTCTGTCACCAGTCACTAGAATATACTTTGGACTCGGCCTGAAAACAAAATTCAAAAACAGGGTCAAGGTTCTGCTCCTCTGTGTTTCATCTGACATTTTTCTCTGCCCAGGGAGGGCGGCTGCTCATGGGCTGCCTGCCTGAGACGGCAAGCAGTGCGCTTTGGGGACCTGGCAAGAAGCAGTTTGGGAACCAGGGCCCTGAAGCCCAGCCTCGCAGGCCTCCAGCCAGCACACGTCTGCGCCACAGACACACTCACGGTGGAGCGGCGGGAGCACCCCAGGAACGGGCCCCCCGGCACCCCCGGCAGAGCTCCGTCTGGGCAGTGCCCCGGGAGCCGGGCCCCCGCTGACTGCCAGGAGTACTGTTCTCACTGTGCACATGAGGCTTGGAAAGCCTCAGCCGGCAGCGCCCCGTCCCTGAGCCGAACTCCAAGACAAAGGGACAGTGGGCCAGTGCCCACAGGGGCTTCTCCGGTCTCTCCGAATCTGTGGGGCCCAGCCAGGGCCCACCTCCTGCTGCCCTTGCTAAGTTCTCTTCCCACACTCAGCTGCGTGCACAAGCATGCCTTAGTCCAGCTCTACCGGATCGGCCAAATTGAGAACATACTCCCCACTGAGCACAACTCTGGGCGATCCAGGATGATTCCCTTCAGGACCCCTGCTGGAACGTGCAAGTGCGGGCCTCCAAGCCTATTCCGGGCTCTGTCCAACCCAGCCCGTCCTGCGCTAAGGCTGGTCCGAGGTCATTCGGCAGCCATCCCCACCCCTCTCACTGCCTGGCTCTGCTCCAGAGGTGCACAGATGGGGGTGGAGGGGTGGGGAGCAAAACGCCCACATGGGACCCTGTGGAGCACCCTGCAGTATTAACTGTTTGATCCTCCCAGAGCTAAGCAACCGGGGCCAAAACAAGCATTTGCAGGCTGATAAGAAATCTAGACTCTGCTCAAGGAAGCACTAAGTGTGTCCAGTGAACTAAGAAATTTCTGGAAATTGTTCTCTTTGTGGGCTGAATTGTGTTCCCCAAATTCCTATGTTGAAACCCTGGCCCCCAGCACCTCAGAATGTGACTGTATTTGAAGACAGGATCTTTAAAGAGGTAATTAAGGTAGAACAAGGTCACCAGGTGCTCCGATGCAATCTGACCGGTGTCCCTATGAGATCAGGTCACAGACACACACAGAGGAACCAGGTGAACACAGCATCCACACGCCACGCAGACACCGCCGTGCTGACACCTTGATCTTGGACTCCAGCCTCCAGAATTGAGGGACCGTAAACACCTGCTGTTTGAGCTGCCCGGCCTGCGGTACTTTGTTACAGCCGCCCGAACACACGGACATTGCCCTGTTTGGGGTCCAGCTTGGGGCGAGCATGTTTGGAGGACCACCACCCCTGGCCTTCTCCCCTCCTCAGCCCTCTCCATCCCCCGACCCTGTATCTTATTCTGGTAATTAGGAGAAAGAGGAGGAAATTAGGGCAAAAAACACACATAGATAAGTAACTGAAAACCCAACCCACATCCCCTCCTGGCAGAGGTCCCAGTCTCCACAAGATGCCCCAGGCACACTTACGTGCCACCCAGCCCTACCTTCCTGTCTGGTCCTCCTGCATGGTGGTGGGTGAGCACAGCGCCCCGGGCATGCCGACCCACCTCATTCAGTAGCCAGCAACTCCAAGAGATGTTCACACACCCATCTCCCCTGGCCCTAAAACAACTTGGGAGTAGGCATCATGCCCATTCTACAGATGAAGCAACTGAGCTCAGTGTGGAAGATGGCCCCCTGCTTTCGGAGACTACCCTGCCATACTCCTCCTGGGCCTCACAACCCTAGAAGGAAGTGCCGGGATGGGTCAAATCAGAGGCAAGAGCCCCTCCACGCCCCACGACAGGTAGAAGGAGATGACATGACCATCACCCTTGCCCCCAGCCTGTGTCCCACAGCCCCAGCACACAGGTAAGGATGCCAGGCACTAGCGAAACCCCAGGTAAGAACCGTAGCTCAACCTTAAGAGGCACTTTGGTGTGGAAGTTCAGAACATGCCTGGAAGGAACAAGGGTGCATCCCTGGAGGACCCAGGTGAGCCGAGGAGGGGAACGGTGTGCCCAGTGCAGGGAGAAAGAGGAGAGTGGGTGTGGATGGACAGGGAGGAGGGACTGGGCACAGGACACAGGGAAGCCAGCAGGGGCCCTGCACACCTCTGCCAAGGGTAGCTCCCATGGCTCCCTGGCCAAGAAGGGCGAGGGCTGCTCCTGCCACTGGGACAGCAGGCTGAAGCTGTTCTCAAGAGCCCTGCCTGGTCCTGCCTTCCAGGTGGGCCCCTGCTTCAGAGACCCTGCACCTTTCTCCCCAAGCACAGGACCACTCCAGTGACCCTGCCTGCACAATCCACCCTACTCCAAGGAGCAAGGGGCACGCAGTGGCCCAGCCACACCTGCTTCCTGCCCCGGAGGGTGCAGGCCAGGGACAACAGGCCAAAGGTGGCTAGTCCAGGAGAGCCACGACCTTGCCGTGGCCACCCAGCACTCCTGCTGGGCAGACAAGGCAGGGAAGTGCCCATCACCCTGGTATTGCCTCTGGCCTCTGGCTTTCATGCCCACCGCATCCAGGCCTCCTTCTGCCCCTCCAAGGGCCATCCAGCCATAACCTTGGGGCTGCAGCAGGAAGCAGTGGGTACCTGGCCTGGGAGACCCATTAAGGACCGGCAGGAGAGGAGGGAGGGAAGCCCACCATTAAGTAGAGGCTATAAAACATTTGAAACGCAGCTTCTAAAGCCAAAAGGGTACGGGCCTGAATCGGTCTCTGGGCTTTTCTTCTTCAGAGCCAACCCTTGCAGGGAGGCCTTCTCTGCCCCACCCGCCTCTCTGGCGACCACCTCCCAGAAGCTGGGACCCACCCTAGCCCCCCGGGAGCCAGAGTCCGCGAGCTCGCTCCTCCCCCTCCCAGCAGGTGAGCACTGCAAACACCTGCCTTCCCTCCCTGGTCCTGCGCCCCCGGGGCAGGGGCAGGAGGCAGCCCGCCGCATTCTCACGTCTGCAGGGAGCCCCCGGCCGCCCGCAGCAGGCAGGGGCGCGGGTGGCGAGTGCGCCACAGCTCCCGCGCGGCGGCCTGAGGCTCGGCGGGCGCCCGCCCCGCGCAGGGGCCCCCGGTGCTCCCGCAGCGGCGGAGCGCTGGCCGGGCCAAGGTCACGGGGCTCGGCGGCGGGCGCCCCGCCGCGGGCCCTCACGCGGGGACCCCGGCCGGTTACGTAAGCCGGGCCGGCTGTGGGCGCTTACCTGCAGCGGGAACGTGGCCGCCCGGTTGCCCACGTAGCCGCGGACGACGTGGCTCTGGATGGAGAGCACCCGGCACTCCTCCTCCATGCCGGGCCTGCCGCGGCGGCGCGGGGCCGAGCGGGCGTCCGCGTGTCCCCCTCTCGCTGGGTTCCGCTCGGCTCCGTTCGGCGCAGGCGCTCGGCTCGGGCGCCAGGCCGCCTCCTTGTGACCTCAGCGCGGCCGGGAACCGCCGGTCCCGCTCGGCGCCGGGTGGGGGCGGGGCTTCCGGGCAGCCCCGCCCCCAGCCCGCCCGCCCCGGGACCGGGAAAGCCGGAGCCGCGCCGCGTTGGGCCCGGGCGGCGGGGTGGGGGTGGTTCTCGGCCCACCGGCCGGGGCACCGTCGCGTCGCTCATTCACTGTCCGAGGTCCGCGGGCCTCTGACCCGGAGCGCGTGCGACTTGGACGGCCCGCGCCGCGGGAGTCGCCCGCCCCGCAGTGCCCGCTCCCCATCCCAGGGGCGTCAGGACCGGCGAACCCCCCGCAGCGCCAGGGGCCGCCCCTCCGGCCACCGCGCGGACCGGCGCCGGCCCTGCCCTCCCGGGGCGCCCGTCTAGGGGACAAGGAGCGGCCGGTCGTGCCGTCCCCACCCCCCACCCCCGCAGAGGCCTGGGGGTAGGACATCTCCGCGGTGCCATGACACCCTTGGGGACCCCGAGGCGCCCGGTCCCCCCCAGCCCTGGACACGTGGCCGACCCTCCTGCTGCAGGGTGCCGGGTGTCCACGCACCACCGCCCGCCCCAGCTCCACCTTCAGAGCCCACCATTAAGCACGAGTCCCGTCCCCCCACTCCCCAGCAGTCACTCCCCCGCCCTTCACCTCCCACTCCCACCTCCGCGGGGCTGAGGCATTCCTTGGGTTCCCCCTTGAGTTTCCCGAGCTGCCCCCAGGGCTTCACACTTTAGGACTGGGTGATGTGGGTCCCTTGGCTGCTTGTGTTTAAACCTCTCTATCCTGGGGTGAAGGCTGATGCGGTGCTGGCGAGTGCGGGCATAGACAGGAAGGAGGGCAATGCCTTAGCTGTCCCGCTTTTCAAGAGGAAGTACATCCTAATTAATAATAATAGCTAACACTGAGTGCTTACTATGTGCTAAGCCCATTTCCGGCATTAACACATTGGAAATCCTCTAATATGGTAGAGGTTCACCCAGTTTCACCCAGGAGGAAACAGGAAGAGAAACCAGAGGTTACAGAAGCAGTGACAGGTGTTGCTGGGTGAGAGCCCTGTGGACCGCAGGGGCCAGGAGCGCTAGCCACTGTCCTCACTGCCTTCTCTCTGTCCTGCTCTGTGAGGTCAGCTGCCCTTGGCTCTTAGGAGGGCCTGATGAATCTGTCTCTGTCCCTGATCTCACCGCTCCCCACCTAGATCTCTCACCTCATGTCCCTCTGCTTTTCTGGACAAACCTCATAAGCACCCTCCCCCTTCTTCATCCACACCCCCCTCACACCTTCAGCCCAGGTAAATCCAGAGCACTAGGGGGGGAAGAGGCTGACAGGCCTCCTGGACCCCAGGCTCTGATACCCTCTTCCTGACAGAGGGCCCAGGTGGAGGTCAAAACCCTGGGCATGACATTTTGGTGAGTTCACTTTTCATTGGGCTTTGGAAAGATCCTCACTCCCAGTGCACCCCTGGGTCCCAAGCTAGTCATGGGAGAGTCACCTGGAGAAGCTGGTAAACTAGCCAAGGCCCAGTCCTGTCCCACTTCACTGAGCCCGGCCACCGGGGCGCTCTTTCAACTCTACAGGTGCTTCTGGGACCACGCAGGTTGGGCAGATAAAGGGTATTTTATGAGCACTGTTGCTGCTAAGTATCAGTCCACAAACAAACCTCCTTCCTGAGGACTCAGATAGTGAAGACCCTCAGAAACCACCAGTCTATTGAAAAGATACTCGCAGACCTGGCCAGCCAGATGATGGATGGGCTGCCTCACCACTGTGTCGGGGTGGGGGAGGGCCGCAGAGCCCCTCAGGACGCCCCCCACCCCCACCCCATCCTTCCAAGGCAGACCCGCCCTTCCTGGGAGAGAACTCAGTCCCCAGCACAGAGCAAATGCCCTGCAGGGTCGCTCTTAGCTGATTAGGAAGAGTCAGCTGACTGCCAGGTCCCTTGGGGGGAGGGTGGCTGGAGAGGCAAGTGAGTGGGGTCCAGGAGGTTCCCAGAAGGTGGTTCACTGAGAAAGAACTGAGGGAACCGAGAGAATTTGTGGCCGAGCCTGTCTCTCTGGGGACCCCCGGAGCCAGGTGCCTGTGCACCTCTGTGTCCTGGTTATTACACCTTCAGAGCGGCACCCTGGGGCTGGAACCCTACTTGGGCCTGTGTCCACCTCCCCAGTACCTGGGGCTGTGACCTTATTTAGAAATAGGGCCTTCTGCAGATGTAATCAAGTTAAAGTGAAGCCGTTAGGGTGGGCCCTAACTCCAGCATGACTGGTGTCCTTATGAAGAAGGGGAGCGCACTCGCCTCCACAGCCCGCAGAAGGAACCAGCCCCGTTCACACCCTCATCTTGGGCCTCTGGCCTCCAGAGCTGGGAGAGAACCCGTTTCTGCTGCTGAAGCCCCCCGGGTACCTGTGTCAGAGTCCGGACTTCACCCCGGTGCACCGCCCGCTGGCCTTCAAGCTTGACCCCCTAATGGTCCCAGGTGCTGGCATTGGTCCCCAGGAAGCAGACAGCCATGAAGGGACAAGCTGGCTGGACTCAGCTATCATCGTGTGTCCCAGATTTTCTGAGGCCTCCCCAGCGTCCAATGTGTCCTACCAGCAGACCGTGAATACTGATTTCAGTCTCCGAAAAAGTCATCACTGTGCCCAGGCTCCTCCCAACCAGAGTGCTGTCTCTGATGTCGGCTACAAGGGATGGGGGCCTCCAGAGACTTAACCACTATCATCACTATTATATTATATATTGTATCCCCCAGGATTCATATGTTGAAGCCCTACCCCTCAAAGTGATGGTTTTGGAGATGGGCCTTTGTGGGGTAATGAAGGTTTAATGGGGTCGTAAGGGGAGGTGCCTGATTTGGTAGGTTTGGGTCCTTAGAAGCGGCAGCAGCAGAGAGCGGGGTCCCTGCATGCAAGCAGTGAGGACAGGCACGGGAGCGCGCAGTGAGCGGGAGAGGACACCTACAAGCCGGGAAGCGAGCTCTCACTGGGCCGAATCCGGGCAAGTCCAAGTGGAACCTTCGACTTCCAGCGCCCAGAACTGGGAGAATAAGTATCTGTCATTGGAACTGCCCAGCCTAAGGGATGTTGTTGTGGCAGCCGGAGCTAAGATAATAACTGCAAACATCCTTTGACCTTGTGGACCAGGTGTTTCTTTGAAGCCCTGCCTCTACAGACCACAGCACCTCGCATACCGCAATGTCACGGGCACGCTACGAGGGCGCGCACACGAGGAGCGTCTTTCCCAGCGCCGGCTTTATTCAGTCCTCAAGGTTAACATGCTGATGAGGCAGGTTCAGGATTCCAAACTCAGTGACATCTCACCACGTGTTGAACTTGGCTTCTTGCAGGTCACCCAAAGCAAAGCAGGAGACGGGCCACACCACACATTAGGCAGAACAGGACGTAGGAAGTGAACAGTCCCCACGCGACGTCAGTCTGTGGGCGCGAGGTTGAAATAAGGTCTCAGTCCTGCCCCGGTCAGTGCTCGGCGCTTACTGCCTCTTACGTTCCATCAGGGAAGGATCTCGGTTCCTCTTGGAGATCAGTCGGGCAGAGCGCCGGCGGCAGCTGCCTGTCTGACGTGGTCAGAGGTGCAGGGGTCAGTGTCTGAGGAGCCTGACGGTTTGCTGCAAAAATCCTCCCTTTCTAAAGGGATGTCATCAGTCTTGGGCCCTGCAGACCTCCTCTGCTTCTGCTGGTTGTCAGTTCTGGGGTGTGGTCGGCCGGTGCTGGCCGGGTGATACCTGGTCTTAGCTCAGTCCTGGGCCCTGCAGACCTCCTCTGCTTCTGCTGGTTGTCGGTTCTGGGGTGTGGTCGGCCGGTGCTAGTACCACTGCAGGACCCGGACTGCTCGCCTCGCTGCCTGACGCAGGCCCCTGCTTGACAAGAGAGACTCCATGGTGCTCTCTACAATACCATTCCACGAGGCCGCTCTCGGTCCCACTGGCTGGTTTTGTTCTTGCCGGAGAGGCGGTAGCCAAGTGTTGTAAAGTACGGTTTTGTTATTATTCACAGACGGTGAGGTCAACAGATGGGGACACACTGCCATTGAAAAGATAGTTCGCCACTTGAGCTTTCCAAGAGGTGGGGGCAGCACACCACACAGGGCCACGTGGGGAAGCACCAGGTGGGTTGGGAATGGGGGGGCACAGACAGGAGAATTTATTGGGGTTTCAAGGAGAAAGGCAAGGCAAGGCAGGCAAGCAGGGTGGTTATTGATTAGTTTGAATACCTTTGGCAGGCTCTGGGGTACAGGGCTGTCACTGGTTGTCTGGTCCCTGGCCCCGGGCAGAGGGATAGCGGGAGGAGTGGCGGGGAATGTGGGCTCCGGGCTGGTTACTTTGCATGTGAAAGGCACATTTGCTATCTCTGAGCGTTGACCAGCCCTGGGAGGGGTAGTCTCTCCCCAGTCAGCCAGGCCCAGATGCCGGGCACGGAGACTACAGAAAATGGGAAAAGGCAGGTCATACACACGGGTGAGCTCTGGAGTCTGAAGCCGCACCGCCCGGGCGGATTCTAGCTCCTCCAATGCCCTCGGACACCTTGGAGTGACAAGTTAGGTCAGCTCCTGGACTCAGAGTCCCCATTTCTTCAAGTGTAGAAGGAAGAAGAGTATGTAAAGCGGTGTTGAGGGGATCCAGCAGATTGCCCCATGTGGAGACTGAGACCCGGGCGGGGCGTGCGTGAGGGCTCTGGAAAGTCTCCTCGTCATTATTCATCGGGATGTCCTTGGCCTGCCGGAACAGAGCTGGTGGAAAATGTCACTTTCTCTCATGACTGCTGGGCTCCAAGCCGCCATTTTTATGGGATGAAGAATCTAGTTTGAAATCCTTCCATATTTACAAGTGGCTCCATCCTTCTGAGAACAGGCTTTTGGACATTTCTCAGTTCCAGAATATTCTTTTTAAAAATTTTTTTTATTTTTTAAGTAAGTTCCATGCCCAGCTTGGAGCCCAGCATGGAGCTTGAACTCATGCACCTGAGATCAAGGCCTGAGCTAAGATCCAGAGTCAGACGTCAGGGCCTCTGGTATCAAGCCACGTGTCAGGCTCTGTGGTGAGTGGGATTCTCGCTCTCCTTCTCCCTCTGCTCCTCCCCCTGCTCTCTCTCACTCTCTCTCTCAAATAAGTAAGTAAACTCTTAAAAAAAAAAAAAAAGAGTCTGACGCTCAACTGACTAAGCCACCCTGGCGCCCCAAGAATGTCTTTCTTAAGAAGCAACAACTCGGGGCTCCTGGCTGGCTCAGTTGGAAGAACGTGTGACTCTTGATCTCGGGGTCGTGAGTTCAAACCCCACGTTGGGTGTAGAGATTACTTAAAAAAAACCCAAAAACTTAAAAAAAACAAAGAGGCAACAACTGAACCTCGGGCCTGGGTTCCAGGGTGTTCTTTATTTGGATGGATTATCTTTTTCACTTTCCTCTTGGGAAGAGCCAAGATCTTTTGAACCTTGAGAGCACTTTGGGTCAGTGTCAGGAACACTAGAGAATCCCCTTAGATTCTTTCCTGACCTGTGCGGGTGTGGTTCTACTTTTTAATCCTCAAACACGCTGGTCTGGTTTGAGACTCACCTTGCAGTGTTGGGTCAATAAGCTGGTCACCATGACAACCCCTGAGCTCTCCCTGAAACAGCTCCAGGCCATCTGGAGAGTTTTCTCCCAAGAGTTCAGGAAAATGTGTAATAAGAGTCATCTTAAGCCCATGAGGGGCTATCTGCTCACCGTTCCTGACCCAAAGACATAACCTTGAGCCTCCCCTGCTCTTTTGGACCAGGCTTTACTGGAAATGTTTCTTCTTTCTCCTTAGTGATACTTCAGTTTGGAAAAGAATCAAAATCTGGGCGAACAGCCAGGAATTTTAGACCCTCCAGGGGCCTGTTGGGGCAAATTATTCACACAGAAAGAATGGAGGGAAAGCGAAGGAATTCGCTCTCATAGTAGGAGTTCCCTGCGCCGTCTGGCCGGACACGGTGTGCTGACCCAGATTCTTGCCGTTACCTTCCTGGCAACCGCTCTTTCTTACTGCGCCCCACAGAGATGCGTAAAGATCGCTCACGGTTCTCTGGTTGCAAGAGAAACTCATGTCCTAGACAACTTGGGAAAATGACAAACATTACAGGGAAGAAAATGGAAACCGGTCACAGTCCCACGTCCCGAGGGCAGACAGCTTTCTGGTCTTCTTTCTGGGCACGCCTGTGTGCGTTTACACGAATGTGGCAGGTGCTCAAGACACAGACTGACGTGAGACTTTCTTCTTCTTTTTTTTTTTATGATTTATTTATTTTAAAATTGGCAAATAAAAAACACAGGAGACAATTTTAGGTATGAATCAGTATCATTTCTCCCTCGAGTTTTATGGAAGTCAAAAGTGCAAATGAAAGGGATGAATCTAATTGTGGAAGCTAGATTTTTGGAGGCAGAGGATCTTCCGTTTGCTTCTGAAATCACATGGAGCAGGCTGTTGCTGCCTGGATCGCGGGGCCTGGCGCTTCCCCGGCAATCGCACGTGGAGAGAGACCCGGGGCCCCTTTCAGCGAGCGAGCGTGGGGTGCTGGGAGCAGGTGGGCACTCCGTGGCGGGTGGTTCAGGGTGGGCGCTGGGCCTCCTCCCGCCTTTGCCAGCCCCCCAGTAGGGTCACTACGGAGCGTGCGGACCCCGTGTTCAGACCTGGCTCCCGCAGGTTTTTTTTTAAAATAAAACTGGGCTTAGGTCTCATTCATAGACAAGTGGTACTTAGTTGGGGCGTTGGTGAAATCACGTGTATTCCAGGTTCTGTCCATGGGCTGCACACTCCAGCCACGCGTCTGGACCTGACGGGCTAACCCAGGACTTACTGACCGCTGAGTCCTAGGCAGATCCACGGCCTAGAGACTGAGGTTAGGGGGTGATCTGCGCTTGAGGCAGAACCCGGCAGACAATGCCTGTTGGGGTTACCCACGGTGCCTGGCTCAGCACCTGCCAGGTGAGAACCAGCACCTCCCCAGGGCGTTTCTCCAGACACATGGGACGGGCTGCGGAAAACCAGCCGCCCTCAGTCCTGAGCTCGCGGACACAGAGCAAAGCAGGAGCCCTGTGCTCGTGCGGTTTTCCGACTGGATTCAGTTCAGTTCAGCAGGTATTTGCTGAGGCCCACTCTGGGCCAAGGGCCCCTGCTAAAGGCTGCAGGTCTTTGGACCCGCGCTTCTGCCCCCTGCGTGCGTCAAATTCCCCGGCCCCAGTGAGCCTCAGGGCTGATTCGGTGGGTCGGGGTGGGGCCCAAGTTCTGTGTGGTGCCCTGTGCTGGCCGGGGTCCACGCTGCGAGGGGCAAACCCACAGTCCCGTGGCTCCCTCATGGCTCCCTGACTGCTGAAGCCTGATTTCCTTGCCGGGAAACAGGGACTCAAGGGAGGATTTCCCTTCCGGAAGCCGTGAAGACTAGACACAGTGACAGGTGAGCACAGAGCCTGGCAGGCGAGAAGGTGTCTGGCGGGGGGTGACTGGGAGCTCCCACACCCCTGGGATGGAGATAGACAGGCCTGTGCTCCAAGCCACGGTCCTGCTCTGTGCGAGCTCTAGGAGCATCCCCCAGCACCCACACAGCCCCTCTCCAGCCTCTGGCCCCACAGAGATGGCTGCCCACCCACCGAGGGTTTCCCTGAGGCCACAGCCCCCAGCGGTCACAGCCTCCCTCCTACCGTCCTTACCCAGCTGCTGTGGATTTTATTGAATAAATGCCTCTCAATTTGTTGTAAGCCCTTTGATCAATCTCCAGAGACTCTGAATAGTTGTTGTTGCTGATTCTGACCAGCGTTATCAGAGGTCTCTACCGGGGAGCAGGGTCCCTGAGCAATTCACACTCCCTTTCCAGAAGTCCTGCCTCCTTACTGTTCTTAGAATTCACTGAACAGGTACCTGCCGCAGGGCCTTTGTATGTGCTGCTCCTTCCACAGTATCTTCTCCAGACACCCCTATGGCTTCACTTTTCAGTCTCTTTGGGCCTCTGCTCAAATGCTACCTTCTTGTGAACAGTCTTTGCCAGAGTCAGGTAAATGAAGGAAGAAACATATACAAATGAAACCATGGATTCTGTTTAATGTTCTTTCCAACACTTAGTACAAGCAGCACCGCTTCCAGATTGTCTGTACTTTCATTAAGTTCAGTAGAAACTTAGAAGGATCACACAGTGTAAAGTCTGGTACCAAACTGTACAAGACTGGTCAGATGTATGGGGGGGATTATTCCTCACGAGACAGCACCAGCCCCGGGCATGCTCCCCGCTCTCCTCCCGGGAGCTCTGACTTCACCTGTCTTCCCCTTCGGTCCCCTCCGGCAGGGCCCGGACCCCGCGGACTGTCGCCCCTGCAGCACAGAGCACGGAGCAGGGCCTGACACACGGCGGGTGCTCAGCAAGCACGGCTGATGGAGGGGTGGTGCGGAACCGACGGTGTGTCCTGTCATGATATGGAGGGGGACAGCTGCTTTGCAACCTGCCTGCTAGGGAGGGTGGCTCCTGCCACGGCAACAGTTTTCTGCTGCACACACGTGAGCTCGAGTGGAAACACGGGACAGAGCTGAGCCCATCACGGAGTGTGGAAGAGTGGCTAACCCCGGGGAGCGGAGTCCGGGCATGGAAACGGGGAGAAAGCCTGTGACGGACCACTCCGAAAACTGATGTGCGCAAGGGAGCCTGGGTGCCTCAGTCAGTTAAGCATCTGCCTTCAGCTCAGGTCATGATCCCAGGGTCCTGGGATCAAGTCCCGCAGTGGGCTCCCTGCTCAGCGGGGAGTCTGCTTCTTCCTCTCCCCCTCCCCCGACTCATGCTTACTCTCTCCCCTTCTCTGAAATAAATAAAATCTTAAAAAACCGAAAACCAAAAGCCCTGATGTGTGCAGTTTTAAGTCTGTGGTGGATGAATGATGGGACTCCTGACCCCAAGCCCCGGGCAACAGGTTTGCTCCCTGATGCCTGCAGCATCTTAGGACAGGGTGGGGGTGGGCGGAAGGCCCTGTGCCCCCCATTTGGGGTGAAGGGAGAACAAGTACCGGGCAGAGGCAGACAATCAGGCCTGGGTGGCCTTGGAGCCCCTTCTGGGAGTTTGCGTTCACACCAAGGTGTAGAACGCAGGCCCCAGCTGACACCTGAGCTACATTTTAGAACAGCGGGAGCCCGAAACCCAACTGGCTGCTGTCGGAGGAGTGGATGAAGGGACGTGGATGTGGTGTTGAGACTTGGGGTCAGGTCAGGACGACGAACGGTGGGGACAGGTCTTACTGGTATTTGCATTGTTGTTTTAGGGGTTAAGTCACCCACTGAGGAACCGGTCTGGGATCCAGACCACAGCTGAGGAAGTTTGCTCGGGAACATGTGCACATGAAGGTAAAGAGCACAGTGCCTGTCTCCTGCCCGCCCACCCACGGAGCCTGTCGCTGGTCCCCCCAGCAGAGGAGTAGGTGGTTGCCCGGTGGACTGCGGCCTCACCACCCTAGTGGCAGCCACGTCTCTGGGACGGAGCTGGGCGTCTCCACCTGGGACACGGGCACCTCTCTGCTCACGCTCGGAGGCGAGGCCCGTGCAGCAGAAGCATCAGGCCCGGCAGTGGTGTTTCTGCGGGAACCTCCCCAGGAGCTGCGCCCAGCAGCCCCTCGCTAGCTCCAGGTAGGGGGCGTGCGGAGGATGGACGGGGGCCTGCAGAACCTTGCTGTTGGGCACGTGGGGCTGATGTCAGCATCCGCCGGCGCCCTGCCTTTCCGTGGTTCCCCAGAGGTGTACTTCCATGCACACAGACAGCCCACGTCAAGTACAAATGTGAGTGCAGAGACAGGTTTTGTTTATTGGACTTGGCTTTGATGCGACAGACACTCTGCAGACAGGAGTACAGACTGATCGTAAACACGCAGTTCTGGCCAGCAGAGTCAGGTAAATTCAGAGAAAACACACAGATCAAAAGACAGGTTCCATTTCATGTCCTTTCCAACACTAACAAGCACTTCCGGATTTCCCTGACCCTCCTTTGTGCTTTCAGGTAAATAGGAATTAGAAAGGATTATGTGTTTATAAAGTGTGATACCAAATTGTACAAAACTAACCAGACGTATGGGGTCGGGAGGAAGATGACCGCATTAACGTAAATGATTTCCAGTTTTGGACTTCCAAGTCCCCTTAGCAACTCTGCCTAGGAAAATAACATGCATCGAATAGAAAACTGGTACTCTAAATACATTTTCTTTGTGCAACACTTTCTTGTTGTGTGTGTAATGAGAATTAAAAAAAAGTTTTCTTCCTTCTTTTGTTGCCAAAATTTAGGCATTAAAAATAAGCCATAGTAAACCTACTAAACTTACCCACGAAATGGACTAAGTGAGGACAGATTTAGAGGAGGAGGGATGGAGTCCGAGGTCCCTCCTGGACCCGAGTCCGGAGGTGTGGCATCAACCAGCAGGCCCATCTCCTGGACGCTCCGCTGGGGCGTCTGAGGAACAGACGGGCGCTGTGTGCGCGTGAAGGGAGGTCCCTGCGTTCACCCGACTGTGCCCTCAGATGTTTTGCTAAAACATCTCAACCCCGCTGGACTGCATGGCCCATCTTTAAAGCTAGAATAAACTGTTAGAAAAATAATCTGGCCAAGGATAATGAAACACTTTTTTTTTTTAAACAAAAAGTTAAAAATATTTGAATATTCCAATCTAATCTCCCACGATCAGATTTGGTTTTGAGCCTTTTACTGAATGCAGCACAAAAGCCCCATGCAAACACCACAGCATCTTGGACGTAAGACTTCTCGTTACAGGACTATCTGACAGCTCCATGTGAATGATGTCTTCTCTCGTGGACTAATTAGGACAAAACTTTATTATAGAGCAGGCAAAGGACAAGGTTCATACTTCCCTCTCAGCGGGCCTCCGCAGTGCACCGGCCACCTGACCCTGCGGCGGCCCATGTGCCGACAGAGCCCCACCCTGACGACGTGATGCAGAAACCAAAGTCAAATCAACACAGCCCCGCCAAGCCAGGGGGCCTCCCTCGTCATGCAAAGCGGTGGCCCGTCCCACTGAGGCAATGCTGGGGGCCTGCGTGGGGCGGAGGCAGGAAGGGGGAGGCAGCTTTCACTCCCAGAAGGCCCGAGGTCCCCTGAGCGGAGAGCAGGCCAGGGCAGCACTGAGCAACCCTGTGCCCAAACTACAGACCCCCGAGTTTTGTACCTCTTCTTGAGGTCTGTGATTGTTATTTCGTAAACTCAAACAGGAGCTGGGGCCCACCGGCTCTCCTTAGGTGACCACCTGATTTCTGAATCTGCCTCCCGTCTGTCACTCAGGCTCAAGAGATGGACGTAGCTTCCCCAAGCCCCGTCCCTGCTCCTCCGGCTGAAGCCTGAGTGCCTGCCACCGACATTTGCCATGAACTAAAATCAGAAGTCTATAAAAATCTTAAGTGCAAGCTTCAATACTTCAGATAAAAGGTAGCTACGGACAAATAAATATGCACAAACAATCCTTAAAGGCTGCTGATTTCTGCCTTCCAGCAGGATCTCAGGCTTTCAGACACTTGCCACACCTCTGAAGAAATGAATTTTCGTCTGAGTCGGGAAAGCTGCCTTTGGGAACACCAGTCACTTCGGCTGGCTCAAAGGCTTACGTAGAAGGTAAGAGGAGCAACCGGAGCACAGGACCCCGAGGAAGGAGTGCGCTCACAGTCCCGGAGGAGAGCCGAGGGGCGCTCACCGGTCAAGACACTTTGGGCTGGCCTGAGAGGTAGGAACACAGGGAAGGAAACAAGGCCCAGCGGAGGAAGAGGCGACCCGAGCGTGGAGGCTCTTCTTCCCCCGCCCCTCCTGCAGGTCCTGGAAGAAGCTACCACCGTAGTGCTGAACCGGTTACGCGCGTCTCCCCGGCACAAACACCCGGGGAACGGGGGAGGAAGACCCCGCGTGCTTGGTGGAGACCGAAAGCCACCGGCAGCCAGCCCCGCACAGCAGGCGCAGTGCTGAGTGCCCGAGCTCTGCCGTCCGCGGGCGAGGCCCCCGCCTCCAGGCTCCCGCGGCGCCGACAGACCGGTGCCACGTGACGGACGGTCACTGTGCTTGGCTCCCACCCTGGTGGGGGTCACGGAAGTCACCCGCAAACACGAGGCCCCGGAGACCTCACGCACCAACGGCATTTGTAGCAAAACCTTCAGCCAGACGCCCACAGCCCCCGCAGAAGGGATGGAGAAGCAGCAGCTCCCGCTCAGAACCTTGTTTATACAATTTACGGGGATTTATAAAACAATAAAAAAGGCCCCACCTTTTTAAAGTTATAATTTATAGACTATCTGTACAAACACAGTCTTTAAAAGGACCCTGCTACTACCCTAGAAAAAGTCCATAGCCGTCGGCCTTCTCTTTGGCGTGGCGGTCAGCAGCGTCTTGGTCCCCAGGGGGGTGCTGGTGGGTGAGCTCGTGGGGGTCTTTAGCACTCCATGGAGGGGCCTCTGCTCAGGGTTGAAGGCCACTCGGGAGGGGCCGGTGGGACTGACCAGGATGCTCTTGTCTGTCTTCTTGAATTCTGCCCCGGATGAAAGCAAGGCCACACGTTAACGGAGTAGCACTTCCGACCTGCCCACCCAGCCAAGCAGCGTCCAGTTCACACTGCCGGCAGCCCCCACGGGAGCCGGGCTGTGCACCCCAGCAGGGCAGTGCCTGTCACGAGGCCCTGCAGAGAGCGGGCCCAGAGCTTTCGGAGGAAATGGAGTGAGCATCCTGCTTCACAGGAACAAATGAACCAATGTCCGCGGACGGCATGGGAGGGGGCGCCAGGTGCGTCAGGTTCTGAAAGGAGGGCCTCAGGGGGTCATGGGCGCTCAGGGAACACGGATGAACCTGAGGCTCCAGTGGCCATGGGAAGAGCCTTTCCTTCCAGCTGATCTGCTCCTCTCACTGTCTCCAGCTCCCGAAACAAGGCCTCCAAAGCCCAGGAGCACCTACCTCAGGCCCCCCTGGATGGTCCCTCCCCTCCTGATACACACGCATGTGCACACACACATATTTACTTGTGAGCCCTACGAACAGTCAGGTCTTAAATGCACTGCATGCTTTTAGAGAGTTTGGTTTCCGTTTATAAAACAGAACAAGCAAACAGCACCAATACTAAAAGCAACCAGACAAGAACATCCCTCTTCCTGCCTCCCTCTGGGCACGTCAGCAGAGGCAGCCACGGCTGGGGGACTGTCAGTCATCCCCAGGCCAGGAGGGCCCCAAGTGTTCTGCGTCGGCAGGCTTGAGGAGATGGCTTTTCAACGCATCTTCTGCCGGGCAGACTCCTTCCAGAGGCCCTGAGAAAACCCCTCCGCACCCAACCCTGGCCACCCCACTAACCATTCGGGGGCTGCACTTCTGACTCGGGAACGGGTCAGGGCCTGTGTCCCCCACACTCACCTGCAGTCATGTTTCTGTTCAGCCCGAAGGTGACTTTCTTGGAACTGGATGGCGTCTTGTCTCGCTGCGAAGGGAGAATGACAAAAGGAGGGAGACAGCAGTGGTGGAGGCGTTCGGACTGCGCTGTCCCCGGGAAACCCTCCGTCAGGAAGGGCCCTCCCTCAGGCCATCCCAGACCACTGACAGACAAGTCCACGCTACCAGGCGGAGGCCAGACCCCCAGCTCCACCCCCGGCCTGGGGACCCCCAGCTCCACCCCCAGCCTGGGGACCCCCAGCATGGCAGACCCAGGCTCAGGAGGGCGGCAGTGGGGCCCGAGGCCCAGCGCACAGTGCCCGGGTGCGTGGCTCTCAGGCAGGAATGGGCTGTGTGGCCACGGGGAGGTTGGGGGCAGTCGGATGGGGCTGAGCTCGCGTACCTGCACGGCACGGGGCGCGGAGGCCGCAGTGGCGCTGCCCTTGGCTTTTCTGAAGAACAGCGGCTTTGGTAAGAAGGGGGTGTCGAACCTCACAAAGTCATTCTCTGCCCTCAGCTGCTGCTTCTTCAAGGGGCTGAAAGCGCCCCCGCCTCCCTGCGTGAGGGAGGGGCGAGAGGAGAGGTCACGCCCGCGCGCAAGGAGGGAACGTGGGGCCACAGGATGCAGCGTCTCCAGCTCGGACACCCCACACCCAGCGCTTCCTGCACCGGACGACACACAGCTCTTGGACTCGGCAGGTGCGGACTCCAGGCACACACGACCAAAGGTTTCCTAGCTGTTCAGCCACAAGAACCCATCTTTATCTTCCACCTTAGCTCCCCTGTTCGGAAAGACTACTGCCTCTCAAAGACCACCTGTTACAGAGTAACTCATTTTCTCATTTCTGATCAAAGACCTCACCGTCCACTGAAAAGCCTGGTACGGAAGAGCAAGCCCGAGGCCCCAGTTAGGACCTGCAGGTCGGTTACAGGCAGATCACCCTCCCTGGGTGTGTCATGACCACCCCTGGCGAGGGCCCTGCTCTAGCCTGAGGTCCCTGGGGGTCTGCAGCCCAACGTGGCTGACGTCACGTTGCTGGTTTCCGCCAGGTCTTGGCATTCCTAGCTTGGAAACTGCTGCCTTCCCTTAGCAGACCCCACGGTGCCGCAAGTGAGGGGCAGACCCGGGGGCCTCTCTCGAGCGCCTCCACCCCACGGCAGGGACACGGGACCCGTTCTGAGAGGAAAACCTTCCTTGACCCTGTGGCTCATTTAGCAATAGTTCCAATGCCAGGGAAGACTGCCGGGACCTGAGAAATGAGACTCGGAGATTTCCCTGATATTCTAAGGCGAGAACAGGCTCCCCGGAGCCCAGTGGAGAGTTCCGTGTGTTTCCCCAGCTGAGACTTTTGCTGACCACAAACGGACTCACCTAACCCGTCAGAGACACCATCAGCCTGGGATCAGCACTTAGCCAAGCACACACGGGTGCCCGTTACCCAGGGCCTCGGCCCCGAGCGCCACACACCACTGCCTGCCCATGCGTGTGCTGGACGCGGCCAGCAAGCCTGTTCGGGAAGGGCCGGGAGTAAATACCGGCAGCCCCGTGGTCGGCTGTGTAACTGCTCCTGCCTCACGACAAGGTGGGACAGACGCGCCGCGGGCCACAGGGGGACGTGGAAAGCAGATCCAGAGCCCGGCCCCTCGTTTACACCGGCTCTAGACGTGTAAGCACAGACAGACTTTCCGTTAAAAAAATAAGCAAGAAAGATAAGAGAACTAGCCCGAAAAGGGCCAAAGGTTGGCTGGGACTTGATGAAGGAACAGGGAACAGGGTCTGACGGAGACGCCCGACCGCCCGTGGAAGTGGCACGGCAGCAGTGCGGTCGGCCAGGGGGACACTCCTTCCGGCTTGGCGCTGGCCCTTCTGCAGCCTCCGAGGGAGCAGCCTGTCGGGCGGGGGGTCCAGGGCGACGGTCTCGGCTGCCAGCAAGAGGCGCCCGTATTTCCTCGTTGGTCGAGGCTGTCACAAACCAGGCCTGCTCCTCGGTCCGGAGCTCTGGCCTGTCCCCTCACCCCTGCCCCGTAAATCGGGGCCGGCTGCCTTACCAGAGCCTGGATGAGCATGGCCTCGGACTCCGACACGCCGCCGCACGCTGCTGCCTTAGACATCTCCTTCATCCTCTTCCTCTTTTTCAAGATGGCAGCTTTCTGGCTGGACGGGCCGTACAGCTCGAGGCTGCCGGGCTCCCCCTTCTTCTTCTTCAGCCTCCCGCCCGGGGACGGGGGCCAGGCCAGCACGGGGGTGCCGCTGCCGTTGACCGGGAGGGCTCCGAGCTTCCGCTTCCTCTTCGGGACCGGGGCCCTGCTGGCCGGGGCAGCTCGCGGAGCCGGGTCCTGAGCATGGGCGCTGCTGGGGCCACCGGGGGCCGTGTCCTCCAGAGGTGGTGGTGACGCAGACTCCTCGCTCCCGCCCTGCACCCCGGGGCTCCTCTTCCGGGGCCGTTTCCTCCTGCTGAGCGCTGCGGCGGGCTCCGCACCACTCTGCTCCTGGGGGCCAGGGGCGGCCGCTGTCCCTGGCTCCGCCGCCGCTGTCTTCGGGGCTCGGCCCGTGCCGGCCCCTGGCTCGCCACCCCCGTTCTGTTCTGGGGGCATGGCTTCCGTCCCCGACCCCAAATGTTCAGGCTGGAGGTGGTTCTTCTTCTTCTTCTTCCTTTTTCTCTTCTGAACGCTGGCTGCGCTCCCCTCTTCCTCAGCAAGAAAGAACCTGTTTCCTAGAAAGACACCCAAGCCTGTGAACAAGTGTTTGGGATTGGGGTGGCCGCGGGCTTGGTCGTCGGGCGCCATGCTTGCCCTGGCCCAGCTGGGGCCAGACCCTCCGGGTGCCGGTTCCCAGAGACGGAACCGCAGTCACGTTCAGGCCCATGAGAACCACAGGTCCAGGGCGGGCACGAGCACTGGCTCCGAGCATGCGTGTGTCTAGGGTTCTCGACACCCTTGCCTGCTGCCCCTGGAGGCGCCCCCAGGAGGAACCACGGGCTTTCCGTTCGGGGAGGCCGGGAAAATCACACACACTCAGATCTTTCCTCTTCAGCCAGCACGAGCTTAAGCTGCGGCTCTGCCCTGACCCAGGAAGCCCTGGGCCCAGCCTCCCCGCTCCCCGAGGGCTGTCTGCGCCCTCCTCCTCCTCCTCCTCCCTCGCCACGTTGAGCTTCGTGGCTCACCTTTCTCTTTCTCCAGCTCCTTTTCCTCTACAAGTTTATTTCCCTTTTTCTTATGCCTTCTTTGGTTGAGGGTTCGGTCATCTTCATCAGCAGAAACAGCCTCGGCAAAACTGAGTGGAGATACACCGCCTGCCGGACAGCAGAGCCCCGTCTCGTCAGCTTCCTGAGACCACGACTCTGTCCCCACCTCACGCAGGAAGATTCTCCACCCTGACTTCTGCGTCCTCATGCCTGCTCTCCTGACCTCCCCAGCCCAGACCTGCTGCGGGTGTGGGAACTGCATCCGTGGGGGGCACCCTGATGGCGCAGCCCCTGGGGCTCAGCCGCGCCCGCCCCCGCTCACGTGTCACCACCACGGACAATAGCTTTTCCCCAGGGGCACAAGTGACCATGGCAGCAAAGGAGAGGGAGCCTGAGAGATCAACTCTCTTTTTGCTGTTTTTCAGTATTTGCTCTAAGTGCTTCAGTGGGGCCACATCCATGTAACATCACCCGCTGTAATCCTCGGACCTCCTCACCTTCGGAGAGATCCTGAAACCTGAAACAAAGAACAAAAGTCCCTGAAGAAAGCCCTTCCTTCTGTCTTCTGTAAACACACACACACACAATGTTTAAGCTGTGCTATTTGGGCGTTAGTTCACTTTCTTTTCCTTCTAGAAGGGGAGGCTAAAGGTGCTGTGATGCAAAGGCCTGAAGTGAAGGACAAATTGCCCCCAAGGACACAGCGATCTAGAGACTCTATCTTGGTTCATTCACACAGAACAGAAGAAACTAAAAATTCTTTCTCAAGACTGAAGCAGCTTCCATCTCTGCTTATGCCCCACTGTCCTCTCTGCTCATCCGGTAGAGAGAATGCTCCACGCAGTGCTGGTGTTAGAACAAAAAGGAAGTGCGGGAGCCGTGTGCTGGGCAGGGAGCAGAGCTCTGGGGGCGCGGACAGTGGGTCTGAGTCCAGCTCCGCCACCTGTCAGCTGGGACGTCGGGCAAGCCCCGTGCCCCGGCTGAGCTATCTGTGAGGCGGGGAAATTACAGAAGCCGACCTACAGGGCTTTTCTTAATGTGAACTCATTCGTGTCCAGGGCTCAGGAGAGCGCCTGCTCACACAGCGGCAGTCCACCTCGGCTGTTCCCTGTCGCCACCCACGAGAAGCCACGGTGCTGTTCCGTGCTGAATTACCGGTATGCCCACACTCGGGCATCACCGTGATGGGAGGTGAAGGACCCCGACCAGACGTAAGCGGCACACTTACACCGCAATTTCGGGCTCTGCTAACACCGGCCATTACCAACCGACTTCCCTTCACACCATGAGGAGGTGGCTACAGGACTCGAGTGCAGGGGCACGTGAAGCGGACATGTGCGGGCAGGGGAGTGGCTCTTCCCCGAAACCCTTCCGCTGACGTGAGCATGCTGCATGCTACGGCTAGACGTGACGAAGGCAGGGCAGAGGTGAGCATGCGCAAACGTGGGTGAGAGTCCGCAGACTGCGCCCCCCAGTCACTTACTTTTTGATGAGTTTGGAGAGACGCTTCCTGTTGAAGGGAGGGATGTTCTTCTTGTTGGTGATTTCCAGGAGTCGGTCAGCAACAGCCTTGTAGTCGAACTGTGCGAGAAAAGCAACAAAACATAAGCCTGCAGGCAAACCACACTCTGCCTTAGAAAGGCACTTCCACTGCTCACAGAAGCTAGCAGCGTGGGGCCCCGGGTGCGCTCAGCAGGACGGTAAACAGCTGAGTGCTAATACTCAGTGACCAAAAGGTTAAGTGCTATCTTTGAAAAATCTCTTCTACTTATTCTTGGGGGACGCTATTCTTCATCTGTTCTATTTATTCTTTCTTAAAAAAAAAATTGTGGTAAAACACACCACATAAAACTTGTCTGGGTGTGCTTCCTTGTAAATTTAACATAGATGTCCAACTTGCGCTCGGTAACACAGTAACCTTTATTGCAAAAGCATGGAGCAGCCTTTGTTGTAGGGAATGGAACCTACGGGTCAAGACAGAGTGAAGACTGACATCTTTCAGGATTCTGTCCCGTTTAAATCTGTCTGCAGTAAGCTCATCGTGAGGGTGACATCAGCGAGCGAAGGGATTAAGGACGACTGTATCCGCGGGCCTTGGGGATAATGAGCTCTGACCCTAATTCCCACTTAGCCAGGCCACTGCACAGGCAGTCTACGTTCTACCAACCTGGAGCAGGGGCCCAGCGTCCTCCAGGCGCCCACCGCCTCTCTCCCCGTCGTCGTGGACCCCGTCCTTTCTGGAGTGGTGCTTGCCCAGCGCTATCAAAACACACCCAGAGACAGAGCTCTTCAAAGACACAGCAATGACCCCTTGCAGAGGAACCATGCTCTGTGTCTCTTCACAGAGAAAACCCTGCACACACACTCGTCATCTCCCACAGAAGTCTTGTTCAAGGAAGTCCCGGAGAAATCACACACTTGGCCTTTGAGTGACGTCACAGACCAAACCTCTGCTGCCCTCGGTGCCCTCCGGCGCGCGCCGTCTCCCTGTTGACCCTGGCGGCGGGGCACAGAAGCCCCTAGGCTGGAGTCCCGGCAAGCGGGAACACAGCGCACTCAGGAGTCTGCCCCCCGCTTCAGGCAAATTTGAGGCTGTGGTAAAAACCTATACAGGTAACACACTAACTTCTCATGGGGATGCCGCATCAGACGCAAATTAATACTAATACAACTCTTAACGTTTAAAAAAGAATTCAAAGAGCACCAACGCCCACGAAGCAGCAGATAAAAACACTAAGAAAACTCACAACTGGTCAAACCCTAGCAGCTTGTTAGTGGCGGGGCCTCCGGGCACAGCCTGGAGGAGACGGAGCAGGGCCCTGCGCGGGTCCTGGGCAACACGCGGGACACACGGAGCCAGGAGAGGGTGAACAGTTCACACACAAACATGGCGCGCGGGAGGAGCAGGGGACAGCCCCCACGACCACACGACACCTGCTCAAGGTCAGCTGGTTAATCCCGTCACCTACGCTGAATTTAAGATTAAAGTTCTCCTTTCTTTTTAAAAGACTGTTTTTCTGATTAAAAAATAATACACGATCACTGTAGGAAATTTAAAACAACAGACAAAAGTACAAAGAAAGCAGAAGTCACCCATAACTCTGCCACGTGTGCCCACCGACTGACATTCTGGTATCCCTCCAGATTTTTAGGGGCACATACCAAACCAGGCTCCTTGTACATAGAGTCTTGTGTCCTGTTATTAAAAAAATGTTTAAATTTCCTCTGGCTGTTAGTTTTTGAAATCTTGGCCTTTTCATGTCTATGTAACATTTCAAGCGCCCGGGTATACCCTGACCGCACCGTTTACCTAATGCTGTGCCCTGAGATGCCTAAAGCACCCCCAGGGTCGGAGGGGTCCGCAGCTTGAAACGCGGGCTCCACAGGCGGCCCCTGCGGACTAGGACTGGCTCAGCGGCGGCAGCCACCGGGTTAAACGAGCCCCGGGGGCACCCGGAGGTGAGGAGGCAGAGCTATGGAAACAAATGCGGTTTGCAGTGTGAGTGCCCAGGACCCTCTTGCAGAAGCAAGCCGTTAGGATGTTTAAACATCAAAAACCCCGAAACGATAGAAACAAACAGAAGCCAAAGCAAGAGCAATGACAACATGAAACCCTGGGGGGATTCGTGTGACGCTGGGAGGCGGTGTGGGTGCGGCAGGCGTGAGGGGGCTCCTGGGCACGGGGCCGCATGTCAGTGCATCTCGGCCTCCCTTCCCAGGGGGGGCCCACAGTGGGGCCTCCTTCGACGAACTCTTAGGTTGCATCAGTGAGACTCCAACAAATGCATTAAAAGGTGTTCAGTTGACGAGAACTTTATCTAAACAGACCGTTCAAGGGAACCGTCTCACCCGGCTTCTTTTTACGGACTGGTTTTCTCCACGCCGTCTTGTTTTCAGGCATCTCTTCTTCGGAGAACTCGCTCTCACCCCCTTGAGTTTTCTGTTCGAGGGTCTCTTCGGGTCCGAAAGGAGACTGGTCTACGATGACTTCAAGAACACCCCTCGCTATCGTCTGCACCAACGTCTGGCTGAGGGTGGAAGCGCAGCAGAGAGAAGGTGATGACAACAGACGGCCGCTCACTTAGCGGGTGTGGTGGGGTGCATCACGCGCGGCCCCCTCCAGCCTCCCGAGCGCCTGCCGTGACCCATCGCCCGCCAGCCAGCCACAGCGGTGCAGGCCAGCAGACAGCCACGTGATGAAGGTAGCCGGAACTGTGGCTGTGGAGCGTGTGACTCCTGGAATGTCTGGGGTCAAGCCAGCGGAGCCCAGGTGTGACTCAAAGCGTCACACATCTTGCTAACGGAAATTCAGAGCTCAGCTGTTCTGGGCTTTGGACAAACCATCACAGGTATCTTGCCTTGAGCCTCCCAACAATTTCCCCACCATTAGCCACAATTAAGTACCAAATGAAGCAGCAAAAACAAACATGGGACTCACTCCTTAGTCTTGGCAGCAATTTTGCAGAATGGATCAATAAACTTGAGATTCTGATCTGCCAAAAGCTGAAATTTAGAAACAGAATAGAAATGATTTTTCTGATATGTCCTAGAAAAAGGAGCCACTCGCATTTTTCACACAGGTTAGATCAGGAAAACACTTCAGTTCAATACCCAAAACGCACTGTGTGTGAACCGCCCAGGTGCTCGGAGCCAGGCTAAAGGTCATGGCCATCTTCGGGCCACCTGGGCATCAAAGTGCAATGACCAGAGAAAACCAGCCCACCAACCCGTGCTGTTCTGCGTTTCCTGCTCTGCAGACAGGTTCTACACACATGTTGTCAGAAACTGTAAGATGAACCAATTTTTAAAGATGTAGTATTTCTACTTCCTTTCAATTAAAAAAAAAGTGTTCGTTGCAGAACACTTGTAAAAAAAGAAGTGTAAAAATAAAAAAGCAAAAACTGCCTATAGCCCCAAATTAAGATAATCACATGCAAGCTAACATGTCTCCTTTTCCGCACTGTGTACTCATGGGTAAAGACACACTTGAGAAAGGCATCCATGAGCACAGCTTTATCTGCTGCTTTTCTTCCCTACTGCTTTTTAAAAAATCAACACCGTGACCACGTCCCTGTGTTATTATTGGACTACGTTAGTTGCTATCAACTGTTTGTAAGTAAGACTTCCAAGAACACCCTTAGCGCACAATCTTTGTTCACAGGTCCCATTCGCTGCTTAGGCCAGAGTCCCAGATGGGGAAGGATTTGTCAAAAGACAGCTGGAGCCCATTATGCTGATCCTGTTGCTGAGCACAGCGTTTCCTCCACAGCCCGGGGACCACGAGGACAGCCAGAGTCCTGGTCCGGTCAGCTGCGGTCTCACGACAACGCCGGCCCGGTGTCTCACTGCTTCTTACCTCTTTCCCTCCCACTTTGGACAGTTCATCCAGATAAATATCTATGAAGTGGAACTTGACTCCATTCGGAGACTGGCTCTCAGGATGCAGGATTTCTTTCATCAAGACATCGAGGAAGAGCTTGATTCGGCTGAAGAAAACAACACACACGTTTCTGTTAACTACAGCATGCCAACGCTTCTCTCTTCCCCGAAAGAAAATAGTCACGTTCGTTCTCGTGCTACGCCGCATAACAAACAGCGCAAGGCTGAGCGCGGTTCACAAGGAGAAAAGCAATCCCCGGGATGGGTATAAAACTCTGCACGTGGGCTCAAGTCCTTCAGGAGCCTCGACCCAGCTTCGAGTTCTTGACGCATAAGGAGGTTCTGCTTCTCACAGGAAATCAGCAGAGTGGAAGGCAGAGATCAGGCAACTCATCCCAGCTCACTAATTCAAATGCTTGAAAAACACACTATTGCTTTAAAACTTTTAAAGCCGCTAAATGCTTGTCCTAATACTTTACCAACCTTTCTTCCCAGCCATGTCTCTTCAGAACTTCAAAGGACTGCCTCAGGACCAGACGGATCAGCTAGAGAGAGAAAACTTTTGTTACAAAAGGGAAAGTAAGAAATGTCCATCAGTTAGCAGAATTAAGAGACCGATGGGACTGGTACAGCCCGCATCTATAAAGTGAAAATACAGTCACTGTCATCACAGTGAACTTTCATCAGAAAATGTTAACTAAGGATCCCCAAACTCACCAACAGCTGAAAGAGAAAACAGAGCCTTTGAGCACACATGCAAATGCTGTCCCCTGATCACATCACCTCTCGCCACACTAAGCCTGGAGCTTGCTCTGCTTCACAAAGAAGCCTTCCCACTGTTCTGAAGAAGCTCAACATGCTGCCCTTCACAGGCTTTGGAAGCAAAAGGGGGGGAAAGGCGCTCCGATCTTACCATACAGTATTTGCCCAAGCGCAGCCGGTCTATCCCCTTCCACTCCCGATTCATCGTTTGCCAAAAGGTTTGAATGAACAGGTGTTCTGCAGCGAACAAAAGGCTTTGAATACTTGCTTGTCAGGTTCACGTATTACCATAAAGCAAGAAAGTAACAAAGGGAAACAAACTAGGATTATTTTTTACTTTTCATGAATTTTTTCGGCAGCTAGAAAATTTGGTCAATAATGAAACTTGCTAAATATTTATTTTCCATTTCCACAAATGGCTGATGACATCTTGATGTTCAACTATAATGCTCTATGTTTTTCTTTATCCACCACAAAGCCTTGTTTCTATTAAAATCAAAAATTCTCTGAGCCATGTCTATAGGCCCTTTCTGCCCACCTACACCTAACAATCAATCCAGAGCCATTAATTCTGATGAACACTTGGATGATCCATGTAGAAACTCAGCCTTTTGTTTCATGTTCTGTGTCAGCTGGTTGAGCGCTAACAAAATGTTCTATTTTTCTCTTCTGAGCCATGAATCTACCACTTTTCCATCCAAAAATAGCTGTCGAATTTTTCTGTTTGTTTTTACTTCTTTTTGCATAATTCTTTCTTGGTATGTGAAACCTAGAAGATACTCGTGTAGAATTCTGCTCATTATGAGTGGGCTGGGGCCCGGCTGAAACACAGAGCCACTGCGGTTACTAAGGCTCAGCCCTGAGGAGCGCTAAGCAGAACCAACAACCAATTCTGCTTTCTCTTCCTTTGTCAGGAATCAAAGCCTGAATGTCTCAGGAATAATGCATTCATTTTCTCCCTTTGTTCTTTTTGGTAAAGAGGGCTTACTTTATGGTTTATTACCAGCGATGACCTCACATGGCTCCAGTCTTCAGGAGGACAGCCTGGCCACCAGGGGTTCCAGCAAGCCCTGGCCCCTGCATGCACAGCCTCTGAGAGCGTTACAGCAACCCAGAGTGCAGACTCTGGAGAGTTTCATTTCTTAAAAAAAAAAAAATTTTTTTTTTTTTTTGAAATCTTTTGGAGAGGTCACGCGATACTGCACGAGATGCCTCTTTTATCGGCCCTCTTTTGGGGTCACGGCTTTTCCACCGGGAAGGTCTGTCACCCGCCAGGTGCACACCGGTGGCCCCAGGTGCTTGTTCAACAAGCCCCCTGGAAAAAGGAAACCCTCGAGGAAGGAGAAACAATGGTGCTTAGTTTCCTAGGCAAGTTACCCAAGCCGATGAATGAGGAAGTTTTGAAAGTCATGAAAACATCAGGACTTACGGGCCTCTGAGTTGTTAACAACGTGGACGAGTTGGGAAATAGTGTCCGCTAGCTCCTCCTGCAAAGGCGGGGTCAGGGAGAGACAGCGGGGTTACTGCGCGGCGGCACGGGGACGCGACACCTGCCGGCGTCTGGGCCTCCTGTGACGTCACTGTTTCAGTTTTACCCAATGTGCAGTTCCCAATCTCAGGGGACCGCTGTGCCAACGTAACATGTCTCTAAGGATCACGCTGCATGTTTAGAAAAGTATCTCTAGTTTCAGTTCAAATGACCTAGGGAGGGAAACTTGCTGTCAAAAAATCTATCACTGAATGGAGAGTCTATCCTAAGCTCCCAAATTATGGCACACTGATGCAAGCAAGGGGATCCCTGGCAGTTAGACACGGGACTGTCACTCCTCAGGGGTGTGTGGGGAACACAGTCCTGGCCTCAGCTCGCTCGCAGGCAGGCTGCAATGGGCGGGGGGGCAGGAAGCGAAGGTTAACAGCACCCATCCAGGCTCTGTCCAGGGCAAAAGGGCCACGTGAAGTCAAGTCCTGCTACAACGCAGCAAGCTCACTGGTGGGGAGAATTTGGTGGTCCGGGTCTAGGAAGAGACCGCCCTGGGGAGTGTCCACAAAAGAATCCTGTTCACGAGTGACATAAGAACAGTCCTCCTCGGTATGACCTGCACTTCATCTGGGCTCACGTCTTCCTCACCCATTTTAAATGAACTCCCAGACTGGAAAATGATGCTCCTGTTCATCTGTTTTCTTCCTCCACTAAAGCTGTTGGTTGTTACTTCTGAATGTAACTTAAAAATATTTTGCCCTGCTGTCCTACTCAAAATATGTTCAGTGGAGTCAAAGCAATAAATCAAAGCCTGCTATTACGCGGCTTGGGGAAAGTGGTAAAGTCGCACACTAAAATCCAGACAAGTCAAGTCTACGACGTTTTACATATTGCAGGCTTTCAAGCAGCGTTCCTCAAGGCTTACCCTCCACTCTACAAAAGCGCGTCTGCTCTTAGGCACACAGTGAAGCTCTGTCAACAGTTAGAGTCACTTTCTGAAATGGTTCTGGTGGTGGGGCTCAGTGTACTTGGCAGACGGGTCCAAAAGCACATGCATATTTGTACCAAGTCTCCACCTGACTTTAAGGCTGGGGTGTCAGGGGCAGGGCCACTGCGTGCTCTACAAAGATCCTGACCCCTGGCAAGGTGGCTGCCCAGTCCCGGCACCCACTCAACGCATGGCAGAGGTGGGCCCGGTGCCCAGTGCTCACAGGCTCTTAGACCAGTGCCGTGCCACGACTGACCACCAATAATAACAGATGAAACAGGATCTTTAAAGTATGTTAAAATCTTCCACAGAACCAACCTATGAAACTATGACAGAGACATAGGAAATCTCCATTTCATGCATATTCTTCATTATTTGAAAAGATAACCTGCTTGGCCACTGTGTCCCTCTCTAGATGGACAAGAGGTAGGCAAGTGAACCCTGAGCAGTGACTTCACAATGTGTTTACGTGCACAGGAGACCGACCCAGCAGAAAACGAGCAAGCCCTTTTATCCATCTGGGCCAAAAAACCCCAGTCATATGACAAAGGGAACTGTATGTTACCTGTAGGAGGGGTTCATCCTGCACCCACATGCAATAGAAGAGCCCTTTCCATATTTTTAGAAGTTCTTCTTGACTGAAACCTCCTAGGGGACAAAACAGCACAAACATCTTAGAGTCCTTGCATTTCCCTTCTTAGCGTCTAGAACTGCCATGAGAGCAGGGACAATAATACCACAAACGTTTTCATTCTCTTACCCACAAATGTCTCTTTTTTTTTTTACGATTTTATTTATTTGTTTGAGAGCGAGCAGAGACCGAGCACAAACGGAGGGGGTGTGGTGTAGGGGGGTAAGAGGAGGGAGAAGCAGACTCCCCGCTGAGCAGGGAGCCCGATGAGGAGCTCGATCCCAGGACCCTGAGATCGTGACCTGAGCTGAAGGCAGACGCTTAATGATTGAGCCACCCAGGTGCCCCCGCAAATGTCTTTTTTAAGCATACACTTCCCTGTGGTACAAAATAAACATGTATAGGTTATATAGTTTTACCATTTATGGGGCAGGTGGTAGTGGTGGTGTGTCCTCGTTCTCTGAGTAGTGTAAGAAGTACATGTCATTACAACAAAAAACTAACTAATGAGGTGGTCATTTATAAAATGAACTCCCTCTGTGTGCTTCTCTCTGCCTAAAACTAGCATCTCACTCTGCATACCAACATTTGCATTGCTCTTACAAAACAAAATTGTAAATCTTACAAAACATGCAAGATTTGCTTAAGTCCCATACAACTGGCCCTGGGGAAACTGGGAGAGCTTTGGGATATTTAGCTTTGGGATATTTTTGCAAAGACACCCTTTTAAGGTTCCTGCCAAGAGGTCAAACTTGGCTATATTCCTATCTCTTTCCCTCCTGGTTACAGTTTTCATTAACTGGGCAATGTTTGCCTTGTTTTAAGGGACATCACCTTGGTTAGCCTTGTTTGGACTCATTTTCAAGCCCTATATCACCTCCGACCAAGACATGAGTCACATACAGCCTTCTAGCTCCTGGGTAGATCCCCGGTATCATAGAATAATTGCTGAGTGACATAAGGGATCTCAAAAATCAGGTAAGTGTACATTCTTGGAGTTTCCAAACCTGTGGAGAACAAACAGAATCCTTGAGTCTTGGCGCATGGTACCAATGGTCTGTGTTAACACTTCACTAGGAGATATTAGGAAAAATCTTTTGGAATATCAAAGAAGAACAAACTAGGTGAATGTAAACAAGTACATATACATTGGGGATCAATGCAATTTCAATATACCAAAAGATGATTAAAAAGTGGCAAACAAATCCCTCTTGACGTACTCAAGTTTAGTGCATTCACAGTGAGAGTGTATCTTTAAAGGTACATAGATATTGACTTCCAAGTTACCAAACACCTTTCTCATATCAACAATTTTATTACAGTGCATTTTGATTCTTTGTGATAGTTTCTCACTTAAAACCACTATACCAGAAACTAGAGTAAGGTTTATTAAAATGTATTTCCTTTAGGGGTTGGGCAAACAACGTGGCAACTAGCTTCCCCACCCCTCCCACCTTGTTATGAATAAGCCAAACCTGGGGGGCCTGCCTATTGCTAGCACAACTATGGCGTGAGTGAGATTCCCCCAGAGCTGAGACAACAGCAATCAGGATCACAGGAACTTTGTCACTGTGACCTGTGCTTATATTCAATCATGAGTTAGTGGGTCAGGGCAAGGAACTCAGGATGGCTAAATCAGACGCCCACTGACGCATCTTAGCTTGCAGAGACACCGGTCATCAACAGGAAGAGCACAGCACCACCTGCTAAGTATTCTTACAAAAATCAAAACTAACCAACATCATGTCGAATCTGACTGTTAATACGAGTTTTCGGGGAAGCAAGGGGGACAGCAGAATATGTCAAATGAGACCATGGGGTACAGTCAGCAAAACACCGAATGCAGGGGACTCCCCGGGGCAAGTGGCCCGGTTCCGGCAACAAGTAAACCGCAAGGGAAAGACGACGGGAGCCAGAGCCAGAGTGACCGGATGCATGGCTGGCTCCGGCTTGGATTCTGTGCCACAGAAAAATTCACAAGGTGACGGGAGAACTCAGCAGATCAGTTATTTCATATGAAGGAATTTTTTAAAAAGGTGTGAGAATGGTCCTCTGTGTTACAAAGAGTCCTCATGGTCTGGAGATCCAGTGAGGTGTGTGGAGGGGGGATGTCTGCGATTTGCTTCACGACGCATTAGTGGAAGGAGGAAGTGGATGGAGGGGACAAACCAGGCAGGTAGTAACAGGGGCTGAAGCGGAACAGTGAGTCCACTTTGTACATATTTGAGAGAGTCCTTAAGAAAAAGAAGGAAAAAAGGAGTGCAGGAGGTCTCTAAAGTGTTACCATGGGCTGTTTTCGTTCTTTCTGTGTAGACAACTCTTCATAACGAAACTGGAAAACCATGAACACTGGCAAACTTGAGAGCACACAGGAGTGAATGACACTGGTTCCCGTGTGAGGCCTGGTGCCGGGCAGCCCCCGCCTCTGCGGGGCAGCTGGACCATCACTCCCTCCAGCACTAACCCTCCAGGCAGGGCTTGGGGAGGGAGGCAGGGGTCCGGGTGGGGCTCGCCCCACAGAAAGGGGAGCCAGCAAGCTGGGCTGATGCCAAATACGGATGAATTCCCTTGGCCACAGGGCTGGTTCAAGGCTGGACAGATGAGCCCACCAGAGAGGCTCTTGCTCTCTCCTAGCAGACTTGAAGAGGCTGCAGTCTGCACCTGCCCGTGCTGGGGAGCCTGCGTGAGAAGGGAAGCAATCTAGGGGAGCAGAGTTTGCTACGGAGGAACAGTTCTGGTGCAGTCAGTTGAGCTCCTCCATGAAGCTGTGCTTTGGTTTTTCCTCTTAAAACTAGTTTGGCTTGGGGGCACCTGGGTAGCTCAGTCGGTTAAGTGTCTGACTCTTGGTTTTGGCTCAGGGTCATGGGATCTGCTTGATATTCTTTCTCCCTTCCTCTCTGCTCCTCCCCCTGCTTGCTTGCTTGCGTTCACACATGCTCTCTCTCTCAAATGAATAAACAAAACAAACTAGTTGGCATGGATGATCTGTCAAGTTGTAACTGAAAAGAAGTCTTAACCAATAAAAACACATTTTTATTGCAACAACAACAATAATATATTAATATATTACACCAAAAGTTACACAATCAGAAGTGCCTTGTTTACTACCCCCTGAACCCCAGAGGGACCACTGTTATCTGCCTGACGTGCATCTTTCCAGATCCTTCCTGTACACTGACATAATGCTTACACCTAGTACAGAAACGCAGATGCATGGCTGTGTGTGTGTAACCTAGATAGCATCACACGTGCTACATATTCCATATCCTGGCCTTTTTCACTTAAAAATAGCACAATGTATATTTATCTCCAGATAGTTCTTCTAAGGGCACCAGTGTGTCAAACCAACTCCAAGTGATAATTTGATATACCAAGTATCTGTGGTTAACCCATACCCGTAATAGGCAAAGGTGCAAAGGATGTGCTAGAGAGGTTTATATAATGGAAAACTAAGGATTTCAACAAAGTAACAGGGTGACAGTAGACCCTAGACAGTGGGCAGGAAAGGGGGTTGGACTTGAACACATGTTCTGTTTCTTCCTACGTGAGGTAGCAAAGTGTTGCGGACACAAACCCATGGCTAGGCCCCAGCTCACTACTTATTGGCTGTGCTGTATTAGAAAACCATCAGCTAGCCTTTGGGCCTGTTCCCTCACCTACAGTATATGTACAGTTTATGGTTAGGATCAAAATTAAAAGCATGTACTGGAAGCATTTTGTAAGAGTAAAGCACTATTCAGCCCTACTGGTAAGTATTATGATTATCTCATGTTCTCCACCCACAGGCTACTGAAGCTCTTTTCCCTTTTAATACATGTACTTTCAACATATGTGTAAAAATAATTTGTTTTCACCCAGGAATTTAGCTGGTCAAAACAACGTACCAATTTTTTTTTAAACTTTTATTTATTAAGTTATCTCCACCCCCAATGTGGGGCTCAAACTCATGACCCCGAGACTGAGTCCCATGCTCCACTGACTGAGCCCCCCATTTTTGTTAAGAAATGGGCTTACAGTTGACACACAGTGTTACATCAGTTTCAGGTGCTTACCACAAGCGTAGCTACCATGTGTCACTCACATGACATTGTTACAGTATCACTGCCTATATTCTCTGTACCTTTCATCCCGTGACTTATTCATTCCATGACCGGAGGCCTAAAATACCCATTTTTGAAACATTTAAAGCAAAACAGAGAAATGCTCATCATTTAATTTCTCTTCACTCTGAGGGTAAAGTACTCACTGAAGCAGTTTCAGCCCACAACTGCTTTTTGATCTGTCTTCTTGGAGCTAACTTTCTTAAACCTAATGCCACTAAGTTTCTGGCAATAACATAGGTTTAGTTATTTCACAACAAATGAGGCGCACACGAAGTGAGATGTGGGCAGAGTAAATTCCAACAAGCTGCGAAATGAGAAAACCTGACTGCTACTCTTAGCGCGAAATGAGCTCGGGAGTCATTTTAGGTCGGGGTGAGTCCACACCTGGTCAGTTAAAACAACCACAGCTCTCATTTATTCTACCTATGGGGTCCAGAGACCCCTAAAACTATTAGTATGAAGAAACATTCCCCCACTGCTGAATCTGAGACCCCATCAGTCCTAAGAAGTATGGTTCTTTTATGTGCCACCAAATGAAAGAGGGCAAATAAAATGCTCACAAAGTTGATTTTAAGATACATCCCAATTTCTGTAGATGTTAAATGTTTAAAGTTGCAAAATCAATAAAACTTGGGGGGGGATTCTGTCTTTTGTTCACTGCTCTATTCCCAGTTCCAAGAATAGTAACAGCACACAGTAGGTGCTCTGTGTTTGCTAAAGACATGAATGAATGAACGAACAGTACAAATGAGCTCTCACGACTAAAACCATGGACAGCGATCATTCTGTGAGTGCTCTGCATGAACAGTTATTTAGCTGCTTTAAGCACTACAAAGATTTCCAATTTGTTTTCAAAATCACAAGGCTATCACGGCACCTGGCTGACCCAGTCGGTGGAGCATCTGACTCTAGATCTCAGGGTTGTGAGTTTGAGACCCACTCTGGGTGCAGAGATTATTTTCTTATTTTTTATTAAGTAGGCTCCATGCCTAGTGTGGAGCCCAACACAGGGCTTGAACTCACAACCCCAAGATCAAGACCTGAGTTGAGATCAAGAGTCAGACACTTAACTGACTGAGCCATCCAGGCGCCCCAAGGTCACTTAAAAAAAAAAAAAATCACAAAGCTATTTATGTTGCTGATGGGCAGTTCTTTGTATCAGTAAGACTAAGATTTCATATTTCCTTTACTATGCACACGACAAAACACAACAAATTGTGAGCCTGTCAATGAGACCCACACATCAGACCCACAAGTCAGACCCAAACGTCACGTTATTCCCCAACTGGCATTTCATGTTGATGGGGCTCAGGGGCGGCATGCCCCATGGTCACTGTCTACCACATTCATCGTACAGTTCCTTTCTGGAGGCCCAGCGTACTCCATGCAATGTGGACATGGTGGTGAACAAGAGATATGAAATAACTCACTCTCAGTGTGATGGATGCTGACCAGACAGGACCCGGGCGGCACTGGTGTACACCCACTGGCCTCACACCCGTGTCCCCTCAGATGCCAGCCTGCTCATCAGAGGGGTTTGAGCAGCAAGCTCTGTCTGGCTGCCTCAGCCCATATGCACTGCATCTGGCCTTCTGTTCTTGCGTACATGCAGGCCTGCATACGCCTGGATGGGCTCCCACTTCCAGCTAGGCAGACAGACGGAAGCTTACACTGTTTGGGGAAGAATGATACACTAACAGATAACGAAGCAGCAGCTAAGTGCCACGATAGAGACACACTGGCTATTTTGGAATCCTGGAGGGGTGGTGTGAGATGGTAGGGAAGGCAGTCTGGAGGAAGCGATGTTGGACTGAATGCTGGGAGTGAACAAGAGACGCAAAGGCAGAGAGGAGAGAAACTGTACACCAAGAACCAGTACGAAGCAGTCATGTAGGGACTGAGGTGGGAAGGGAAAGGGAGGACACACCATTGCCTGCAGACCTGGAAATCCAAGAAGGTGGTGACGTGATGAGAACAGTTTTAGAGGATGTGCTGGGCTGGTTTGTGGAGGAGAGGTTCAAGAGCGGGGCAAACAGAGTTAAGGAGACTGGTTAGGAAGTAAGCAAGTTCAGAGTCTAGATGAGATAAAGGGGACTCAGGGAGGGCAGAGTAACTCAGAAGATGAAACAGGCAGAAGCAAGAGACAACGGATGAGGGGTGGGGGAGAGGGTCAGGAAGAGGAGTCCAGGACACTGCTGTGTGTCCAGCCATATTCTGAGTGGATGGTAGCAGAAGTGAAGCAGAACAGGTTTTAGGGGGAGGAAAATGAAACACTTTTGGGCGTCTGAGTCTGAGGTGCCCATGGGACACGCAGGCGGAAGTGCCCTGTTCACAAGGCCTATCTGAGCTGAAAGCAGCCAGGTCTGCTCTGGAGACTTCGGGTTAGGAACCTTCAGCGGACTTGGGATCCCTGAAACCATGACAGCAAGTGAAATCTCTCAGGCAGATCCCCAGCAGAATTGAAGTTCAGAATTTGGTCTTCATTCATTTCTAGCAGACTTCCCATAAAACTGTATTTTCTTTTTCCTGGGTAGTCGTTTGTGATTTCTCCTCAAAATAACCCAAACTAAGAAAGTCAGTACCGGGGTAGATAGTATCGTTCTTTCAAGTAGACTCTAAAGGTATTGGTATTAGCAGTAAACAAATCAAAATTTATCCAAGCACAACATAAAACCCCCACTGCATATTGTAGTTCACACCCTCCAGAGCTTACAGAACACGTTTCGGATCAAATACACGAAATCCTTCAATGGCATCCCACTGCAGTCAGGCAACAAACTATGAAGCCCAGTGTACCTGGCCACTGCCCACTCTTCCAGCTTTAAGTCCTAACGCATCCCTTAACTGGTCTTCCACCCATTTCTGGGGCACGCTCCGCTCTCCTCTCCCGCCTCTGTTCGCACCCGATCATCACCCCAGAGGCCTTCCAGAACAGCCTAGGAAAAGGAGCTCCCTCTCCCCTTGATTTTCCTTTCCCTTCCTACCCTTACAAAACTCTATTTCAGCTTCCCACCCCCCGGCCCGGTTTACTAGTGCAACTTTGAAAGTAGGCATTCTGTCTGTCTGGTCTGCTGTAACTCCCGCCACCTAAGCTGTCGGTCCAGTCAACGCGTGAATCCACGGAGAGCACAGCAGACACGCTCGGGCCCGGTGTGGTGACTCGAGGGCCGGGCACACCGGCCCACTCCCAGCCTCCCCACTCCCTGTGACTTTGGGCACACTAGCCAGCCCCTCAACCGTCACGGTGGGCTGCACCCGGCGGGCGGCGGTTCCCGCGGCGCGGACGCACACAGGCGCGAGGCAGCGGCGCCCGCGGCCCCCCCCGGCTCCCCCCGGCCGGGCCGCCATGTGGCGCGGATGACCGCCGGGCGCCCACCTGTCTCCCTCTGCGTCTTCACGCTGATGTACTGGCGCAGCTTCTTCACCGCCCGGTCCCGGATGCCCTTCTCGTGGGACGCCAGCCGCTGGGCGAACTGGAGCTCGGCCGGCTGCATGGCGGGGGCCATCGCGCCCGCTGGACCATCCCCGGGCGCAACCAGCCGCCCGCAACCTCCCGCCGCCGCCGAGCAGCCCGGGACCGCGACTGCGCACAAGGCGGCTCGCGGCGGCGGCGGCGGCGGCGCGCGGGCTGATGGCGTCACAAAGGCGCCGGCCGCCGCCGCTCGCCCGCGTTCTGGGGGCGAGCGCGGCAGACCCTGGCCGCGGGCGGAGCAAGCCGGTCGGGGTTCGGTCGTGCCTTCACGCTTCGGCTGTCTGTCCGTCGCCACAGCTCCGGGCGTTTGGCGGCGAGGTCAGCTAGCGTTGAGTCTTGGCCAGGAAGAGACGGAGGGCCAATTTCAGTGGTCTAGGATCTTTAAGCCCACTCTACGGAAACTCCGTCCGATCGACTGCTCACCTACGAGATAGACGGCGCCGAGTTTTTAATTGTATTGGACTCCTTGAGCCGCCTCTGCGGGGTGGAGACTGAGAAGGACGGCAGTCGTAGGGGTTTTGGGCGGGATGTTGGGGACAGCCCCATCGAGGGGTCGCCCTGATGGGGGCCAGGTCTGAGGCTCTGCTGCTGTTGGAGGCAGTGCCTTCCAGCGTCCCCAGTATCCGGGTCCCGGGGCAGGGGCGGGGCAGGGGTAGGGGTAGGGCAGGTCCCGGTGCAGAGGATGGTAGGGTCAGGATCAGGTCCGGATGCAGGGGATGGCAGGGTTAGGGCCAGCTCTCTGTGCAGGGGATGGTAGGGGCAGGGGCAGGTCTCGGTGCAGGGGATGGCAGAGGCAGGTCTCGGTGCAGCGGATGGCAGGGACAGGGTCAGGGTCCGCTCTTTGCAGGGGATGGCAGGGGCAGAGGCAGGTACACGGACAGATGCAGGGGATGATGGGCTGGTACAGGTCCCGGCATGGGCGCAGAGACTTAGAGGGTGTACTTGTGAGTCTATTCCCAGGCCTGGAGAATATGCAGAGGACTCCGGTGTTGGCTCCCTGCCAATTTCAGAAACAGACGAAGTCTTAGTTGTGCAATAACCCAGTACATTTGAACCCACAGGCTGCACCCTAATTTGCAAACTCGGTGGGCATGTAGGGGCAAGTGAATGGACGAGATGGCATCTTCCAATTCATGGTGGTCGTCTCAGTTGCTTAGCCAGCTGGCTGGACCGACCTTCCCTATCCAGGGCAGACGAGGAGCCTGCTGTCAGAAAGCTTCGAGCCTTGCTAATGGAGCTTAGAGCCCAGCGAGGGAGCATAGTCGCCAGCCCCGTGCGGGCGGTTCCCTTGAAAGCATCGTCCCTTAGGGTAGCGTTCCTTGCCAAACGGGAAAGGTCCAGTTCGACTTATTTAACTTGACACTTACACTTGAGTCTCACTGTCCTTCTACTTTGCAGTTAACGAGTGTAAAAATCCGGTTAAGCCAGGAAAGCCGACGCGGGATCTCGTCGACCCCAACCCTGGTGCGCGGGGCTGAGAATGCCGCTCAAACTCTTCGAGGTTTGAGCCTCGCTGCTCTCCGTTTCCCGACGCCAGTGTGGACGCGTTCCCGCGCTTTCGTGCGTGAGGGGTCAGAGGGCGCGCCGCTGCGCAGGCGCAGGCGCAGGGAGCCGAGGCTGCGGCGGCCGCCATGGGCGAGGCAGGCGGCGCTGAGGAGGCCCGCCGGGTCAGTGAGGAGGCCCGGGCTGCCACCATTGTCTTTCCCGCGCTGTGTGGCGACCCGCTTGGTCTTGCCTAGTGCTCCCCGGACTGCCCTGGGCCTCGTCCGTGGCAGGGTGGCCCCCGGGGTGGGGCTGGGGGCGGCGCGGGGGCTGCGCTCTGGGGCAGGGGGCGCGACGGTGGCACGTGTGGCCCGAGCCCGGCCCTCAGTGCCAGGTGCAGGGACAGCGCGGGCCCCTGGTCCCCACGCTGTGGCCTCCGCTGCACGGGCGGTGGGAGAGACCCGGCTCACGGCGTTCGCTGAAGGTCACCCAGCCGGCCCGTGCCTCTGTTTGTGGCCTGACACCGTTGAAGGGTGGAGAAGGCCAACGCGGGGTGGGGGGGGCGCACCGAGTGGGCCGGTGAACTCCGCTGCGTCTCCGGGAGCTGGGCGCCGGGACGGACAGAAACAGCGGCTGGCGTCTTCTTTGGCTTTCGGGGGAGGGCCTCGGGTGCAGATAAAAAACAAAAAACTGGCTCCCACTTTGACGTCTGCAGAGCAGAGGGCACGTTGGGTAAAGACGTGCTTCTGAAGCCTTTGCGAGAAGGAGGCATCAACGGGAGAAGCCCGCCGACTCGGGAGAGAGATGTAACAATGTTAAAATCTGCTTGTTCTTTTAGCACGTGGGGACTAAAGAGGAATTCGTTAAAGTGAGAAAGAAGGACCTGGAACGGCTGACAACTGAAGTAATGCAGATCCGGGACTTGTTACCCCGAATACTAAATGGGGAAGTGCTGGAAAGCTTCCAGAAATTAAAGATTGTAGAAAAAAGTGAGTCTCCCTACATTTAGCAGCCATGGGCGGTGACAGCAGTCTAGGCCAGCAGGTTGATCTTACAGGAACAACTGTAGAGTAGTGGTACATAAACCTTAAATGCTGTTAGGTCCTTGTGATTATTTGGGACAGGCAGGTGGGACGTAAGGAAGAGAGGCACCCTGGAGCGGGTGGCTCAGACGTGTAAGTTGGCAGTGGGGGCAGAGTGGCCAGCTTCCTGGAGTTTGTCTTCTCTTTCTACTCTCATCCTTGACATAAAGATTTGATACTCTTATAATTCAAAAGCTCTACTCTGCAATTTAAGTGCTTGTGTAAATTAAAGATCTTGCCGCATGGAAACCTTGCATGGAGTTAAATGTGTCTGTAGAGATAGGTGTGTGTTTCCTTGTTTCTAGGTGAATGGACAGGTCGGGTTTTTTTGAGATTTATTTATATATTTTAGAGAACGGGGGGGGGGGGTGGGAGGCAGAGGGAGAGAGAGAATCCAAAGCAGACTCTCTGCTGAGCTCGAAGCCTGATGTGGGCTCGATCCCCTGACCCCGAAATCATGACCGAAACCAAGAGTTGGAGATGGTGACTGAGCCACCCAGGTGCCCCGCCAGCCCTGACAGGTCGGTTTCTAGCACTGATTGAAGTCCAGAATCGCCAGGACTTGTTCATTCAGAGTTTGAGGTTTGACCTGAGCCATTACCTCAGGCATCGGTCTGGGAACCTATTGAAGTTTTTAGATTCTGGGATCGATTCTGCACTTGCCTGACTGAGGCTGAATTACATTTAAATCAGCCTTTGGTGCTTAAAGCTGGTCTGGCACCCTGCACTGGACTACTCACCTCCCTGCATGGTCTCTGGGAGAAGTGTTTTTGAGGGGCCCAGAGTTTCTCCAGCACTGACGCAGACAAGAAGGATCTGGACTCAACAGTACACACCTCTGGTCTGTGCAGATGCACCTGGTCAGGAGGGCAGCCATGCAGTTAGAAGGGAGAATGCTCCTGGTCACCACAGCCCCCTGTGCTACTCAGTTTCTCTTTGGAATCCTCAGATCCACCCTGTGCTGCCCTGTGGCGTGCTCTGGACGGTACTCCTGCACCCTGCCTGCCTCTGACTTCCTTGCTGGCCGCCAGCAGGGCTCACCAGTGGGAGGCATCACGGACGGAGCGAGAGATTGGGGTGTTTCCTCCTGCTCCCTCCACAGCTGTGACTCCCACCCTAGGACCTCCTTGACAGTCTCCGTTCTCGCTGGGCTCTGGTGTCAGTTTTTCTCCGATTCCTCCATCTGGAGGGCTGTTGCTAGTCTCTGGGGGCCTCACCAGCCCCTGCTCTCCTCTCTGTAAGCAGTCCTTTCCACATATGTCAACATCTGGGATTTTGTCTCCCATGGAGACCCTGCGGGATATGCTCTAGGTCACTGGTTATGTTGTAGCTCCAGGCCATTGGCTTCTTAGGCCTGGTTCTGATCCCATGCTCAGCCAGAGGCCTTCTGAGAGCAGCTAGTCACCCATGTGCATTTATCTTTAGGGAAGGAAGGTGCCGACCTGTAGTAGAGAGTGTCAGCGTGCTGAGTGGTTATGTCTCACTGCAAATTAATAAGCCGGCGTTCTGAAAACTACATCAGGGTCTCATGAATTGGTTAGCACGAGTCAATCTTTAGAGATCACAAAATCAAAATTGTGGTACATACGAGGGCGAGGGCCACAGGCGAATCTGTGGTGACTTGATCAGAGTTAGACTTCAGGAGCTCTTGCCTCACGGTCCCCAGGCCCTGTAGTCATCTCTTCCCGCTCTCTGGCCATCTCGTCTTGGTTTGCTTTGCTGATGCGTCTCTGCAGCAGCCTTTCAGCTACTGGAGCTGCCTGAGGTTCAGGCCTAGGCCCCTTGTCCCCTCACTCCACGGCTCTTCCGTGGGTGGTCTCGTGCACACATAGCTTCAGTTCCCATCTTGGTGCCAGTGGCCCCTAGGTTTACCTCTGGCCCTAGGTTTGGCCCAGACCCCCAGGCTTAGTTAGGGCCCTGTATCCAGCTCCTACTTGGCTTTTCTTCTTGCTCGTTTCACCGTGGTTTCAAATTTTCCGTGTTGGTCCTAGCCTAATCAGCCTGCAGCCATCAGGAAGCACCTGTAGTCCAACGAGGTCAGATTTATTGGTTTGTTGCCACAAGGGAGACACACCCCAGAGGAACTGTGGGCATCTTGCCAATGAAAGGCTAGAGTTGCTGTGGGTTTTGGGAAAGAGTGGAATTTAGGTGAAGTGCACATTAAACCACATTTCGATGGGCTGTAAGCAAAGTAGGGCTGTGTGTGGGGCCATCACTGTATCCTACTACAGTGGGCCCAGGCCTCATTTCTTTGAAAACTACAAAGTTTAGCTCGATGTAGAATATTGTGTCTGGAAATCCCTCATTTGAAGCCCTGTAGCTAGCTAGAAATCAAGGCTGCTCCCCCTTTGTCCCAGTGACTTCGATCCTACAGGGACAGTGGGATGTTTCCTTTTTACTGGTGTATTTCCAAACAGCAGAATTTCTGACAGTCTGGGATTTTACAAAATAAGCTTTTTGTGAATAAGAAATCAGCAGTCACTGAAAGGGGTCTTCATGATACTTTACTGTCCAGTGTGTTCTTGGGAGAAACATTGTTTCCTGTTAACTTGGCAGCTGGCTTTATACCTCTGTTGACCCAGCCTAACAAACTGCAGGACAGATTTCTACTTTCTTACCTCTGACTCATGCTATCCAAACCCCTACCCCACCCCAGACTGGGCTTCCTCAGTCTCCCCAGGGCATAAGTGTCCACCTAGAGACCTAGGATCCTCCTCATTGCCCACCTCTCCTCACTATTCACTCTCCTTCCAGCCCCCCAACCTCCTTCCCATAAGTCCTGTACATTTCCCCTCATGGCTGCATCCCGAATTCACTAACCTGCCTCCACTGCCACCACCGAGCCCAGGCCACCATCATGTTCCCCGAATCTCTGCCTCCTGTCTGTCCGCTCATTGTCACTTTCTAGTCTGTCCTGTACACCGTCGCCTGTGTAGTTTTTAATAGTTAAGTTTGGTTGTGTCATTCCCCTGCTTACGTCTTCAATGGCTTCTCCTTGCTTTTAGGATAAAGACCAAAAAAAACCCCCTCCCCTAAAACACTACCACCCAAAAACCTAAACAAAATGGTATGGTGGCTCGAAAGACTTTGTATGATTGGACTTACCCTCAGGTGCAGACTCACTTCCTTCTCTGACTGCCTAGATAAGCTCTGTCCTCCTGTCAGGCCTGTCGGGTGTTCTTACAGCACATGGTACTGTTCTTCAGATGAAGTCGTTTCATTGTCATCCTACTGTGTAAGTCGGTGGGAGGGCAGGGCCCCTGTTTTTGCCTCCCGTTGTATTCTCTGTGTGTGAATATTTGGTCCTGAGAGACTTCCCACCCCGTCTCTGTATGTTTTTCTTTCTAAATTGCTCGGTATCTCATGAAGCTAGTGTGCTGTAGGCGCCCGGGTGTTAAGAGAGGGAGGATCAAAGTGGACAGAGGACTTGGTGCATGCTTGTGCTGGAGGCTTCCCTGTGAACTTGAACTTGAGCTGGCCCTTGAAGCCTTCTGCTTCTCTGGCCTGAGGCCTGGCCCAGAAGATGTCCTCCTAGGGCATCTTTTACTCAGTTCTGGCTGTTGAATTTTTGCTACTTGGGTGACATGAAGGAAAACAGGTTCCCTCCTTTTTCTTTTTGTAAAGACTAGGTCCGGTCACTCTTCCCTGGGCCTTCTGAGACAAATCACATGAGCCATGGCCTTGAGAATGGCTCCCCCAGAGACAATCCCAGGATTACAAGGAGGCAGCAAGAGCTGCAGGACATGTTGATCCATCTGCCTTCCTGGCCCCGTGGTCCAGGAGGGCTCTTGGCTTTGACCAGTATCAGAGCTTCCTTTGCTTCTACAGTGGGTGTATGCTTCTCAGCTTAGGAAGTGGCAAAAGGCAGCACAAAGGGAGGAATGAATGCAGGCTGGGCGAGAGCAGAGGGCAACTATATCTGGTTCGAGGGGAAGCTTCTTTTGGAGCGTAGGTATGGTTGGCTTGGATGGGCTTAGGCCCTAAAGGACCCACGTTGATAAAACAAGTGTCAAGTAGTGAATGGGACTTCATCTGACTCTAGCATAGTAACTCCCTTTAGGAAACCAGGCAGGTAAATGGTGGAATTTGGAATTGTACTGGCTAGGCTTTTGCCTGAAATCTTCTGGGAATAGATGAGCATTGAGGAGTGAGGCGTGCCTTGTTAGAAGGATAAGAGGAAGGTGTTTTCAGCTGGGGTGATGGCGTGTGTGAAAATCACAGACGGGAGAGACAGCGGAGTTGATTGCTGGCTGATAAACTAGTTTTTCTGCTTGATACGTGGAGCAAGGATTGGGGTATAGCAGAGTCAAGGTCAGTAAATGTCAGTGGTTTATAGAAGACAAAATAATTGTAGCTTATTGTTTTTAATTTGAGATGAGTGGCAGATGGAAGTTACTCCATGGAAATGATATCGAAAAAGCGACTAAAATTACATTTTCAGGGGAATGATTTTCGTATCTGAGTGGAGGATAAGTTGGAGGAATTGGGTGGCAGATGAAGGAGAATTAATGATAGAGTGCTCACCAAGGAAGGTCTTGGACTCATCCGAGTGTGGGATTATGGCTGTGTGGATGGCATGGAAGGGACGCACGAAGAAATGGTCTTGGTGAAGAAGGGAGGGCAGAGCTCGGCAGTGGAAATACGGAGCAGCCTGTACACCGCTTTGGACAAACTCCCCTGTCTGTAAAACGGGGACAGGAGGTGGCGAGGCTTAAAAAGAGACTGTCTTTGGAAAGCACGTGGCGTCGCGTGGGACTCCGGGGGCGCCCTCAGGGAAGAGGACCTGTTCAAGGTGGAGGGGCCACTGAACACTTGGTGGAGTGAAGGAAGTGCTCTGTTCTTGACCCGGCAGTCTCCATTCTGGCTAGAACAGCATCACTCTGTGAATTTAGAAAAGGTGTAGGGAGCTTTGGAGTACAACTGATCTCGTTTGAATTCTTACTCTTTCTCATCTGTGTAAAATGGGGGTACCCATGGTGTCCTCATGCCTCCATGAGATGACTTGGCAAAGCAGAGCCTTGGAAGTACTTGGTAAAAGTCAGCTCACCTCCTTGTCTCTCACCCTTTAGCATCTGTTCATCTAACAATGACGGAGTTATTACTGCGTGAATGTGTGTCAAAAATGTTTGTTTTAAACCAGAGTCCTATTTTTTAAAGACTTATTTATTTTAGAGAGAGCTCGTGTGCGCGTGTGCAAGTGGGGGAGGGGCAGAAGGAGAGAACCTCAAGCTGACTCCCCGCTGAGCGTGGACCCCCCCCCCAACTCGGGGCTTGATTGCACAACCCTGAGGTCATGATCTGAGCTGAGATCAGGACTTGGATGCTAACCGACTGAGCCACCAGGTGCCCCTAGAACCCTATTTTTAAAAAAATAAAATCCTATTTAGTATGTAGTTCAATATGTAAAATAGATAAAAGTTGTATTTTCTGCATATTTAGAAAAATCTGTTCAGAACATTACTTGTAAAATTGGTACAATGAAGGTGTTTTGATGAAAACAAAATATAGGAGATTTCGGAAATTAGATGCAGTACCATCCTCAGGGTCCAATTTCTGTTTTTAGTTTTGGTTGTTAAGTAACAAGGAAAAGACATAAATCACAGAGATAAGGAATTGCAAATGGTGAAGTTTTTAAGCATTTCACTTTGCAGCATCAGGATGGTTTTCAATGAAACTGATCTGGAAGCTTGAAGCCAGTGGGGTCAGATGTTTTTGTTTCACAGTGAAGTCACAAGGTCTAATAATTCCTTGCCTGTCTTACTGGCACTGGTTCATTTGGAGAGAGGTGGTGGAAAAGCCATTTGGCCTCTCCTAGAGAACACTTCTCAAGTACATACGCTGCCTTTGCCATGTTAGATGATATAATTTAGAAACAACTCGATGATATAATTTAGAAACAAATCTTAGTGGCAGGTGTCAGATACTCAACCCAGAGTCTCCATTGGAATTATGTAACATTTCCTGTTGACATCAGACATAAATTGCAGTCTCATTTCTGACACTTTAAAATCTGCAACATTAGTTTTGACCTTTTAAAATTTACTTAAATTCATGTTTAAGTGTTAATACTGCGAACCAGCCTTGTTTTGTTCCGTGAACATCAGTAATGAATATAAACTAGTGCAGCCGTGATACACTGGGGGGAGATTTGACTAATTTTCTCTAGGAACAGAAAAAAGTTATTTTGTGTAATTTAAACTATGTGCATGTCAGCATGGTCCAGTAGAACTTTCTGTGATGATGAAGGTATTATGTGATTCATGTTGTCCCTGTTTAAAAAACAGGCACTAGCCACGTGTGGCCAACTGGCCCCGCACCATTCATTGAAAAGTCAGTCTTCCCCTCCTGTACTACACGGTTGGTTTTGTTCTAAATGGCTGTGTATGTGTGGATTTGATTCTGAATTCTTCAATAGTTTTATTATTTATTTTTATATTGTTCATTATTAGTATTTATTAGTTTTTATATTGATTTTTTTACTTCATTGTGTTTTATTCCAGCTCCCTGATGAAATTCTTTCTGCCTTTTTGTTGGAACATTAACCACAGTTATTTTAAAGTCTGAATCTGGTAAATCCATTAGCTGGATCACCTTTTGGTCTGCTTGTAGTGTCTATTTTCCCTCTTGGTAATCTTGGTAATTTTTACTGATTAATGGATTTTTTTTTTTTTTATTTTAATTTTATTTATTTATTTATTTGACAGAGAGAGACACAGTGAGAGAGGGAACACAAGCAGTGGGAGTGAAAGAGGGAGAAGCAGGCTTCCCGCCGAGCAAGGAGCCCGATGTGGGGCTCGATCCCAGGACCCTGGGATCATGACCTGAGCCGAAGGCAGACGCTTAATGACTGAGCCACCCAGGCACCCCTGATTAATGGATTCTTTAAAATGAAAACTTGTAGAGACTTTGGATGATAGTATTTTTCTCTAGCAAGTCGTGCATGACACCCCCTCCCCCTCCCCACTGTCTGCCCACCTCTGCAGCCTCTGTGTGCTGCTTACGCATTGCTGAGCACCTGGGAGAGGGAGACGGCTCTGCCGTCAGCTCGTTTTTCTGTGCTTCCTTGTCCTCCGGGATCATGGCCCACCCTAAGTCTTGGCCGTCCGACAGCTCTGTCGTGTATTTTCATTTCTCAGCCCCGTGCCACCGCTGACCACTCTGCCCAGCTTTGCTGCCTCTTTGCCGGTGCTGCTTTGGAATATGTCATGGTCCCTGGGAGGAGTGGGGTGGGAGGCTGGGCTCCTGCACCTTGGTGCACTTTCCCCCTCTCTAGGTCCTGGCCTGAGGGCCCCTGTGAGTCAGTAACTCTCACATACCTTCAGAGGAGTTAGTTTGTTTAAATTCTGCTTTTCTAATTATTCTCAGTGGGAAGATTGATCTGATGATTGATCTATCATAGCTGGAAATGGAAGTCCTTCCGTATAGGTGGTTGTGATTTTTAAATTGTTAAAAACACATTGTAATGTCCTACAGTAAAGATAGACTGTGGAGATGTTCCAAATTAAAGGAGGCTAAAGATACAACCAACGGCCATACCTGACCCTAGACTGGTTGTTGTATTGGGAAGGAAGATTGGCAGGGATGACACAGTGGAGAAGGAAATGTCCCAGGTCTCCTCTCGTCCCCAGTCCCTGTGGAGCCTGTCACTGTCCAAATCTAACAGGAAGCAAAAAGCCAGGAAGCCCGGGTGCTGTGGATGATGACTTTAGCCTCTTGGGAGCACAGAGCATGGTGGAGAATGGATCTAAAGGGCACGTGGAGATGGCCCAGCACACAGCGGCCTGGGAGAGAAGAAGACTTACAGGGGCTTATGGACAGAGGAGGTGGGAAGGTAGCCAAGATGGAGAAAGTAGAGACATACGTTATTTGAGTATATCACTCCTGACACCCAGTCGTTAACTTTGTATTTGTATGCCAATAAATGAAAACATTTCCTGACTCTCTGGTTTGCAAAGTATGTTAGCAGAACTCATTTGATTGACTTCAGCAAGATTGATCTTAGTTTTTTGTGATGGTATTTATTTTCAAGTGTTCAGTGAATGTAGTTGGTAAGTCCATCAGGGAGGTGTTCACTCTCTGCCTGGCATCTGTCAAGCACTGCTAGGTAACGTAGGGATATGCAAAGGACAAAACCTGACCCTTTTCCTTGGTAATTTACAGGTAGACTGGGGAGCTCCACCCCTCAGATGTTGAAGTTAGTGATACAAGCTGCCGCCACGTCCATTGGCAGTGCCAATATAGAACAGATGCCTGTCAGTCGCACGTTTGCTTCATCTTATAAAAGATAACTCAAATGACCTTTAAGTTAGAAGATGAAGAGCGGTTTGGGGAGCAGATTTTTAGCAGTGCAGGAAAAAAAATGCTATTTCCATGTTCTGGTTCCAACTCTTTCCCCCCACCCACCCCGTTTGATTTGTTTTAAAAAAATTGACAAAGTGTTGTTTGGCTGGCTTATAGTGGGTAGAAGGATTTGAAATGCACTTAAGCTCTTTAACTGAAGCCCCCCCTTTTTAATGAATCCTGAAATAGTGTCATTTTTTCTTTTTTTTTTTTTCATTTTTTCACTTTTTGAGCTTAAATTGTTGATAGGCTGATTAAATGAAAATGAGGTCTTTAGGGTGGGCCCTGATCCAGAATGACTGGTGTCCTTATAAAAGGGTACATTTGGACACAGAGACAGACATGCACAGGGAAGCTGATGTGAAGAGACTGGGAGGAGGCCCAGTGACAGCGGAGGCAGTTGGGAATTCTGGAAGATCGAGGCTTCTGAAAGGTGGAGGAGCCAGGGAAGGATCCTTGCCCACAGGTTTCAGAGAGAGCCCGAGCCTGCTGACACTTTGGTCTCAGGCCTGTAGCCCCCAGAACTAGGGGAGATGTTTCTGTTGTCATAAGCTGTCCACTTTGTGGTGCTTTGTTACGTACCCTCCAAATCTCAATTCACAGTAAAGATGGGGTCTGTTAGCAGCTAATTGTAAATTCTTTTCTAAACCTATTAGAGAGTCATATGAAGGGAGAAGTTAAGAGCTGTTAAAAACCCTTCATTTTGGATTTGAGACTTTAAGCTGTTTTGATCAAAAACAATCCTTTCATATTAACACAAAACAACTGATAGTTTATTATGCTTATTATAAGCATGCCAGGTGGTAAAGAAAGGGTAGGAGAAATCGATCCCTTTCGTATGGTTTACGTTTCTTTGCTCAGTGTTTTTGAAATGCTGCTTTTCCTTTGTAGCTCTGTCTCCTGTCAGTTAATAGTTTTCTGTACCCTTCCGATGAATAAGTTAAGCATTAAGAGATACAGCCATTTTCCTGTTATTAAAACTTTCAAAAAAGGATTGTGAATTTCAGAAGCCATATTGATATGGAAGTGGCCTGTGATGCAGATTGTTTCTATATATTGGGAGTCTGTCTTGGCCACCCTTTCATTCAGTTAACAGTTAAATGGAGATTTCTCCTTCATTGTGAATGCTAAAGATGAGCAGTTAGAAGACAGTTTAGGCTGGGTGGCAGCTCCTTTCCTATTCTGATATGGAGGCTGGGTAAGATAATGTCTTGACTTTGTATAATGTGTCATTCACTGTCCATATTCTTTCTGTCCCTGGTTTTTAAAAAGAAATCACAGAAGCAGTATATTCTCATTATGAGACATATAACCAAAGTGGCTGTGTATTTTTCTCTACTCAAGGATTAGCAGAAGGAACGGGTAGAGAAGTGAAATTCATTTGTGTGACAAATATTTGTAAAATTCCATGTACCATTGTAGGGATTTGGGATGTATCAGAAAATGAACCCTGAAAATGCCTGCCTTGTGGGGTTTGTTCAGGGTGGCAGGCACAGCTGGAGGCCAGGCTGAGAAAGCAAGGGTTTGTGGGTTTTGTGGGAAGGTGGCGGCAGTGCTCCCAGCTGGCCACAAGGCGGCGGCCTCGTGCAGCGGAAAGGCACCTGCCGCCTCCGGGTGCTTGCGGTGGGCAGGTGTGGCATCCAGGATGCTGACTTTGAATTCTGTGGGGTACCTGGGGGAGAGTGGGACGTCTGACGCTGTCCCCTCATTATAGTAGCCTATGGAAGGTCGTGTACGGCTACACAGAGCGGTTATGAAGTTGCCCTAATGAAAATCTTTTGGGTGGCCAGTATTAATTCCCACATATTTTTATACACAGTAAGGCTTGTAGGGATGGAATTTTATATCTTCTTTGCCACGTTTGAGTGACATACAGCTTAATGATACACGAAAATTGAAAAGTGAACTGCAAAGAAAAAGTTTGCGGCGCTAGTAATTTTAGTTCCTTTTTACATTTTGTTTTTTTTGTGGCCATATGCACGTCATTGTTTATTCATAATTATAACTACGTAAGTTTTCGTTTAACATTGTGACACAGGGCCGCTGTGTAGCTTTTAAAGCATAGCTCTTGACTGATAGTTGATTTCTTGGGCAGCCAGGATTTGGAGGGCAGAGTAGAATTCCGGGGAGAGTCCCGTGGTATGATTGTAGAAGGGAAGATTTGAGGCAGAGGAGATAGTCCCACTTTACTTCACGTGGTTTCTGAGAAACGCATTTTAAGAGAAGTTCTGCCAGCTGGTTTCATAATCTGTGACTGAATAGTTAGCGTTAGGTGCTCATCTTCCCTCTAGGGCAAAGGTTCCCTGGAAAATGCAGGCTGCCTTCATTTCTCCAGAGCTTTGGGGATGCCCCTGCTGTGCTTGGCAGTTCCCCCGCCTTCTCAGAGCCTGGCCATGAAGCCGCACCCCTCCTCTTGTCTGCACCTCACTGGACGGAGCGCTGTCAGCCATCTCCCCTCTCAGGTGGAGGGAGGTGCCAGTTTTCAGGCTGCTGCCTCCCACTGCCTTCTGGTTTTTCCGCCCCCACGTTCCTGAGGCTGGGCTCCCTCATTGGCGATCGTTGTGTGTTGATTTCATTTTGTTAATGACCAGAGACCAGGCTGTTGTCCTGAAGTGCTTTCTCAAAGTCTGTTCCCAGACCAGCGGTATCTGCCTCACCTGGGAACTTGCTGGAAGTGCAGGTTCTCTGGCCCACCTCAGGCCTGCTGAATCAGAAACACTGACAAAGGTTGGGGGGGGGAGGGGGCAGCAGCCTGTGTTTGAACAAGCCCTGTAGGGGATTCTGGTGGACACTAACATTTGGGAATCACTGTCCACAAGCATTGCTACTTTCATCAGAGAAGGTAACGCCATTAACTCTGAGTACTGTATTCCACCTCGAATCTCAGTATATACGGTAGCATAAAAATTGATGATTTTTTAGTGCCTGAGGTCAAGACGCTTAAAATTTTAAGTTCTGTATTTCTTTGCTTTTTAAATGTCAGTATTTCTGCATCATAATATCTTTTATTTAAAGTTGATAAAACTTTTGATTTCAGACATTAATGTGGATGTCTTGGGGATTTTTGTTGGCGATTTGAATCACCATCTAAATGAATCTGGTGGAGAGGAAGAAAGCCATAGTTCCCTGCTTTCACTGGGCCTTTTCCTGTCTGATCACCGTTGCTGCCAGCCCTCCACTGACTGCCACTGCAGTTCTTCCTCCTGAGTCAGTCTGCCAGTTGGTGAGACGAGTGCTGTGAATCAGCCCCGGCTGGCGCCGTCTCCTCGCTGAGCTCCCTCCCGCTTTTGATGGAGCAGATACAAGTCTGTGCCACGAGACAGTCGGGCTTCTCAGTCCTGCCTTCAATCTCTTACATAACCCACTTCCTTAAAGCCTTGAGTACAAGTCTGGCAGTAAAATGAGGTCTTAACAATGTAAGACTGAAAACAACAACAACAAAAGTACTTTCTGGTATGGGCTAAAAACTGATAGGAACCTGAAAAGCAGAACCTTCAGAATGTTGGCCACTGAAGGACTGGTTCTGTGACTAATCCCACCTGAGCAGCCAGTGCCCGTTTTCCCAAGAGGTTAGGCACATCGGGTTCTTAGAGGAGATTCGTGACTTGAAATACTGAGTTATTGTCTCTCTCCTTCTAGACCTGGAAGGGAAAGAGCAAGAATTAGAGCAACTGAGAATGGATTGTGAGCACTTCAAAGCCCGCCTGGAGACTGTGCAAGCTGACAGCAGGAGAGAGAAGAAGGTACGACGCTCACAGGCCGCCGCCTGACACCTCAGTGTCATGGCTGAGCCTGCAGAGTGGTGTGGCTGGCGGCCGTTCTAGCCCTTAAGTCTCAAGAGAGTGTATTTTAAAATGTATGGAATTTTGGGGGCGCCTAGGTGGCTCAGTCAGTTAAGTGTCAGACTCTTGATTGTGGTCATGATCTCAGGGTCATGGGATCGAGCCCCGCATTGGGCTCAGCGCTCAGTGGGGAGTCTGCTTGAGATTCTCTCTCTCCTCTGCCCCTCCCCCCTCCCTGTGCTCTTGCATATGTGTACACACTCTCTAAAATAAATAAATCTATCTTAAAAAATAACAAAATGTACGTAATTCTGAATGGGTTGGAAAATAGTCGAACATTGGGATTTTATGACCGTTTAATGTGGAAAATATTTACTGGGTGCCTTGTGATTGTCACTTCCTGTTAATTTTACTTTTATTACTTCTTATTTTTTTTAAAGATTTATTTATTTGAGAAAGCGCGTGTGTGGGCACTCGAGCTCGGGGGTGGGGGTACAGAGGGAGAGAGAGAAAGAGAGAAGCAGACTCCCCACTGAGCATGGAGCCAGATGCGGGGCTCTGTCTCAGGGCCCCCAGGATCATGACCTGAGCTGAAATTAAGAGTCAGACACTCAACCAACTGAACTACCCAGGCACCCCTAATTTCTATGTTTAAAAGACCACTTCAGGGGCGCCTGGGTGGCTCAGTCAGTTAAGCGTCTGCCTTCAGCTCAAGTCATGAGTCCTGGGATGGAGCCCTGCATCAGGCTCCCTGCTCAGCGGAGAGCCTGTTTCTCCCTCTGCCCCTCACCCTGCTCATGCTCTCTCTCATTCTCTATCAAATAAATAAATAAAATCTTTAAAAAAACACTTCAGAACATTAGAAGTCACAGTATAAGAATCTTGAAAAAAGTGCACATAATAATTTATAATCAGAGACGTATTAACTACAAATATTTGTAATTAACCTAGGGGATCATTTATTGATATTTTAGAAATAACCAATATGTTTTATTATTTGCTGAGACTAATAGTATTTCTTTAAAATTATACATTTTTGCTTTTTATATGGAATACATTATTTCCTCTTCTCTTCTGTAAAACTAAACTATCCTGCCACTTGTGATGAAATTCGGAGCGTGTGTGTTTTTATTTTTAAATAGTAAAACAAGAACAGTACTAGTAACAGCAGCTAGTATATGTTGTTTCCTGTGCAAGTTCAGCTGTGCCCTCTGACAGGGCTTCAGCTGCTGACCTCGGCCTTCGTCTTCTCCATGTGTTTTCAGAGTTAACTCCGCACCATTCACAGTTAGCTAACTCACTTGCAGGGGACTGCCCATGTTTGCTTCTCTGTGTATTTGATGTGTTAGGAAAGTGTTAGGAAAGTTAGGATGTGTTGTGATAATAAAAGGGAAGTTGTTGCAACCATTGTATATATATTATTTCAGGAAACTTTTTAAAGAAAAATGAGCTGGTGGTATATTTCAGTTAAAATCAGAGATGAACTACAGAGGGTTTTGAAGGAATCCTGAAAGTCTGGTGCTTGATACTCTGTCAGGTATGAGTATTCACTTTAAATACGTAAACATGTCAGGACTCAATTATTGTTTCTTTTTTAAAAGCAGCCCTATTGAGATATATTTTGCATGACAGGGTAATCTGTTGTAAAAGTAAAGTTTGGTCATTTTTAGTAACTATATGCAGTTATACCACTTTCACCGCAGTCCATTTTGCTTTTGGTTAAAAGTTTTTAGGAAGAATTATGGATGCACAGGAAGGTACAGAAAAATCCAGGGACGTCCCCTGTGCCTGTATCCGGTTTGCCCTGGGGTAGCGTCTGGCCTCACTGCAGTGCATGGCGAGAGCCCGGGGACCAGCACCCGGACAACCCATGGGGTGTGTTTGTAGGTCAGCGGTGCCGCACGCACTCGTGTGTGTGTGTGTGTGTGACTAGTTCTGTGCGGTTTTTTAAAAAAGATTTTATTTATTTGAGAGAGAGAGCATGCCGGGGGAGGAGCAGAGGGAGAGGGACGAGCAGACTCCCTGCTCAGCGTGGAGCCTGACTCGGGGCCGATCCCATGACCCAGAGATCAGGACCTGAGCTTCACGAGTTGGACAGTGAATCGACTGATCCCCCCGGGCACCCCAGTGCTGTGCAATTTTATCACACGTATAGATTCATGTAACCACCACTATATTCAACATACCGAACTCTCTTATCAGCATAGAGATCCTTTCGTACTCCCGTGCCACGGCCACCCTGCCCTGTTCCCTGTGCTTTCCTCCTGGCGGCCACCGACACATAGTTGCCACACGTCGATCTCTATAATTTTATTTCAAGAATGGCATGAAAATGACTTTTTTCACTCAAATTCATCCAAATTCTTGCTTGAATCAGTAGTCTGTTCCTTTTTATTGCTGTATAGTATTCCATAGTATGGAAGTACCACAGTTTTTTAACTTCTCTCCCATTGAAGGACGTTTGGGCTGTTTCCAGTTTTTCGCTATTATGAATAGAGGTACAATGAACATCCGTGTATAGGTTTTTGTGTGATTGTATGTTTTCATTTCTTTGGGTAAATGCCCAAGAGTGCAGTCTCTGGGTTGTATGCTAATGCATGTTCAGTTTTTTTTTTTTTTTAAGGTTGATTTATTTTAGAAAGGGGAGGGGTGATGAGTGGGGGGAGGGGCAGAGGGGGAGAGAGAGAATCTCCAGCAGACTCCCTGCTGAGTGAGGAGCCCGACAGGGGGCTAGATCCCACGACCCTGAGATCATGAACTGAGTCAAAACTAAGAGTCAGCGGCCCAACCGACCGAGCCACCCAGGTGCCCCTGCATGTTTGGTTTTGTAAGAAATTGCCAAGTTGTTTTGCAGAGTGGCTGCCCCATTTTACATTCCCTCCAGCAATCTATGAGTGATTCATTTCTTCTACATCCTACCTGGCATCTGGTGTTATCACTGGTGTTATTTCAGCCGTTCTAGCAGATGTGAGGTGGCATGACTTTGCATTTCTCTCCTGGCCAGTCATGTTGAGATCTCTTAACATGCTCATTTGTTGTCTGTGTGTCCTCTCCTGTGAAAGATCTGCTCATGTCTTTTGCCCACTTTCTAATGGGATTATTTTTTTTCCTGTTGAGTTGAGAGAGTTCTTGATGTATGCTAGATAGAAGTCCTTTACTGGACACGTGGTTTGCAAAGAGTTCCTGCCAGGCTGGAGCGTGTCGCTTCATCATCTTCATGTGGTCTTTCGCAGAGCACATGTGTTCAGTCTGCTGAGGTCCAGTTTGTTGATTTTTTTCTTCCATGATTGTGCGTTTAGTGCTGTAAGAACTTTCCTCATAACCCTGGGTCCCCAAGATTTTCTTTTTTCTAATATTTTTATATGTTATATTTAAATTGTTGATCCATTTTGAGTTAGGTTTTGTATAAGGTATGAATTTCAGTTGAGGGTTTTTTTTGGGGGGGGGGCAGTTGCTCTTGCGCTTTGTGGGAGAGATGATGTTTACTCTGTGGACCTGCTTTTTGCCTCTGTGAGTGACCAGTTGGGCACATTTGCCAGGTGTGTTCTGGGTTCTTCGCTCTGGCCTGTCGATCTGTTCTGCCAGAGCTCACCAGCGCTGTTACTGTGGCCACGTAGTGAGCCTCAGCATTGGGTAAAGCGATTCTTCCCGTCAAATTTTTCTTCCCCCAAATTGTCTAGACAGGCCCTTTACTTTTCCATATACATTTTATAATAAGCTTATCGGTATCTATAAACATTCATGCTGGGATTTTGATGGAAATTGCATCATGCCTGTATGTCAGTTTTGGGAGAACTGCAGTCTTGTCTATGTCGAGTCTTGCAGTCCATAAACATAAAGCATGTCTTTCCACTTCTTTACGTTGTCTTTAATCTCCTTTATCAACGGTTCGTAATTTTCAGCACGCAGAGCCTATCTACATTTTGTTAGATTTTTACTTAAGCCTTTCATTTTCTTTCTTTCTTTCTTTTTTTGGTTCCACAGAACGTTTTTATTTTTATTCAACTCTAAGCAAGTAGCAGAGTTAATACAGCATTCTGGAACTCCACACTGGCTTTTCTTCTACCAGTGAAGAGTGATCAGTTTAATAGTGCAGACTTGGGGATTTCTCACCACCTCTCACCCAGCCCCCAGCTCATCTAGACGACTGCACAGAACCACAAAGCGACTCTCCCTATTGCTGTTTCCAGTACTGCTCTTTAAAGGAACCAGAGACACTGACCCCCAGGAACCAGTCCCAGACGTAACATACTGGGGACTAGCAGTGTGAGAGACACTGTCATGAAGATGTGACCCAGAAGATGCCATTATGCACAATTCCAGACTCAGACTCACCAAGACAGAGGCAATGAATCTGTTTTTTTTAAACCTCTCTTAAAGATTCTTTGATGCTCTGCTCTATTACTGTAGACCTGATCTTTTCACTTGAATTTTTTCTTCTTTAAATTCTGGGTTGCTCTTCTTATGCTGACAATTTTATGAGCCCATCCTAGTACCAACATGTCCTCCAAAACAGAGTTCAGATATGATCAGAACATAACAGGTGTGATCGGGTCGAATTACAAAGGATAGGCAGAAGGAAAGGTCCCCCTAAAGCACTATCTGTGAGAATGGGAGTGGGGAAGGGGAGAAATCTACCGGTATCACTGAGCTTGAGAGCACTGCTGGGCATCTCCAAGACGTTCCCATCTCCTGTCTTGTCTTTTTTCTTTTTCTTTTTTTTTTTTTTTAAGATTTTATTTATTTATTTGACAGAGAGAGACACAGCGAGAGAGGGAACACAAGCAGGGGGAGTGGGAGAGGGAGAAGCAGGCTTCCTGCTGAGCAGGGAGCCCGATGTAGGGCTCCTGTCTTTTCTTCACTTCCAGACAGCTGCTCACAGAGTTGGGCACATAGTTGTCCTATTCAACCCGGGAACACGTGCTGGCCGCCAGGGGCCCACGCTCATAGTTTTTATGGGAAGATGCCACTTTGAATTTACCACAGTGGTCTCCAGATTGGTTGCTGAGAATGGCCTTGTCACACTTCAGTGGCCCATCCTGCTTGTAAACCAGCCAGATGTAAAAGTGAAGGCCTTGGGAGGCCCAGATCCCATGTAATCGGAGAGAAATGTGCCACTGCTGATGTCGTCCTTGCCCTTCATGTTGACCAACAGAAAATGGTGCCGTTGCCTGTATTTGGGGTTCTTCCTGCTGGGAGCATCTCGGTCTGTCATGACCAAGGTGTAGTGTTTACCTGGATCAAGGCCATCCCGTGCAATACTGGTGGGCTGGTTCTTAACCTGGGGGGCATCAGCACTTTGCCCAGCTCGTCGACCTCTGCCCTGGTGTATTTGACCTGCAGTGGATGCTGTGGCCACTTGTCGACTTCCTGCAGGCTGAGGGGCCCAGACTACTTGCTGAGGTCCACCAGCATCACGGGGCTGAGCTGGGCAGACCGTGGTGAGTCTTGGCAAGGCATAGGCCTGTAGCGCTGATTCAGAGCAGTCTGCAGACTGGCCACAGGAGACAAGGGACCAGCAGCCAGGATGCATTTCTTTTTCTTTTTCTTTTCTTTTCTTTCTTTCTTTTTCTTTCCTTCTTTCTTTTTTAAACATTTTATTTGAGAGAGAGTGAGCGAGTGAGAGAGCACAAATGGGGAGCAGCAGGAAGAGGGAGAGGGAGAGCAGACTCCCCGAGGAACAGGGAGCCCAATGCAGGGCTCGATCCCAGGACCCTGGGATTATGACCTGAGCTGAAGGCAGACACTTAACTGACTGAGCCACCCAGGTGTCTGCCATTTCGTTTTCTTTGGAACAATTTTAAATGGTGTTGTGTTTTAAATTTTAGTTTTCACTTTTTTGTTGTTAGCATATAGCAGTGTGATTGCTTTTTGTGTGTTGATCTTATAACTTGTGATCTGGCTGAACTCACTTACGAAGTCTGGGAATTTTTTTTAGATTCCTTGAGATCTTATATAGACAATCATGTCATCCACCAATAGGGACAGTTCTAGTTCTTCCTTCTACTCTCTCTGCCTTTTGTCTCTTTTGTGTTATTATGCTGTCTGGAACTTCTGCCACTGGGTTAAATAAGAGTGGCAAGAGCAGACAATCTTGCCTTGTTCCTGACCTCGGGGGAAAGCAATCTCTCACCAGTAAGTATGATTTAAAAAAAAAAAATAGACTTTGGGTTTTTTTTAGTTTTTATTTAAATTCTAGTTAGTTACATACAGTGTAATGTTAGTTTCAGATGAACAATATAGTGATTCAACACTTCCGTACATCACCCGGTGCTCATCAGGACAAGTGCCCCCCTGACTCCCCATCCCCCTGCCCGACTCCCCATCCCCCTGCCCACCTCCCCTCCGGTCACCATCAATGTGTTCTCTAGAATTGAGTCTGTTTCTTGGTTTGCCTCTCTCTCTCCTTCCCCCCCCTTTGTTTTGTTTCTTATATTCCATGTATGAGTGAGATCATATGGTATTTGTCTTTCTCTGACTGACTTATTTCGCTTAGCATAATACTCTCTAGCTCTATCCATGTCATTGCAAATGGCAAGATTTTGGGGTTTTTTTTGTGGCTGAGTAATATTCCATTGGGTTCACAGCAAAATTTGAGTGGAAAATACAGAGATTTCCCATGTACCCCCGCCCCCATTCGTTTGTAGCCTTCCCCATTATAGACGTAAATATGATTTTAGCTGCAGTGTTTTGTAGATGCTTTTTATCAAGTTGAGGAAGTTCCCTTCTATTGCTAGTTTGCTGAGAATTTTTATCACGAGTGAGTGCTGGATTTTGTCCGGTTTTTAGAACATTTCTATCACATACTTGTTTGTAGTTAGTCCTTGCTCCCTTGCTCAGCCCTAGGCAACCATAGATCTGCTGTCTCTATAGATTTGCCTTTTCTGAATATTTTATAGAAATACAGAAATAGAATATGTAGTCTTTTATGTTTGGTGTAATGCTTTGGAAGTTCATTTATGTTAGCACGTGTCAATTGTTGTTCCTTTCTATTGTACCGCTTTTCTTTATCTTTTCACCAGTTGATAGACATTTAGTAACTTCCGATTTTTGACTCTTATGAATAATACTGCTATGAACATTCATGTACAAGTGTTTGTGTGGACATATATTTTAATTTTTCTTGGGGGTTACCTGGGAGTGAAATTGTTGGGTCATATGGTGAGTATACGGTTAACTTTGTGAGAAACTGCCACACTGTTTACCAAGAGTGAGTGTGCCGTTCTGCATTCCACCCAGCAATATGTGAAGTCCTACTTTTCCATATTCTTGTGAACACTTGGTATTGTTAGTACTTTGAGTTATAGCCGTTTTAGTGAATGTGTAATGGTATCTCATTGTGGTTTTAATTTCCATTACCCTCATGTTGAACATCTTTTCATGTCATTCATATATTTTTTGGATAAATGTCTGTTTACATCTTTTGCCTAAATTATGTTTTTGTTATTGAAACAAAGTTGACACACAGTGTTACATAAGTTTCTGGTGTACAACTTTTGCCTGTTTTTTTCCCAACCGACATCATCTTTTTTTAAAATTTAAATTCAATGTAGTTAACATATAGTATATTATTAGTTTCAGAGGTAGAGTTCAGTGATTCATCAGTTGTAATAACACCCAGTGCTCATTACATCATGTGCCCTCCTTAATGCCCATCACCCAGTTACCCCATCCCCCCACCGTTTACCCCTCCAGCAACCCTCAGTTTGTTTCCTATGGTTAAGAGTCTCTTGGGGCACCCAGCTGGTTCAGTCAGTTAAGTGTCTGCCTTTGGCTCAGGTCATGATTCCAGGGATCTGGGATCAAGTCCCACATTGGGCTTCTTGCTCAGTGGGGAACCTGCTTCTCCCTCTGTCTCTGCTCCTCCTCTCTGCTTGTGCTCTCTCTTCTCTCACACGCACTCTCTCTCTCAAAATAAATAAAATCTTTTAAAAAAAAGGAAATAATTTATTTTAGTCTATCACTTGTCTTTGTACTTTCTTGATGGTATCTTTTGAAGAGTAAAAGTTTTAAATGTTGATGAAGTTCAATTTATTATTTTTTAATGGATTATGATTTTGTTATATCTAAGAAATATTTGCCTAACCCAAGGCCAAAGAGGTTTTTTCCTAGAGATTTTACATTTAGGTCTGTGATTCATTTTGAGTTATTATTATTATTTTGCATATGAATATCTATCTAGTTGTTTTAGCATCAATTTGTTAAAGAGACTATACTTTTTCCATTGAATTGCCTTGGCACTTCTGTTAAAATCAATTGCCATAAATGTTAATGTTTCATTGATCTATATGTCTGTCCTTATACTAATACCACACTGGTTTGATATCTATAGCTTTATAATAGGTTTTTGTTTTTTGTTTTTGAAATCAGGTGGTGGTAGTTCTCGTCAACCTTGGTTTTCTTTTTCAGACTTTTTTTTTGCATTTCCATATGCATTTTAAAATCAGATTATTTGTTTGTACAAACAAGCCTGCTGAAATTTTGACAGGGATTTGATAGACATTGAATCTGTAGGTCAGTTTGGGGAGATTATCATCTTACCTATATTAGTCTTCCAGTCCATGAACATGGTATGTCTTTCCATTGATTGACATCTTCTGTACTTTTTCCAAGCAATGCTTTGTAGTTTTTACTATACAGGACTTAAACTACTTTTCTTAAGTTTTTTCTTTTTCTTATTTTTGATATGATTGTGAATGGAATTACTTCTGTTGAGTTTTTCTTGATATTATTGTACTATACGTGCATCCCTTTGTCAGGGCATATCTGCCTGAAGTCACCAAATATGACTGCAGTGAAGACCATCCTGTCTGGTCATTCTCAGCAGTTATTGTGTGATCTTGTCAAAGAACCATCATAAACAGACTAATTGGAATACAGACTGCTTCAACTGTGAGGAAGGCTAGAGTTCGGAAAGGAAGTGTTTGATGTAGGTTTGCACATGTCCCCCTGACTTGAGTGGGTTCGGCTACAGACCCCTGAAGAACAGAACTAGGAATCCAGACTACTATTAGGGTGAAACCAGAGTTTGTAATCACCTAAGGCAGTATTAGCATGTGTCGTAGGTTCAGTGACCATCTTTTCTCCTAAAACGAGTGTGAATATACGTTTGAATGTGTATGGAACTCTGCATACCAAATACATCATCCCCGGTAGATGTGAATGGGCCACCCTAGGTCAAGTTTGATTTGTGGCCCATTGCTTCCTTTTCTTCCCCCTCTAACTGTCCTGCACTCACCTCTCTAAAAGAAAAACTTAAAACATCTAGAATACTTTAACTTTTTTTTTAAGATTTTTTTAAAATTTATTTTTATTTTGACAGAGACATAGTGAGAGAGGGAACACAAGCAGGGGGAGTGGGAGAGGGAGAAGCAGGCTTTCCGTGGACCAGGGAGCCCGATGCGGGGCTTGATCCCAGGACCCTGAGATCATGACCTGAGCCGAAGGCAGAAGCCTAACGACTGAGCCACCCAGGTGCCCCTAGAATACTTTAACTTTTTAAAAAAGATTTATTTATTTGAGAGAGAGTGCGTGTGGGGCAGAGGGAGAGGGAAGCAGACCCCCAGCTGAGCATGGAGCCTGACACAGGGCTCGATCCCACCACCCTGAGATCACAACCTGAGCCAAAATCAAGAGTCAGATGCTCAACCGACTGAGCCACCAGGTTTCTATATTTCTTAAGTTTATCTCTTTTAAGTAAGGAAATGCTCTCACCTTTTGAGGGAACTTCAGGTAACAACAATAGTGCAACCAATGGTGGAGGTTGGGGGAGGTCAGAAAGCCCCATTCTACCCAAGAGCCACCTGAAACGAGCCTTTAGGCTTGTTTGTGTGGTCTAAGGGACTATCAGGAGGACAATTCACTGTTAAGAGCCCTGGCTGAGATTTTCCAGCGGTATTCTTCAGAATCCCCACTGACCTCCGTCTTCCTATCACACTGGCCCTCAGCTCGCCATGTGCGGCATGCCTGGGAGGCCCTCCTTCCCACTTCTCTCTGTCTCTGCCCCATCTGTCCTAGCCGGGCTTAGCTGTGTCATCTGGTGTCTTTCCAGTGGAGGGAGCCATCTGGGGGGGGGGGGGGCAGGCTCTTCTACCAGAAATGGTGCTCTGTGAACTGCTGGGTTCAGTTGTTATTTTGTTTAGGTGTCCCGGTCGGTGTTGATTCTGGGAATAGCCACTTGGGACCTGAGGTGCCTTCATTTTGAATTCAAGATGAATTCAGATCTTTGGCAATACTTGTGAACTCTAATACAGCAGTATGTTCTTTTTTGAGAGTGTTATTTTTCCTCTGAAGTTTTAAAAGATAGAGATTATGGCTGTCTAAGGACCGGTTTTCATTTGCCAACTGTTCTGTAGTTCTTTGTGCTTTTTTTTTTTTTTTTTAATCTTTGAATGAGAAACACAATAGAGGTATTTCAAGGTTGAATGCTATTCATTTTGCTGATTTTATTCTGTTTTGATTTTAGGAGAAACTCGCTCTTCGAGAGCAGCTGAATGAAGCAAAGCAGCAACTCCTGCAGCAGGCAGAATACTGTACGGAAATGGGAGCAGCGGCCTGCACCCTTTTGTGGGGCGTGTCCAGCAGTGAGGACGTCGTCAAAGCCATTCTGGGAGGAGTAAGCATGACCACTGGGCTCCCTGGCTATTGTCCATCAGTGTTCATGGAACCCGGAGGGTACAGTGTGTACTAAGGAGCTTACAGATGAAGTCCACGTCTTGTGTTCATTCATCCAGTAGTGCCGGCCCAGCAGTGTGTAGGGCCTGGTGTAAGCTGGTGCTCTAGGGGTGCGGAATGAGAGTCTGTGTGGTGTTTGTGGGGTAGTACCACTTCAGTTCCTTGACATCTACACACATTTAACAGAGTTTAAGTGCTTCTCTGTAGATTATCCCATGAATAACGCAATATTTGATTTGTTGAAAGTTACACATTATTTATGTATTTATGTACGTTAGTAGTACACACACACACTCCCACACACTCAAAAAACTTCCCAGAGGAAGAGAGGTTTGACATGGGCTTTGATGAACTCGAGTAGGTGGCAAGGGCAGACAATGGGGAGGGGAGAGGAATGGCATCATCAGAGGCACGGGCTGAGAAGCCTGAAGTTAGCGTTGGGGGCCATGCGTGGGTCAGTGGACACAGAGTAGAGGGTCCGTGCAGTAAAGTCATGGGGAGATAACCCTGCGGAAGTAGGATGCAATGTGATTTTGGGAGTCCTCAGAAGCCAGGTTGCTGATTTTACCCAGTAGGGTGGTAAGACTGGATTCCTGAGGGTTTTGAGTAAAAGAATGGTGGGGCGAGAGACTTCGGGAAGATTGTCCTGACTGCGAGTGAGGGTGGATAGGAGCGGGGTGGGCGTGGGAACGAGACAGGAAGACTAACTGGCAGGCCTTTCCGGTGGCTCAGGGCTCAGGCAGCGCCCTGCTGTGAGGGGCAGGGAAGGCAGGTGTGGGCCAGGGGCCTGTGGCTGCACTTAGGAGGAGGGTGTGCTTGTGGACGGGAGTACAGATACGGGGGACGTTCGACAGGAGGCCAGCAATCCATTACTTATGACTTGGAGAAACAAAAATTGTGTGTGACTTTAGTGGAGATTAATTGTATTTTAACATTTATTGAGCTTTATTTACGTGTAATTTACACATAAAATTTACCCATTTGTGAGTGTACAATTTTAGTGGTTTTAGCTCATTTCCAGAGTTGTGTAATCATCCCCACAACCCAGGCTCAGAACATTCTATCAGCCCATGAAGTTGCCTTGTGCCGTTGGTAAATGTGTCGGCTTTGAAGCTGTCCCTTAGAACCCTAGCACCCCGGGAAGCATTTCAAAAGTTCTGTGTGCTTGGAGGGACTTCTGCTGAGTAATGAAGATTTAAAGTGCCCAGCAAGCCTGCTCACTGCCTTCGTCTCTTGACATGTTGAGGTTTCTGTTAAGATTTTGTTTGAAACTCCGTTCTCCAATGGTTGAAACCTGTGGCTTCATGCCTGGAACCAACAGAGAACGTATTTTTCTAGCATATTCCTGGTGGATTTTGGATGAACCCATCCTCATACTGCCACCACTGTAAACTCGTGCTGTTCCCTCACATATATTTTATTTTGCTCCTTCCATCAGTCTGCAGGGTAATTTTTCTACAGATTCCAGATTTCCTTTTTCTGTTCTTTTCCATATGGGAACTTGGGATGAAGGAGCAGACTTTTGAATACTGCTTCTGTCATTAACACAGAGTCTTCCTTTTGTGCCTTTGTACTCTTGTAATGTTTTGTACCAGTATTTGTACAGGGGTGTGATACTTTCCTTTCCAAACTTTCAGGATAAAGCTTTGAAGTTTTTCAACATCACTGGTCAAACAATGGAGAGTTTTGTGAAGTCACTGGATGGGGATGTCAAGGAGCTTGATTCCGATGAAAATCAGTTTGTGTTTGCTTTGGCTGGGATCGTAACAAGTAAGTCATTCTTTTGAGATGCAGTGACTGTTAGCCGTGTGTCTGGAGTGGTGATTAGCCAGGGGTGTGTATGCAGCAACGTCTCCTGGAACTTTTTCAATGTCCTGTGGTTCTTACCCTAGAGGACCTGATCTGGTGGGCCTGGGATAGGTACCAGGTGTGGGTGTTGTGGGGCACCCCCCCCCCCAGGCGAATCTGATAAGCGTCGGTCAGTAAGAAGACTGATCTAGGAAACAGGATGGGTTTGCATGTTCTGTTCAGTTCTGTGTGTGGAAGGAAGTCAAAACAAAACTAAGTTTAGCTACTTGTTATTAGGAATCATTTTACGAACATCTAGCTGAAGTAGAAGCCTTAAGCATAAGCGAAGCTCTTGCTATTGTTTTGGTACAATAATTAAATAATTCTAAAACCCTAAATTGTCTCCCAAAGATTACAGTTTTTCTAGGATAGAATTCTATGGCAAAACTGCTGTAAGGGATAAGGCCAAGTAACTAGATAATTAATAAATCCTATCTTAGTATAGTGGTAGTTACTAGTAGTATTGTTCTGATGTCAGTGAAATAGTTAGATCTATTGCCATGACTGTTAGATTTACTCTTTATATATTTGCTCTGTCCCATTGCTCTTTCCTTTCTGCTCTGTTTTATGCCACTCTTAGGGTAATGCTCTGCTATTAAAGAGAGAGGAAATCTTATTTTTTCTCATGGCATTATCCTTCATTTACTGAAATCCTAATAAGGTAGAACCTGTGTAGACATTTTCTTCATAATCCCTTAAAAATTGGTGATACTTCTTTGAGGGGGATATTGAGACTGTGATGGTGTCTGGGCCAGTCCTGGTTTAGCCTGGCCCTTTTCCAGGATTGCATGGCACGCTTCTGACAGGGCACCTTCAGGTGGAGGGGGCTTGCATTGCTCCACTTTTTAAATTGTTTTAAGGTCTTTTTTTAAACAGAAGGCATTTGCAGACTTGGTGATTGAATTCTCTGCTGTTTGCTGGGGACCCCAAAGCCCTGTGAAGAATGTGATTTGTCATTCTGCTAAGTTGTGAATCTGAGCCGCTTGAATTGCTGGATAGAGTGTGGGGGTGAGGTGGTTGGCCAGCAGGTAGAGAGCCATGTTGCCCGACATACGAACTCAACTTGGAGTGGCTCACATGGGAACTCACAAAGAGGTGGAAAGTGTGTACTTAAATTTTTCACTTCCGTGTTGTGAATTTTACTGGGAAGATTACTTACTATGGTGGTACTTTATTGAAGTGCTGCTTCACGGAGACTGTGGGGGCTTACGCATCTCCAATACCAAGACTCTGCCCAATGGGGAGTAGGCAGTACAGTAGAGACCTTGGGTTAGCTGTCACCTAGATCCTCTGCCTTCTAAAACAAGGATTCTTCTTTTAAAAGATTTTATTTAATTGACAGAGAGCGCACAAGCAGGGGGAGCAGCAGAGGCAGAGGGAGAAGCAGACTTCCTGCTGAGCAGGGAGCCCGACGTGGGGCTCAATCCCAGGACCCCAGGATCATGACCTGAGCCGAAGGCAGACACTTAACCGACTGAGCCACCTAGGCGCCCCAAACAAGGATTCTTCTTTTAAAAATTTACATATAGTTGGTATTTTGATAGGGATTGCCTTAAATGTGTAGATTGCTTTGCGTAGTATAGACACATTAACAATATTTGTTCTTCCAATCCATGAGCTTGGAATGCCTTTCCATTTCTTTGTGTCATCTTCAGTTTCTTTCATCAGTGTTTTATGGTTTTCAGAATACAGGTCTTTTACCTCTTTGGTTAGGTTTATTCCTAGGTGTCTTTTTTTTTCTTTTTTTTTTTTTTAAGATTTTATTTATTCATTGAGAGAGACAGAGAGAGCACAAGCAGGGGGAGAGGCAGAGGGACAGAGAGAAGCTGACTTCTTGCTGAGCTGGGAGCCTGACTCGGGGCTCGATCTCAGGATCTGGAGATCATGACCTGAGCCAAAGGCAGATGCACTTAACGATCTGAGCCACCCAGGTGCCCCTATTCCTAGGTGTCTTACTGTTTTTGGTGCAGTTGTAAATGGGATTGATACCTTAATTTCTCTTTCTTCTGCTTCATTATTGGTGTAGAGAAATGCAATAGATTTCTACACATTGATTTTGTATCCTGTGACTTAACTGAATTTGTTTATCAGTTCTAGCAGTTTTTTAGTGGGATCTTTCAGCTTTTCTATATAGAGTATCACAGCATTTTTCACAGAGCTAGAACAAACAATCCTAAAATTTTCTGGAACCACAAAAGACCCCAAATAGCCAAAGCAACCTTGAAAAAAGAAAAGGCATCACAATTCTGACTTCAAGTTATATTTCAAAGCTGTAGTCATCAAAACAGTATGGTATTGGCACAAAACAGACACATAGCTCAACAGAACAGAATAGAAAACCCAGAAATGAACCCAAAACTGTATGGTCACTTAATCTTTGACAGAGCAGGAAAGACTATCCAGTGGAAAAAAAACCTGTCTCTTCAACAAAATGGTATTGGGAAAACTGGACAGCAACATGCAAAAGAATGAAACTGGACCACTTTCTTACACCATACACAAAAATAAATTCAGAATGGATGAAAGACCTAAATGTGAGACCTGAAACCATCAAAATCCTGGAGGAGAACACAGGCAGTAACCTCTTTGACCTTGGCCAAAGCAACTTCTTTCTAGATATGTTTCCTGAGGCAAGGGAAATAAAAGCAAAAATAAACTACTGGGATTTCATCAAAATAAAAAGCTTTTGCACAGTAAAGGAAATACTGACAAACTGAAAGGCAACGTACGGAATGGGCAAAGATATTTGCAAGTAACATATCTGATAAAGGGTTAGTATCCAAAATATGTAAAGGACAGATACAACTCAACACCCAAAACACAAATAATCCAGTTGAAAATGGGCAGAAGACATCAACAGACATTTCTTCAAAGAAGACATCCAGATGGCCAATAGACACATGAAAAGATGCTCAACATCACTTGTCATCAGGGAAATCCAAATCAAAACCTCAATGAGATACCACCTCACACCAGTCAGAATGGCTAAAATCAACAACACAAGACACAACAAGTGTTGGTGAGGATGCGGAGAAAAAGGAACCCTCTTACACTGCTGGTGGGAATGCAAACTGGTGCAGCCACTCTGGAAAACAGTATGGACGTACCTCCAAAAGTTAAAAATAGAACTATTCCACGATCCAGCAATTGCACTATTGGGTATTTACCCAAAGGATATGAAATCACTAACTTGAAAAGATATGTGCACTCCTATATTTATAGCAGCATTATCTACGATAGCCAAATTATGGAAATAGCCCAAGTGTCCATCGACTGATGAATGGATAAAGAAGATGTGGTATATAGTCACAATGGAATATTACTTGGCCATAAAAAAGAATGAAATCTTGCCATTTGCAATAACATGGATGGAGCTAGAGAGTATCATGCAAAGTGAAATAAGTCAGAGAAAGAAAATACTGTATGATCTCACTCATATGTGGAATTTAAGAAACAAAACAAACAAGAAAAGGGGAAAAAGAGAGAGAGAGAAACCAAGGAACAGACTCTTAACTCTAGACAACACACTACACTGGTGGATCCCCGGAAGGGGAGGTGGGCTGGGGGATAGAGGAAATAGGGGGTGGGGAGTCAGGAGTGCACTTGTCCTGATGAGCACCGGGTGATGTATGGAAGTCCAATCACTACATTGCACACCTGAAACTAATATTACACTGTGTGTTAGCTACCTGGAATTGAACAAAAAATTAAAATTTACATACAGTAAACTCACCCATGTCATGGATGTAAGAGCTCCCGAGACTTGATAGCAGAGCACCCTTGTGTCCGTGACCATCACTTCTCCATTCTACTACTTGTCCCTGTCTTCCCACATACTCGCACTACCGCAGGCAAGCAATGTGGGAAAGAGATGGGCTGGGAGTTGAGGCCCAGTGGCCAGTTCAGCTTCTGCCTCTGACCAGCCCTGTGTTCTTGTGTCCATGACCCTCGGTTTCATCTTCTGAGGAGTGTCTCAGACCCCACGTGGTGACTGAGGTCTGTGCTAACCCTAGGCTTGAGTGGTTGGCCTGTGGAAGGGGAAGGTGCCAGTTCTGTCCCTTGACCTGTGTGTGGTCTTGTGTCTGCTAGTCCAAGTCTGCAGGGAAGAGTCCATGATAGCACTTGGGTGGTTTCCACTCTTTGGCTATTACAGGTCTTGCTGCTGTGAACATTCATGTAGAAGTTTCTGTGTGAACGCATGTTTTTGGTTCTCTTGGGCATACACCTAGGAGTGGAATTGCTGGGTCATAGGATAGTTCTGTGCTTCACTTTCTAAGAAACTGCCAGACCATTTTCCCCAGCAGCTGTGCCATTTTACACTCTGAGGCTACTTTTTCCTGTGTCTTCAGGACAGTCCCATCTTTTTCTGTGTGTGTGTGTGGGTATGTATCTTTGGTGTTGTTGGAGGTGGTTGAGCTCTAGGAGAGATCATCAGGGACTGCCTAGATCCTCACCACTGTTGTTGGATGTCCTTAAAGGCGAGGTTGGCTTGTAGAGAGCTGATCTCCAGTTTGAGCGCCGATCACCATCATTTTATCCTGCTTCTGTGTCTGAATCATTTATTGAATTTACTGTCAGGACAGTAGCCAAACAGAAGCATTTAAGACTCAGGCAACAGATAATGGAGCCATGTAACTGGCTGCACTAGAAGAAGAAAGACACTCTCAAACCATGACCCAGGTGACTTCATAAGCAGCCCAGAATTGCCCCTTTTCCCTAGTGAGGTAAGACCGAGCAACAAGCAGCACTAAGGCAGGCTCTGGGCAGGAGTGTCCTTCCTAAATTCTCTTCTGGCATGGACACTTCTTGAACTACAGAGATAACTAGGAGGCTCTCTGTCATCAGACAAGTATAATAAGGGGCTGGGTTGAGGGTGTTCCATTGACATACTATCTTATGAAAAGGAGGAAGGAGCACTGTTTCATGATTAGTTAACTGACTAGAAGAAAAGTGCTGGTATTTCCAGTTAGTGTTTGGGATGATACTGCGTGTGATGCCATAAGGCTAAAAGGTGATCCTAGTTCAGGCCTGAAGACTGTTGGGATTTGGCTGAGTGGCAGTTGCTCTGAGATAAGTAGGTAGTAAGCCTTGCCCCCTGGGCCAAGGGACAGGCTCTGAGAGGAGGTGGGTGTTTGATGCATGCCTTGTTGTTGAGGTAACATTCCTAGAGCATCACTTTTCAATCTCAGCACTAGAATTTTCTTTTTTTTTTTTTTTTTTTAGCACTAGAATTTTCTGTTGTGGGAGCCTTCCTTTGTGTTGTAGGAGGTTAGCAGCATGCCTAGACTACCCATTAGAGAGGCCTGTGGTAGCCCCCGAAGTGTGACAACCAAAAATGTCTCCAGATATCGCTGAGTATCTCCTAGGCGCAAAATCACCTTTCTCTGCCACTTTGAGAACCACTGCCCTAGATCATGACCTTAACCTTTCATGTACATAGACAGATTTACGATACTCTGAGATATGAGAGGTAATTGTTGAAAGATATTTCAGGATCATTAAAGGCATTTTTTGTTTCTGTGTTCCATGGGCATGGTTCTGACATATTTGATTTAGTTCAGTCACACAGATGTCTTGCTAATTCAGGAGAATTTGGTATGTATTATCTACGATATCTAGTTAGTCATAGAAATTTTCTTAATTGTCTTTTAGTGATTAGTCTTGGATAATTTTGGATATTTTGTAATCTTTCCTTAGATAATAGCTTTCCTTCAGTTGATGGAGTATGGCCTAGTAAAGAAATGCCGTTTTGTGGAATTGGAGTGTTTCCTTAGATGCTCATGTCCCTTTTCATCTTGCTCAGTGAGGAAATAATTATAGTCAACCTTGGAGTTTTCCAGATTAATGGAACATAAGAGGCAGTTAATGTACATTTTGGATCAGAGGGATCCCCGACAAAGACTTCATCCAAGTATCCTTAAGATCTGGGATTAAGATTTGAGAGAAGTAGTGTGGAACTTCAGTGAATCCCTGGGGATATAACTTTCTAGGTGAATTGTTGGTTTTTCTAGGTGAAGGCAAGTAAATTGGCCAACTTTATAGAATGGGACACTAAAGAAACCTGAGCATTAATCTGTTCCTGTAAAGAATTTGGCTTCATCTTTAAAAAAAAAAAAAAAAAGGACGCCTGTGTGGCTCAGTTTGTTAAACATCTGGCTTCAGCTCAGGTCATGATCTCAGGGTCCTGGTATCGAGTCCCACGTCGGGCTCCTTACTCAGCAGAAAGCCTGCTTCTCCCTCTGCCTGCCGCTCCCCCTGCTTGTGCTCACTTGCTCTCTCTCTGGCAAATAAATAAATAAAATCTTTAAAAAAAAAAGAAGAATTTGGCTTCAGAAGGGACAGAGGGTGGGTGGCATATGTTTGGGCAGTACAGCAGAATGGGGTATAATTGTTCTGTTACTTGTCCACAGATCTTGGACGAAGCCATATCCTTGACCATTAGGCTTTTTAAAAAACAGGTGACACTAGGGGATTGCAGGGACTGGTACAAGGAATGACTAGTCCTTTTTCTGTGAAGCTGGTCACAGTTGGCCTGTGGCCTCCTGAGGCTTCAGCTCAAGAGGGCATCAAGAAATTAAGTAAAGATTTAGCAGAACTCTTTTGGCTTTTGGTCTAGTTATTGGACTCTGTCCATAGAATCTTTTCCCCATAGAGATTTTGGGACATAGTTCATTCTTGGTTATTTCTTGAATCATACATAGTTTGGACAAATTAATATTCCAATCAGCTATAATTTGTGTATGGGAGAATTCTCTGGGACTTATACAAGTCATCCTTCTGTAGTCCCACAAAAATCAGGTCACCCAAACTACGAGCAAAACTGAGTTCTGGGGGCCACTTCCCAGTGGGACTGGGCATCCTCTCAGCTCCGAGGGGGGTTTCCATGAAAAGCGTACAGAGGCAGAGTTTTCACGTTGAGACTGCCCATGGCCCTTGGCTGTCTCCCTCACCCCTGACAGCTGAATAATTGACTTGATAAGAAACTACTACAGCAAATGCAAAGAAACAAAAAACAAACAATAAAGCAAAGGTCACAATATTAAAGTTAGAGGAAACTTGCTTCTGTTTCTTAAAAAAAATATGGTACAGTGTTAGTATTGCAGATAAGAGGTTTATAGAGAACAGGTCCAAGATGAGCAGCTGAGACTAAGTAATGTATCAAATATGAAAATTGTATCTCTGTTGTTACTGTTATTTTTAATTAATTAATTAATTAATTTTTTAAAAAAGATTTTATATATTTATTTGACAGAGAGAGACACAGCGAGAGAGAGAACACAAGCAGGGGGCTTGGGAGAGGGAGAAGCAGGGAGCCCGATGCGGGGCTCGATCCCAGGACCCCAGGATCATGACCCAAGCCAAAGGCAGATGCTTAATGACTGAGCCACCCAGGCGCCCCTATTTTAAATTTATTTTTAAACAGCTTTTCTGAGATATAATAATATACTCTACAAATCGCCAATTTAAAGTATACACTTTGATGGCTTCATGTGGTTGTGCCTCCATTTCCACATTTCATTTTGAATCATTTTCATCACCCTGAGAAGAAAGGAAGAAATCCCCCTAACCTTAGCCATCACTTGCCAATACTGCCATTCCCCAAGCTCTAGGCAACCACTGATCTGCTTTCTATCTCTGGATTTGCCTATTCTTGACATTTCATATGGTAGAACCATAGCGTATGTGGTCCTTTGTGCCAGGCTTCTTTCACTTAGTGTTTTCGAGGTCTGTCCACGTCATTCCTTTGTATGGCAGGGTGATATTCAGTGTACGGCCATACCACATTTATTCATTTATCAGTTGATGGATGTTGGGTTGTTTCTACTTTTTTGTTATTATGAATAATGATGCTGTGAACATTTGTGTACAAGTTTTGGTGAGGACATGTGTTTTCATTTCTAGGGGTAGAATTGCTGGGTCACATGATCATATGGTTTTAACCATCTGAGGGGCTGTCAGGCCATTTTCCAATCCTACCAGCAATGCCTGAGGGCTTCGTTGCTCCAGATACTCATCAGTATTTTTTAATTAACTTTCTGATTGTGGCCATCCTAGTGGGCGTGAAGTGGGATCTAACTGTGGTTTTGATGTGCATTTCCCTGCTGGCTGATAATGTTGAGCCTCTTTTCATGTACTTATTGGCCATCTGTATGTCTTCCTTGGGGAAATGTTTATTCAACACTTTTGCCCATTTTGAAATTTGTAAGAGTTTTTTTTGTATATTCCAGATACCAGTCCCTTATCAGATATGTGATTTATAAAATTTTTCTCTCATTCTGTCACTTGCCTTATTACTTTCTTGATAGCATCCTTTGAAGTACAGAAGTTTTAAATTTTGATGATACCCAGTTTTTTTATCTTTAGTTGCTTGTGTTTTTGGTGTCACATCTGAGAAACCATTGTCTAATCCAAGGTCATGAAGATTTATCCGTACGTTTTCTTCTAAGACTTTTATAGTTTTAGCTGGACATTTAAGTCTTTGGTCCATTTTGAGTTAATTTTTATATTTGTTGTCAGAGGTTCGACTTTATTTGTTTGCATGTGAATATCCAGTTGTTCCAGCACCATTTGTTAAAAAGATTATTCATTTGTCCTTTCTCCATTCAATTATTTTGACACTCTTCTTGAAAATCAGTTGAGGAAAATAATATGAGGGCTTATTTCTGGATTCTCAATTCTACCATTGATCTATATGTCTGTCATTATGCTAGTACCTTGTTATTATTTCTATTGATGAAAATAAGACAAAATTATTACAACCTAAAGCAAAAATATCAGACATAACACATCTCAACTCTTTGTATATATGTATTTAAGACTTTTAAAAAAAGATTTTATTTATTTGAGAGAGACAGCATGAGAGAGAGAGAACAGAAGCAGGGTGGAGGGGCAGAGGGAGAGGGAGAAGCAGGCTCCCTGCTGAGCAGAGAGCCCAACGCGGAGCTTGATCCCAGGACCCCAGGATCATGACCTGAGCAAAAGGCAGACGCTTAACTGAGCCACCCAGGCACCCCAAGATTTTAAGTAATCTCTATACCCAGCCTGGGGCTTGAACTCATGACCCTGAGATCAAGAATTGCATCCTCCTCTGACTGAGCCAGCCAGGCATCCCTCAACTCTTTGTATTTTTATCAGCATCCATAACTGACACCAGATTAATTTCTTAAATTATGTAATTACTATGGTAACTTATAGAAATAATTGTAAATAATTTATTTTTTTTTTTAAGATTTTATTTATTTATTTGAGAGAGAATGAGAGAGAGAGAGAGAGCACACATGAGAGGGGGGAGGGTCAGAGGGAGAAGCAGACTCCCTGCCGAGCAGGGAGCCCGATGCGGGACTCGATCCAGGGACTCCAGGATCATGACCTGAGCCGAAGGCAGTCGCTTAACCAACTGAGCCACCCAGGCGCCCGTAAATAATTTTAAAGAAAAATAAACCTATAAAATATAAGTACATTTTAACAGAAAATTACACTAGCAATCCTTTGTAGTCTTAGAGTTGCCTCATAAGCATCCCAAACAGATTGACGAATACTGGGGCCATGTGTAGGAATTAATTCATATTTATTTTACTTGGTAGTTTGCTCTTTAGTTACTGATACTCAGTGAAGTACAGGATTGGCATTTGCTATTCCAATACTGGATACATGGTACGGGATTTGTTGTGCTTTGTTGGATGATGTTTAGCTCTGTAACACTTTCTTTGGTGATACCTTAGTGATGTCCTGTTCTCTGTTGCTTATAACAAACCACCTGAAACTTCAGGTCTTTAAACAAGCACATTTACTTTGCTTATGAGCCTGCAGTTTGCTCAGGGCTTGGCAGGGGTGATTTGCTGCTGCTCTGCCGTGTATGGGGCCTCAACTGGGGCCGCTCAAAGCATGGAGGGATGGAACAGTGGGGGGCTCGCGGGGGGCCGCTCTCCTCATGTGGTCTCAGGGCTTCTCACTGTGCCCTCTTTCTATGGTCTTTGCATCATGGCAGCCTCAGCATAGTTAGAGTTCTTTCTTAGTGACTCTGGGCTTCTAGAGAAAGTGGCAAGAGACCAAGGTAGAAGCCTTGAAAGTCACACAGTGTTAGTTCTGCTGCATTCTGCTAGTTACACGAGTCACAGGGCAGGGACAATTCAGGGTTTGCATGCTGGAGGCATGGTCTGTGGGCAAGTCATCTCTGGAAACTGGCTACTGAAGGATGTAGCTAGATGTAGATTTTTCTGTGGGGTTTCCAGGAGGTGGTCGGCTATAGTTGCTCAAAGAAGGCTTTCCTCTGAAAAACAACCTTAAAATGACTTTCTATGAGTTTATGATGCCAAATGCTTGAAGGTTCAGTTTCCCCGCAAATGTTTCTTTACTAAAATTAGAGTATGTCATATACTAGAAAATATAATTGTCAGGTTCAAATTCATTGAACAAAGAAGGCAAGTTCATGTCAGTGAAGGGTCCCGTCTTCAGTAAAGTGAAATTATATACCAGATAACACGGCATCAATTTATGAGGTGAAACTTGCTGGAAAGGCAAGCAGAAGTGGGAAAAAAAAATCTGTTAGGTTTAAGAGACTTTTAATATTCCTCTCTTGATTCTTCTCAGTCCAGATAGACAAAAATAAATAGGAATGTCCAGGATTGATTCCATAAAGTTGATCTGGTAGGATAGATAAAATTTTATATTCTGCCGTCAGATTAATCAAAGGCAGAACAAATAAGTGATAAAATTCATCCTCCATTCTTGATAATTAACAGCAAACTGAAAATAGAAGAAAAGTTCCTTAAACTAGTAAAGACTATCTATGAGTATCACATGTGAGACGCGTCTACCTGTGAATTACTGGAAGCACACCCCTCGGAGTCGGGGAGGCCATGGCTGCTGCCCTGCTTCTCTTCCAGTTGGGCCTGTTCCTTTGAGTTAGGAACGTTAGTTACTGTACTCTTAGACCTAGCTAAAGAAGGGTCCCACCAGCACACACTAAGTACCCGGGAGCACTGATGTGACCTGACGGGTGTCGGGTGCTGCTGATAGAACCAGTACGAGCTGCAGCCTTGGAATTCCAGACGGAGCCCCAGGAATTACCTGGTTTGATCTCCATGCTGGTTTTGCAGGGCCTCAGGCATGAAGAAACATGATACTTGCCGACCCACAATAGAATGTAAAATTTAGAAAAAGAGCTTTTCTCAGGATTGTGTTCATATTCTTTCTTGATCTCATGATTTCAGTTTGCTATTGTGGTTCAAAGTCATTAGGATTTCACTCCCAGGACTGAAAGTGGATTTTAGTGTCTTTGGTCCCAGATAAAGTAATACGCATCCACCTTCAGTTTGAGCCCTGACTGCCCAGAGCTGTGTAATCCGGTATTCTGGAGCATGCTGTGGTCCAGTTGCAGACGCACTTAGATTCCGTGCTCTGTTCCGCTCCCGAGGCGTCTGCTAATCACAGAGGACACTACTCAGCACCTTAATAACCGCTGTTGTTGTCAGTTACTCTTTCTGGGCTGTCAGCTCCTGGATGGCGCTGTTTGGTAGCACCTCATGGGCTAGTCTGTGTTTTCATTAGGTCTGTTCAGGAAAAAATAGCAAAAAATGCTCTGTCTCGGGCAGGCTTTTCCAAACTCTGAAGTAACTGTGATTCTGATGCTCTGTTCTGTCTTTCTGTTGCAGATGTTGCTGCCATAGCATGTGGTCGCGAGTTCTTGGTTAACTCAAGTCGGGTGCTGCTGGACACCATACTGCAGCTTCTGGGGGACCTGAAGCCAGGACAGTGTACCAAACTCAAAGTGTACGGTGGACGATGTTAAAAAGCTCATGTTTATTTAGTTAATAGTTAGAATTTGCTGATTGGGCTTCTTTTTCAAGTAAACACAGTTAATTTGGCAATAGTTCTAAAAAAATAGAAGAAACACATTGCCTGGAGAATTAAGGGATGCACTCTTTATTCAGTACTCTTTTACAAAAATCATAAGAAACGAAAACAATGTTCTCACCTTAGAGCAATCAGTGAGTCCCAGATGCTATTATGTGACACTTCAGTTTATATTAATTACCTCGAAATGAACCTGTACTCATTTGTTACAGCAGTGTCCCACTGCCAGGGACCCAAATCTGTATTGGGTTTCTACTGGGTAACAAGTCTTGTGGTTAAAACAACACGTCCTCCATGCTTCTGTAAGTTTGAAGTCTGAGATGGCTTGCCCGGGTCTCTGACTAGGGTCTCTGGCCAAAACCAAGGTGTTGTCCAGGCTGGGCTCTTTTCCAGAGGCTCTGGGCAAGAGTGCTTCTAGGAATGTTCAGGTTGCTGGCGAATCCAGTTCCTTGCACTTGTAGGACTTAGGCCCCTGTTCCTCGCTGGCTGTCACCTGGGGGCTTTTTTAGCTTGCGGGGCTGACCGAATTTCTGATTATATGAGCCACCCATCTTCGAGCTCCGGCAGCTCACTGAATCCCTCTTACACTTGGGAGCTCTCGGACTTCCTCTTCTGCTACCAGCTAGAGAGAATGCTGTGCTTTTGATGGGCTCCTGGGTTTAGTTAGGCATCACGGGATAAACTTCCTTTTGATGAACTCAGAGTCACCTGAGGAGTCACGTCAGTTACGTTTGCAGTGACTCTCTGCCATAGAACTGACCACGACCAGGGTGTTATGTTGTGTCCAGCCTGGGGACTAGGGCAGGAGATGTTGGGCCATTTTAGGATTCTGCCTATCACACTGTTCATTCTAGGTGGGTGCTTGTCCTCCTTGGAACATTGTTTCTAATAGCTTCTTTAAAGTCTCTGTCATCTTGGTCTGGTGTTTCTTGGTTGTTTTTTCCCATGCGAGTTGGGATTTTTCCCATTTCTTCGTGTGCTGAGTAATTTTGGGTTGTATTGTGGACATCTGAATACTGTGAGACCCTGGGTCTTGTTGAAACTGTGGAGAGTGTTGATGTTTTTGTTTGAGCAGGCAGTCAGCCTTGTTGGGTCCAGGTCACAAGCTCTGACCAGCCTTTTGGGTATCATGCTTTCAGGGTCACTTCCAGCTTCAGAACTGGCCTCTGGTGCCACCCGTGCCAGCCTGACACCTGGGTCATCGCTGGCAATTTACTCCTCAGGCTGGGATGTGCTGTTTGTGATTGGACTCACATGTGCACAGCCTGGCGTGAGGCCAGGGGTTCTGAAGAGCCTTGTGAGGTCACCTGCCTGATGTCTTTACTGTCCGCCGTGTGCTGGGTACTTGTTAGTTACCATCCTTCGCCTGGAGTGCTGGGGTTCCACGTGCCCTGCTGTGTCCGACTTCTGCAGCTTCCAGGACTGGGGAAGATTTCCTTCCCACACAGCCAGGGTGACGTGGGGGCCCCACGCTCTGCAGGGCCCCTTCCTGATGCTCCAGCCTCAGTGGCACTCTGTGCAAGTCAGTGCTGCGCCTGGGCTTGGAGGCTGAGTGGTAAACTTGCTGATGGGTTGCTGGTTCTTGGAATTCTGGACTTCTTCCCAGTCTGCCTGCTTGTTCCTGTTTACTTTTCTGGGGTTTCACGGAGTTGCTCCATATATTCTGTTCAGAATTCATAGCTGTGTTCAGTGGAAGCAGGAGGGTGGGGTGTGACTCCCACCTTATCTGGAAGCAGATTCTCGAGTCTATTCTGATATTTTGTGCTAACAAATACATGTTCATGAGCAATATGTAATACAACATAACGTCTAACTCATATGGTTTTGTGTATGTTTTTACATGTGGCTCTGTGGATCTAGTTAATTCCTTTTACATATCTTGCATGAGAGAAGGTGTGACATTTGGGTCATTTTATCCTTGACTGATGGGCACTAGGTTATTTTCAGGTTTTACTCCTCACGTGGAGCGGTGTAGTGAGCATCTGTGGCAAATACCTCCTTGCTCACCTGTGTGAGCGCTTCTCTAGGAGCTGTCCCCGAAGTGCAGTATTTGAGAAGGAAGGAAAGCACACTTTCAGGTTGATAAGACGCTGCCAAACGGGTCACCAAAGCCTGCACTTCACCCACACAGCAGCAGTGTTCCGGGTCTCCCACACCTTCCTCAGTGCTTCATTCTTTGTTACTGTCTTATAAAGAAGGCTTGTGTTCTCTACATCTGTCTGCCTGTCTCGAGATGGGTATTACCAGTGAGGTTGAAACTTTGCACAGGTTCAGAACAGGTTTTTTTCCTGTGAATTACCTGTTCATGTCTGTTGCCTGTTTTCTGTTGGGTTGTGTTTTCCACGACTTGCTGTTGTTTTTTATGTGTTCTGGGATACTACGCCATTGTCTGCATCTGTGGTCTGTACACGGTCAGTGTTCATGGGGCCAGTTAGCCCCTGCTGCACTTCCGAGGCAAGGCTTGGTGTGGGGGCTGCGTCTCTTCTCGTCTCTGTGGTTCCAGTACATGGAGCTCTGTGCCTTTGCATCTTAGGCAGACCTTGTCCTGCAGTGGGAGATGGGCAGACTTGCATTCAGAGATGTTTGCTTGCTTTCTTGGCAGTTTTCCATCTGCCAGGGAGCAAAGCCCACGTATGGACTGTTAGCCTCAAACCCCACTTGGGATCTCAGCATGCACCGTCCCGAAGCGGCTCTTCTCACTTCATAATCTCTGGCCGCCTTCTGGCTTTGAGTTTTAAGAGTTCTTTGTATATTTTGGATAATATTCCTTTATCAGATATGTCTTTTGCAAATATTTTCTCTCAGTCTGTAGCTTGACTTCTTTTTTTTTTTTTTTTTTTTTAAAGATTTTATTTATTTATTTGAGAGAGAGAGAATGAGAGACAGAGAGCATGAGAGGGAGGAGGGTCAGAGGGAGAAGCAGACTCCCTGCCGAGCAGGGAGCCCGATGCGGGACTCGATCCCAGGACTCCAGGATCATGACCTGAGCCGAAGGCAGTCGCTTAACCAACTGAGCCACCCAGGCGCCCTGTAGCTTGACTTCTTAGTCATGTTTTTCGTCACTGCTCACTCCCAACCTGGAGTCCTCTGGAACCAGGACCTTTCTTGTACTGCAAGTAAACTTATCTTTTTGGCTTCTCTCCCTGGACTGTAACTTGGCTCTTTCCTGGGGATTTTGCTTTCCTTTTCACCTCTATGATCAAAGGCTACTCATTTTCAGCAGTTTGGGTGCCTCAGACCCAGAGATGGGGATTTTTAAAAAAAAGACTTAAATTTTTTAGAGCAGTTTTGGTTTCACAGCAAAATTTGGAGGAAGATACAGAGATTTTCCATATACCTTCTGCCCCCACACATGCATAGTCTTTTCCACTATCAACATCACTCACCAGAATGGTATTTTTTTTTTTTTGCCAACAATGAACCTACATTGACACATCATAATCATCCAAAGACCATAGTATACCTGAATTTAATCTTAGTGCTGTACATTCGGTCGGTTTGGACCAATGTATTATGACATACATTCATCAGTACGGTAACATACAGAGTATTTTCACTCCCCTAGAAACGTGTCGTATTCTACCTGTTCTTCTTTCCTCCCCCCGCCCCTGCAACCACGGACCCTTTACCGTCTCCGCAGTTCTGCCTTTGCCAGAGAGTCCTGTCGCTGGAATCACACAGGACGCTGCCCTCTCAGACTGGCTCTGTCACTCAGTGATCCACACTCACGGTCCCTCCATGTCTTCTCATGGCTTTGAGTTTTAAGAGTTCTTTGTATATTTTGGATAATATTCCTTTATCAGATGTGTCTTTTGCAAATATTTTCTCTCAGTCTGTAGCTTGACTTCTTAGTTTCCTGACATGGTCTTTCACAGAAGTTTTTAATTTTAATGAAGTCCAGCTTATCAATTATTTTTTTCACAGCTTTGGTGTCATGTCTACAACAGGCATCACCGTATGGGTCATAGATGTTCTCTTGTGTTGTTCCCTGGGAGCTTTATAGTTTTGCATTTTACATTTGGGTCTGTGATTCACTTTGAGGTAATTTTTGTGAAGCATGTAAGATTTATATCCAGATTCATTTTTGTGTGTGTGGACGTCCAGTTGTTCTAGTGCCACTTGTTGAAGACACTGTCTTTGCTCCCTTGTGTTGCCTTTGTTTCTTTGTCAAGGATCCGTTAACTATATTTGTGTGGGTCTATTACTGAGCTCTGTTCTGTTCCATTGATCTATTTGTCTTTTCTGTCACCAATACCACACTGTTTTGATCACTGTAGCTTTATGGTGAGTCTTGAAGTCAGGTAGTGTTGGTCCTATAACTTTGTTCTTTTTCAGTGCTGTGTTGGCTATTTTGGGCTTTTTGCCTCTCCATATAACCTTAGAGTCAGTTTGCTAATATCCACAAAATAACTTGCTGGGATTTTGATTGGGATTGCATTGCATCTACAGATCAAGTTGGGAAGAGCTGACATCTTGACAATGTTGAGTCTCCCTATCCACGAAAGTGGAATCAATCTATCTATCTTTCTTTTCTTTTTTTTTTTAAGATTTATTTATTTATTTGAGAGAGAGAGAGAGGAGGGGCAGAGGGAGAGGGAGAGAGAAACTCTAGTAGACTCCTCACTGAGCTCAGAGCCTGATGCAGGGCTGGATCTCACGACCCCGAGATCATGACCTGAGCTGAACCCAAGAGTTGAACGCTGAACCAGCTGTGCCACCCAGGAGCGCCAGTCTATCTATCTTTCTCCCTTCCCTTCCCTCCCTTCCCCTCCCCTTCCTTTCTTTTTTCTCCTTTCTTGTCTTTCTATCTTCCATTTATTTAGTTCTTTGGTTCATCAGAGTTTTGTAGTTTTCTTCATACAGATCTTATACATATCTTGTTAGATATATACCTGAGTATTTAATTTTTAGGGCTTGCTAATGTGAATGGTATTACATTTTTAATCTCAGATTCTACTTGTACATTGTTGGTATATAGGAAAGCAGTTGATTTTTGTATGGTTACTGGTATCCTGAAAACTTGCTATAATCTTATCAGTTCTAGGAGTTTTTTTTGGTTGATTCTTTTAGATTTTCTACATAGATGATTATGTCATCTGTGGACAAAGACAGTTTTATTTCTTCCTTCCAAATCTGTATACATTTTTTAAAAAAAGATTTATTTGAGGGAGAGAGTGCATGCACGTATGTGTGTGAGCAGGGGGAGGGGCAGAGGGAGAGGGAAAGGGAAAGAAGCAGACTCCCTGCTGAGCTCAGAGCTCCACACAGGACTCAGTCTCATGACCCTGAGGTCATGACCTGAGCCGAAACTAAGAGTTGGAGGCTTAGCCAACTGAGCCACCCAGGCGCCCCAATCTATCTTTTGTCCTTTCCTGCCCTGTCCTTTCCTGTCTTCTCCTGTCCTCTCCATGGCAGACTCCATGCCCAGCAAGGAGGCCAACGCAGGGCTCAGTCTCACAACCCTGAGATCATGACTTGAAATCATGACCTGAGCTGAAACCAGTTTGTCAAGTTTGTCCAGTAAACTGTTCCTAGTTTACTGAGAGTTTTTATCGTGAATGGATATTGGATTTTGTCAAATGCTTTTTCTAAATCTATTGATCTGATTTTGTGATTTTTCTTTTTAGTCTATTGATGTGATGGATTACATTAATTGGTTTTCAAATATTGAACCAGCCTTGCATACCTAGAATAAATGCCACTTGGCCATGGTGTATAATTCTATTTACGCATTTTTGGATTCAATTCGCTAATATTTTGTTGAGGTTTTTTGCATCTGTGTTCATGAGAGGTATTGGTCTATAGTTTTCTTGTCTTTATCTGGTTTTGGTATTTGGGTAATGCTGTTCTCATAGAATGAGTTAGGAAATATTCTCTGCTTCTGTCCTCTGAAAGAGATTGTAGAGAATTAGTATAATTTCTTCCTTAAATATTTGGTAGAATTCACCTGTGAACCCATCTGGGCCTGGTGTTTTCTGTTTTGGAAGGTTATTAATTACTGACTCAATTTCTTTAATAGATAAAGGCCTATACAGATCATCTGTTTCTTCTTGTGTGAGTTTTGACAGATTGTGTCTTTCAGGGAACAGGTCCATTTCACCCAGGTTATCCAATTTGTGGACATTGAGTTGTTCCTAGTATTTGGTTATTATCCTTTCAATTTCCATGGGATCTGTAGTGATGTCCCTTTTTTCATTTCTGATGTTAGTAATATGTATCCTCTGTCAAGTTCTTTTCAAAGAAACAGCTTTTGGTTTTCTTGATTTTTTTTTTTCTACTGGTTTCTATATTCAATTTCATTGATTTCTGCTTTAATTCTTATTTGTTTCTTCTGCTTATTATGGACTTAATTTGCTTTTATTTTTTGTGGTTTCCTGAGGTGGAAACCTAGATGATTGATTTTAGATCCTTCTTCTTTTCTAACATGTATCCGGTACTATAAATTTCCCTCTGAGCACTGCTTTTGCTGCATCTCACAAATTTGGTAAGTTGTATTTTCATTTTCATTTAATTCAAAATATATATTTTTTAAGATTTTATTTATTTATTTGACAGAGAGAGGACAGCGAGAGAGGGAACACAAGCAGGAGAAGGAGAGGGAGAAGCAGGCTTCCTGTGGAGCTGGGAGCCTGATGCGGGGCTTAAGCCCAGGACCCTGGGATCATGACCTGAGCTGAAGGCAGACGCTTAAATGACTGAGCCACCCAGGCGCCCCAGTTCAAAATATTTTTAAATTTCTCTTGAGACTTCTTTGATCCATGTGTTATTTAGAAGTATGTTGTTTAATCTCCAGGTACTTAGGGATTTTCCAGTTATCTTTCTGTTACTGATTTCTAGTTGAATTCCACTGTGGTCTGAGGGGTGTTAAAGTCTGTAGTTATAATAGTGGATTTATCTATTTCTGCTTGCAATTCTTTTGCCTCACATAGTTTAACGCTCTGTTGTTAGGTGCATATATGTTAAGGATTGTTATATCTTCTTGAAGGATTGACCCTCTTGTTACTATGTAATACCGTTCTTTATCCCTGGTAACTTCCTTTGTTCTAAAGTTGCTGTGTCTGAAATTAACATAACTGCTCCTACTTTCTTTCAGTTGGTGTTAAAATGGTATATTTTCCTCCATCTGCTTACTTTTAATCTATATTTTTTTAGGGGGGGGAAGGGGGAGAGGCAGAGGGAGGGAGAGAATCTTAAGCAGGCTTCATGCCCAGCGCAGAGCCCAGTGTGGGGCTTGGTCTCATAGCCCTGAGATCATGACCTGAGCCGAAACCAAGAGTTGAATGCTTAACTGACATAGCCACCCAGGTGCCCCACTTTTAATCTATATTTATCTTTAAAGTGGGCTTCTCGTAGACTACATACAGTTGAGCTGTGTCTTTGATCCACTCTGATGGTCAGTCTTTCCATAGGTGCGTTTGGACCACTGATGGTCACAGTGATGACTGATACTGTTGGACTAATGTCGACCACACGCGTGACTCTTCTCTATTTGTTGCCTTTGGTCTTTGTCCTGTTTTTGTCTTCCCCTCTTTTTCTGCCTTGCATGGTTTTAATTGAGCATTTTATATGGTTCCGTTTTCTCTCCTTTTGTAGCGAATCAGCTAAACTACTTTTTCACTGGTTTTCCTTGCTGCCCTACAGCTTGAAGTATGTTTACAACTAATCCACTTCTTTCAAATAATACCGTGTCAGCTCCCAGGTGTTAGGAGTGCCTTCTGGTCACGTGGTCATCCTGATTCCTACCCCCCCATGCCTCGTGTCCCTGCTGCCATGCACTTCCTTACCTGCAAGTCATGATCATTGACTGACGTCGTGCCTGTTATTTTGAATGAACTGCTGATAGATCAAGTAAGAATAAGAAAAGCAAGTTGTTACTTTTCCTTCACTTATTCCTTCTTCAGACCTCTTTCTTTTTTTAAAGCAGATTTGAGTTCTGACTTATGTTCCTTTTCTCTAAAGAGCTTTTAACATTTCTTGCAAGGCAGGTCTATCGGCAGCAAATTCCAATTTTTGTCTAAGAAAGTCTTCGTTTCTCCTTCATTTTTTTAAAGATTTTATTTATTTGTCAGTGAGAGAAAGAAAGAGAACAAGCAGGGGGAGCTGCAGGCAGAGGGAGAAGCAGGTTCCCCACTGAGCAAGGAGCCTGATGTGGGGCTTGATCCCAGGACCCTAGGATCATGACCTGAGCTGAAGACAGACACTCAACTGACTGAGCCACCCAGGCGCCCTTCTCCATTATTTTTTAAAGGATAATTTCACTGGATGCAGAATTCTAGGTTTTTTGTTTTTTGTTTTTTTTTCCCTCTCAACACTTTAAATATTTCACTCTCCTCTCTGAGGAGAAGCTGGTGTAATTCTTGTCTGTGGTCCCGTTTAGGTAGGTGTTTTTTTCCTTTGGCTTCCCTGTTCAGGATTTTTTTCTTTATCTCTGATTTTCTGCAGTTTGGAAATGATGTTCGCAGGTGTAGTTAATTTTTGCACTTACGCTGCTTGGTGTTCTCTGAGCCTCCTGGGGAGGTGGTTTGCTGTCTGACGGTAGTTTAGGGGATTCTCAGTCATTATGGCTTCAGGTACATCTTCTGCTGCTTTCTCTCTCGCTTCTCCTCTGCTGTTCCCACTTCACAGAGGTCATACCTTCTGTGTCGTCCCACTGTCCTTGGGCATTCTGCTCTGGTTTTTTGTCTTTGTTCCCTTTGTGTTGCAGTTTTGCCGGTTTCTGTTGATATATCCTCCAGCTCAGAGATGCTTTCTCAGCCATGTCCAGTCCACTAGGAAGCCCATCAAATGCATTCTTCATTTCTGTTACAGTGTTTTTGTCTCTAGTGTTTTTTTCTGGTGCTTTCTTAGGATTTCCATCTCTCTGTTTACATTTGCCCATCTGTTCTTGCACACTGTCTGCTTTACCCATCAGAGCCTCTGGCATATTAGTCAGAGTTGTTCTGAATTCCCAGCCTGATAATTCTAACATGTCGGCCATATCTGGCTCTGTTGTGTTCTCTGTCTACAAATGTGTTCTTTAGCCTTTTGCCTTGTGATTTTTTTTCTTGATAGCCAGACATGATGTCCTGGGAAGGAACTGCTGTGAATAACCTTTAGTACCGTGGTGGTGAGGTGTTGGGAGGGAGGGATGCATTCTATAGTCCTGTGATCAGGGCTCATGCTTCCAGTGAGCCTTTGCCTCTGGACACTGAACTTCAAAAGTGTTTCTCAGTTATTTCTTCCCCCTGTCCCCCTTAAGTGGAAGAGGATTGCTGGAGTGGGCTGGTGTTGGTTATTTCCTTTCCCTAGAGTTAGGCTCTGGTTGACTCGTTTCCCCTGAGGGCGGGCCTTCTTGGGAAGAACAGAGTGCCCGGGTATGTGTCAGAGTGGGTGCTTTTCCCCTGTGCCTGCTCTGGAAGCCTGGTCGGGCTCCCGGAGGTACATGTCACACTATTGTGGAGGCCGCCATGACTGAGTCCCCTTCAACCTGTTAATTCTCACACTTGTCTACGCCGAGCCTCTGGAGGTTCACCAGGTCAGCTCAGGTTTCCTGAGCTTGCTTCTGTTCTTGCAGTGGCTTCCGCTCATGACCCTATGCTCCAGTAAGCTATGACCCCCTATACTCACCTGTCTGTCTCTTTCTCATCTTGGGGTAACAGTTTGTCCTGTGTCCTCCCCAGTCCTTGGGATCTAAGAGGACTTGTTGATTTTTCAGTGTGTTGAGCTTTTTACTTATTGTTAGGATGGTGTGGTGGCCTCCAGCTCCTGAATGTGCAGAACTGGAAACTGTAAGTCCTAGCTTTCGTTTTTTTTTTTTTTTTTTTTAAGATTTTATTTATTAGAGAGAGAGAGAGCACATGAGTGGGGGGGGGGCAGACTCCCTGCTGAGCAGGGAGCTCGATGTGGGACTCCATCCCAGGACCCTGAGATCATGACCTGAGCTGAAGGCAGACGCTTCACCAACTGAGCCACCCAGGCGCCCCCTGGCTTTCATTTTTAAAGTCCATTTTAAAAAAGCCATTTCTTTTCCACTTCATATAAAACCTTTTCCTTCTTCAGATTTCAAGCAGCCAGGATCTCCCCGTCCACCCTTGCTTCTCCTTGTCCACTCAGCAAGCACTGGGATCATGGCTTCCTCTGTCCACCATTCCCTGCTGTTTTGAATGACTTGATCATGTTTGTGGATGATTCTTTCAATACTCTGATGTCAGGGTTGCTTGCCTTTCTCAGCTCCAGAGATAGTTGGTGCTCTACACTGCGAATAATCCAGTCCTGTGGCCACACTCTGGCCTTTGTTCAGCCTCTGAAATGGCAGACCCCACTGCAGCGCTTAGGTCTGTACTGTCTCTGTTCCTTCTCCTCTGCTCATCACTCCCCTAGCCCTGCTGAGAGCACCTGCTCCTCACCACTCCTCTTCCTTCCCGACCACCCTGCCACCTTCCCCAGCTTCCCTTTGCATCTAGCACACCGGCATCCCATTATGGAGCATACACGTCAGCAGCCTCAGGTCCCTCGCCACCGTTTCCCGACGCTCCAGCCTTGGACCAGCCATTGGCCTCCTTTCCTGCAGCCTGGGCTGCCCAGTGATGCTGGACAAGAAGGTTCCCAGTGCAGCCACACCATGTCACCCTCTCCTGGCCTGAAGCTCCTGTTGGACTCCTCTCTGTGTCCTCATCAGTCTCCACTCTTGTCTTCACAGTGGCTAGGTCAGACTTCAGACTCTGTGACCTTGGCCACTTCGCTGTTCCTCAGTCCTCTGCAGACGAGCTCCCAGCAGCGGCTTTCGTTCCTGCTTCCCAGGGAGAATGGGGGTGTGGGTGTGAGCTTCCTCACGATGCTGCCTCAATGATACCCACCCACCCTCACTTTCTCTCACATGTCAGATGAATCTGTGGCCTTCTGGGGTTCTTGGGTGAGTGGTCCTGCCACCTCTGGTTTTGATTAGCTGCCCTCTGGGGTTTTGCTCAGTTAGTTGTCATCTCTTGCTTCAGTATTTTCAGACTCCTCCTCTCTACTGGCTCCTCTTCAGCCCTTTTCCTCCCAGTTGTGCTGTGACAAGCTTCATAGGGCCCATCTGCCCGCTCTGCTCGAGTTTGGGTGGCTTTGGGTTTACCATGACATGACATGACAAGACACATTTCCCAGGATCAAGGGTGGCTCGTGGTGCCCTGTTCCTTTTGCTTCCTCTTGAAGTCCCTGTGGGCCAGTGGCCTTGGAATAGACTTGATTCTACTGTGGGACCCAGGGCCATCTCTTTGGTGGCACATACCCACAGAGTAACAAGTGGGACATTCTTGTGACTCGGCCTCAGTGAGTTCTTTCAGCGTCCTGTCCTTTTGGGCTGTATAATTTCCCACTTGCCCTGGTTTATCTGCTTGTTTTGTGGGAAGATTCTCCAAATCTAGAAACTTCTGATATCTGGGGGCCAGATGCACCCGCTGATGCTCGGCCCCTTGAGGTGCTTTGTGCTGGATGGCAGGACTGCTGTCTGCGGCAGTGGTGTATCTCATAAGCCTTGGCCTCCAGGCCTCCGAGGGGATCACCTTCCTGCCGCACCAGCGAGGGCTCTGTGCTCTCTGTGGGCAGTTCTCACATTCACCACAGCCTCTCACAGCCTAGATAGACCAGGCTCTGTCCGCCAAGGCTGGGGAGCTCAGTGCCACCAGGTGGTGGCAGGCCGCTGTCCACCTCTTCTCCACGCACTTCTCGTTCTCCCCCAGCAGTCAGGGCGTGCTGTGTCAGGAGCTCCCCTGTCACCACTGGCATCCGTTCTTGTCCTCCACCTCCAGCCACAGGTCACCCAGGCATGCACACAGCATCTGGGGTTGCACCCTGATCTTGGGGTTGTGGAGGGCCACTGTGCGTCGTACTGGCACTGAACCTGGTTTGGACCCTGAGCCTCTCCTGGTGGTGTCTCATCTTTCCCCACTGCTGCTACATGACACTGGTGTTGCCTTTGTCCTTGACACTCAAGAGCTGGACAAACACAATTTTTGTTTTATGTGGGAGATCTGGATTTCAGGAATCAGGTCAACTCCCGGCCTTTCTGAGTACCCACTATTTCTTTTGTATTTAATTTTCTCCTTAATTGTTTCTCATTGCCTATCCTTCACTATGATTTTACCAACCCTATCGAACAGACCATGAGAGGCTTTTTAGCATCTTGTTCCAGCTGCTGCTTAGGGTCAGACCTGTTGGAGATGTCATTAGATGGGTTTGTTGGAGGCCCAGTGTTGGAGGTGGCTTCCCAGCTGGAGAGAGGAGACCTCAGGCAGGGCGAGCTATTGGAAGTTGCCAGGGAGGGTTTATCCACATTCCTGAATGAAGACCACTGGTTCTCAGCGTAACACCATTCCCAGACTTGGGGATGAGATGCACGTTCTGTGAAGGGAATGTGTTTACTCTGTACCAACCATAGGTTATTGACATGGCACATTTCACTGTTCAGGGCCCAGGGAGTATATGGTGTGTATGGTCAGGGAAGGCCGGAGAGGACAGCAACTCTGCAAAGGTGTTTCTTGCCTAGGCACACAGGCTGGAAGGTTATAGAAATGCCCTGGAGTGGGGGTGTCCGTGGCTCTGCTACCTGAAGAAGTTGTTTGTTGGTTTGTGCCTCCGCTCGACGACTTCCCAGTGGTCATCAGCAGGGTTCAGTCAGTGAGAGGTCCTGCAGGTGAAATTTCCCAGGGCCTCTGCTGCAGAACCAGCCTGTGAGCTCTGCAGGGAAACCAGTTCATATTTTATAACCAAGCTAGCATTATTACATCTTGGAACAGATGTAGCTCTGAGTGGTTGTAGCTATATTTGCAGAGCTGAGCCTCCTTGAGTGATGATTCACCATCATAAGGACCAGCGGGCTGATTTTTCCCACAGAATCCCAGTTTCCAAAGAAGAGAGAACTCGTCTGGGATAGTCAGAGCTCAGACTGTATTTTATAAAGATGATTCTAGAACCATTTCCACAAACTGTCTTTGTGGCAGCGCCTTAGAACTGCCCTGAGGACACTGAGCTTGGAGGGGGGTCTAGAAGTGCATTCAGTGGGTGCTCTCCTCTCTCTCCTCCATGTACTGTAAACTGGATGACAGAGACTCTGCTTCGGCTCTCTTTTCCCAAGGCCTGGTACACGGACAGTGCTCAGCAAATGATGCTAAATGAGCATGTGAGATACAGACATTCACTCTCTGGGTTATGCTTATATCTTGTTTGTTGTTAAAAGTCATACAGAGTGTTACCATGCATTTGGGTGGCCTGAAACCTTCACATAAGGAGCAGCTTAATACCAGTTGAAAAGAAGTCTCCAAACATGATTGGGTTTTCTTAGTCATTTCCAAAGCTTTATTAATTCTAGGTAGTAAGAAAGTTATTATTAAGGACAGTTATATTTCTAGGATGTTGGTTAATAATTAAATATTTTGAAGAGGGAAGTACATTTTGAGGACAAATCTTAGATTATGTTCAAATTCCTCAGAGTCAGCAGCATTTCCAGATATTAACACAGATCATCTCCAAGCTTCTGAAATGTCTCTAACGTTCGGGGTTTGGGAACTACTCTGTATTATTCTTTTTCAGGTGGTAAAGCTTTCAGCCACAAAATGTTTAACACCCAGTGAATTGGTCTAGTACGAAGCTGTAAATTGATGGGTGGTGGTTTGAATATAACCTTGATTCTTCTGAACGGTATTTTTAGGGTTTCAAGCTATCTAGTTTGGTCATTTTATGTACATTTTTTTAAAAATGAAAAATCCAGGGGCGCCTGAGTGGCTTAGTTGTTAAGCGTCTGCCTTCGGCTCAGGTCATGATCCCAGGGTCCTGGGATCGAGTCCCACATCGGGCTCCCTGCTCGGTGGGAAGCCTGCTTCTCTCTCTCCTGCTCCCCCTGCTTGTGTTCCTGCTCTTGCTATCTCTCTCTCTGTCAAATAAATAAATAAAATCTTAAAAAAAAAATTAAAAAAAAAATTAAAAATCCGTATTTGGCCTTTCGTTAAGAAAAAGGCAAATAATCTAATACACATATGGGCAAAAGAGATAATGAGGCAGTTCACAAAGGAAACACTGGCAAGCTTCATAAGTATGGAAAAGATTCTTGAGTTCAATTGTAATGCAAATTATAACCATAATGAAAAACTTTCCATTCTATTTCACTGGAAAAAAATCAATATCTAACAGTTATGAGCTTTGGAGAGATGTAAGGCCAGGAAAGATTACACCTGTCCACTCTGCTGGTGGGAGGGAGATGGAGGCCGGTGGGCAGCATCTGTTGAGGTTAATATGCTCATGCCAAGGACAGGTAATCCCTAATCCCCTTTTGATATATACTCCAGAAAAAGTTTTAGCTATAAACACTAGGACGCTTGTGCAGAAACGTCACAGCATGTGCTGGGAAGTTACCAGGTAACTAGATAAATAGATTGTGATCAGTTAATGTTGGGACGCATCAGGGAAAATACGTTATTACTATACAAGTCAGTGTAGACACAGATCTCCCCCGGTGTGGAAGATTATGTACGGTATGCTGCCACTGATACAGACACGGGTGATGGAGTTGCCGGGCTCTGCACGTGTGCTGTGGAAGCATCTGGAAGTGCAGACAGACGGAGCTGTTAGCTCGCACCTCCCTCAAGTGTCTGTGTTCAGACATAGTTCACAAAGGGGATTTGACTATGATGATAAGATTTTCTTTCTTAACCAGGGAGGTGGGTATTGTATTGTTCTTTATATCTTTTTGTGGGCCTTTACTGTAACATAGTAGATAAAAAATACAGCTATTTGGTTAGGGTTACATACACTGATTTTTAAGTTCTAACTTGATGAGGGGAGCCACAGAATCTAAAACAAGCAGGTTCTGTAGTTAATTACTGTATTTCTTTAAAAACAAAAAAACAACCAAACAATCCTAAGACCTTTATGGAACCACAAAAGACCCCAAACAGCCAGAGCCACCTTGAAAAAGAAAAGCAAAGCTGGAGGCATCACAATTCCAGATTTCAAAGTTACATCACAAAGCTGTAGTGATCAACACAGTATGGTACTGCACAAAAACAGACACATAAATCAGTGGAACAGAATAGAGAACCCAGAAGTGAATTCACAGCTATATGGTCAGTTAAAATCTTCGAAAGAGCAGGAAAGAATATCCAATGGAAAAAAAAGACAGTCTCTAACAAATGGGAACACTGGACAGCAATATGCAAAAGAATGAAACTGGTCCACTTTCTTACACCATACACAGAAAGAAATTAAGAATGGATGAGAAACCTAAATGTGAGACTCCAAATCATAAAAATCCCAGAGGAAAACAGTAAGGTCTCTGACATGGCTGTAGCAACTTCTTTCTAGATATGTCTCCTGAGGCAATGGAAACAAAAGCAAAAATAAACTATGGGGACTTCATCAAAAGCTTTCTCACAGCAAAGGAAACAATTAACAAAACTAAAAAGCAACTTACAGAATGGGAGAAGATATTTGCAAATGACATATCTGACAAAGGGTTAGTATCCAAAATATATAAAGAACAGATACAACTCAACACCCAAAAAACAAATAATCTAATTTTAAAAATGGGCAGGAGACATGGATAGACATTTCTCCAAAGAAGACATACAGAATGCCAACAAACGTGAAAAGATGCTCAACATCACTCATCATCAGGGAAATGCAAATCAAAACTACAATGTGATATCACCTCCTACCTGTGATAATGGCTAAAATCAACAACACAAACAGGTGTTGGCGAGGGTGTGGAGAAAGGGGAACCCTCGTGCACTGTTTCTTTTTTTTTTTAAGATTTTATTTATTTGAGAGAGAGCACAAGTGGGGGAGGGGTGGTGGGAGAAGGACAAGCAGACTCCCACTGAGCAGGGAGCTGAGATGTGGGGCTCAGTCCTAGGACCCTGGGATCATGACCTGAGCCGAAGGTAGACGCTTAACCAATTGAGCCACCCAGATGCCCCAGCCCTTGTGTACTGTTGGTGGGACTGCAAACTGGGGCAGCCACTCTGGAGAACAGTATGGAGGGTCCTCAAAAAGTTAAAAATAGAACTAACTTACGATCTAGCAATTGCACTACTAGGTATTTACCCAAAGAATACAAAAACACTAATTCAAAGGGATATGTACACCCTGATGTTTATAGCAACATTATCTACAATAGCCAAACTATGGAAACAGCCCAAGTGTGCATCCACTGATGAATGGATAAAGAAGAGGTGGTATATACACAGTGGAATATTACTTAGTCATCAAAAGAATGACATCTTGCCATTTGCAACGACATGGATCGAACTACAGAGAATTATACTAAGTGAAATAAGTCAGAGAAAGACAAATACCATATGATCCCACTCATGTGGAATATAAGAAAACGAATGAGCAAAGGGACAAAAAAAAAAGGCAAACCAAGAAACAGATTCAACTCTAGAGAACACACTGATGGTGACTGGAGGGGAGGTGGGCAGGGGGATGGGGGAAATAGGGGATGGGGAGTCAGGGGGGCACTTGTCCTGATGAGAACCGGGTGATGTACAGAAACGTTGAATCCCTATATTGTACACCTGAAACTAATATTACACTGTACGTTAACTAACGAATTTAAATAAAAACTTAAAATTTAATAGGACAGGCACTTGCTCCTATAATTGGCCCATAGTAAATGCTCAATTAAATTTCAAAAAAAGGGGTGCCTGTGTGGGTCAGTCTGTTAAGCGTCTGACTCCTGATTTCGGTTCAGGTCATGATCTCAGGGTCTTGGGATTGAGCCCCACATTGGGCTCCATGCTTAGCATGTAGTCTGCTTGGGATTCTCTGTCCCTCTCCCTCTGCCCCTGCACATGTGCTCACTCACTCTTTCTCTCTCTCAAATAAATAAATAAATCTTTTAAAAAATTGGTAGGCCTCTAACTGCCAGGTTCTGTCCATCATTTGGTCTGAAATGTCTGGTTGTATTGCTCTACTATTTGCTTCTCTCTCAAATAACATATGCAGTCTTTTGTAAGAATTTTATTGCTCATTGTTCCTTAGTGTTACTTGATGGTGGTAATTTGGCTACTTCATATTTTCATCTAGATGACCGGTTGGTGGCTTTTGTTTCTGGAGGGTGGACATCACAATTATACCTCTTTGTTTATTTTCATAGCTTGTTTGTTTTGAAGTACCAGGTGTGTTTGTTCTTTGTTGCTTCCAGTTGTAATTTCTTTCAAGATGAATACAAGAGTTCAGTAGCATGACTCAGCCTTGTTGGTCAGAGCATCAGGACAGCGTTCTGACTTCTCACCAGGCCAATCCATTCAGCCCCAGGCCTGCTACAGCTAGGTGAAGACAGTGTCCTTTTCCTTGAAAGACAGTTTCTTGTGTTGCTTTTGTAACATTTCAGGTTTGCTGGAATCTTTATGTTAGCCTTGCTTTCTGTCCTTTCATTGTCAATGTTGGACGTATCTGCAATTCTCAAGGTCGCAGAGCCTGGCAAGTTGCCTTTTGGAGCCCGTAAATCCGTTTATAACAAATCTTATGCTTAGCTTCGTGGGAGGAAGCAGAATTTGCCTACCTTTTTGGTCACTGGAAGAAAAAGTCTGACTCTTAGTACTATGGTAGTTTGGGAAATGACATTTACTTTTAATACCTCTGTGCCAGAAAAGTGGATTGAATGTGCAGTTTCTCTTGACTTTGCAATTGGAAACTTGATAAATTATTTACAAAATATTTGTGGTTAGGATAGAAATCTTGGAACAGAAAGCACTTGAATAAGAAATAGAAAGTTTTCTGGGTTTGCTGTTTGCTAAGTCCTCTGCGACCTCGGAGCCATCTCTGGTCTTCTGTGAGATGTGGCCTGGCAATGACACGCGGTCTCGGGTGGTTCTGCGGTCACTGCAATGACCTTTGTTCCATCCTAGCTTCTTAACGATGGCTGACTTTGACCAAATATGAATTTTAAAGACATTTATCAATTTTATGAGTCATTTTTACCCCCTTAAAGTTGAGTGGCAGTCAGTGAAGAATTTCAACTGGATGTATTTCCTGGAATTTGCCCCGTATTCCAGTTATCACTCAAATGTTAATTTCACCTTTTAAGTTTTGAAGAAGATTAGCTAACTTTATTTTCATTTTTGAAGGCAGGGGTTGCAGACCTTTTCTGTAAAGGGCCAAATAGAGACTGTTTCAGGCTCTGGGGGCCATCCGGTCTCTGCAGCAGTGACTCAGCCCTGCTCTTGTAGCATGAAGCCGCGTGGACAGCACATTGCATTTTAAGGACTCCACCTCCCTGAGTTGGTGACCAGAAGTAAGAACTTCTCTCTTAGCATCCTGGATTGGAGGCCTCAGAAAGCTGTAGTTAAAGGGCTGAATTTTCCTCATGAATATGACCTTTGAACTGCTCTTAATAACGCACGAAATAGATTACTAGTGAATAGATTTTGGATATGTGTAAAAATTGTCAGGAAAACAGGAAAGGATTGGCAAGTTTGGTTCATTTTGTGGCCTGTGAGGAGGCTGAGGATCATAGTCTGAGAAGTGGGCATCACCGCTCTGGAGGGTGCTAGTCTAGTGTTGTCTTCTTGAACCTGGTAGCATTGCCTTACTTTGAAAATGCCCATCTAAATAGGGAGAGAGAGACTGTCTCTGCATGCTGAGGCTTTCAGTTGCTGGGGATTGGTTCACTTTCCATATTTAAACTGCTTACCGTGTCCCAGGTCCTGAATAAGCCGTGGCACTTAGAAACCAGCTATTTCGGGGCGCCTGGGTGGCTCAGTCATTAAGTGTCTGCCTTCGGCTCACGTCATGACCCCAGGGTCCTGGGATCGAGCCCCGCATCGGGCTCTGCTCATCGGGAAACCTGCTTCTCCCTCTCCCACTCCCCCTGCTTGTGTTCCCTCTCTTGCTGTGTCACTCTCTCTGTCAAATAAATAAGTAAAAATCTTTAAAAAAAAAAAAAAGAAAGAAACCAGCTATTTCAACAGAAAACTCTAACAAGCACTTTCTGTGGCATGCATGTATGCATATACCACAGTTTATTTAATCAGGCCCTTGTTAGTGGACTGAATCACTTATTGATTTTTTTTGCCTCAGGCTCCAATGTGTCTTGGCATGACACTGTTACTGATCCCATCTTTATTTAAAATTTTGATGAATTGCTTATTATGGAATTTTTGCAGTACTTTTGATTTTTTAAAAATTTGCTTTACAATACATTTTAAAAGATCCTGGCTACTGAATATTTTGGCGCCCCTTACATTTGCCCCCAAAGCAAGTGCTTTACTCTCTGCACCCCAGTGGGCCCCGCTGATTAACTATTCCGTTGTACACTGGATGTTGCAGATCTTCATTGACTCTGGATTCTGTTATCTTTTCCTGAAGAGATTGAGTGTTTGTCCTAGCAGGTAGTTAGCTTTACCGGACTCTTAAACCCTGGCTACCCTGAGGTGATCAACAGAATCTGTGCCCCATCCTTGGTTTTCCAGCTCCCACTGTCCACAGGGCCTCTTCGTGGCTGCCTTGCAGAGGCATGGTATCCCGGCTGTGGCCCCAGCTGTAGTCCCGCCTGTCTGGGCTCCCTCCTTCCCACACCTGTGCTCTGCTCCTGCTCTGTTTGGTACCTGTCCTTACCTCCTGCCCCTGTGTCAGTTTCCCCAAACTTTCATTGTATGATTGTTACAGTTTCATTTTTTGTAAGTTCTAGGTTCTCCTTTGAATTGGCTGGACATTTATAATACTCAGTAGCTCCTTGATGGTATTTTGAATTTCTTTTTATGTTATTTGTACCTACTAAACATACCCATTTTCTATTCTATGATTGATACTTCTAGTATCTGAGCATTCTTTTTTTAAATTTTGGTTCTCATTGGTTCTTCGTGCTGTTGATTATGGGTCTTGGTTTTCATGATTTTGTGATTTTTGTTATGAACTCCCATTTGTTAGTACTGTGTTTGTGGGAATTCTTTGAAGATCAGATTGAGGGACCTTCCTTCAAGAGGATGTTTACTTTGGCCAGGCAGCTGGAGGAGCTCCTATCCCACCTCTCCTTTTTTTTTTTAAAAAAAAAAAAAGAGGTTGGGAGGAACAGAGGAAGAGGGAAAATCTTAAGCAGGCTCCCTGCCTAGTGTGTGAGCTCAACTCGGGGCTCGATCTCACGACCCTGAGATCATGACCTGAGCTGAAACCAAGCGTCAGACCTTAACCGACTGAGCCACCCAGGTGCCCCTCCCAGCTCTCCCTTGTATTAAAATTACATGGCTTGTTGATTTTCAGGCCATACAGGAAGTATGGATTCATGCCAAGCTTGAAAGCTTACTCTTCCCTAGCTTTGTGTGGGGGTCTGTGACCTGAGTCTCTGTCTTGTGTTGGTTTGAGGCTTTTCCTTCTGTCCCTCTGCACGAAGCCACTCTGTTGCACTGAAGCTGTGTGCTTCAGGAATCTATCCTCTTTAGCGCATGTCTCCCTGAATTTGCGCTCTCACCGAGTTCTTGATCAGGAGTGTTTTCCCTTCACTTCTTGCAAGCTCTTCCATTCTTTCAGGGGTTTGCAAAATCTTTGTATAGCCTTTTTTCAAAAAAATTGCTTTGCACTGTGAAGTTTGGGGATCTCTGTATTGTACAGTAATGTTAGAAACCTTGTCCGATAGTTTTTCAGTTTTCATTAGACTCTAACTTACTGTAAAGTTGTGGTCAGTTCAGAAGATAGTTTGTAAGATCCTGTTTAACTCTGGATACTGTCTTGTTGCTTGTTAGAGATGGTTGGGGTTGTGGTGCTCTTTGTCCCTGATGCTGTGGATTAAACACACTTATATGGCCTGCGCCGGCTACCCAGACATCACGGATAATGTTCATTGAATGAAAAGATAGGATTAAATTGTAAGCAGCTGAATTGAACTGTTAGAGCACAGTATACTTATGAATCGAGGGCCGCCTGTGTGTAAATGCAGGAGTGGTCTTGGTAAATCTGGTCTTGAGGTTTACTGTGGGACCCTCTCTGCAGTTGTGTCCCTTGATTATGTGCACTTCTACAAGGTGGTTTTCTGTGGGCCTGTTGCCGGAGCTTCCAGTCCTCCTGTAACATCCCAGGGAGCGGTATTACTTCACGTACGTCCTGCCTACAGTGCCTGTCACCCAGCTGCAGAATGGGGCGTCTGCAGTGTAGGAAAGCCCTGTTCACCAGCAGGAGTATTTAGGGTGAGACTTCACATGGGGCATCATCTCAACCTGTCTTCTTTCCATTTCAGGTTACTGCTGATGTCCCTGTACAACGTGAGCATCAACCTGAAAGGCTTGAAGTACATCAGCGAGAGCCCGGGATTCATCCCACTGCTGTGGTGGCTTTTGAGTGGTGAGGAGAGGGTTTCCCTGTAAATCTTCTCGTACCGTGGGTGCACCTGTTTCTCTCTGGCCAGAGGAAAGTGTCAAGTATTAGAAATATTGGGATTGATTGTCCTAAGGTGTTAGCATTCTTTAAAAAAAGATTTCAAACTATAGAGAACTCAGTGGTGTGCTAGGTTATTTCTAGTTCTGCTTCTGAAGTACTGCTTTCAGTGTCGTTACGATTCTGTGACACAAAGAAAAATTATCTTTAAACATTTATTTTTATTTTTATTTTTTTTGAAGATTTTTATTTATTTGAGAGAGAGAGAGAGAGAGCACACAAGCAGGGGGAGGGGCAGAGGGAGAAGCAGACTCCCCGCTGAGCAGGGAACCTGATACGGGACTTGATCCCAGGACCCTGGCTGGGATCATGACCTGAGCTGAAGGCAGATGCTTAACCGACTGAGCCACCCCGGCGCCCCCAAAGAAAGATTATGTTATAAAGCAGCTGGTAAAGGGCATTCACCTGTCCCTTTGTGGACAAAACAGCGCTGTGTGTTGTCTAGGGCTCTGAATGTCAGGTGAAGGAATGTGGGGGAAAAGAAATCTGAGATTACAGCTCTAAAGTTACATATGTGTTATGTGTATGTGGAGTTTTTGTTTTCTCTGAAATAAAAGCTCTCTCTACTGTTTCATTTTCTCTCTGACCACTAATTAATTACTTAATTAATTTATATTTTATTTTAAAAAATTTTTATTTCAGTGTAGTTAATATACAATACTATATTAGTTTAAGATGTATAATGTAGTGATTCAACACTTCTCTGTATTACTCAGTGCTCATCAAGATAAGTGTCCTCTTACTCCCCATCACCTGTTTCCCCCATCCCCTGCCTACCTCCCCTCTGGTGACCATCAGTTTGTTCTCTATAGTTGAGTCTGTTTCTTGGTTTGTCTCTTTTTTCCCCCATTTGCTTATTTGTTTTGTTTCTTAAATTCCACATATGAATGAAATCATGTGATACTGTCTTTCTCTAACTTATTTCACTTAGCATGATACTCTCTAGCTCCATCCATGTTGTTGCAAATGGTAAGATTTCATTCTATTTTATGGTCGAGTAATATTCCACTGTGTGTATATATGTGTATATATATATATAGATATAGATGTATATATACATACATCTATATATATACTGCATTTTCTTTATCCATTCATCAGTTGATGGACACTTGGGCTGTTCCCATAATTTGGCTATTGTAGATAATGCTGCTATAAATATAGGAGTGCATATATCTTTTCAAATTAGTGATTTCATATCCTTTGGTTAAATACCCAGTAGTGCAATTGCTGGATTGTAGAATAGTTCTATTTTTAAATTTTGGAGGTGCGTCCGTACTGTTTTCTAGAGCGGCTGTACAGTTTGCATTCCCACCAGCAGTGCATGAGGGTTCCTTTTTCTCCACATCCTTGCCAACACTTATTATTGCTTGTGTTGTTGATTTTAGCCATTCTGACAGGTGTGGGGTGATATCTCATTGTAGGTTTGATTTGCATTTCCCTGATGGTGAGTGATGTTGAGCATCTTTTCATGTGTCTATTGGCCATCTGGATGTATTCTTTGAAGAAATGTCTGTTGATGTCTTCCCATTTTCAACTGGATTATTTGTGTTTTGGGTTGAGTTATATCTGTTCTTTATATATTTTGGACACTAACCCTTTATCAGATGTGTTACTTGTAAATATCTTCTCCCATTCTGTAGGTTTCTTTTTAGTTTTGTTGATGGTTTCCTTTGCTGTGCAGAAGCTTTTTTTTCCTCTCTCTTTTTTTTAAGTAGGCTCCATGCTCAGGATGGAGCCCAGCGTGCAGCTTGAACTCACATCCCTGAGACCAAGACCTGAGCAGAGATCAAGAATCAGACACTTAATCGACTGAGCCACCTAGACACCCTGAGAAGCTTTTTATCTTGATGAAGTCCCACTAATTCATTTTTGCTTTTGTTTCCCTTGCCGCAGGAGACATACCAAGAAATATGTTATGGTCAATGTCTGACCACGAATTTAACCTAAAATTTTCTCCCAATTTGTTCATCATAACTTTTAACGCTATGTATTTAGCAGGTGCATATTTCACTTAGGTGTGCAAAATATGGACTTTCCTTATTTTTTCATAATTTAGGTAGATCTCTATTTGAGCTTCAATTCTACTTGGTGGTGAATGCTTATTTTTTGTAACAGCTTTTTTCAGTTATAATTGCTACACAATAAACTGCACACATTTAAGGCAAACGATTGATAAGTTTTAATGTAAAGATATACCTGTAAAATCATCACTGCAATAAAGAGAGTGAAGGTGGGCATCACCTCCAGGAGGTACCTGTGCTCCTTGGTGGTCCCTCCCTCCCACCCCTCTGCTCCCCTCTTCCCAGACAAATTCACCCCCTTTCTGCACTATAAATTGTTTTCATTTCCCACGGGTTTATATACCTGACATCGTATATCTTGTATTCTGTTTGCCTAGCTTCTCTCATTCAACGTGATTATTTTGAGATCCATCCATGTTACTATTGTGGACTAATAGTTGACTGCTTTTTATTGCTAAATAGTGTTCTGTGCTGTGGGTATACCACAATTGCTTTATTTATTCAGGTGTTGATAGACCTTTGGGTCGTCTCCAGGTTTTGGCTATTATACATGAAGCTGCTATAAACATTCTAGTATGTCTTTGCATGGACATATGCTCTTGCTTCTCTTGGGTAAATACCTGGGAGTGGAATGTTTGGGTGTGTGTAAGTGTATGCCACCATTTTGCACACCCCCGGGGCGGCTCGTCAGTGTTCAGCTGCTGTACATCCTCGTCGGCGCTTGTATGGTCTTTCTATTTAACTTTAGACACTCCAACAGGGGCATAGTGCTACCTTGCTGTGGCCTTAATTTGCATTTTTGTTATGACTGATGCTGAGCATCTTTTCATGTGCTCATTTCCTGTCCATGTATCTTCTCTGATAAGGTATCTTTTCATATCTTTCACCCATTTAAAAAAATTGGGTTGTTTTAATTGAGTATCGAGAGTTCTTTGTGTATTCTGGATACAAATCCAAATATTGGATACAAATGCAAATATTTTCTCCTGGTCTCTGGCTTGTCTTTCCATTTTCTTAAGGGCATCTTCAAAGAAAGTTGGAGGTTCATAATTTTTTTAATAAAGATTTATTTATATATTATTTTAGAGTAGGAGAGTGAGAGTGAGAGCAGGGGGAGGGGCAGAGGGAGAGAGAATCCCAAGCAGACTCCCCCTGGGCGCAGAGCCTGACGTGGACGTGGGACTCAGTCTCATGATTCTGAGATCATGACCTGAGCTGAAATCGAGTTGGACACTTAACCGAACTCAGCCCCCAGGAACCCCAGGGTCTTAATTTTGATGAAGTTTAACTTATTCTTTTTCTTTTATGAATTGTGCTTTTGGGGTAGAAATCTTTGCCAAACTCAAGTTCACAAATATTTTAAATTTGTTTTCCTTTAATAGTTCTATAATTCTGCATTTTACATTCAGGTCTCTGATCCATTTAGGATTACTATTGGCATGCGGCGAGAGGCGGGAGTCCCAGTTCTCGTGTTACGTAAGGCTGCCTGGTTGGTGTGACGCTGTTTGTTGTGAAGGCTCTTTTCTCCACTGGATGGCCTCTGCGTCTCTGTTGAAAATCATGACAGTGTGGGTGAGGGTGTGGTTTTTGGCTTGCTGTTCTGTTCCATGGATCCATTTTTGTATCATTATGCCAATACCATACTGCATAATAAATCTTTTTTTTTTTATTAAAGATTTTATTTATTTATTTGACATAGAGAGATAGAGACAGTGAGAGAGGGAACACAAGCAGGGGGAGTGGGAGAGGGAGAAGCAGGCTTCCCACAGAGCAGGGATCCTGATGCGGGGCTGGATCCCAGGACCCTGGGATCATGACCTGAGCCGAAGGCAGACGCTTAACGACTGAGCCACCCAGGCGCCCCTTATACTGCATAATAAATCTTAAAGTCAGGTACTGTTAATCTAATTTTTTCAAAGTTGTTTTGGCTATTTCTAAGTTCTTTTCATTTCCAGATAAATTGAGAATCAGCTTGTCACTTTCTACCAAAAAAAATCCTGTTGAGATTTTTATTGGGATTGTGTTGTATTGACATTTCATTTGGGGAGAATTGACATTTTAGCAATATTGCATCTTTCAATCCATGAACACGGTATATATGTTCGTTTATTTAGATATTATTGGGAGACAGGGGTCTGTCATGTTTCTTTACGTCTTAAGAGCAGAGGAACTGACCTCCTTTGTTCCCGGCTGTCTTTGCAAGGATGCTTGTATAGTGAGCAAAGGGTGGGTTTGTGTACATGCATGCAGCAAGGATAATGCTTCCCTCTAGGGCAGAGGTCAGGTAGGCTTACTACCCATTGTGAAAGATCTGGGGTTCCTCTTGTGTCATGCAACCCCCGGCTTGTGCGTGGCCCTGTGGAATTGGGTCTCACCGGACTGGCACAAGTGTGGATATGGCCGTTGCTGGTGAGTAGTGCAGTTCTTGGTCTTGGACTCTGGAGGCTGGTGCCTCTCCAGCCAGCGCCTGTGAAACTATAGCCTGCCGACCTCTCAGCTGGCAGGTAGGATCAGACCCGCATTGCGTGATAACTCCTACCCACCAGGGCTGGATGCTTCACCAAACAGCTTTTGTTCTCTTGAGAATGTGGACTGAGGGACCCATGGGATCAAAGCTGGGTCATGGGCCTGACCTATGAGATAACAATCCAGGCTGGTTGTCATGGGCACACAATGGACACCGTGCCTGTGGGAAGGGATGGGGTGGTGAGAGGGAAAGGCTAATTAGATGAGAGTACCTGATCCTTCTTGAGTGCCAGTCACTGTTTTAAGTGCTTTACATATAGTCACAGATTGATTTCTCTCGATACCATGATAAGGTAAGTATTATAATTTTTCTTTTATAGATGAGGCAGCTGGAGCACATAGGGGTGAAGTAACTCGCCCCAGGTTATAGACCCACTGAGTGGGAACCCTGAGAGTTGGGCTCCAGACCCCATCTCTTGGCCACCCTGTTGGACTGCTGCTTTGCAGGAAGCACCTCAGACATGAAGCCTTAGTCCTGGGTGACTTCCTGCCTTTGCCTGCCACTGGGTCGGCTTGGCTTGGCCTTGGAGATGGGTGTCCTGAATCCCTGTGCCTCTCTCTATTTAAGCTAGCTTGCAGCCAGTGATCCTTCAGCACCTTCTGCCAGCTGTTTACTTTCTCATCAAAACAGGGCCTTAGGCTAAATGTTCTCTAGAGCCTCTTTTAGCTCTGGTGCTCCAGAAATTGTCCACGGCTGAGTGAAAGTTGTCATGAGTCTCACTTTGTTTTGTACAGCCCTCTAGATCCAAGTAGCCCAAGAGTGTCAGTTCCTGACTCTCCCCAGAGATGGTGCTCTTTGACCAGGGTGGTGGTTCCTGCTTAAACTCTGGGTCACGCACAGTAGGGGACCGTGGTAAAGTTGCCTTAATACCATTTTTCCCCACTGTGGCATCGGGCTTCCTTGTCCAGAAGACAGTTGCTTGTTGTTTTGACACGGTGAGCACAGCCCAAACCCTAATAAATCTTTTGCAAGGTTATTTTGCCTGATACCTTTAGAGTTGTTATCACAGTCAAACAAAGACAAGGTCTAGTAAGCCCAGGATGTTTGACCTCTGAATTCTGTATGGAATTACTTCAGCTTAAAAATTGAAATTTGTTACGGAATTTGGTGCATATTTTAGGAGGGTGAATATATATTTTCTTATATAATAGGAAAATAGGAACAAAAATAGCCTCCTGAAAAGTAAGGTGTGTTTTTTGGTGCTCGACGGTGGTGGTGTGATTGTTTTCAGAATTCTAGACTCTTGTAACTGCTTAGAGCTAGGAGAGAATTGAAAACTGGCTTCTTGTACCCCTTTGCTTTTAGATAGATCTGCTTTATGAAATATACTAGAGAAATAAAGATCTCCTCTAGTTTTTAGAAGATCTAGGAAAAAAGATTTAATTACTTCTCTCAATAATGGGGTCCTACTTTTATCAGTTCTCGGTTGGGGGACTTGATGTATTTTAAAGCAGATCGACTTTGGACGCATTTGACTCAGATTAAAATTGCAGATTTTCTACTTGGGAATTCACCTACCCTTTTAGAATCCCACTTTTCTGATCTGCAAAATGAAGATTTCTACCTCAAGGGTCTTAGTGTATATTAACATGCAATCTGCCTGGGCCAGCACCTCACAGTCGGTGTTAAATAGGTGTCACTTTCCCTTTTTATGCCTCATCTAAATCTTTCATGCTGCAGTGAAAGCTCATTTTCTTTTATTTCCTTTGACCTAAAGGTGGCAAGTTGCTATCAAGTACCTGGACTTCTCGGATCCAGAGTACAGGACCAGTTGCTGTTAATCATCCCTGACTTAATAACTTCATTTCCTTTAACGTTTGTTGGATTTCATTTTCCTTCCCTTTGTTCAGCTGTGTGGCTGGCTTTTCCCCAGGCTTTCTCCACATTCTTAACATTCCTCTTAGGCTGCAGAACTAGCATAGAACGCCAGCGAATGGCTGACGAGGACAGGGTGTGTTGGGATGATGACCACATGTTATGTAAATGCTAAGGCAAACTAGTATTTTGATCACACTTCTAACTTTTTAGCTCTGTATTTCCTACCACGCTGACAGTGTTGGATAGGAAGGCTTTTGCCTCCCACCTCATAGTTACTCAGTTTGTCTAAGCAATGTGAGACATTGATAGTCCTACCAGGCCTCTGTCCTGGACTCCATACTCACATCTCCAGCTATCTACTTGCTATCTCCACACAGGTATCTGATAGACATTCAGACGTTTCCACGTGCACGACCCCTAGCAGGCATCCAGATGGCTCCACGTGGACATCTAATGGACACTGAGACTCAGTGTGTTCCGACTCCATTCCTAATCTTCCCCAAGCTGACCTCTTGTCATGGCCTTCCCATGACCACTCTATTTCGATTTCTTAGGCCTTTAAAAACCTTACAGTGAATCTCATCTCCTTTTCCTTTCACACCCACATCCAATCTGTTAGGAAATCTTGATGGCTCCACTTTGAAAATCTGTCCAGAATCTGACCACCATTTCCCACTCCCAGCTGGTTTTGAGCCTCCCTCATCTTTCCTTTACACAACTCCAGCAGCTTCCTCCAGATCTCCTTACTGTCCATCTTTGTAGGGCATGAATTGGAAGCCAAGGGTATGATGGAATGGATCCCAGACCAACTCTCCTTACTGAAAACAGTCAAAATGCTGAGTGAGATGTAAAAAAAATGTAAAAATTTGCTCCTCTGAGCTAGAAAAATGGTAATTGTATCCAAAGCCCATAAGCCAAGTGAAAGTGGGACGCGAGAGAAGTTAAGAGACCTGAGCTAATGCCTGCTTTGAGGACATTTGTCAAAATGACCTTCAGTTTCCACGGCCTCACAGAGTGTGGGGACAGGAAACAAAGACCAAGTCCCATCCCAGATGAGTAGCCCCGTAGGGACTCCCAAAGGCATTTACCAACATTGCAGGGGTAAACTGAGGATACTCCTCCAACCCTTGGGGACTGCAGGAAAATTGCTTTTAGGGGAGGTCATCAAGAGGACATGACTGCTGGCTGGACCTTGGCAACTGGAGGCTTCTCACCACCCCCCACCCCATCCTTGGAATGTGCATGCTGCTTGTCTTCCCTGCTCACACAAGCTGTCCCAAGGACATAGCCTTGAGATAGAGATGTGGTGTTGAGACCATTTTGATGGTATATATGACTGAACCCCACTTATGGCCTCTATGTAAACTTTCTTTTTTTGAAGATAGAAGTGTTTTTATGTATTTATTTTTTAATTTTTTAGAGTTTTATTTAAATTCTAGTCAGTTAACACAGTGTTATATTAGTTTCAGGTGGTACAAGGTAAGTGGTTCAGCACTTCCATACAACACCTGATGCTCATCACGACAGGTGCACTCCCTCATTCCCATCCCCTGTTTCACCCATCCCCCACCCTCCTCCCCTCTGCTGACCATCAGTGTGTTCTCTGTAGTTAAGAGTCTCTCTTTTTTTTGTCTTTGCTTGTTTGTTTCTTAAATTCTGCATATGAGTGAAATCGTATGGTATTTGTCTTTTTCTGAGACTGACTTATTTCACTTGGCATAATACTGTCTAGCTCCATCCATGTTGTTGCAAATGGCAAGATTTCTCTCTTTTTTATGGCTGAGTAATAGTCCATTGTGTATATACATATACCACATCTTTATCCATTCATCAGTGGATGCACACTTGGGCTGTTTCCATATTTTGGCTATTGTTGATAATGCTGCTATAAAATACATCAGGGTGTGTGTATCCCTCTGAATTAGTGTTTTTGTATTCTTTGGGTAAATAGCTAGTAGTGCAATTGCTGGATTGTAGGGTAGCTCTATTTTTAAGTTTTTTATTCTGGTGGGTGAGTGCGGGGACCCACAGGTCTTGTGGCTGGCTGAGACAAGCCTTGTGTGTACGTTCCCTTTGCTTATTAAACCTGCCAGTGGCCATCCTGGAGTGACCAGCCTTTTTCTGTGGTCTTTCCTTGCCCTCCATCTTCAGGGGCTGATCTCAGGTTACACCCAGTAAACTCCTAGGAGGTTGTGAACTAACAGTTGTCTGTTTGACCTTTGGTACTGAGTATAGTGGAGGAAGATCTCTTCTGAAAATTTACCACCCTAGGTTGGTGTTCATGCAGCTTTGAAGCCTTAATTCAGACCTCTTGGGTGGTCCTCATTTAGAGAACAATCTTTTCTGGAGAATTCTTTGACTTCAACTGAGTCCTTAAAAAATTGTTACAGCTAATGTTTTAAGAACCTGAGCTCACATATTAAAAATCATAAAAAGCATGGAAAACATCACTAGTGAAATAACAAATAATATAGACTTGTAGAAGTTTTCAGATATAAGAATTATTGGATCAGTATAAAATAAGTATGTTTAATATGTTTCAAGAAATAAAGGAAGGGATTACTATATGAGTAAAGAGTAAGAGATTATAGAAATGACCAGGCAGATCTGCAAAAGGGCCAAATAATATTTTTGGAGATAAACAGTGTAATGATTAGAATTATAAATTTATTAGACAGTTTAACAGCAGATTATACATAGTTGAAGAGATAATTAAATTGATACGGACATCTGTAGAAATTATCGAGAACGAAGCACAGAGAGAGATGGAAAATAGGAGCAGATAGGGTGTGGAGTGGAGATGAAGAATGTAACCCATGACCAGCCGGAGTTCTGGGAGGACAGCGGGTGAAAACCACATTTGTTTTGTTTGTTTGTTTGTTTGTTTTTAAAGATTTTATTTATTTATTTGACAGAGAGAAGAGAGCACAAGCAGGGGGAGCGGGAGAGGGAGAAACAGGCTTCCCGCTGAGCAGGGAGCCTGATGCGGGGCTCGATCCCAGGACCCTGGGATCATGACCTGAGCCGAAGGCAGACGCTTAACCACCTGAGCCACCCAGGCGCCCCTAGAAACCACATTTGAAGAGAGAATGGTTGAGAAGTTTGCCAAACTTGTTTACTTAATGTGGGAGGTCCACCTGCTTATAAGCAGGATGAATGAAAAGAGCTCTCTCCTTGGACACATTGTCATGAAAACCACAGAATCTTAAGGATAGAGATGGTCTTAGAGGCAGGTGGACAGCAAAGATGTGGCTTCAGGGGGTGGCACTTTGGATGCTAGTGGACCCCCCATGGTAACGATGTCCCATCTTATGCTGGGACAGAGTAGCTGCTGACCTGAGTGTGCATGGGTCCTCCCCCCACAGATATTCTTCACAGTAGGGGTGAGATGGACCTGAGACTGTCTCTATAGCCCTCCCCAGGGTGTACGTCAGGAAGAGTGTGGTCTCAGATGGCAAGTATGCGAGAGTGAGTGTGAGGGCCAGAGGGAGAAGCAAATGTGTGGGTAAGTCTAAGTAACGTGGACCGTAGGAAGGAAACAGAAAACCAAAGCGATGGGGTTAGAACACCAGGAGCAGGACAGCAGCGGGGCACTGGGTGGAGCGAGGCAGGTCTCTGCTTTATGAATGTGGTCCTGCCCAGGGTGGCGGAGGGCGGGGGCGGGGGCAGCAGGGACGGCTGACTCCAGACTTCGATGGCTTGGGTGCAGGTTAATGTGTAGATAATAGAAGCAGAACGTACACCCGTAAGTAGCATGAATACAGGCTAGACTGGAATGTTGAAAAGTAATTCAAAAGGTGGTGAGAGAGAGAAAACAAAAAACAATAGGATAAGAGAAGCGACCAGCCCAGGTGTGCGTGCAGTTACAGGAACTGTAAATGGGCCCCGTGACCCACTTAAAACATAGTAATGTCAGACTGTGTTCAAGACAGTCACTGACAAAATATATGTTTATAGTGATTCCAGCTAGGACTTGAGACTACATAAAGGTTGAGAGTAAAAGGAAAACATACCAGGCAGATTCTTATCAGTTCATCAGAAGGATATAACAATTGTGCATTTATATATATGCACTTCCTAATATAGTCTCAAAATAGAAGAAAAAACTATAGAGTTTTGGGTTATAAAGCAGGTCTCAACAAATTTCAGATGACCAGAATCATGTGGAGTATCTTCTTTGACCGCAGTACAGTGAAGCTGGAAATTAGTGACCAAAAAATTAGTAGAATCCCACATCTAGAAATTAAGTAACCCATAAGTAAAAGAAGAAATCATAATAGAAATTAGATATTTTGAACTGAACAATAAAGATATTACATATCAAATGGTGAAATGCATCTAAGTATTTAGTAGAAATTTTATTAGTTTAAGGAGGAAGGCAGAAAATTAATGAGCTCAACATGTACCATAAAGATTTTTTAAAAAGTTGAAACAACCCAAATACAGTACAAGGAGGAAAATAGAAAAGTAGAAATGAACAGGCTATTACTAGCAGGTTCCAGAGCAGGTTTGAGCTGGTGGTGGAAAGCATCAGCAGACTTCAGGCTGGACCAGCAGAGACCATCTGGTCTGAGGGATAGAAACAGAAAAGAGTGAAAAGAGTGCTGGGAGCTCAGAGGCCTGTGGAACACCGTGGAGCATACCAGTATGTGCAGAGTCCCTAAAGGAAATCCGAGAGAGAAAGGAAAAGAAAAAACTATTTGAAGAAATGTCTGAAAACTTCCTCACGTTGATGAAGAAGTCTATACATCTGAGAAGTACAGTGCACTCTAAGCGGGGTAAACACAGATTTACATCTAGACGTATCACAGTCGAACTGCTCATATTTGAGACAAAGAAAACATCTCGAAATCAGCAAGGAATCCACAACAAGATGAACAGCTCTCTGCTCTTCAGAAACAGTGGTCCTAATGCAGGGGGATGATCTGTCAAAGTTCTGAGAGTTAAGACTATAGCAAGAATTCTGTGTCCAGCTAAACTATTCTTCAAAAGTGGAGGTGAGCCACAAGCTGGATAAACGAAGACTGAGGCATTTTATTGCTAGCAGACCTTCTTTGCCAGAAAGGGAGTTCTTCAAGCTGGGAGAACACGACAGCAGGACATAGCCCCGATCCTTGCTGGGTGCTGCGTGGGACACACGGGGATGGCTGGGGTTTCAGAGCGGCTCTCTGTCCAAACTGCTGCCTGAGAGACTTGTAGCAAAAATTAGAGGTCTTCTCCCACTCCTGGGTATTTACTGAAAAGAACTAAAAACAGGATCTTGAAGAGCTACTTGTACATCCATATTCATGGCAGCGTGACTTACAAGAGCCGAGATACGGAGGCAACCAAATGGACAGAGGAGAGGTGGGGTACGCACAGTGGGACCTTGCTCGGCCACAGAACAGAAGGACACCCTGACCCCTGCGGCAACGTGGTTGAAGCTTGGGGACATGATGCTGAGTGAGCTAAGCCAGTCCCAGACCGATTCTGCAAGAGTCCATTCATAGGAGGTATGCAAAACAGTCACGCTCAGAAACCAAAAGTAGAATGCTGGGTGCCAGGGGCAGGGGAATGATTCACGGGAACACAGTGTCAGATTTACAAGATGAACAGAATCCTGGAGACAGACGGACGGTGGGGATGGTGGCACAAGAGTGTGTGAATGGACTTAGCACCACGGACCTGTACCCTTGAAAATGGTTAACAGGTAAGTTTTACCACAATAAAAAAATAAAACCTTTCAAGTGTCCGCTGTAGAAGTATAGTAAAACCACATGGGGAGATAGTTGTAGTAGATCATGGCCCAGAGAAAGTAGCTTCCCCAAACTGTGTAAACATGACCTGATTTGTATGAGGCATACATACGAGAAATGGCCTATTAAAAAACCCCACAACTTTGACTCCCGCTCATCTGTCCGTGTTTGCTGCTCCTGCCCGTCTTCGAAGGCTCGGCCCAGGTCCTGCCTCGTGGGAGCCTTCAGCTGCGGCCCTAGCCCACAGTGTGCTCGTGTTCCTTTGGTTTCCGTTTTACTTGGAGACAATTTAACATTTTCATGTTCTTTCGTTTCACAAATGCCAGTTATCTCCAACTAGACCTAAGGGTTTTTTTGGTAGGAACCAGATCTTAGTTTTCTTTGGAATTCCTGTGATCATAATCCTGCCTCTCCCAGTGCCCCTCAGCTGTGGCCTTGGGCCCATGAGCCATGGAAGCAGCCCTGCGCAGCCCAGCATCACTGGGAGCTGGGGTCTGGTTTCCCTCAGGCCATGGCTGCCCTGCCCTCGGGGCTCATCTTGCCTCCATCCAGGGTCTGCATTCCAGTTCTCCGCCAGCCTGAGTCCTAACTGGATCTCAGGCTCTTCTGAATCCATGCCACCTTTTGCCCAGCCTCTGGGGCTCTTTGCCATGGCCTGCAAGCAGTTAGCTACCCACATGTGGCCCAGCATCGTCAGCAGACCTCTCCTGTTCTGACACTCCTCAGGGTGAGCATACAGCCTAGACTGAGACTGGTGGTGGCCTGATTGGCCCCTGGGCTGGGAAAGTTAGCCCTAGACTTAGTTTCTTTGGGGCTATCACCCTGTTTGCCCGTTATGCTCCTGTCGTCTTCCCCTGGAGCAGGCCTTCTGCACGGGCCACCAGTCAGCGAGGGACCTAGGTGATGGTCTCCATGATGGGAGTGTGAGTGGATCAGGCCAGAGTCTTCCTTGCGGACTTTTCTGGCTAGAGCTGTGAAGAAGGCCACTCTGGGCCACGGAACTACTACTAGGCGCAAGTCTGTGCTGCCCGTGGCAGTGTTCCTGGAGGAAGGCCATCTGTGCTGTCCATCACTGAAGCCACGGTAGAGGTGCTGAGACTAGATGCCAGCAGGAATCCAGCAGTTGGTCCGCTTCATCCTGTCCTTCCAAGTCCTGGTTCTTTAGCTTTTTCTCAAATTTCAAGGTACTCTGGAAGTGTCTGTGAATCACTCATTTTGTTTTTCTTCAGTTAGTTCAAGCCTTGTTTTCCTTTCGGTCAGGGCCGTGTACCTCCCTCCTGCAGCCCACACCCTGATTCCACTTCCTCTTCTTCCATGACACCTGTCACCTTTGACAGAAAGCAGTTTCCCTCCTCATTCTTGGTGGTGGTTTGCTATCTGTCTTCCACACCAGAATGAAAGCTCTAGAGGGCAGGGATCTTGGTTTGCCTCGCAGATGGAACCCGGCACCTTTCACACGTAGGAGGTGCTCAAAAATACGTCTCAACTGAAGGAATGAAAGACCAGTTGGCGTGAAGCTGTACGTCGTCTCAGGGCTGAGGGCCCTGGTGTAAAATGTGGTTATACCCAGAGAAGACGGAGGGCTGGGTTGCGTGTCCCTGGGTTACGTACACAGAGGGGGGCTGAGAGGTTTGGAGGCTAGGGAAAGTTATTTTCTCTTGCAGTTTGTCTTTAAATGGTGACTTTTCTGGCATAAAAGTAGGTTACTAAAATGTGAAATCTGCTTCACTTTTAGTGGTTTGTTTTAATATAGGCCCCTAATACTAGAATAATTTTCATGATCATTCTTTCCGTATGAATTCTGTGTTCGTCTTTAAGAAAAGACATCACTGAATATTCTCCATCAGCTCACTAATGAGGGATCTGGTGCTTAGGGTTATTGCTCTTTTATCAGACTATGAAACCTCAGCGGATGAGATTGCTCACCTGATTTGCAGGCCTCCCAGCTGTGAACACTCTCTTGGTGACATTAGTTATGTAGCCTCTTGGAAGCCATTTATATTGAGAAGTCAAAAGAAACCCTTTAGAAGGTAAAAACTGGGGAGTTAGTGTTTACCGAATATTTGTTGGGTTATATTTCTTGGACACAAGTATAACATTGTAAGTGCTACAATTGTGGAGGAAAAGTTTGTGTCCCAAGGTCGTATGGTTCCAGTAGAGAGAGGTCCTGGCTGGACCAGCAGATACTGGGCCAGAGCGCCCTCTAGTCTTGCAGGCCTCACACCCCCAGCCGGAGTGTCCCAGCAGGCCACAGAGACCTATGTAGAGTAGAGCCATTGTCAGGGCACCAGATGCCATTGTGACTTCAACCCAGGAACAGCCCAGAAGGCAGGGACCCCCCACCCCCCAGCCCCTGCCAGTTTAATCTGGGAAGGTGCCCCTTAGAGCTCTGCTCACATTGCTGCGGGGTCCAGGGCTCTTCAAAGTCCTCTCTCATGCTGGGTCAGGTCCTAGCACTCTGAGATTACTGTCCCTTTCATGCATGCCATAAAACTGGGCACTGGGCGGGTCACAGTGTAACACAGTTCCCGGCCTGGTGCAGCTGGGATTCAGAACCACATCACCTTTCTTCTGTCATGTATTTGGTTGTGTCTACGTATCCAGGACTCTGTGGACAGCTTATCCAGCCCCTTTGTCTTCTTCCTTGTATCTAATTATTCAGGGCTTCAGTCTCCCTTTTATGGATCCTGTGACACAGAGAAAGAGATCCTAAACTCCAGTAAGGGCTTTTGTGGAAGAAAAAAAAGAAAGAAAGAAATCACCCACCTCCCCCTGTGCCCTGATAGTCACGCTTGGGTCTCTGTTCCTAAAGGTTGTAATTTAGTTGATTGGGAATGGGGCACAGGCTATCTGGGTGTTCACACCTGCCCAGTTCCCTTTAATGTGTGAGGCAAGTTGGAGCGTTAGTGTGCTGAGGCAGTCGTGCAATCCTGTGATCGTGTGAGTGATTGGTTTCAGCTTCAGGCCTTCATCTGGTCCGTGCATGGCCCCCATCTGTCCAGTCACTGGTCCACAGGTGGATGCAGGAGTGAAGTAGGTCCATCCAGACCCCAAGGATGGTGGAGAGGCTTCTCCCTCCCTGGAGAGGAACAAGGACGCACATTGTAGCTCAGCGTGAGGGAGGAAGGCAGCCTATAGGTGATTCTCTGGAGGGCAGGACGGAGAGAAGAACCAATCCAGGCCTGTGATGATGTAACCGAGCCACTGAATCCAGCCCGGCTTCTGCACTTGACAAGAGACGAAGGATTCTTACTGCTCCAGCCAGTTTGAGCTGCAGTCTTATACTTTCAGCTGAACTCTTCTGACGCACTGCTCTGTAGTAAATCCAGTAAAATTTCCTAAATCGGGCCCAGGTTTCTCCGTGTGCAGAATGAGGCACATACAGAAGGTGCACTAGTCGGAGGGAACATCTACGTTTGCCTGAAAACACACCCTGCCAGCACCGTCTTACCTGCTCTTCTGTTCTTGACGTGTGCAGTATGGAGTCAAATAGAGAAGTCCACAGAGCCTCTGCATGTGCGAAGTGGAGGTGGAAGGAAGAGGTGCAAATCCTACTTGTTAGTTGGGTCTTGAGCCAAGTTTGGTGAGCAGCCTGTGCTCCCGGTCTCCATCTGTAGAACAGTGACGTTGGCACGAGCTTCAGAGCGCCTACGAGAGCTCAGCCCTCGGACCTCGAGGGGCCAGCGCAGGACCTGGGTGGGGAGGCAGAGCCACACGGAGTCACCGGCATTTGTCCATTTTTGACCTATAATAATGGTAGCTGTTGTGGTCTCAAGAGTGAGTGGAAGTTGGGAATGAGGATGTCATCAGGATAATTAAAAGCATTATTTTGGCTTCAAATAACGTTCAGTGAAGTTTCTTTTTAAGCCCAGTTAGCTGTGTTTAACTTCATTTCACACGACAGTAAACAGCCAAAAAAGTAACTTACGTGTTTAATTTTCAAGACTATGCACAGAGTGCTTAACTCTTAGGAACATAGATCATAATTATGTCATTCTTTAAGAAGTTTAGCATCACTAGGGCAGGGCTGTCGTCTGTGAGGTTGGGTAGTGGAGGGTTGCCTTCTGTAGGATTTTTTTTTTTTTTAAGATTTTATTTATTTGTCAGGGGGAGAGGGAACACAGCAGAAGGAGAGGAAGAGGGAGAAGCAGACTCCCCGCGGAGCAGGGAGCCGATGCGGGGCTCCATCCCAGGACCCTGGGATCATGACCTGAGCCAAAGGCAGACGCTTCACCGACTGAGCCACTCGGGCACCCGCCTTCTGTATGATACTGTAAAATATGTGCGACTGGCTTAGTATTTAATCCCTGGTAACCCACGTCATGTTTGTGTTGTGAACAGCAAGGGAAGCCGATACGAATACAAGACCTTACCTGAGCGCTTGCTGCATGGCAGCCACTGACTTAGGCCCCTACTCCCCACATCTGCGTAGTCTCTCCAGCAGATCTGTTTTACACAGAAAGACACTAGGGCTCGTGGAGGTGTGGAGGCTCTCCAGGGCCCCACAACCAGGGAGTGAGGTGCTTTAGCAGAGCTGATTCAGATGCATGGTTGTGGGCAGGGTGAATGCTGTGGACAGTCACGAAGGTACAAAGCAAGTGGCAAACCCTCAACTTCTTGTCCACGTAGAAATGTAAGTCACTGAGCTCTGGGCCCAGGAGGACGGTGGCCCACATCCGATGTTGCTATCCTTACATGAAATTGGACATGGGAATCTGGAAATGACTTTTGAGTTATGACGTAAATCCCCCTAGGACCTGCCACTGGCTTTCAGTCTGCCCTAATTTTGGCTGCTCTTTCAACTGTGGAGAGGAGAAAAGCTGCTTTTAGGGATTTTCCTCCACAGCGGGATCCTAACAGTCCATTCAGCGGAGGTGCGCTTCTCACTTGTTTGGCGGGGTCACTTGACAGCAGTGTTTCATTTTCTTTTGGCCCGAAGAGATTTTCCCTATGGTAGAACTGCGGTGATACGTGTGGAAGCACTGGCAAGTGCCCGTTGTGTTTACCACCGTCATTGGGGAGGCGTCGGGCCTTCTGGAGCCCGCACCGCAGTTGTCCTGCAGCAGTCGGGTGGTGGCCGTTCCTCCCATCTTGCCGCTGGAGACCTGCAGCATTTTCTCCAGTTCCTGAAAGAGTCTAGAGCCCAGAGGAAGGGTGTAGTTCTCATGGCAGGCTTAGGACTTCTCCATGGAAACGCACAGGCTTTGAACTAAGTTGGGAAGGGCCGGAGCCACAGCCCCGAGGAGGGTGAGGTGGGCACGCATGCGGACGAGGCGTTACAGGTCCGTGTGCTATGACCTCTGTCTGTGGCTGACTGCCTGTGACCAGGGTTGTGTTATAAATACAGGGTAGCATTTGAAAAATACCAAATCCTAGAGGTCTAGACAGTTTGAGTTCCAATTGTTAAATCAGAAGCAAATACGAACAGTCTGTTTTAAAAGCATAGTGGGAACTCCGTTAGAAGCAAGGAAGGGGAAGGAAGGCCTCATGCGCTCCTGCATTTCTGCTCCCCTCCAGTGCACCATGGGCCCTTCAGGCCCAGGAGCAGACGGAGTAGAGAGGCCTGCCAGAGCTCTGTGTGTCTGCCCACTGGTCTGGCCGGCCCTCCTCAGCACCCCTAAGCAGGAGAGGAGAGGCAGCGGCTCTGATTCGGCCACATTCCAGCAGTCCCAAGGGTGAGGCGAGGCAGTGGGGACTGAGCTCTGTTCGGCGGATTGCTGGCTTCGTCCTCAATTCTTGTAACTGTGGGATCCTCGAGGGATGGGTGTGTGTATGTTGGGGTGCAGGAGGATTAAGAACCATTGCTCTCAAGGTAAAGACCCAACCTGCAGATCTATTGGGTGTCTTCAGAGCAGGCAGCTAGGGTGTGCCAGCTGATGGATAGGATGCTAGATTGGTTTCTGTCAGATCTCCATGCTGAATAGATTGATGGCTTGAAAGGGCATGGCAAAGTGACTGCAGTGTTTTCCAGGGGAAGGCTTGGTGATGGCAGTCTGCTAAGAAACCTGCCGGCCCATGGTCTGGGCCTCCTCCCTCTTTGAGGGCCCAGGAATGCTCTGGATAATGAAAGGCTGCCTTGGGGTGTACTCAGTCACAGAAACTGAGGTTTGCAGGACAAGGGTGCTAATGGAGTCCTTGATCTCAGGGCAGTCACTGCTAGTGACTAGGACCCTTTTGTCCCCATCCAGAACACCTTCCTCATTTCTGACTCTGTAGCAAACCAAACAACCCATTGCAGAGTTGCCTCGAAAGCATGGGAACCAGAGCCAAGGGAAGGACGTGCAGAGTGTGTAGGCAGATGACCTGAGAAGCCTGGGGGGTCTCCTTTGTCCCTCAGCATGGCGCTTGGCTCCAGTGCTAGGCCTGTATCCTGTGCCTCCTAAGCACGCTCCTCGGCACTGCCTCTCTGTGACCTCTTGCCCTGCACGAGCCCAGACAGCCCTCCAGTCACACAGTCTGCCTCACCCGGGAGGTCATGCCGTCTGCCCTGTCCCTGCTCCACACACAGCCGTGACCTGTGGTTTGAAGCCCATCGTGTCCGATCGGCATCTCTCAGATGAATGAAGGAGATTGGTCTGGCCTCTGGAGACTGCAGCAAGTTTTTCAACCTTCTAGCCACGTATTTGCAATTAAGTTCCTAATTTATACATTTGAAGGACATGGGTTTACCTCCTTTCGCCCTGAAAAGCCAACCTGGTGTCCCCTGCTCTGCACATTGCACAGCCAGTTTGTGGTGTGCTTGAGTGTGCAGGAGCCCAGAACATGTGGAGTGGGCTGTGGTCGCCCGCCCATCTGTCATGTGGAGCAGCGGCTTTCAGAAAATGATTTTTCTAGGACCACTGTGCCAGCAAGTCGGGGAGCCAGGATCAAACACATGCAGGGGTGTGACCGGTGACTTCTGGAGAAAATGCTCACTCTTACATTCACTCTCTGTGGATTCATTTCATTTTTTCCCCTGCACATCAGTGAGCTCACGAGTAACCAGGCACACTGCTGGTGTCCTGGAGTGGGTGGGGAAGGCTGGGCTTCAGAGTTGCTCTAGTGAGGGGCGGCTGGGCCAGGGCATCATATGAGTTTGAGAGAGGAGAAGCAAGACAGACTGAGAGGCTGAAGAGCTAGGGATGGAAGGAGTGAGGTCTGTAGTAGTAGAAGATAGGAGAGGAGCGAACTAGCTGTGGGGAGAGGCAGCCAACCAAGCAGAGGAGTGTCTGTGAATGCATTTAAAGCAGAGGAGTGGCACAGAATTTCATTGGGTGTGAGAGACCTTGTGGGTCTTCTAGGGTCTGCATTTGTATCAGGTGACCTCTTGAGGATCCCTGGATTGTTTGCAATGAAGAATATGTTTATGCATCTTTATGTTTTAAATATATGTGAATTTATTATGAAATATGAAATTATTAGCCATGGCTAATATTGTATACAACATAATGTAGTATATAAAGTATTTCTGACTTCTGGGGACCTGTGACACCATCCATTTATTTGTTTGTGACACCACCTTACTCTTTGATATGTTGTATGGCACATGTTCTAATTTAGATTGGCTTATTTAATTTCCAAATATTTGAGGATCTTCCATATATTTTTTTATTATTTTTTTTAAGTAGGCTCCATGCCCAGTGTGGAGCCCAATGCAGGGCTTGAACTCACGACCCTGAGATTAAGACCCCAACTGGAGCTGAACCACCACGAGTCCCTATTTTATTTGAATTCTAATTTATTTCCACTGTGGTCAGAGAACATACTATGTATGATTCCAATTCTTCTAAATTTATTGAGACTGTTTTATAGCCCCAAATATAGTCTATCTTGTAAATGTTTCACATGCACTTGAAAAAAATGTGTGTTCTTCTGTTATTGGGTGGCATTTTGTATAACTGTCAGTGCTTTGAAGGTGGTTGATGCTGCTGCTGAGGTCTTCTCTATCCTTCCTGGTTTTCTGTCTACTTATCCTGTCAGTTATCAGGAGAGGGATGTCAAAATCTGTGACCATCTCTGTGGATTTCGTTTTCCTTTCACTTCTCTCAGTTTTCACTTCATGTGTTTTGCAGCTCTGTTAGTAGGCGCATACATGTTTAAGGCTGTTATGTCTGCTTAAGGAATTGATCATTACACAGTATCCTTCCTTATCGCTGGTCATGATCCCTCCTCTGAATTCCACTTTGTTGAGGTCAGTACAGCCACTGCAGCTTTCTTCTCATTAGTATTAACATATCTATTTATATGTATGTATATACAAAATACACATGTAAAAGTACATAATATATATTAAGTGTATATATACATCAAAAACATATTTCCATTTTTTTAACCTACCCTGCCTTTATATTTAATGTGACTTCCTTGTGTTGACCTTAAAAATAAAACTGCCAGTTAACTTACCAGCAAGAACGGGTTTATCTGGGAATGACAGAATTGCAGCCCACAAGCAGCTAGCTAAGGCAACACCGTAGACAAGTCAGGAGAGCAGAGTAGAGGAGGCTCTTTATTATAGAGGATGGGAGCGGGTGGGGGCTCGGGCTGTTGTAAACAGAAAGCACAGCAGCCAGTAGGAGCTCTGGTTCCATTCCTTGCCCGGCGCTTCCTTACACCCTCTATCCTCCGTGCTCAGTAAAAACTCTGGGATGGCCGTGTGCTCTTGGTTACTGACAAGAGAATGCGACTACCTTACTTGGCACAGCCTGGCAGTTTGGGAGTATCACATCTGGTATTCATATCCTGGCCTTCTGACTACCAACCCTCTGCCTGAGCTTGTGTGTTTTCTCCTGGGCCATGCTGAATCTATAAACTCCACCGACATGGAATGTGAAATGTAGAAATTATGTGTTGCCTTCATTTAATAGACACTATGCCATTCTGAGAATTCTGTGTTTGCCAGGGGTATTTCTGTTATGCTTATTGACATCTGCTTATTTTAATGTATTTTGACATGTGTTGAAGTGGGACTAATTCGGTTGTGGCTCATGCTCTGCCTGTGTATTAGAGCTGATCCATCTGCCATGCAAGAGTATTTTAGAAAAGGAGCAAATTCCTACTTGGGCTAAGTAACACCTTTCCCACTTCCCTCTGTGTGTGATCTGTTGTCTAAAGTGTCATGTTGAAAAAGTTGAGGAGTGATTTTGGAAAGAGGGAAGTGAGGAATCTGTTGCTGGAGTGTAATTCAGAAACAGATGAGCTAATGGAAGAAGCCAAGATGTTCACATCCATTATGAGGGCATTTTAATTCATAAAGGTTGAAATTATAATATCTCTTTGGATTTTTAAGGAAAAACTTAGAAGTAAATAAAGTAGCCTACTACATAAAGTTCTCCTAATCCACCTCAGAGTCATCTAATGGTTGATGCATTAGGTTCCCAGATCTTTAAAATCCACTTGTCTAGTGGGAGCCTCTCCAGATGCCCCATCCCCACATCTGATCATTCCTCCTTGAGTGTCCCGTGGTAAATATTACAAATGGAGTTATCTTTGCACTTTCTGATCTCGTGCTTATTAACGGCCTGGAACTATTTTAAGAAAAGATCTCTAGGTAAGAGAGACTAGAGGTTGTATTTCTTTGTCTCCCATAAATATGTGTTGGGCTCAGCGTCCCATCTGTAGTCCCTGCTGCTGAACTGGGGGTTTACCTGCCCCCGTGGCAGCTGGTGCCCCGGGCCGGGCTTCCTGCAGCTTGCAGCCCTCGGGCAGCTCACTTACTACAGGTATTCACTGAGCTCTGAGCCGTCTGAGGAACTGCAGGTTCAGAAGTGAACAAGACGGAATTCTTTCCCATGGAACTTAGGTGGAGAGACTCCATGACAAACAGAATGGCATATGTCATTTGACACGGATAAGGGCGGGGCAGCACGAGGGGCTCGCCGGTGATGGGGCGGGGCTGCTCTCCAGGGATTTGAGCGAGGCCTGCATGAACTGCAGGGGTCTGAGGGCAGAGCCTCACCGCCAAGGAAGGGCAGTGAGAAGGCCCTGTGGCAGCCACGGGCGAGGAGAATGTGGGAGTGGAAAAGGCTGGCGAGGGTTGGGGAGCGTCAGGAGACCCAGAAGGAGCTTGAGAAACTGCCCGTCAGACCAGGGCCTGCCCCTGCTCAGAGCACTGCCCAAGGTCTTAACAGCTGTCTCCAGGCCTTGACAGTTTCAGTGCAGGAGGAAGAGAAGGAGGGAGCACAAAGAAGCGAGACGAGGTGGGAGGAAAACCAGGAGGATGTGGTGTCCTTGAGGCCCAGGGAAGGCACCGTTGCCCGATGCAGCAAGCCACTGTGCCATGAGCTCCCGAGCTAGCAAGCCATAGTAGATGGTAGGCTGGGGAGGCAAGGGGCTCAGCTGTGTGGGTGTTGGGTGGGTTAGGGGGCTAAAGCCCAGCTGCTCGGTCCCTCCCCTTGGTCAGTGGTGCATGGACAAAGCTCAGATAAGCTGCCGGTTCAGTGCGGCATGACCATTTAAATATACACTCAGCATTGGACACCTCCCCAGGACGTGGGGTCAGAATCTAAGGCAGCGACACTGATGTTTGCGTATGGCTCACAGATGGGCTCTGAAGGCAGTTCCAGGAGAGGCTCCAATGATGTTCTGGGCAGTGGCGGTGTCGTTGGAATGAAGATGTAGTCTTCATCCCTGACTGCTTTGGTGGCAGGTCCAGAACTCTGATGGAAGGGTTCCTCTCACCACTGGAAGTGCCCGGAAGACCCCCACCCCTGGCTGTTTCTATTTCCTACATCGGCCACCTGGTAGGACCCTCCAGGCTGAAGAGCTCTTTCCTGGAGCAGGGGCATGGGCAGCTGCCGACCCCCACCCTCTTCTGCCAGAGCAAACTGTTGATGGGGAGACCAGTTTGCTTCTGTTTGTTTTTTTTTTTTAAAGATTTTATTTATTTATTTGAGACAGAGAGAGAGAGCACATGAGAGGGGTGAGGGTCAGAGGGAGAAGCAGGCTCCCTGCCGAGCAGGGAGCCCGATGCGGGACTCGATCCAGGGACTCCAGGATCATGACCTGAGCCGAAGGCAGTCGCTTAACCAACTGAGCCACCCAGGCGCCCGCTTCTGTTTGGTTTTGTTTCATCTAGTAGATCTTGATTTTTGTGGGGAGAAGTTAAAAATAAAATTATATTTTAATTGTTCTTGTAATTTAACAGGGTTCTGTGGTCAAACCTTTTGTAGCCACCTTGAAATTCATGGGTTTTATCAATCTCTGTCTCCTTTAGTCCAGACAGGTTGAAGCGTGCTCACCTTCCCTTTCCCATGCTTGCATGTCAAGATTATCACTGCATTCCCCAGTCATGTTGCTTTTTTGGGTTGGTTTCATCTTCCATCAGCTCTTTGAGAGAAGATAGGGCAAGGTGTTGGGCTCTCGGGAGCTCATCCCCTAGAGGATCCCAGTGGCAGAAGAGCTCTGCTGCTGGCCGAGGGGCTATTCACAGAAGGTTGGCAGGACGCTTGGCCAGGGTTAGACATTTCCCGTGAAAGTATTTGCTCACTGTTTTTGTATCAAAGTGCTAAATTTACTCAGACTGTTATTTTAATATGAGGACTCATATGGCAATATTAAACATTATGAATTTGATCTGTCTTAATGCTTAAGGCTCAATAATTGTCTCCTGGTTAGAGAATTAGAGAATCAGGTTTGGTTGATTTGTGAAGATGGATTTTGGTTTTATTTTAATGGGATTTTTTTTGAATGAATTTTTCCTCCACCACAGAGAAGTAATTTTAGAGAAATCTTTTGTGGTGTTTCAGGAGTAACATGCACTTACATTTATATGTAAGGGCATGTGGGTGCCTCCATAATCTGAAATAGTCAGATGTCATTTTTGGGCCCTTCAGATATCTGGGAAAGTGTGTTCTCACCAGAGGGACCAGCGGTGCAAGAGCCCCGGGGCTGGAGTGTCCTGCTTTGTTGGAAGGACACCAAAGGCCTGCGTGGCAAGAACGGGTCGCTGGTGGAGAGAGTGGGGTGAGGTTTGTTCCGTGTGGTGTGGAAATGGCTATTTATGGGATGCCAACTACGTGCCGAGCATTTTGGTAGACACTTATGTCTCCTCATTTGGTCTTTACGGTAACGATGTGGATGATTTAAACCTTCAGTTTACAGCTGAGAACACAAACGCCTAGCAAGCCTTTGTTTCAATAATTTCGCTGAGATGTCGGTGGTGAGTGACTCTAAATGACATGTGTCGCCTCCGTATGCTGCTGCTGCCCTCTGTCATGGAGGTAGCTCCCAGTTCACCTCAGATTTTAGTTTATGCATTTAACGTACGGATTTTTAAAGACAAGGGTGATCACCAGGTAAGTAAAGAGAGAGAGATGTGTCTGTTTTAATTTCAAGCATGACTGAGAACAGAAGGACCCTCTGAACATATATGTGAGCATGCATGTGTTGGGGCGTGTGTGCACGAGTGTGTGTGTGAGCGTGTGTGTGCGAGCACGTGTGTGTGAACGCGTGTGTGCTGTGCGTGTGTGTGTGTGAGCGTGTGTGTGAACGCGTGTGTGCGAGCGTGTGTGCGTGTGAGCGTGTGTGTGTGCGCGAGCGTGTGTGAGCGTGTGTGCGTGTGAGCGTGTGTGTGTGAGCGTGTGTGTGTGCGAGCTGTGCTTTAAGGAGCCGGTTCAGCCGTCAGGAAATCCGCCGGGCTGGGTCTGGTGAGCTCTCTTTGTGTCCGCGGGAATGCCTGTGTTTGAGAAGCATGGCACTGGGCGTCCGTGCCCGTGACAAGATCGGATGCAGGGTGTGTGGAGGTCTCAGTGACCTGTCCTTGTCCTCTGGTCCTTAATTAGCTACAGCTTAATTCCCAGAGTACTGTTTCGCCATGTCCTTCCTTCCCCTGCCCAGTAGGACACCTGTCACCATCTGGAGAACTAGGGTGCAGGGGACCCAGTTTGGGACCCATAGAGCTAACTTGATGATGGGGCAGGTTTGGAGAATGGGAAGGGATAGCGAGGGGGAGGGTGGGCAAGGGGAGTTCTTAGACCTTCCTTCCTGTCGGAAGGACAGTGTGCCTGTCAGGGGCTTCTTTCTAAGGAACCTGGGTCAGCACATACCAGCTTCAGGGTAGAACATTTCAGTTCTGCTTGTATTCAAAGAAATGCAATTTAAAAATTCCTTATGATCTTATTGAAATATGGTTACATCCTGACCTTCCAGTTTGGATTTTCCCCCGAATCCCTGCAGATATTAATAGGGAAGTTGCCTGCCGCTGAGTCTGTGGCCAGCAGTCAGTCTTCTGTCTCGGTGACCGGCCCAGCATGGGCAGTGCGCACAGGGTCGGCACACCTTGCAGAGCTGGTTGTGGGTGTGATGCGTTACCCAAACCTGACTACAGGCACGGCTCCCTCCAGATGCTGCTGCTGGGGACAGATGTGACTGTGTGAGCTGCGTGCCTGTCAGAGGTGTTTGTGACAGATACCAGTGGCGTGAGAGCTCAGAGCTGTGGAGGATGTCACCGGGGAAGTCACACTGCTCGTGGCTCTCCTAGCATACTTCTCTCTCACATATCCTCCTCACTCCCAACTGTAAAAACATTTACAAAGAAATGTGTGTACTGTTTAGGAGGAAACAGGGTATGGTGCCGTGATTTCCTGTCCATCTAAGTGCTCAGTAGGACTTTATGAGAAGCAAACATCCCCAGAATGTCAGGAGGGGACTAACTTGATACAAATGTAGAAAAAAAACCAAGCAGAATATTATTTCATTTGTTTTGAGTTGCCTGAGCTTTAATAATGAAATAGTGCTTAGAAAAATAGTGAGGTCTACATAAATGATTTTCAAGGAGAGGCAAAGCTAATCTGTGTTGATAGGAATCAGAACATCGGTTGTGTAAGGGTAGGATTGACTGGAAGGGAAGGGGTATGAGGGAACTTTGTGGTGATGGAAATGTTCTGTATCCCATTAGGACTATGGTTTATATGGGTGTATACATTTGTCAAAACTTCTTGAATTGTACATGTAAGATTTGTGCAGTTGGTGTAAAATTTAACTTCATTTTGACAAGACCATCCAAGAAAAATGTTTTTATTCACATAATTTTACACTCTGTATAATAATTAAGAAGCAGAGTTTATTGTATGTATCCTTGTTTTTATTCTTTTCATTATTTTTTCTTGGTGTTCCAAGATGATTTCTTTTATCACTTTTTTCCTGTTTAGAGAATGTACTTTCGCAGTTTCCTCTTCAGTTTATTCTCTCAGACTTAGAGAAGAGTTGCAGAAGTTGTACATGTGAGACTGTACAAAGAAAGAAAAAAATACTGAAAGAAGGTCACGGAGACACCCACACCATGTGGTGAGGAAATAACCGGTGATGCTCACCCTGCTTCCCCGAATGTTAGCACCTTCTGTAACCATAGACGCGTTATTGAGACAGGAAGTCCACATTGGTACACTATTAGAACCTCATCTTTAGCTCTCGTTAGAATTTTGCCAATTTTCCTACCAATCTTCTTTTTCTAAAAACAGATGTAACTCATAAACAATGAAATTCAACTATTTATAGTGTATAATTCAGTCGTTTTTAGTATGTTCACAGAGTTGTGCAAGCATGACCACCATCTATCTAATTTTAGAATATTTTCATCACTACTAGTAGAAATCACCATGCCCATTAGCAGTCACTCCCCATTCTCTTCACCCAGCCCCTGGAAACTGCTAATCTGCTTTCTATATCTATGGATTTACTTTAATCTGGGCCATTCATAAAATTGGAATTGTATACTTTGTAGGTTCTTTCATTTAGCATGTTTTCACGGATCATCTGTGTTGTAATGTGTATCAATACTTCATTCCTTCTCATTGCCAAATGTTCCATTGTGTAAATATACCACATTTTGTTTATCCATTCGTCACTTGATGGACATTTGGGTTATTTCCACTTTGGGGCTGTGTTATGAATTGTCCAATTAACACTTATTAAGTGGAGCAAAGGTTGCTGGATGGTGGGCTGCAGTTCAACAATAGACCACAAGAAGAATTGAAAAAGAGGTCCTGGAGGACACCTTGAGGGGCCACACAGGGAGGTGAACACAGAGTGCAGACAGAGGGAGGCAGGATGTGGGCCAGGTGCCTTTATCGGGTCTGTGGGTGGAATACTCTGGGGTTCCTGGGCTAGGGCTGGACTGGTCAGTTCAAACCAGAAGAGTTGGGCTCAGGTAAGCCCCACGGGGCACTCATCTAAGAGACACATAAGGGGAAGATGCTGGGAGGTGGGGCGGGGGACTTTTCATCAGGGCTATGGGAGAAGTCCTACCAGGGACTTACGTTTGCTTGTGACTCGGTTGGCTGTTTTCTAGGGCACACATGTGCTTGAGAGGCTACCATTGGTTTCAAGTCCCTTCAGGCCATTTGATCAAATGAAATGGATGGTGAGGCAGCAATCTTAGGGAGCAGCTGAGCTACACTCTCAATGGGTTGTTATTGAACAGTGCTGCAGCAAATGTTCCTGTACAGATTTTTGTGTGGGGTAGCCTTGCTGTTAGAGTAGTCTGCTGGTGACAGATTTTCTTAATTTTCTTTCATCTGAGGATGTCTGGAGTTCCTCTTCATTTCTGAAGGACATTTTCACTGGGTATAGGATTCTGGGTTGATGATTCTTTTCTTTCACATGTGGAAAGTCTTGTGTCACTTTGTTCTGGCCTCTGTGGGTTCTGGTGAGAGATCCAGTATCACTGGATTGTTTTTCCTCCCATGGGCAACGTGTCATTTCTCTCTTGCAGCTTTCAAGATTTATTTTCTTTGTTTTTGGCTTTCAGAAGTTTGGCTATAATGTGTCTTGGCATAGATTTCTTGAGGTGTATCCCAATTTGAGTTTGCTCAGCTTTTTGGATCTGTAGGTTTGTGTTCTGCCAAATAGGGTAAAATCTCAGCCGTTGTTTCTTAGAGTATTTTCCAGCCCTGCAATGATACAAATGTTAGCTCTTCTTTACAGTCCCATTGGACCCAGGGGCTTTGTTTATTTTTTCTCAGTCTTTTTTCTCTCTGTTATTCAGATTGGGTAATTTCTGTGGTCCTATCTTCCAGTTCACTGATCTTTCCTCTGTCCCTTCCATTCTTTCTTTATCAAGTTTTTAATTTCGGTCAATGTATTTTTCAGTTCTAATGTTTCCCGTTTGTTCTTCTTTGTATCTTTGATTTCTTTGCTGAGGCTTTTTTTTTTTTTTTTTTTTCATTTGCTTCCAGCAGGTTGCAGTTGCTCATTGAATAACTTTTATATTGGCTGCTTAAGAACTCTCATCAGATAATCTTCATATCTACGTTGTTTTTGTGTTGGAGTCAGGTGAATGCCTTTTCTCACTCTGTTTGATTCACTCATCTCCCAACCCATAATTGAGCCATCTATAGGAATGTTCTCTGTCTCAAGTAATAAGTTTTTCATGACTGTTTTAAAAAATAAATTGAGTAGTTATAGCTCAGAATTTGCTAATCTGTGGCCCGAACAGACCTAAGTTCTGTGTTATTTTCCTCCTGTACAGTTTTGGTAAATAAGCTGATTACCTTTCTCTTAGTCTGTATTCGCTACCAAGCTGATTCTCTTCTTCCATGTGTGTTGACCTTCCTGATACTGTCTGTGTATCCCATGTCGTCTTCTCTCTTGGTATACTTCCTTGTTTAGGTGGAGCAAGTCCTGTCATGTCTCCAGAGAATGGGTGTGTGGGAGACAGAACTTTTGAGATATTATGTGTTTGGATTGTCTTTATTTTACCCTCACCTATAATAGTCATAGTTTGGCTGGGTATAGAATCCCAGGTTAGAATTATTTTTTATTTCTGAATTTTGAAGACATTATTACTTTATCTTCTAATGTCCAATGTTGAGCAGTTTTGATTCCTAACTCTTTGTATGTGATCTGTTTTTCACTCTAGAAGCTTATAGAATCTTCTCTTTGTTTCATATTTTGAGCTGAAATTTTATGCTGATATGTCTGGTGTATTACATATATATTTTATTAATTTTGGTGGAAACTGAAAGAGTCCCTTTCAGTTTGGAAACTTATGTCTTTTAGTTCTAGTAATCTTTTTTCAATTATTTTGAATTATGGAATCATTATCGAGTGATTTCCTTTCTCTGTTGACTCAGTTTTTTCTTTTTGGACTGTTATTTGGATGTTGAGCCTCCTATTCTAGTCCTCTTTTTCTTCTACTCTCCATCTCTTTGTTTTTTTTTACCACCACTTTTGAGAGATTTCCTCAACTTTACTTTCCATCCTTCCTATTGAGATCTTCATCTCTACTATCATACATTTAATTTCTAACTGCCTTTTTTTTTTGGAATTAAAAAATATAACATCTCATTCTTGCTTAATGGATGATATAACTTCTTTTTATCTCTTTGAGGAAGGTATTAATATTTTTTAAAAATTTTCTTCTCATTGCACACTCTTTTCTTTTCCCTCCTTTTGTTTCTGTTGAAAATGATGGCCATCTTTTTCTCAGGGGTCTGGTGATGGGCATTGTCTTCTCATGTTTAAGGGTGAGATTTATAATACAACACCCATTCATGATAGAAACCCTCAACAAAGTAGGTCTAGAGGGAACATACCTTAACGTAATAAAGGCCATATATGAAAAACCCACAGTGAACATCATATTCAGTGGGGAAAAACTGAGAGCTTTTCCCCTGAGGTCAAGGTCAAGACAAGGATGTCTACTTCCATCACTTTTATTTAACATAGTACGAAGTCCTACCCACAGCAATCAGACAACAAAAGGAAATAAAAGTCCTGCAAATTGGTAAGGAAGATTAGGAAAACTTTCACTATTTGCAGATGACATGATACTCTGTATAGAAAACCCTGAAGACTACCAAAAAACTACTAGAACTGATAAATGAATTCAGTAAAGTCACAGGATACAAAGATCAACAAGAGGAATATGTTGCATTTCTATACACTAATAATGAAGCAGCAGAAAGTGAAATTAAGAAAACAATCCCATTTACAGTTGTACCAAAAATAATAAAATACCTAGGAATAAACTTAACCAAAGAGGTGAAAGATCTGTACTCTGAAAACTATAAAACATTGATGAAAGAAATTGAAGGTGACACAAAGAAATGGAAAGACATTCCATGCTCATGGATCAGAACAGTTATTGTTAAAATGCCTATATACCCAAAGCAATCTACAAATTTAATGCAATCCCTATCAGAATACCAATAGCATTTTTCACAGAACTAGAATGAACAGTCCTAAAATTTGTATGGAACCACGAAAGACCCCGAATAGCCAAAGCAATCCTGAAAAAGAAAAAAAAAAATATGGAGGTATCACAATTCCAGACTTTAAGTTATATTACAGAGCTGTAGTTATCAAAATAGTGTGGTACTGGAACAAAAACAGACACATAGACCAACACAACAGAAATAAACCCACAGAAAGCCCAGAAATAAACCCACAATTATATGGTAAATTAATCTTTGACTAAGGAGTAAAGAATATGCAATGGGAAAAAGACAGTTTCTTCAACAAATGGTGTTGGGAAAAGTGGATAGCTACATGCAAAAGAATGAAACTAGACCACTTTCTTACACCATACACAAAAATAAATTCAAAATATATTAAAGACCTAAATGTGAGACCTGAAAACATAGAAATCCTAGAGGAGAGCACATGCAGTACTTTCTCTGACATCAGCCATAGCAACATTTTTCTAGATAAATCTCCTGAAGCAAGGGAAATAAAAGCAAAAATAAATTATTGGGACTTGATCAAGATAAAAAACTTCTGCACAGCCAAGGAAACAATCAATAAAACTAAAAGACAACCTACAGAATGGGAGAAGACATTTGCAAATGACATATCCAGTGAAGGTTTAGTATCCAAAATACATAAAGAATTGATACAACTCAACACCCAAAACCCAAGTAATCCAATTTAAAAAATGGCCAGAAGACATGAACACAGAGTTCTCCAAAGAAGACTTTCAAATGGCTAAAACACACATGAAAAGATGCTTAACATCACTCATTATCAGGGAAATGCAAGTCAAAACCACAATGAGATACCACCTCACACCTGTCAGAATGGCTAGAATCAATAACACAAGAAACAACAGGTGTTGGTGAGGATTTGGAGAAAGGGGAACCCTCGTGCACTATTAGTGGAAATGCAAACTGGTGCAGCCACTCTGGAAAACAGTATGGAGGTTCCTCAAAAGGTTAAAAATAGAACTACCCTATGATCCAGTAATTGCGGTACTAGATATCTACCCCCAAAATACAAAAACACTAATTCAAAGGGATACAGGCACCCCTATGTTTATAGCCGCATTATTTACAATAGCCAAACTATGGAAGCAGCCCAAGTGTCCATTGACTGATGAATGGATAAAGATGTGTGGTGTGTGTATATGTGTACATAATTAAATGCATATATAATGCATATGTATATAATGAAATGTTACTGATATATATAATGAAATATAATGCATTATATATATAATGCCACCAAAAAGAATGAAGTCTTGCCATTTGCAATGATGTGGATGGAGCTACAGAGGGAAAGTGGGTGGGGGGAATGGGTGAGATAGGTGATGGGGATTAAAGAGTACACGTATCGTGATGAACACTGAGTAAAGAAGTGTTGGATCACTATATTGTACACCTGAAACTAACATAACACTGTATGTTACCTACATTAGAAAACACAATGGGAGGGATTTATGCTGATTGGAAGCCCTAGCATGTGGGTGAGGCTTGGGAACTTGACTGTAGTGAGAGCTGGCTCAGCCATTCCCTGGGAACCCGCAGGTCAGCACCGCTAGGTGTTTTCTCTTAGGTCGTTCAGATTGGCTGGAGAGGACTCATCTAGTCTCCTGTCTGTAGGGCAGAGGCCTATAAACTCTGGAAACAGAGTAGGGAAGAGGGAGTGTCTTAGAATTTATGGGTATGTTTTCACATATTTCATGTGTTTTCCAGAGAGAGCCTCCATCTTCAATTGTGCCTCATGTCCCTGCTCCAGAGATTCTTTAGAAGATAAATAACCAGTCCTCCAGGGAAAGAGCAATTGCCTAGGGGCAGGGAATAAGAAAGAGGGTCCGAGATGTAATTGTTCCCTTTTTTAAAGGTCAGGCTTATTGAGTTAAAATTTTACATAGAGTGAAATCCACTTACTAGTACTGAGTTCTGTGAGTTGTGACATGCATATACCATGTAACCACTGCCATAATCAAGACACAGGACAGTTTCATCACCGCAGAATATTCTCTGTGCCACTTTGTGATCATCCCCTCCTCACCCCCAGGCCCTGGCAACCGCAGATCTCTTTTCTCTTCCTGTAGTTTTGACATTTCCAGAATGGCATATAGAAACAATCGTGATGTGTATAGATTTTAAAGTCCAGCTTGTTTCTCAGCATAATTCGAGATTCATCATGTTTTTGTGTGTATCAGTTGTTAATTTCTTTTATTGCTATTTATGTTTTTACTCTATGGAGATACCATGGTCTCTTTAGATCTGTTCATCAGTTGAAAGATGTTTGGGTTATTTCCAGATTTTGGCAACTATGAGCAAAGACACTGTGAATAAATTATTTGAAAATATATTTAACCAAAGAAGAGACATAAATGGGAAGTAAGCACGTGAAAAGATCTGTCTTTTCCAATATTTTGACAATTTTTATTGGGTTGTTTGTTATTGAGTATTTTTGAGTTTATATTCTGTATTCAGTTGGGTTTTTTTAATAAATCTGATACATGTTTTACAAGTATTTTCTCCTGGCCTACTGGTTCATCTTTTCATTTCCTAACTATGTCTTTTGAAGAGCAGATGTCTTTAATTTTGATAGAGCTTATTCATTTTTTTTCTTGTATGGATTGTGCTTTTGGTTTTATATCTAAGGAATTCTTACCAAACTCAAGGTTACGAAGATTTTCTCTTGTTTTCTTCTAGAAGTTCTTGGTGTTTTAGGTTTTACATTTAAGTCTGTTATTAATTTTAATGTAAGTTTTATATGTGAGGCAAGGTATGGATTCAAGTTCTCTGTTTTTACATATGGGTGTTCAATTTTTCCAGCACCGATTTTTGAAAAGGCTATTATTTATTTTTTTTTTTTTTTAAAGACTTTATTTATTTATTTGACAGAGAGAGAGAGAGACAGCGACAGAGGGAACACAAGCAGGGGGAGCGGGAGAGGAAGAAGCAGGCCTCCCACTGAGCAGGGAGCCCGACGCGGGGCTCGATCCCAGGACCCCGGGATCATGACCTGAGCCGAAGGCAGACGCCCAACGACTGAGCCACCCAGGCACCCCGAAAAGGCTATTATTTTTAAAATTAATTTTTTTATGGTGCAAAAAGGTGCTTTCATTATAGCACTGGGATGGGACCATAGGCTAAAAGAGTTGCACTGGGGTTGGTGAGGAGTGACTGATTATCTACTTTTAAGTTTGTGGAGGGAGGGGCGGGGTAGAGATAACGTAAGTTTCTAAGGCATTTCTTTCTGTTTGCTGAAAGTAGAGCGTACTGGATCTTGAAGGTCTGGCTATTTGTCAAGATAAGGCTGTATTTAGTTTTTGATGAAATATCAACATTAAGGCAGCCATGAGTTACTTGAGGACTCTTTTTTTTTTTTTTTTTTACGATTTATTTATTTTAGAGAGAGGGAGAGTGAGAGCATGTGGGGAGAGGGGCAGAGGGAGAGAATCTCCCAGCAGACTCCCCGCTGAGTGTGGAGCCTGACCCAGGCTCTTTCTCACCACCCGTGAAATCATGAGCTGAGCCGAAGCTAGGAGTTGGACACTTAACTGACTGGGCCGCCCAGGCGCCCTGAGGAATCTTTTTTTTTAATTAATTAATTAAAGTAATCTCTATGCCCAGCGTGGGGCTTTAACTCACAACCCCGAGATCAAGATTCCCACTCTCCACTGACGATCCAGCCAGGCAACCTGAAAAGGCTATTATTTTTTTCGATTAAAATGCATTTCTAAAAAAAATATAAAATGCATTTATATGTTTGTTGAGATTTTACAAAACTGTGGTCTGTTCCAGTGTTCTCTAATCCTGTTTCATTTATCTTTATGATTGTCCCTTCACCAGTATCACACTGTCTTGATGACTGTAAGTTTTGAAATCAAGTACTCTGAGTCTTTCACTGTTTTTCTAAATTGTTTTGGCTGTCCTAGTTCCTTCACTTTTCCAAATAAATTTGAGAATTAGTTTGTTGATTTCTACAAACAAGCTTATGGGACTTTGATTGGGATTGCACTAAGTATGTAGATCACTGGGTAGATTGACCTCGTAACAATATTGGGTCTTCTGGTCCATAAGCACGTTATATCTCTCAATTTACTTAGGTTGTCTTTACTTTCTCACATCAGTGTTTTATGGTTTTCAGCATACAAAACGTGCACATATTTTATAAGATTTATACCTAAATGTTTTATGTTTTTGGTGCTATTGTAAATGATAGTCTTTTTTTTTCTTAATAAAGAATTTATTTAAATAGAAAATATTTAAATATTTTTTCTTTTTTTAATCTTATTTTATTATGTTATGTTAATCCCCATACATTACATCATTAGTTTTAGATGTAGTGTTCCACGATTCATTGTTTGTGTATAACACCCAGTGCTCCATTCAGTACGTGCCCTCTTTAATACCCATCACCAGGCTAACCCATCCCCCCACCCCCCTCCTCTCTAGAACCCTCAGTTTGTTTCTCAGAGTCCATAGTCTCTCATGGTTCGTCTCCCCCTCTGATTTCCCCCCCCTTCATTTTTCCCTTCCTACTATCTTCTTTTTTTTTTTTTTTAAATATATAATGTATTATTTGTTTCAGAGGTACAGATCTGTGATTCATCAGTCTTACACAATTCACATTCTGTTTCCAATGTATCCTTACTGAAATGTGGATACAATTGATCATTGTATGCTGACCTTGCTAAACTCAATTAATTTGTGTTGTTCATGGGTTCTGTGTTTTTACTGATTTTCTCTCCTTACTTTTTAAAATCAATAATGGAAATAACATTAAAGTTTTCAACTCTAATTGTGAATCGATTTGCCTGTAGAATTCTATCATATTTTGCTTTGGTCTTTTGAAGCTCTGTTATTCAGTACATACATAATTGAGACTGTTATGTCTTCTTGCTGTCTTGACCTCTCTATCATTAGGGAGTGTTACTCCGTAGTCCTGGTAACATTTCTTGTTCTGAAGTCTACTTTGTTTAGTAATAATATAGGCTCTGTAGCCCTCTTTTAAGTAGTGTTTGTTTGGCATATTTTAAATATTTGTTTTTACTTTTAACCTTTGTCTTTATCTTGGGTGTCTTGTGGGCAATGCATAGTGAAGTCTTGCTGTTTTATGCATTCTCTGTTTTCTAATCAGTGTGTTTATACTGTTTTCATTTAATGTATATAGAAAGAAATACAAAAATATCTCCAGTTTCTTTTTTCCTCTTTTTTTGTTTGTTGTTGGATTATTTTAATATTCTGTTTTATCGATACTGCTGGCTTCTCATTTACACTTTAAGAACTTTTTTATGATTTGCCCTAGGGTTTACAATACAACCTTAATTAATCTTTAAATAGTACTGCACTGCTTCAGATGTCCTGTGGGAACCCTACAGCAGTGCTTTCCCATCTCCTGTTTAGTTCAGATTCCTTTTCTGGTTGTTCCTGTAGCTGGGTCATCTCGGAGCCTGGCTCTGTTGATTACTTTATCACTCTACTGTGGGCCTTTTGTTTCCCTTGCTTTGTTGTAATTTCTGATTGAACGTTAGACATTGTGTGCAGGGCAATAGAGCAAACTTTTTCTGTAATGGGCTGGATAGTAAATATCTTTAGGGCCATGTATGTTTTCTGCTGCATATTCTTCTCCCCCCTCTCTTTTTTAAAAACTATCCCTTTAAAATGTAAAAATCACTCTCAGCTTACAGCCTATACAGAAATGTTTCTGGGCTCCGTTTGGTCCCTGGGCCGTAGTGTGCCAGCCTCTGCAGCAGAGACTGAGGTAGCTGGTGTGCGCCTGTGGACACGGCCAAGCCTCTTTTGCCGGGCTGTCCGTGCGGGATGGGACGGGTGTGGGTTCGGTGCTGCTGTGCTTGCCTCCTGTGTACCCACAGGCTCCAAATCCCTCTCTTCTCCTTGTGCTAAGTGAGGGTGAGGGCCGAGCTGCCCGAGAGTCTTCCTCAGTGCCCTGTTCCACCCTTAGATGTTGGCCTTCCCTTTGCATCTGTGTTCGGGGGGTCTCCTTCCTTCCTTCCTTTTGCTCCTTTCCCAGCTGTAGACTGCTCTTATTGGCTGCTGGAAGTTTGCTGGGCTGATGCTGGAGGACAAAGGGAGTTCTTTGGTGTTTTGGTCCAGCTCCTGTCCATCTTTGTCTGGGTGGTGGGGCCTTCCTGGTGATCCTGTCCTCCTCCCTGCGGCAGCCACTCTGCACCAGGTCTTTGGCAGGCCCATACTGGGGAAAGTTGCCGCCTCCTCCCCCAAAGTAGGAGGATTCTAATGATCCAGGCCCAGGATGTCCTGCCCTCCCTCCTGGACAGAGTGCAGCAGTCTTCACTGGGCCCTGGGGGCCCTGGGTCAACAGCAGGAGCCTCTGGGCAGCCTTAGTGTGTGGCAGTTCTCACTGAGGACTTACTTAGTCTGCTCTTGCAATCCTACTCACTTCTCAAAAGGTTTAAGTGTAGTGCTAAGGAAGAGGTACCGATTTTGAGCCTGGTTGGAATTACGACATTCGATCAAGAAGTGGATCGATGGCGTACTAGAGTCTCCCCTAGGGAAGAGTAAGTAGTGAGGAAAGTTGGGTCCCTCCTAGTTTAGAGTGTAGCTTTGCGTTGGGCTGTCTGTGTCTAGCTGTGTTTCAGTGGTGCCACCGCGCGTGCAGGGCACCAGGTTCTGTAACTCTGGAGGGACTCCTCAGGGACATGGCACACTGTGCGTCCTGCAGCCTGTGACTCCGGGGGCCTGGGGGCCCTGAGAGCTGCCGCACCCGTGCATGTCCCCTGAGGACTGTGCGCTTGCTGCTTAAAGCAATCCTGTGTGGATGGAGTTGGAGCGAACAACATGAAGGCCTCATGTTTTTAGTTCAGCATCTTAAAATTATCTGATTGTGAGTAATATTTGAAGATGGATGTCACTAAATCAGTGGTCATTGAGTTTTGTTGCGTCACTCTTACGAGCTAAGCTTTTACCTCAAGAAGTGACACTGTTTCTCAGTCAGCTGGTAGTTACTGAACAGTCAGACCTGTCATTCAGAAAGGCCGAGAGCTCTTGAGGGATAGACTTTGCCACTGTTCCTGTAGAGTCTCATTCTAACCAGAAGCGTTCCCTCTCTCCCCCAGACCCAGACACAGAGGTGTGTCTTCATGCACTGCGACTCGTCCAGTCTGTGGTCCTGGAGCCAGAAGTCTTCTCCAAGTCGGCCTCCGAGTTCCAGAGCTCCCTGCCCCTGAAGCGCATCCTGGCCATGGCCAAGAGCCGCAACCCTCACCTGCAGACCGTGGCCCAGGAACTCCTGGAGGACCTCCGCGCCCTGGAGCGTGATGTGTAGGGGCGCTTGGTGTGTCCTTTCCCCTCCCCCAGGCCCCCACTTTGTGTTCCAAAACCATCACCGTGCGCCATCTGTTATAGATGGTAGAACGTGAGTGCCTCGAGAGGGACGTGAATGCATATGTATCCATACAACTTTCCCCTGGAAGCGAAAGTACCTGTGGGTAGCTGGTTAGCCTGGCCAAGGGGCAGCCTGAGGAAGACTCCATCCTTCTGGAAAGGCCCCTGTCCTGTACCTGGAAGAGGGCCGTCTTCGAGCAGCTTCTGCTGCTTGGGAGACTTTTGAGACCTGTGGGTTCCCCTGCACAAAGGGGATGAAATAACCACCTGCTCCATTGGTCAGCATTTTCCTGAGATACAGGTTTTGAAAAACAATTCATTCTCTCTCTAGTAATTATAATTAATACCCTAAAATGCAAGTTTACCTTTAAACCTTTTGGTGAACCTGCTATTTCAGGTGACATTGGACATTTTAGTTCTGTTTTTTTTGTGCCTGTTTTATTTTTGAATAAAGAAAGCCAGAAGAGTCATTGATGTGCACAACTACTCTTTTCTGAAATGTTACAAACTCGGTATTAGGAAGTCGTATATTATAATGCAGATACTTGGTCGGTAGAAAAAACTCTCTTTACGTTGTTCTGGGCACTTGCCTATACACTCAGAAGTCCCGCTTTTCTTATAAGAAATACCATGAAAAGGGCCTCCTAGACGAGAGCCCATGCCGTTGGGTGAAGTTCTTCAAATGACGTCTGCCAGTGTGTCCCAGGGTCCCCACAGCACGTAGATCCTTCTCAGCTGTGCCCGGGCCGCTGACAGAGCGCACGGGAGGACACACTTCATTTCTCACAGACACCGTGCGCGTGAGAGCGGAAGTTCCATCCAGGTCACCCCGTAAAGTCGCATCAGGGAGCATGTTTGCTCCTTTCTTGCGCTGTTTCCCTCGTAGTGACACTGCGGGGGCTCAGGCTCTGGGCACCTCTCGGGTGAGGGGAGGTGCTGACGGTCCCTGATGGTGGCGGCCTCGTGTATGTTTATAACCCGTGTCTGCTGTGGGGCATGTTAGAAGAACTTCATTTTTCTCTGAAGTCGATTTTATAAGCAACGTGAGGTTCATGGCTGAAGCTGAAGCCACGGGCATGAGGACGGCGCAGGGCTGAATCTCAGGAGCCGACAGATTGTGGAACACTACCAGCTCATCAGAGCCAGGGAGCTGTTGTCAGAAGAGGCAATTTGCAAGTCATGGGTGCAGAAATCAGTCCATCTGTGTGCTGTGGTTCTGTAGGTCTGACTGTTGGTGAATGAAATTGAGGATGTTGTGTGTTTGTACTTTTTCTAGCATGGTATTTTCTTTTGGGGTATTTGTTTGATAAGGTGACGGGAAATAAACTAGTGTAATTAGCTTGTGCTGCCTCTAGAATGCAGGGTCTTTTCCTGCCAACGATGGGGTCCGCAGCGTAGAGAGACGCGGCGCTGGGCCAGAGCATGTTTTATGTAGTTTGGCTAATTAGTAGATGGATGTGATGAAGAAGGATACTTTATTTCCTCCTAATTATGAAGTGCTATAGGGCTAGCAAGAGTCCTCATGTCATGTGTTTTTCCATGACAATGCATGTTTCGAGCATATATCATAGGAAAAGTACTTATGGCCAGTTTTAAGGTATGGCTTAGCCTTTCTAATGTTATTGTTTCTCATGTGAAAGTCAAGGAGACACATGAGTTCTAACGAAGTATGAATAAAAGCATGTGCTTGGCAGTGTTTGGGGTCTCTTGTGAATTTAAAATCAGAAACAAAAGCAGTAAAATGACACATGTATTTTTAAATGTATTTTTTTAATTTAAAGATTTTATTTATTTGACAGAGAGAGACAGCGAGAGAGGGAACACAAGCAGGGGGAGTGAGAGAGGGAGAAGCAGGCTTCCCGCGGAGCAGGGAGCCCGATGTGGGGCTCGATCCCAGGACCCCGGGATCATGACCTGAGCTGAAGGCAGACGCTTAACGACTGAGCCACCCAGGTGCCCCTAAATTTGTTTTTTAAAGAATTCCTCTTATGTTAAGTTGAGGCACTATTCTTTCTCCTTGGTGCTGTCAGTTTGTCTGTAAAGGCATGGAGCCTGCCAGGCCAGCCGCCAGGCCTCACACCACCCTGCCCTGCCCCCGAGGGTGCTCAGAGCTGCCCTCTTGCTCATGGAGCTGGGAGACCCTCGTTCAGAAGCAGACCCATGCTGCGGCTTTGAGGATGGCTCTCCATAGCTGGGTCTGCACATGGTGCTGAGTGTGTTGAGAAGTCCTCATCCTGGATATGTATGTAGCCCCATGCCTTTTACTTAGTTCAGAGGTCTTTAAAATTAATTAGAGTACCAAGCAGAGCATCGCAAGTCTGGGGCTTGAAACCAGCACAAGGCTGGCTGTCGGACCAGGGACAAAGCAGGATGTTGGTGAGAGCTGTAAATATGCCTATTGTACTGGTTCTACCAGGCCTGCCATGAGCTCTGCTGCCATGACATTAATGTGAATGGAAAGGGTTGATATAAATACTTTTGTAGACTTACTAATTTCCTGAGAAGTCTTGAAGACAAAGTTTGCTCTGTTTTCTCCTATGATGCGGACGCTGACGCCTGACCACAGTAGGGCCTTGGGTGCAGGTCCTGGTGTAGTAGGGGACACAGTAGAGAATACAGCACCCTGTAGGGAGGATGCAGGCTCAGAAGGCAGAGTGACGAACCCAGCAGAAGCTCTTTGATACTTTTCCAAGCCAGACTCAGGTGGGGAGGCCAAGAGACAGCTGGTACGCCTGCATCTTCTTCACAGAACTCGTCTGTCGTGCTCATAGCTGTCCCTCTGCTCTGAGAGTGTGCACATTTAGAATTGTCTCCAGAGGTAGAATAAGTGTGGAACTCAGTGGCGTTAAGTACATTCACAGTGTTGTGTAACCATCACCACTGTCTATGTCCAGAACTTTCTATCATACCAAACAGAAACTCTGTACCCATTAAACAAGATCTCCTCATTCCCCAGCTGCCCTCTTCCCAGCCCCCGGTATCCTCCGTTCTACTTCTGCCTATGAATTTGATTGCTCTATGTACCTCCTATAAGTGGAATCGTAAAATATTTGCCCTTCTGGGTCCAGCTTATTTAACTTAGTGTAAAGTCTTCAAGGTTCAGCCGTGTTGTATCGTGTCAGTTTCATTCCTTTTTATGGCTAAATAACATTCCATTGTATCTACATACGGGCACACCCCAGCGATATTGCAGGTTCCGTTCCAGATACCCCACAACAAAGCAGATATGGCAATGAAGTGAGTCTACTGTTCTGGTTTCCCTATTATGTGTCTAAAAAACACAATGTATATGCCTTCATTATGAAATACTTTATTGCTAGAAAATGCTAACCATCATCTGAGCTTTCAGGGAGTTGTGATCTTTTTGCTGGTGGGAGGTCTCCCCTCGATGCTGACGGCTGCTGACTGATCAGGGTGGTGGCTGCTGAAGGCTGGGGAGGCCATGGCAACCTCTTAGGATAAACCAGTAATGACGCTTGTCACATCCATCCACTCTTCCTCTCATGAGCGATTTCTCTGTAGCATGTGATGCTGTTTGATAGCGTTTGACCCACAGGAGAACTTCTCAGATCCTCTGCTGCTGTGTCAACTAAGTGTGTTTAATATCCCAAATCCTTTGTTGTCATTCCAACAGTCTATAGCATCTTCACCAGGAGTGGATCCCATCTCAAGAAACCACTTCTTTGCTCATCCATGAGAAGCAGCTCCTCATCTGATCAAGTTTGACCCTGAGATTGCAGCATCTCAGTCCCATCTTCAGGCCCCACTTCTTTTTTTTTTCTTTTTTCCTTTTTCTTTTCTTTCTTTATTTTTTATTTTTTTTATTATGTTATGTTAATCACCATACATTACATCATTAGTTTTAGATGTAGTGTTCCATGATTCATTGTTTGTGTTTACCCAGTGCTCCATGCAGAACGTGCCCTCTTTAATACCCATCACCAGGCTAACCCATCCCCCCACCACCCTCCCCTCTAGAACCCTCAGTTTGTTTTTCAGAGTTTCAGGCCCCACTTCTAATCCTAGTTCTCCTGTATTTCCACCACATCTGCAGTGATTTCCCCCACTGAAGTCTTGAACCCCCAAAGTTCTCCACGAGGGCTGGAATCAACTTCTTCCAAACTCCTGTTCATGTTGATATTCTGACCTCTTCCCATGAATCACAAATGTTCTTAATGGCATCTAGAACAGGAATCCTTCCCAGAAGGTTTCATTTTGTTTTGCCCAGATCCATCAGAGAAATCACTATCCATGGCAGCTGTACCTTATGAAATGGATTTCTTAGATAATAAGACTGGAAAGTTGAAATGACTCGACCCATGGGCTGCGAGAGTGGATTTTGTGATGGCAGGTATGAAAACAACATTATTCTCATTGTCCATCTCCACCAGAGCCCTTGGGGGACCAGGGGCACTTTCAGTGAGCAGTCACATTTTGAAAGGAATCTTTTTTTCTGAGCAGTAGGTCTCAGCAATGGGCTTACTACATTCAGTAAGCCATGTTGTAAACAGATGGACTGCCATCCAGGCTTTGTTGTTCCATTGATAGAGCATAGGCAGAGTAGAGTTAGTAGGCATAATTGCTCAGGGCCCTAGGATTTTCAGAATGGTCAGTGAGCATTGGCTGCCAATGAAATTCACCATTCGCTTCTGACAAGAGTCAGCCTGTCCTTTGAAGCTTTGAAGCTGGGCACTGACTTTTCCTCTCCAGCTATGAAAGTCCTGGATGGCATCTCCTTCGTCTGCAAGACTTTACTACATTGAAAGCCTATTGTGGAGACGCCTTCATGGATGATCTTAGCTGGAATTTCTGGAGAACTTGCTGCAGCTTCTATGACAGCACTTGTAACCTCACCTGGCACTTTTATGTTACGGAGACGTCTTCTCTCCTTAAACCTCACGAACCCACCTCTGCTAGCTTCCTCACCTCTCAGCCTTCACAGAATTGAAGAGAGTTAGGACCTTGCTCTGGAGGAGGCTTTGGTTTAAGGGAATGTTGGGGCTGGTTTGGCCTTCTGTCCAGACCACTCAGACTTTCTCCACATCAGCCATAAGACTATTTCACTTTCTTATCATTTGTGTGTTCACTGGAGTAGCACTCGTGATTTCCTTCAAGAACTTTTCTTTGCATTTGCCATTTGGCTGTTTGGTGCAAGAGGGAGGCCTAGCTTTTGGCCTATCTCAGCTTTTGACATGCCTTCCTTACTAAGCTTAATCATTTCTAGCTTTTGATTCAACGTGAGAGACGTTCAACTCTTCCTTTCATTTGAACACTCAGAGGCCATTGCAGGATTATTAATGGATCTGATTTCAATATCGTGTCTCAGGGAACAGGGAGGCCTGAGGAGAGAGGGAGAGGTGGGGGAACAGCCAGTCGGTGGAGAGTCAGAACGCACACGACACTTACCAGTTAAGTTTGTTGTCTTACATAGGTGGAGTCAGGGCACCTCGAACAGCTGCAGAAGTAACATCAAGGCTCACTGGTCACAGATCACCATAACCAGTGTAGTAAGAATGAAAAAGTGTGGAATATTGCAAGAATTACCAAAATGTGACACAGGGACGTGAAATGAGCAAATGCTGTTGGAAATACAGTGCCGATAGACTTGGAGGACATAAACGTTCAATTTGTTTAAAAAAAAAGGCAGTATCTGTGAAGCAAAGTGCAATAAAACCAGGTATGCCTGTGCCATATTTTGTTTATCCATTCATCTGCTGATGGACACTTGGGCTGTTTCCACCTTCTGACTGTTTGCGTAATGCTGTAGCGAATACTGGTGCACGAGTGTCTGTCTGCATCTCTGCTTTCACGACTGCTGGGTGTACACTCAAATGTGAAACTGCTCTATCACATGGTAGTCCTGTGTTTAACTGTTGGAGGAACTGACAAACTGTTTTCCACAAGAGCTGCACAATTTTGCGTTCCCACCAGCGTCCCTGCACGAGGACTCCTGTTTCTCCATGTCCCTGCCAACTCTGCTTATTTTCTGTTTGTTTTTATTGGAGCCGTCTTTATGGGTGTGAGGTGGTATCTCATTGTGCTTTTGATTTGCGATGTTGAGCATCTTGTCATGTGCTTATGGGCCATTGCATATCCCTTTGGAAAAATGTCTGTTCACGTCTTTTATCTATTTTCGAATTGGGTTGTTTGCTTCTTCTTGTTGAATTCCAGAAGCTCTTTATATATTCTGGATACCAATCCCTTATCAGATAGGTGATTTGCAAATATTCACTCCATTCTGTGGGTTGTCTTTTCACTCTGTTCATAGTGTCCCTTGATGTAGAAGAGTTAAATTTGTATCAAGTCTAACTTAATCTGTTTTTCTTTTGTTGCATGTGCTTTTGATATCATATCTAAGAAATCATTGCCAAATTTGTGGTCATGAAGATTTTCCCCTGTGTTTTGTTCTAAGAGTTTTATTGTTTTCTCTCTGCACTTCAGGTCGATCCATTTTGAATTTTTGGATATGGTGTGTAAGGGTCCAACTTCATGCTTTTGCCTGTGGATTTCCAGTTTTCCCAACCATTTGTTGAATTTTGTGATTGTCATTTGGAAATATTATTACAAGTATGATTTTCAAAACACAAAGATTCATGTATATTATACTCATTATATTTTAGAAATCTTTGGTGTTTTTCATGAGTAGCTTTTATTGTAGGGATTTTAAGTCATTCCAGTTGGAGCTCCCTCAGCTGCTAGTTTCCCACCAAGAATGCATATTTAATATCATTAGAACATACTAGCCCAAAAAGACTTAAAAAAAAAAGGACTCTCGGTCATATAGTTTATTATAGTTTTTAATTGAAGGCATATTTGTAGCTCAGGTTCTTAGAATAAATGGTTTTATGCAAACAGTTACTCTTGGACATCTGAGGGAAGAGTCCAGGGAGCAGGAGGAGTGGGTGCAAGGGCCCTGGAGCACTTGTTTGGGGTGAGTTTGGAGATGGCAGGAAGTGTGTGCGTACAAGCCCTGGGCAGACATCATGGTTTGCTCTGTGTGATGGCGTATTGTTGGACAGTTGGAGGCAGGAGCAATATCTGATTTTCCTTTCAAAATGTAAAGAAAATAGATTTTGGTTTTGGCATCAGTAGGTGGCCACACTCTCTGACTTGAGCCGAGGGGTCGCCTGCCAGCCCTACCACTGTAAGCCTCCAGAGTTCCCGATACCAAGACCGGTGAGACACAGGCCTCCCCAGGCCGGTACCTGTTCCTCCCACAACCCTGCCCCCGACTCGCTGCCGCGCACGTGTGTCATACAGAGCATGGGTGAGGCGGAGGTGACGTGTCCCTGTGGGCAGGAGGAGAGCCCACTCGGTGCCAGCCCCGCTCTCGGTCACCGGCACCGTCAGCCCCTCAGCTGTCCCGGGTCCGCTCTCTCCCGGCCTGCAGACCTCAGGTCAGAGATTCTTAGTGATGGTGGCATCCTGGAGCGCTTAGCCCATCAGTACGCTTCTCTCCACAGACGTGCATGGAAGCACCTGCGTGTGCTCCCCTGTATAATTTCTGGCATCTGTGGGGACCCCACCAGTGGCTGGTAAGGGGCCCCTTGCCCTGGGTGTGAGAATCACGTGGCCTGGGGTAGGGCCAGGCCTGTGATGAGGCACTCTGACAAGTATTGATAGTACCATGATTTCTGTGAGACGCCAAGGCCTCCCACGTGCACATTGGCCCTGAGGCTGGTTTCCTGGTGGCAGTCAGGGCTTGTGTCCACGTCGCTCCAGCTCAGTCCTTACCCTCGCTGTCTGCAGGGAGGGGACGAGCCAGGGCCGTTGAGCTGCTTGCCTGAGCGGCAGAGCTGTGCTCACAGCCTGACGTCACCTCCGCCCCTCTGGGTGTGCGTCCATCCTCATCTGTGCTCACTCCTTCTCCAGACCAGGGTCTGGTCCTGCTCTTGGGCTTTCGCAGTTCTGGTGACCGGTGGTTTCAGTTCCGCTGGCCCCTCTGGCCAGCATGCTCTGGACACCACCAGTAGGCCCCTGAGGGCGTGGAGGGAGGTAAGGGAAGTAGAGGACAGCAGCGGATGTCCACCAGTTACACCTTCTGCCCACCCACCCGAGTGGCGTTTGGATAGCACATGTGGGTATATGACAGGCTCTGTAGCTGCCCGATCACATGGTAACAGGTGAATAACACCGACGGGGAGACCTAGATTCATCATCAATATTATAAACTTTGATTTTTAAAAGATTCTGTTTGGTATCTGCAAATCAATTTACAAAATTATTTCCTTCTGTCTCAGGGAGCTGATTGTTCTTGGGGTCACTGCAATCTGTCTTACCTTTGCCTGGGAAAACGGAGTATTTCTCTGTGTCATTCTTTGTTTGAGATCCTCTAGAGCTGAGGCAAATGGGCCAGGGGGTGACAGACATTCCTGCCTGCCCTCGGCCACCGAGCCGGCTCCCGGAGGCCAGGCTTGGGCTGGGTTAGGGCCGACTGGGCAGGGCGGTGGGGACAGAGGGAGAGGCAGCCCCGTGCAGAAGGGCTGGTGGTTTGCTTTTCTTTCCTGTCTTTAGGTGCCCACAGAGACGAGATGAAGGACAGCAGCAGCTTGGAAGGTACCACTTAGGGCAGAGCGGAGCAAGGCCATCCCGTTGGCAAAAAGAACTTACAAAATGTGCATTTTCTAGAGACCGGAAACTCACTTCTTATGCATCGAAGCTGCTTTTTTGAGGTGAACCGTTTTCATGGCAATCTTTATAAACACATTGCACACTGCCTGCCTGGATGTGTCATACTCGGCATGTTGCCCTCTGCTCGATGAATCAGTGTCCCCGCCCGCCTCCCAGCCAGGGCAGTCTTAGAGCGGTACGGTAGCATTTGAACCTACTTGCTCCAGCTGAGAGTAGGAGGCTGTTTCTCACATGGGGATGAGGTTCTCGCCTACGTGTACCCCTGCTTATGGGGGCGGGGGCAGGGGTACATATGGTGGCCCGGATCCCTGTTGGTCAGAGGTGCTTTCTGTTTGGTTCTGGCTGGGCACAGGGGCTGGCGGGGCCTTCTGCCCCCACCGAGCTGTGATCCCACCAGGATAGCAGCCTGGGGTGTGTGGGAGCAAGACCCCGGGGTTCTCTCCTCAGGTCCTCCTGGTCTGCAAGACGGTGCCTTTGAGAAGCGTTGCCTTGCCTGCCTGCCTCTGGTGGAGCCCCTCCTGGGTGGTGGTGGTGGAAGGTTTGCCCTTGGGTGAAAGGCAGCACTGCTGGACTAGACTCCCCCTCCCCCCACTGGTGAGGCCCAGCATCTCCTTGCTTCTGTCCCGTCTTGACTCTATCACAGTCCAGGCTCCCAGGGAGTGCGGAGGGAGAGGTCTTTCCAGGGCGGTGGTGGAGGCCCTGGGCCCCTGGGGTCCTCGTGCTCTGGGCTTTACCCTCGTCCGGAGCACGGGAGCTCCTGGATGGCCGGGGATGCCTCTGGCCAGCACCACAACTGCCACTTTCCTGTGGCACCTGATCCTGCTGCTGAGCTGCCCCGTGCTGCTCCCTCCCTCCCACATACACACTGCCACAGGACCTTCCCACAAGCCCTGCCCTCACACCAAACACTTGGTGCCGGACTCAGGTGTGGACACGGTTCAAGCCTCTGTAATGACATCCCTGACGTCAGTGAGTGGACATGGGCACAGATCTTGCATGCGTGCGTGCACCTGTGTGTGTGTGTGTGAGCGGGCGTGTGTGTGGGGGGGTCCGTCGTGCCTTCTTTAACTGCTGAGCCTGTGTCCTGGCTCTTGTCCAGCTGGTTACCCTGTTATGTCTGTTCGCCAAGCCTGTGAAACCCTGGTGGGAGTTTGGCTACAAATAAGAAAACCCAAGCCTCTGTGTGTGCATTTCTTCCTAGGAGTGCAGGGGAAGCACGTAAAAGAGTAAAAATCCAGAAGCAGCAGCATCATGGGAGCTTGTCCTTCAGGACATGGCCTCGGCCACATTGTCAAGCAAACAGCAGGGAGGAGAGGGCTGCGCCACTGAGGACTGCTCATGAGGCTGGCCTGGTGCTGCCTTTCCTGACCTGTGTCTTGACGGGAGAGACTGGTCACAAAGGGGTGATCATTTTCTGTCTGATGTTGTGTTCCAGCTTTCATGCCCGGAACTAAGGAAGTCCATAGTAAGGTTTTCCTGGGCAAACATGGCCCCTCACCGAGGGGGCTGGGCTAGGGCTTGAAGTGGACTTGTCTCCTCCTTTCCCCCTCATTTTGAGCCCCCATGTTGGATGGAGTCTGGGGTTTGTGTGGGTGCAGGACTCCCAATGACACCGAAGGCATTTACATCCCACATTTCTGGGGTTGTGTATCTGCCAAGTGTACTTGTGGTCCGACATTTGGTTAGGCCTGAGGAGATGGTGGCAGGTGACAGAAGCCGTCTCTGAGCCTGGCAGGACAGACCTGAAACTCCCTCCTCATCTGGGGCCGGCTCATGTCAGGCTTGCATTTGCTCTTAAAACCAGCAACGGGGGGCCTGGGTGGCTCTGTCGGTTCAGCGTCCAACTCTTGGTTTCGGCTCAGGTCATGGTCTCAGGGTCATGGGATTCAGCCCCGTGTCGGGCTCTGTGCTCAATACAGAGTCGGCTTCAGGTTCTCACTCCCTCCCCTTCTGCCCCTCCCTGCTCGCACTTGCATGTGTGCACGCTCTCTCAAATAAATAAAAATCTTTAAAAAACAAAAAACCAGCAACAGAATGACTGGGGACCTGAGGCAGAACCCTCTCTGCAGCTCCCTCTACTCCCCATTGTCCTATGACCTTATCTTGTTTTCTCTGCTGTGCTGGAAAAAATCCCATTCCTGGAAATTTCCAGGAGAGAAGCCCTCTCTTCAGGCCAGCGCCCCGGCTTTGGGTTGAGCGTCCCTGTCTTTGAGGCCCAGATGCCTGCTGACCAGCACCCATCCAGACCGGGCACTGCCTTATGCCCTGTTGACGTCATCAGCACGAGAGACTCCCGGCAAGGAACAAAACTGCCTGTACCCTGGGGCTCCTGATGCTATCATCTGGTAGGAAACCCTGACTGAGCTCTGGGCAGGTGAAAAGCCTTCCTGTTTGTCGAGCAATTAGTCACACGGATTCTGGGCCAAGACACATCATCTGCGCCGATGTTAATCCCCGGGCCAGAGACGACAGGCTGGCGGAACCCACAGGGCTGGCACAATGGCACTTCAGGCGGCCGGATGGCTTCACTTTCCCACTCATTCGCAGCCCCTGCCCTGCTCAGCACGTGCTTCCTCGTTTCCAAGTCCTTCTGGAGCACTGAGTTCTGGGCTGCGCTCTGCCCTGCTCCGGAGAGGCAGCCTCCACTTTCCACAGAAGGAAGCTGTGTTCCCGTGCTGGGAGGGCTCGGGGCTACCACTCCAGCTGGGGGGCGGGGAGGGGGTGGTGGCTCCCGGACGTTCCTCTTCCAGAACAGACTGCCGGGCAGCGCGGCTTCAGCTGCTGGCTGGGGGTGGGGGGTGGGGGGGGCACACTTGTGCTTCGGGGTTCCCAGGGACCGAAGGATGTGCACACCAAGAACACCCACCACATTTCATCCTGTTTCTGTTGTTTACAGACATGCAGGTCGTATCTTTCTAGGGGTGGGGATCACATTACCCATCGCAGCAGTCTGCAAACAGGTACTGGACCAAACAGCAGGCCTGTCTCGTGGCCCCAGACCTGCGGCTGGCCGGCCAGCTCACGGCGGGCAGGCAGCCCTCCCTTCTCAGGCAGGAACCAGAGCGTGGCCAGCAGAGCCGCGGAAGGCAGGGAGAATGGGGTCCTGGGCCGGTACTGCATCGCAGAGGACAGCACGTTCCCACAGTGACAGGCCTCCGTGGGCCCTCGTCCTTCCGCGATCCCACCGTGGTTCACCCTGACAGTATCATCAGCTGCCGGAGGAGCGTGGCGGGCAGGGGCAGGGCCCCAGAGAAAAACCCCAGGTGCGGGTTCCAACCCAAATCAAGTTTCGCTTTTGACTTTGAATCGTGTCCCATGGTTTTGGTCCTAGGATTCATTTTTTCCTGATTGCATTTAGTCTGGGCTCCTGTTACAATCTGCATTTCCTGAGCACGCCTTCAGCACAAGAGATGGGAGGTAGGGACCCAGACGTTCCTGCACACGTGGCCCAGCAGAGGCAGGTCATGCTGCTGGATGAGCCTGTCCTGACGCAGGTTCCTGGGAGGCTGGCCGGGGTGGCCGGGCCCCCCAGCCGCACTCTGCTGGTGGGACTGCTGGCCCGCGGTGGCTCTGGGGGGAGGATGTCCTGAGGGAAGTCGAGGAAACAGGATGGGACTCTGGGCTCAGCATTTGGTCTCCTGCCGGGGTCCCCCTTTCCTTCCTGCCTATGACAATGTCTGAGCTGCGTTTTATAACGTGGCCAGCGACTGCTCTGGGGAGGCTGAGTCTCGGGGGATAATTATTGGGCCTACGTAGGCTGTGTGCTGTACAGTAATACCACGTTGTGGGGGAGTGTCGTTTTGGGGAGGTCAGGCCAGTAAAGGGAGGTCACCTTGCCACAGAGCTAAAACCTGCCCAAGACTAACCCTCCGCCCTGCGCTTCTCATGTGGCAGCCTGGGGGCTGTGGCCGGCACGCCCTGACAGCGTTGGTGTGACAGGAGGGACGAGAATGGGCCCACGAGGCCGTTCTTTCTTGGCAAAGTCTCCTTGGCAACAACGCTTTTCCTGCTGGTCCAGCCAGGTGGGAAGCAGCCCATGGCACAGCCTGGCTGGGGGTGGACACAGGCGTCAGGCCCTCAGGACGTTCGGGGTCAGAGGGCAGAGAAGGCCGGCACGAAGGGTGCCGTCTGAGCAAGGATACCCAGGACCTGCCTGCTCCCTGGCAGCAGAATGTTCCAGCAATGTACTGCCTTGACCAGCTGCTCCCTGAGCCCTGTCCTTCCTGGAGATTGTCCTCCCCACCCCACCTCCCACCACTTCCTAGAAAGCTGGTTACTAGAATTTTCCTTCAGGTTGGATCCCTTCTTGGGAAACGGTTGGGAGGGCCGAGTCTGTGTGCGCGTAAACATCCTAGTCCTGGTCTCTGGGCTCACATGTGGGATTGCAGACCTGTTCCGAGCTGGGCAAGGAAGGGCTATTGCAATATCTCGGGGCCACGTCCTGACCCCCCACCTCGTGTTCCCCGATTCAGTTCTGCCCGGCCCTGCACACCCGGGCAGGGCCTCTGAGCTGGAGGAGGTTGAGGGGGTGTCAGTCGTGGCCTGGGGCATCCTGGAGAGTGGGCGGGGGTGCGTGGACAGCTGGGCGCTGAGCAGGAGGGAGCAGGAGGAAGGGCCCTGCTCCCAGGAGCCCCTGCGGCCGGCCGAGGCATGGGTGCATATGTCTGTGTTGACTGGAGTCCCACAGGGAGGTAAAGCTCTTGCTTGACAGATGTCTTTCTGGCACCTTCTGTCCGAACGCAGCCCGCCCCTTCACTGCTTCCTCTTCATGGCTCAGCCATCGAAACCATCCGCCGTGGTTCCTGGCCAGCCAGCACTAGTCCTGCTTACCACCCAGCTCACCCAGACCCTCGGCCGAGCCATCCCTCTGAAAGATTGGTCCCCTGGGGCATCACTGCCTGCCCTGACCCACACTCCTGCTCCTCTGCTCTAGGACCCCCACTCTGACCAGCAGATACTGGCCCTGAGCTTGCCCCAGCCTGCCCCACTTCCCTTCTTAGAAAATCTCCCTCCGTGGCCGGCGTTGGCATCACCCCCTTGCAAGTCCTCGTCCGCTGGCCCACTGCCATACTCCCCTGGCAGAGCTGGACCCCGAGGAGAGAAACAGCTCGGGGGCTCTGTGCTGCACCCGGGCAGATGGCTGGTGCCAGGAAGAACGGCTGCACCCCTCGGACGCCGGGGGCAGCATTTGGCCGAGAAGCAGGTGCGGCCGAGCATGTGCCACCATCAGGGCCAGAGTGGGCCTCTTGGTTCCCTCCTCAGTACGCCTCATCTTACCAAGCTCTGGCCCCCGTGCCCAGTGAGTTCTCCACCCAGCAGCCAGCTGGATCTTTTAAAAACATAAACCTGGCCACATAATTCCCTTGCTTCGACTTTTTCCGTGATGTCCCCAGGCACGTGGGGCAGGCGTGCCGAGCCTTCCTGTCGTGCTGGCCCCTTGCTCCCCAGCACCACAGGTGCCTGCCCCAGCCAGCCTGGTTCTTGCTGCTGATTTGGCTTTTGCCTTCTCTGTGTGAGAAGGGGGCCTGGAGGTCCGCCAGACCGAGAACAGGCCTGGGACGCACAGATGCAGGAAATATTTGATGAGTGAACCCTGCCAGGGGGCAGGTCACCTAATCATGAGGCTGCACCATCTGGGGACACCTCCCACAGCCCCCTCTTGTGTCGCCTCTCCAGACCTGTCCATTCTGTGCCGTAGCAGGGACGGGCTTGGTTGTGGAGGGCGGTAGACTGAACGGCTGGCAGGTCCGAGTGCCCTGCTGGAGCTGCACCTGCCCTGGCTCCTCTCTGCCGTGGGGCCTCACCCAGGCTCTGCACATTAGCTGCCCGTGTATTCGGCACCCACCCCATGCGCCTTCTGGGGGAGGCTGGTGGAGCATCCCCGGCAGACAGCTGGTCCTGCTTTGCAGGTGCCTGGCTATGGCAGGCGCTGCAGACCCATCTGTCCCCTCCTACACCGGGCAGTTTCTGATATTTGAAGAGGGCCACCATCCCCTCCTCTCCTACCACTAGGAGTGACAACAATGACTTTCTTAGAAGACACAAAGGAAGAAGGTTCTGGAAGTGTGACTTGAACACTGTAGTTGCTCACAGGTGGGCAGGCCGTCCCAGGGGGCCCCCAGCACCTCCCTGCTGGGCTTATAGGAGAGGCTTTCCAGGGGGCCTTCACAGGTGTCTGGGCACCTGGCCCCTCGGGCGGGCGCAGGCCACACGTGTGCATGTGCACGGTTGGGTGGGCTGTGGGGACTCTGTCCTCTCTGTTCTCCTTCGAGGAATGCTGCCTTTCTCAGGTTTTCTGTCCAAAGCCCAACTGAACCCTTCTCGGGGGTCTCCTCCAGAGCACACGGGTGGACGGCTGCTTCCTGGCTTTGCTGGGAAACGAGAGGGACACCGTCCCCCAGAGCTTAGTGCCAGGGCAGCAGAGCCCGTGCTCTAGCCCGCCTGGAGCTAGTGGGGCTCACCCCCATGAGGCCGCAGGGAGGCTGGGGGGAGGGGGGCCCGGCTCACAAGGAGGACAAGGCGGAAACGGGCCTCCCAGCCGCGCTCGGGCTTCGCACCAGCACCCCGCGTGCTGGGAGGGGCAATGAAGAAGAGCAGGGCCACGGCCACGGCCTGCGCGGCCCCACAGGCGCTGCTCCCTTGCTCCGCCCGTGCCTGTGGCGGCCGGCTCGTGCGCGGTGGGCGGCAGAGCGGAGCAGTGCGGGCCGCAGCCAGCAGGGAAGCCCGCTGAAATGGCATTTGCTCTGGCTCTCGGGGCGGGCTGCGTCTGGGAACAGAAACAAGGGCCTAGGAAGCCCCGCGGGGAGCGAGGGGGCCGCAGAGCCCCGGATTTCCAACACCGTCAGTGCCCGGACACCCTCCGCCCTGTCATCCTGGGCACCAGCGTGAACTCGCACTTTGGGGACTCAGCCGAAAGGAGCTGATGTCTGGTCTTCACTAAAGGTGACTGCGCATGGACCCTGGGCTGCTCGGTGCCCAGTACAGAGCTCTCAGGAAATGTTGGTGACAGGGACTTTGTCATGTCCCCCAAATTCATATGTTGGAGCTCTAGCCCCCAGCACCTCAAGATGTGCGTATATGGAGACGGGGCCTTTGGAGAGTTGATTAAGGTAAAACGAGGTCACTGGGGTGGCCCCCATGCAATCTGACCCGTGTCCCCAAGAGAGGAGGAGATCAGGACACAGACACGCACCGAGGGCGACTGTGTGAGGACACAGGGAGAGCACGGTGTCCACGCGCCCGGGAGACAGGCCTCGGGAGGAGCCAGCCCTGCACACACCTGGATCTTGGAACTCCGACTCCAGGACGGGGACAATAAACTGTTGTTTGAGCCTCCTGGTCTGTGGTGTTTGTCACAGAAGCCAGAGCCTACTAAGACTGCGAGCGAGCTGGATCCTGCACGCACACCCAGATGGTGGTGTGTGCCCGGCCTGGCTGGGGTGGGCACCTGCCTGCCCATGGGGCACCGTGCACTGATGCAGCCAGGCTCTCCCTGTGGTGCCGCCCTCGGCAGGCGTCCTGGCCCATCGCTGCGGTGGGGTGGGGAGGGGTCCTCTGTGGAGGCCGCCAACCTAGCTCTTGCTGGAGCTCACTGACGCTGTCTCCTCCCCATCGTACCCACCCTGCTCCCGGCTACAATGTCACCACTCAAAGCCTGGGGCTGCCGGAACCCCCGTGGTTGGGAAGGTGTGTTTCACTGCGGGGGGTGGGGGGAGATAGGCAGGGACTTCCTTTGCACAAGTCTGAGCACAGGGGGCCGCTGAAACCCCCAGCTCCGAGGCCAGCGCACATCCACGGGTGACCGGCCCCAAACCTTCCCCAGCCCTAGCTGTCAGCGGGCAGCAGGGTCCCTTGCAGCTTGCGGTCTGTCCTGAAGCCAGCAGTGAAGCCGGGGACCTCCTGCTGGTGGCCCTCTGCCGAGGACCCATTTCTCCCCAGGAGGGAGGAGCCATCACCTTTGCAGAGGTGAGGAGAAGGGGCCGCGCCGCCCTCCACTCTCAGGCTGGTGGAGAACATCCCGGTGAGTCTCTACAGACCCCGAGTCGGGGGTCCGTAAACCAGATCGGAGGGCTCTAAGCGCAGAGGATGGGATTGACACACTGAAAGTGGACCACTTACGAACACGTTTACCGAAACCACCTTAGGGAGATGGAGGAGCCAGCCACACCCTGGGGAGAGGGGTCTGTAGCACTTTGAACCGACAGGACCGTTGCATAAAAAATAAAGAAATCCTACAAACCAGAGTGAACAAGATCAGCAGGCCAATGGCCAAATGGGCCGCGGTCGTTGGCAGACGCTCTGTGGTCGTTGGGCCAGTAAGCGCGGGAAGTGGTGGTCAGCCTCATTCATCTGCCAGGTGACAGCTCTGGGGGGGGGGGGGCTGCTGCCTCCGGGGCTCGTGGGGGAGGGGCAGCCACGGCTCCGCCCGCAGCGCCCCTGCGTCCTAGGAGCGCGGTGAGGAGAACGAGTCCGGAGACCACGTGCTGGGATCCCTCCAGCCCAGCTCAGAACCAAGCCAGACTCGCGTAGATCGTTGTTAGGCTTCAAGGGACATGCGAGGGAGCTTCGACGGAAAGACAGGGAATGACGAACAGGGTGTGGGGCCGCCCACCAGGCTCGCCGAGGGCATCGTGGTGAAAGCCGCAGGGAGCCTGCGTGGGCAGATGGAGGATGTGTGGCATGAAGCGAGGGTCTGGGCCCCCGGTTCCGTGAGAAAAGGAGAGAGGAGGGAGGCGGAGGGACAGCTCGGGCCGCAGGCCACAGCCTGGGGATGCTCGCCTCCTGCACCAGCCCGGTTACCTGCCATTACCGCGCGAGGGCACACGGCCTCTATTTCTCACCGAGGCTGCTTCGGGCACAGGGCCGTCCTCTGTCTGTCTTCTGTCCTCACCCCCAAGGGGCTCCTGAAGGGGGCGGACGCCCAGCTGGGACCCGAGCCACCTGCCAGGAATACCCGTGTATCCTGAGTGCCGCTGTGGTGCTGGGGACGGAGGGAGGCTTTACGTGATCCTCCATCCTTCCAACAACCGGGTGTGGACGGCGTCAGCGCTCAGCCCGAAGGCTGCCCTCCCCACTTCTCTGCCCCCTACCCCTTGTCCAGGCCTAGCCTCCGTGACAGGAGCGCTCAGAGACAACGTGGGCTCTGTGAGCGCTTCGCTGTTCTCTCTGGAAGGTTTCGGGACCGCAGGAAGGACACAGCGGGGCTGGCTTTGGGGCCTTGGCAGGGTCCCTGTTTGTAGTTGTGGGAACTGAGGTGTGGCGGGGCCGGGCTTGCCCTGAGCTGTCCTCGAGGCCCCGGCTGCTTGGGAAGGCCCATTCCTCTTTGTGCTCCCTGCCAGTTCTGGGAACAAGGGAAATGGGGTCGCTCGCTGTGCTTCCTGAGGAAGCTCCGCCAGGAAACACGCCAGGCCCCGGGGAGCCTGGGTCCAATGCTGGAAGCGAACCTGGGGAGCCTGGGCCGTGGCCCTTGCAGAGCTGGCAGCTGAGTCCTGCAGCCTCCACGGTCTTGGAGCCACAGCTGGGGGCAGCTTCCGTGAATGCTCCAGGCCCCAGCGAGGAGCCAGCGAGGCCCAGGGACCCGGCTTCCAGGAACTGGCCCAGGGAGGGGGCTCCAGCCAGGGCCTGGGGCTGTGCCAAAGCTGTGGGCAGTGTGCCTGCAGCTGGAGTCTGTCCCCCAGAAAGATGCTCAGGCCTTCCAGAGAATGCCAGCTCACCACGGTTTGCTGATTTATTAAACCAATAGAGGACCCAAAGGAAGGGTCAAATTCAGGCTCTGGCCCTGCGGCCTCAGGCTGCTAGATCAACCCTCTCAGGAAGAGCTGAGTGGGGTCAGAACAGGATTCTTGGCCTGGCTTTTCCCCCGCAGGCCTTGGTCACCTGTGAGATGAAGCTGAGTGGCATTTGGGGCCCCTTCCCAGGACGGTGCTGTGTCTGAGTACTGGTGGCCCTGAGCATGTACCCAGTGGGGCGGGACCACGTGGGCTGGGGGGGGAGGGTGGCTTTGAGACATTTACCCTGAGATTGGTCTTGCTATGGGTGGCACCTGTTGTCCCCCAGTGGATGCTGTCCTTTGGTCACTGGGGGACCCCGAGGAGGTCAAGGGGCGTCTGGCAGCCGTGGGTTTCCACCTGCTCAAGGCCCAGACCGGAGAGAACTAGGCTTGGATGAAGGTGGGAGCCTGGAGACACAGTGCAGGCTATGCCGGGAGGGGGCCGGGGTGAGGGGAGCCCCGGGAGTGCAGGGCCTGCCCCACCCTGGCTCTGATGACAGGGGAGCAGCCCCGCCCCTGCCCTTTGGTGGTGGTGCTGCCCTCGGGTAGCTGGGCCATTGCCTCTCTGGGGAGCCAGGAATCTCGCTCTCTCAGGGAGACTCTGCTGCTCCAGCCATTCTTCCTCTCCCCGTTCCCCTTCCAGTCCTTCCGCAGCTGGGCCCCCGTAAACACTGGGGAGGGGCAGGGCACGGCAGAAGTGGACTGAGGGAACAAGGGAACAGGTCATTACAGAAGACACTGCAGCTGGGTGAAAGCTAGGAAGGGCGCCGACAGTCAGCACAGGGGACAGCTCCAACAGCCAGAGCACAGCAAGTGCAAAGGCCCCGAGGCAGGAGAGAGCCAGGCACATGGGAACAAAGCAGAGAGGCCAACAGGGCTGGAGGGGCTCTGGGGGAAGGTACAGGATTCGGATCTCACGGGGATAAAGACCCGAGCTCACCACTGACCCCATCTCTTAGTGAGCCGGTGGTCGGTGACACAGGATGGGCAGTGGTGACCAGGACTGTGATCAGTGGCAGGTGAAGATAGCTGTTCTCCGATTGGGAGACCTGCCTTCCTGGCTCCCAGGCTCCCAGGCACGGGGGCTGCGGGTAGGGCTGTCTGCTCCAGCAGGAGTTATAAATGGACCAGAGCGGCTGTCGTCACGGTGACCAGAGTGACTGCTCCTGGGGCAGCCCCGGTCGGCGCCCCCATGGCCCCTGCTCTCCCCCCGGGAACAGGAGCCTGGCCGGCCTCGGCCTTTTAAGGGCATTTCTGGGCAAGCACCTCCATTAGCGGTCTGTGTACCGGCTGCAATGTGATCTCGCCGGAGCCTGGCTCTCGGTACGGCAGGAAGCTCTTCCTGGCTGGGCAGACAGCCACCACTGCCTGTCCAGGCAGGCGCCCCCACGTGCCACCTCCCCTGGATGGGGAGGGGGCGCATGAACATCCCCCCGGAACTGCTCCCCTGGCGTAGGTGGTTGGCCACCGTGTGGAGAACGGGGGTCCGGGCGTTGCTCTGGAGCCCTGATGGGGGGCCGGGGTCCCGGGACCCTCTGTACGGCGGGTTGCCCCTTACCTTCCCTGGCTCTGGGCTACTTTCAAAACCAAAAGCACTTACCCCTGCAGAAGGCAGGAGGGAGAACGTGGGGGTCCCAGGCTGAGACCACCCGGGGTCTCGGGTCAGGTTTGTGTGGGTGGGGGCTGGACAGGAGGAGGAGAGGTGAGATTTCCGGAAGGCTGGACAAGCAGCCCCTCCGCATTCTGAGGCTTCCCTGGTGTCTCTCAGCCAGGTCTCCACCGGGGTCAGGGCAAAAGGGGCCCTGGGGCTTGGCAGAGGGGCCACACCTGGACTCTGGCACGCTGGGGCCCCAGGGGATGCTCTCAAGGTCAGCTGTTGAGCCACCTGGGCAAGCAGGTGTGTCCTAGGAGAGGTTCCTCAGACACCTGGTGCACGAGGTGATGCAGGCTGTCAACCCCAGAGCGGGCAGCTCAGGCTCCCTGTGTCCCGCAGGCTCGTTCCCTGCCCACCGCGGCCCCCGTACCACGGTCACCGTTCCCCTGGCTGGTCTGCTTCCATGGCCTGGCAGCTCCCTTTGCCCAGCCTCAGTGCACTCTCAGCAAGGGTGTGCGGGCCGAGGAGGCTGCTGCTTGCTGACTCGGGTCCAGATTCAGTCCAGAGGAGCAGACCCCACTCCCATGCCTGTCGTGGGTTTGCCTTGTCCAGACAGGTAGGCGGCATTCCTGCCACGGAGAGCTTACAACCCAGGGTGCCTCCGCCTGCATGTCCCAGCTGCGGAGGCCAGAGAGAGTGCCCTGCCCCAGGCCAAAGAGCTCCTCGATGCAAAGCGGGTGTGTGCTGCAGGGTCCGCGTGGAGCGGTGCTGGCTGGGTTCCGTGGGCAGGGTGAGTGAGCAGTGCCCGGAGGGGCAGCTGCAGAAGGGTCTGCCCAGCTCGGCCCAGGCTCTGCTGGGATAAGCACACCTACCAGGCCAAGTGCCTGGACACTGATTAGTGCCGTTTTAAATCAAATTTAATTAAATTATTTTATTTATTAGTTTATTTGCAAGTACAAGGGTTTCAACCGGATAAAGGGCATCTACGAAAAATCCACAGCTGATGTCCACTTACTGGTGCAAGACTGGGTGCTTCTCTAACAGAGCACCACAGACTGGAAGGCTTAAACAGGAGACACCGATTGCCTCACAGTCTGGAGGCTGGACCTTACAATCCAGGTGTCGGCAGGTTGGCCCCTTCTGAGACTGAAGGAGAATCTGTGCCAGGCCTCCTCTCCAGCTTCTGGTGTTTGCTGGCCTCTCTAGTGTGCCTTGGCCTGGAGATGCATCACCAGCACCTCTGCCTTCTCCCTTTGTCCCTGTGTGCATGTCTGTGTCCACAAGGACACAGTCATACTGGATGGGGGCCCCTTACTCCAGTGTGACCTCATCTTCACTAACGACATCTGCCATGACCCTCTTTCCAAATAAGGTCACCTTCTGAGGTGCCGTGGGTTAGGACTTCAACATAATAGGAATTAGGGGACAGATTCAGCCCAGAAGGTCAGGAACAGTCAAGGACGTCTGTTGTCGCCACTTTGATTCAACAGCATTCTGAACATCCGACCCAGTGCAGCAAGCAGGAAAAAGAAAACGCAGCATCCAGGTTGGAGAGGAAGTAGCAAGTTGTCTTTCTGCACCGATGAAAGAATTCACTGTGTGGGCAATCTTAGGAAAATGTACAAAAAAACTCCTAGAACTTGTAAACGTAGCAAGGTTAATACAAGATCATTGTGCAGAAATAAAGTGTATTCTGTTTGCAAGCAACACACAATCCAAAATTTAAATAAAAAACAACACCAAAAATGCGCAATATTTAGGGATAGATCTTAACCAAAAATGTGCATGTTCTGACTGTAAATTACAAAATATTGCTGAAGGAAATTAAGGTGAATTAAATAAATGGAGAGATGAACTATGTTCGTGGATTGGAAGATGCACTTTTGTTAAAATGTCAGTTCCCCCCAAATAGATCTGCTCCTTCAAAGCAATCAAAGTCCTATCAGAGGCTTTTGTAGGAGCTGACAAGCTGATTATCAAGTTCATATGGAAATGTGAAAAACCTACAATACTCAGTCTAAATGGGATAAAAAAGAGTGAATTTGGAGGACAGATATTACCTGGTTTCACGACCTATTATAAAACTATCACAATCAAGACAGTGTGGTGTCAACATTAGGGAAGACAACATATGAATGGAATATAGTAGAGAGTCCAGAAACAGACCCAAAAATATACGGACAATTTTCAACAAAGGTGCAAAGACAATTCAGTGGAGAAAGGAGGGTCTTTCCCACACACTGGGTGTCCACAGGCACACAAATGGAACTTGGACCCATACCTCTGACCATATACCAAACAATAACTCAAAATCGTAGACCTAAATATGTAGCCTAAAACTGTAAAATTTCTAGAAGAAAACAGCAGCAAATATTCGTAACCTTGAGTTAGGAAAAGATTTCTTAGTGACGACACCAAGAGCATGAACCATAAAAGAAAGTGGATAAGCTGGACTGCATCAAAATTAAATTTTTTGCTTTTCCAAAGCTTTACTAAGAAATGGACGATGAGCCACAGACCGGGAGAAAAGTCTTTGCCAAGCACATACCTGATGAAGGATTTACATCCAGAATATATAGAGAACTTCCTAAACCCCAAACAGGAAAACAAACCACCCAATTAAAAAAAAGGGGCAAAAAATATGAATAGACATTTCACCAAAGAAGGCACACCGATGGCAAATAAGCAGATAAGTTCACGTCATTCGTCATCAGGGAAATGCGAATTAGAGCCATGGTGAGGTGCCATGGTGCACCAATTAGAAAGTCTAAAATGCAAACGACTGGCCATCCCAAGGGTGGACGAGGTTGGGAATGAACAGGAATTCGCATTCCTTGCTGGCGAGAGGACGGATTGATGCCCACTTTAGAGAAACAGTCTGGAAGTTTCTCTAAAAGTCAAACATACGCCAAGCCCACGATCTGACCGTCGCGCTCCTAGAAGAAGAAAGCATTGGTCGATGGGAAGACGTGTACACAGGCGTTCTAGCAGCTTCATCTGTCATGGCCCCGGACTGGAAACAAAACAAACATGCACCGGGAGCTGAAGGGATGGACTGTGGACGTCCATGCCACGGGGGAAGGCGCAGTGAGCCAGGGCGTGCCACGGCTGGACCGGAGCTCGAGATCATTCGTGAAAAGAAGGGGGGCAAAACAGAGCATCTACCGGCTGATGCCATCTGTACGTTCTACAAGTGCAAACTCATCTGCGGTGATGGGAAGCAGGTGGTGGTTTCGGGGAGACGGCTGGGGTCGGGACGGAGATGGAGGAAAGGCAGGAGCAAGGGGTCCCGAGGCTCAGAAAGCCTTGGGGTGGTGGAGCCCCTGAAAAGGGACACGCCTAATACTTTGAGTTTTCTCTTGAGATATATATATATATATATATATAATTTCCAGAAACTTCCACCCATTTGGTACATTGCTATTCCAAGGAGGTACAAATCCTGAGGGAAAGAATTTGGCAGAGCACTGCCTCCCCGTCTGCGAGGGGTGGGGGGTTGCCCTGCCTGGCCTCCCGTCTGCCCTTGCCCAGCAGGGGCTGCCAGGGGCAGGGGCAGGCTCAGGGTCCCGGGACCACACAGTGGATTCAAAGCCTTCCGGGTTTTTGCCAAAGCCAGTCCTGGCCACACCCTCCCATCCCCCCACTGCACCTCCTCCCACTCTTGCCTGAAAGGCTGCAGTCTGGCCGGGCGGGGGGCGCGTCCCATTCCAGAGCTCTGTGCCCCCAGCACCCGGAGCCACAGCTCTGCAGCTGGAGAAGGAACCGTGAGGTGTGCTTCCTCCCAGAAAGGCGACTGTTCGGAACTTGCCTTCCACCTGCAGTCTGGGTCTCCCTGAGCAGGCTCCTGGGCTGGGGGGCTGGGAGGGCGCCATGGCAGTCGCTGGAACTGGCAGGGGACGGCAGGCAGGACCAGACATCCAAGCCAGAATGTCCCGGCAGCCGGAGCCTCTGCAGCACGCCCCGAGGTGGGAGCCGTCTGCGGGGCCCTGGCACGGACGGTGGATGGTCAGAGTGGGACCCGGGGCTCCCGCGGGGTTTGGAGCAGCAGGGGCTCGTGGCCTCAGCGCCGTGGCCCCCGCCGTCAGCCTGGCAGGGCCTTGCCTGGGCTCCTGGGACTGTGCTCCCCACCCTCGTGTGAGGCCCCAGAACGGGGGAAGCAGCCATCCGGCCGCAGACGGCGAGGAAGCCCGACCGAGAACGGTCCCATCCGAGGCATCCTTAGGTCGCTCTGGTCGCCGTGGAAATTCGACCTTAGGTGTTTAGTTGGGATTTATCGTTAGAGTGGAGTTGCGTCGCCCACAAAGACGTTCAGGTCCGACTTGCGGAACACTGACTGCCCCCGTGGACCGGATGCTCCACACCGGCAGCAGCCACGGTGTCACGTCCGCCAGGACGCCGCCGCCCGCCCGCACACGACCCGCCGCGGTAGGTGGCAGACGGCACCCGCAGGACCGCCCCACCGGGTCACCTGTGGATCGCAGGGCTCCTGCTGGCCCCCCGGGCGGCGCCCTGTTACTGCGCACAGCGCTCGGCCGGGACTGACCGCCGCCCCGAGCGTCCTCCACTCCCAGGAGCCGGCGGAGGGCGCGCAGGCAGGCCGCTGCTCAGGGAAGACCCCCGGCGCACTCCCGCCCCTCCCGGGCACCTCCCGGGCACCTCCCGGGCATCTCCCGGCCCCGGGAGACCCGCCCCCCGTGTGCGTGCGCGTGCCTGTGCGCGTGCGTGCGTGCGTGCGTGCGTGCGCTGGGGCGCGGGGACGGAAGGCGCCTGCCTCTCCGGGCTGGAGTGGACGTGGGCCTTGGGGCCACGTCGGGCACTGGTGGCTTTCCGCCTCCGCCACGCTTGTTTGCGGCTCGGAAGCTCCTCGGGATCCCCATGGGGCAGCACCCCGGGGAGGCCCACGCGGGCGGGGCGGGGTCGCCGGGGCAGCGGGCTCGCCGCCCCCCGGGCAGCAGTCTGCAAGAAAGCAAGGAGCACCCCCGCCCGCGTCCCCCGCCCCCGTCCCCCGCGGCCCAGGCCAGAGAGGAAGGGCCTGTCTGCGGACTGCGTCGCCGCCGGGCTGCCTGTGCCACAGGACACGCGCCCCCGAGCCGCAGACCTCCGGGGAGAAGACGCGCACGCGCTGTGGGCAGCCGCGCTGCTGGGCTCTCGCGACGGCCCGGGGGCGCGGTGAGGCCGTGAGGGGAGCGGGCCTGACCCCCAGGAGCTGCCGAGACGGGGCTGCCTGGCCCAGGAGGTCGGGGCGAGATGCGGCGGCTCTGGTGCCACTGGCCCCCGTCCTTAGTGTCACCTCCTGCGGGGTGGCCGGACGGTCCTTAGTGTCACCTCCTGCGGGGCGGCTGGACGGTGGTCCTTAGTGTCACCTCCTGCGGGGCGGCCGGACGGTGGTCCTTAGTGTCACCTCCTGAGGGTTAGCCAGACGGTTGTCCTTAGTGTCACCTCCTGCGGGGCGGCCGGACGGTCCTTAGTGTCACCTCCTGCGGGGCGGCCGGACGGTCGTCCTTAGTGTCACCTCCTGCGGGGCGGCTGGACGGTGGTCCTTAGTGTCACCTCCTGCGGGGCGGCCGGACGGTCCTTAGTGTCACCTCCTGTGGGGCGGCCGGACGGTCGTCCTTAGTGTCACCTCCTGCGGGGCGGCCGGACGGTCGTCCTTAGTGTCACCTCCTGCGGGGCGGCCGGACGGTGGTCCTTAGTGTCACCTCCTGCGGGGCGGCCGGACGGTCCTTAGTGTCACCTCCTGCGGGGTGGCCGGACGGTCCTTAGTGTCACCTCCTGCGGGGCGGCCGGACGGTCCTTAGTGTCACCTCCTGTGGGGCGGCCGGACGGTCATCCTTAGTGTCACCTCCTGCGGGGCGGCCGGACGGTCGTCCTTAGTGTCACCTCCTGCGGGGCGGCCGGACGGTCGTCCTTAGTGTCACCTCCTGCGGGGCGGCCGGACGGTCCTTAGTGTCACCTCCTGCGGGGTGGCCGGACGGTCCTTAGTGTCACCTCCTGCGGGGCGGCCGGACGGTCGTCCTTAGTGTCACCTCCTGAGGGGCAGCCGGACGGTCGTCCTTAGTGTCACCTGCTGTGGGGCGGCGGGACGGTAGTCCTTAGTGTCACCTCCTGAGGGTTAGCCAGACGGTTGTCCTTAGTGTCACATCCTGAGGGTTAGCCAGACGGTTGTCCTTAGTGTCACCTCTTGAGGGGCAGCCGGACGGTCGTCCTTAGTGTCACCTCCTGCGGGGCGGCCGGACGGTCGTCCTTAGTGTCACCTCCTGCGGGGCGGCCGGACGGTCGTCCTTAGTGTCACCTCCTGCGGGGCGGCCGGACGGTCGTCCTTAGTGTCACCTCCTGTGGGGCGGCCGGACGGTCGTCCTTAATGTCACCTCCTGCGGGGCGGCCAGACGGTCGTCCTTAGTGTCACCTCCTGTGGGGCGGCCAGACGGTGGTCCTTAGTGTCACCTCCTGAGGGTTAGCCAGACGGTCGTCCTTAGTGTCACCTCCTGACGGTTAGCCAGATGGTCGTCCTTAGTGTCACCTCCTGAGGGTTAGCCAGACGGTTGTCCTTAGTGTCACCTCCTGACGGTTAGCCAGACGGTCGTCCTTAGTGTCACCTCCTGAGGGTTAGCCAGACGGTAGTCCTTAGTGTCACCTCCTGAGGGTTAGCCAGATGGTTGTCCTTAGTGTCACCTTCTGAGGGTTAGCCAGACGGTTGTCCTTAGTGTCACCTCCTGAGGGTTAGCCAGACGGTTGTCCTTAGTGTCACCTCCTGACGGTTAGCCAGACGGTCGTCCTTAGTGTCACCTCCTGAGGGTTAGCCAGACGGTTGTCCTTAGTGTCACCTGAGGGTTAGCCAGACGGTTGTAAGCTGGCCACTTAGGGACAAGGTCCGGTATGACATGCTGTTGAGGCCCAGCCTGCGGCCAACAGTGCTCTGAGGGGCGGTGAGTCTGGGGGCTTCGGCTGGTGCGGCGCTGAGGCCAGCCAGTGTGCCATGTGCTGAGGGCCGGGGCGAGGGTCGGGAGGCCCGCTGTGGTGGTCCAGGTCGCCAGCGGAGAGGCCCCAGCTGGACAGCCGGGGGGTGCAGCCCTGAGGGTCACTGCCAGTCAGCATCCAGACTCACTCTGACCCCTCGGATGTGTCCCTGACGACCCGGGGGTCACCATCTGGTTGTGTCCATCCTACAGCCAAGACCTTCCTGTACTTGGACCGAGAGGCAGAGAGCAGCCAGGCGGTGACCACTCAGGCAGCTCCCGGTCCCTTTGAAGGTCCAAGCAAGTCCCGGGTCTGGCCTGGCCGTCAGGACTTTGGAACCAGAAGGGAAGCCCCACCCTTGGGCCAAGGTTTTCCTGCTCTTTGAAAGCATCTTTGTTCCAGGGTCCCACCTTCAGAAGCTTCCAGAATCAGCCCATCCCCCTCCTGCCCCAGAAGTACCCAAGATGGAGTGGGGACACAAGCGATTGGGGTCGGTGGTTGTTCGGCCTCCGGGAAGCTCTGATGATCTAGCTCCGTGGGACCACTCATGTTCCAGAACAGTGAACGGAGGCGGCCCCAGGTCCCCGGGCAGTGGGAGCACCGGCCCCCTGGGCCCTCCCCTGAACTCCCGCCCGCGCTGGGTTTGGGACCCATGGGACACACTGGCCCAGTGCCTGGTGGAGAGAGGCTGGTGCCTGTAACCTGCCCGTACGTGGGCACAGCCCTGCCAGTGGGGACACAGTGTTCTGCTCTGACCAGCCGTGCGGAGCCTTCTGCACGCCTGGCCTGAGTGCACGGGCCACCCCAGGGGCTGCTCTGTCCTTGCTGGAGCCACACGCATCTCACTTTCCCATTTGCGCTGCGGTGATGGACACAGAGCTGCCCAGAGCCCGTGCCTGGGGGCTGTGCCCGCCACAGTCTCCCGCTCTGAGCTCGCCCGTGGCTGGGCAGATACACCAGGCTGGCCTCCCACCTTCCGCCCACCTTCCGGGGCCCCTGGTCGTTTGTGGACATCTCGTGTGGAACACGTGGGGGACCGTGTTCTGGCAGCTTCCACGCGTACTGGCCCATCTGAGTCAGCTGCTCTCGGGCTGCAGAGCACATGTCTGCGGGTGAGTCCAGGGTGGGCCTCCCCACCCAGCCCTCCCGCCCCAGCCTGTAGTGCTCGGCGGCCCTCCTGCACCCACATCCGGGGGCGCCCAGCCCCTCCCACCTCTGGGGGCTGTTTGAACCTCACCGGAGGCCCCCTCTCATCGGCGGCTGATGACAGCCTCTGTGTCCCCATTCTCCTGCCCCTGGGAACAGCACCGGTGCACGGACACACATGTCCACATGAGCCCTGGTTACCTACACTGAGGACCCCACCGGGGGCGAGAATCGTAGCAGTGGTTCAGAGGTAATGAGCGGCACTCGTCTGGCATGGGGGTCTTGGTTCCGGGTGGCCAGGCTTGTCCGAGTCAGCCGGTGTGTCCTTTGTTGGGCTGGCGTTCCTGTGGGCCCGAGCCCGCAGCGATTTCTACCCCAACCTCTACCCCGATTTCTACTCCCAGGACGGAGTAGCGACCATGCTTTGTTGCCTTTGCTCACTTTTTCTCTATGCTTGTACTTTTATTTAAACCAAACTGTCCTGCACCATCCCTTACAAAATGCTTAATATCACACCAAAAATCAGTCCTTCTCGCCTCCCCCTGCGGCTCGCCTCCGCCTTGCAGGCTCCCTCTGGCCGCGGCGAAGCGCCTGGTCATGGACACATCCGTGCAGGCAGGGTGTGTGTCCACGGGGCTAGGGTCCACTCGCGGCAGCCTGCCCTTCGTGCCCTTTACCACTTACTTTGTCCCCCTGCGGTGGGTCACGGCATTTGCGCCGGGACATGAGTGTAAGTGTCTGGCTCGTCCTTTTCACCTGCTGCCTGAGTTTGCATGCGCCACGTGTCTCTCCATCCGTCACCTGGGCACCGACATTTAGGCTGCAGACAGGCCGCGTGGGCGTCCTCCTGTGTGCCTCCTGCCGTGACCTGGTGTGGGACTCTTGTCACTGGGCATGTGCACTCTCTGTTTTAGAGACGCAGCCACGTGGCCCTCCAACGCGCCGTCCAAGCTGTGGCCTGCTGAGCCGTGGGGATGGATGCTCTGGGCCCCTTTCTGGGGGCAGCTGCAAGGACTGCCATTTCCTCCGTGGGCAGGACAGGGCCAGCCTGGCTCTCGGCACGCCCTTGGAGGAGGCCACATGGCTGCCGTGGGGGGACTGTGTGCCCGGGCACCGGGGGGCTAGGGGACACAGATGTCCAGGGCCATGGGGCTGGACGGGGTGCCTGGGATGGGGACCCTGGAGCGGTCTGAGGGCTCCCAGCCCACCCCCTCCTGCAGCCCTCGCAGTGCTCTTCCCACCCGGGCCCCGGCTGTCCTGAGTCCCGACCGTTACAGGCAGCAGACGCGGGCCAGGGCCCTCCCTCCAGCTCAAGTGTGTGCCTGGTGGTGGGAAGGCCAGCACCACCTGGAGGCGGCGGTGCAGTGAGTGAAACCCCCCATCCCAGGCTGGGGAGCAACCAGGGCCAAGCCTCGCCTGCTAATTCTGCCCGGAGGAAGGTCCCGCGGGGATGCCCGAGGGCCAGTGGCCCGTGTCTCTCTGAAGCCCCTCTCGCCGCACTCTGGCGGCCCCGCTCCCCTCTGAGTCAGACACATTTGCCGTGGGAGGGCGGGGCCCGGGTGCTAGGGGTGCAGGTAGGGGGCTGGCGAGCGGGGTGATGGTGCCCGGACTCCCCCGGGCCTGGCTTCTGCTGGAGGGGCGTCTGCCATTCCTCCTGCTCACACGGACTGTGGGGTCCTGGGGAGCTGCGCAACCTCGGGCCCCAGTCTTCTACACAACGGGGCCACCAGTGGTCGGGGGCCCGGGTAGGAGTCAGAGGGGAAACTACGAAGGGTAGCTGCTATAGGGACTTTCTTAGGGTGCTTTGTTACGCACGAGCGTTGCCCCCACCCCAGCTGGGGTGTCAGGAGCAGGGATTCCTATGGTTGGTCGGGGGTCATTGGATGCGGTGAGCAGGACTGGACAGGCTCAGGGGAGATAGGCCTGAATGGCCCCTCCGAGGGGACTCTGCCGTTCAGGGCACAAAGCCCCCCCCCAGCTGTCTTCTTTGCACCCCCCCACCCCTCGGAGCTGCCCAGGGGCTCCCCAGGCCTCTTCCACCCTCTCCTTCCTGGAGCCAGACCCTGCTCAGTCCTCCACTCTGGGTCACCCTCAGACTGGACATCACTGCTGACATGCGCCCCAGCTCAGCCCCCACCACCAGGCCAGGCTCGGTGCCTGACCCCCTGCGACCCTCACGGCCCACTCGCCCGGTGCAGCTGCAGGACATTGTCCTCTGATTAGCGTGCTATCTGGAAACTTCTTCATCCGGAAACCTCTCCTGCTGGACTTGCCTGGGAACCTTCCCCCTTAAATCCCTTGCCTGCACCAGACAGCAGCCCCCGCCCGGCCTCCCTCAGCTCCCCCCCCCTGCCCCCCAGTCCATTCCCAGTCAGTCCCCTGCCTGGCATCTCGTCTCCTACCCCTGGCCTGGCAGCAAGAGGAGGTGGAGCTGGCCCGGGCTCATCAGCCTTGGGCTCTGGGCCTCATCCGCCTCCCTTCCTGCAGCCGGGTGACCTGTCCCCGCATTCCTTTTTGCCCACCCTCTATTAGATCTTTGGCTCTCACCCTTGCTGCCCCGGGGACGTCATGCACCGCCCCCCCCCCCAGCCCTGATGTTTTCCCCAAGTCCTAGGAGAGCCGTCTACACCACGTTCTGTGTTCTCTTGTCCCCCTTGGGCAGGAGGGGCCCCCATCGCTGGAGGAAGTGCGTGGGGCCAGTTCTCAGCTGACCCACATGTCCCCTCCCCTGCTCTGGGGTCTCTGGTTCTTGCACAGGCTGCTGGACTGTCCCCGTGCTTCCCACTCCCCCCTCCAGGGCTCGTCCACAGGCCTCCCTCTATCTACACAGGCGACCAGGACCCCTTGCTCCTCCAGACATGGACTTCAAATCCCGTGTCTGTCCACAAACAACCCCCACATTTCTGTCCCCAGCTGGGACCCCGGCTCAGCTGTTCATCATGCCCGTCCCCACTCGGGGGTCTCAAGGGCGCCCCACCTCAGGCCCAAACCACCTGGTTTCTCCCCGTCCCTGGAAGCCCGCTCCTCCGCTGGCCTCCTGTCTCCACTGCCCCCTTTCCTGAGTGCTTGAGTCCGGAGGCCCCACCTCCCCTGCCCCCCTGCTGCCCAGAGCCCTCTGAGCTCCCTTTTGCTTTCAGATAGACTTTTCTTTAAGATTTATGGAAAAATTGTAAAGACAGTACTGAGTTCCCACGCAGTCTGCACGCGGTTGCCCCTGCGGCTGACATCTCCATGGGCTTTGTGTCGATTGCTGAGCCGGTCTGGGCACATTGACCGACGTGGGGTTGATCACAGTGGGGGACGCTCGGAGCTCCCCTTGGGCACTTGATGCCCTCATCTGAGAATCGGCCACTTCTCAGGAGCCTGGCTCCTTTTCCTGGAGGATGGCTCGAGAAAGCCAGGTCCGGGGCTGGACGTGCTCATGGTACGGGGCGTCCCGGCTTCTAGGCCCCGTCAGCTGGCAGAGCAAGACAGGCCTGACCCGTGTGCACGCAGATGTCCAGAGCTACTTCTCTGAGTACAGTCGTATCTTGATGAGCCAAACATGGGTTCCGACTCTTGTCTCTGACCTAACCCATCCCCGTGGGTCATTCTGGCCTCTCCCCTTGCTACCCTGTAAACTCAGATAGTGTACCACAGGTCAGGGCCTACTCAGAGCCTCCCAGGGCCTGCCACATGCCCAAAGCGCAACTTCAGTGGTGTTTTCTGATTGAATTCACTCTGGCCTGCAAGGATTTGAGCTCTGCAGGGGCTGCCAGTCCTCAGCCCCTTCTCTGCAGCCACACATTCTTTATTACTGAGCCTAGAGCACATGGGCTTCTTTCCTGCCTCAGGACCTTTGCACACGACACCTGTTTTCTGGATGGCTTTTCCCCAGATTCCCACAAGGCTCACACCCTCAGTTCATTTGGTCCATTTGGCCTTATTCCGGCATCACAAGTGAGGTTTCTTGTCCCGTGTGCCCTCAGCAGCTCATGGGCCCTGCACGCACCCTCATTCTGCCGTACATCCCTCCTTCGCAGCCCCTGCCAGTGCTGTCATCCTGTTTATTTATCTTTTGTTTAATTACTCAGCCCTTCACCTTGGCAGGATGCTAGGGAACTGACTCATTATTTGACAACTGATAAGGGGACAGAATCAAGAATTTATCCTGTCTTTCCTGGCAAACAAAACAATGAGGGACAATTCTTTCTAAGAAAGTCAGCTAACACAAGTGAAATAAACAATGGAATTAAGATACTGCCATTTTGCCACTTCCAGTGAAATACGGATATGGTGCATGGTCCTAGTGGCTCCCGGAGTGAGGAGGTGACCGGGCTGTGGGGGCCCTCATGATGGATCGGGGCACGCCAACCCCATCCAGACCCCATCCAGATCCCCATCTGGCTAGTCGCAAGGACAGGGACAGCCAGACGCCGTGCGCCGAGGGATGGCACAGACCCCCTCCCACCCCGGGGTTGACCAGAATAAGACGCAGCCTCCTGGTGGAATCCCTGGTTTCCAGAAGCTCAGAGGACAGAGGATTGTCCTGGCTCCTCCACGAGGGCCCCTCGGCCACATCCACGTGGAGCAGACCAACCACCCCCTGCTGACCTGGAGTGAACCCGATTTTAATAAGCCCTGCATAGCAACAAACAAAAGCTCTCCTAAAGCATTCCTGAGACATAGGGGAACTGTGAACTCTGAGAGTATGAAGGAATTACTCATTTCACTTCTGGGTGTGACTATTTGTAAAGAAAGAGCTGTCTTTTGAGATGCTTGTGCAGCGCTCTGGGGGGGCTGGCCTGGCGTGGGGGATTTCCTTGGGCCTAACCCGAGCTGGGCTGTGGGTGGGCTGTGGCCAGGAGCCCCTGGCCATCAGTCACTGGTCGCTGTTGACAGGGCCTGTGGAGATGACAGGCTTTTCTCTCCACGTTAGTCTCTGTCTGACGATTTCCTAATAAAAAGCCAAACATCAGTCAATCAATCAACAGGTGGATTGTCCATCCCATCATCACCGCTGGTTAAGAACGCCACCGAGTCCTGTTGGGTCCCCAGAAGGATCAATGTAATACCACTTAAATTCTGGGAAAACGTTAAAACAAGCAGAGCTATAGGCTAGGAAGGCTTAAAAACAAGGACAAAAAGCAATACAAAATGAGAGTCAATGCTGATGTTTTCGAACCTGTTTTCATGCGACGGAAGCCATAATCTTGGTGATGACGTTTTGTATGTATTGTCTGCTGTGCAAGAAGCTTGACATGTTGGGCAGCTCCTTCTCGCTCCACCCGTACCCGCGCAAGGGGACCCACTTAACGCTTATCACCAAACCTTGAATGGCCAAGAAAAGTATTTCGAAGTTCCCTTTATTTTTATATTAAGTTTGAGAAGTAAGGCATTAAGAAAATACAAGGATGCCGTTTCACATTCCTACTTAACATTTCTCCACGCGCTTTTGGGACTGGTTGCCACCCTCTTCATCTTCCCGTTTGTTCAGGGTGCTGGGCCGCTGGGGTGGGTGCTGATGGGTGCTGGGCTGGCAGAGGCCAGGCTGGAGCAGCGGATGGGCCGGAGGGGGTGGCAGTGAACCTCTTCTGAGTGCTTCCTCCAGCCCGGGGAGTGGGCAGGGAGGTGCGGGAAGCCGCACAGAGGTGCCCCTGGGGTCATGGCCCCTCTAGGGGGGACTGGAGCCCGCGGGGCAGGATGGCAGCGGCGGGCGCTGTCGGCCGGCCACCTCCCTGCACAGAGATCCGTGGGGGCCCCAGACAGAATGTCCCCACTGCAGCTGGGAAGCCCACGGGCCGCTGCTGCTCCGACCACTTTTGTTGTTTATTTAGGTTTTTCTTCTTTGAGCTACAGAAACGAGCTTGAGAAAGGAGAGCTCTGTGTCTGTGGGACCGTGGCAGGGGTGACCGCATCTAGGCGGGCTGGGCCAGGACCGCCAGCCCCCCTGCCACCCCCACGGGCTGCCCCCCTGCTTGAATTTCTGGCCTATCGTGGACCTGTTGTTCAAAAACAGCTTCGTCGAGGGAGAACTTATCTCCCATGAAATCCACCTGTTTTAAGGGCGTCATGCGTGAATTGTGGTAACTTCACCAAGTCGCGTAGCCACAAGCGTGATCCACGGAGCATTTCCATCACTGTTTTCTGTAAAAGAGACAGATCCTCGTTTGCGATCCCCTGAAGGCAGAGCTGGGGACAGGGACTTGGGCGCAGGCGGGTTCCTTGGAGGGGACCCCAGGAGGGCGAGACGGAGGGTCTCTGCAGGGGCTCCCCGCTCTGGGCACCTGGGCTCCGAGGATCGACCTCGCAGGACTGACCCTGCAGGGGTCCGGGCCCCCGACGGTAGTTGGGGCAGCACACGGAGGCCTCTTCCTCACCCGCTCGCCGGGCTGTCCCGGGCAGTCCCCACCGCTGGGCGGCGCACACCTTCCCTGTCTGATGCTGCCCTTCACTCACCAGCCTCCCCTGCCGACAGACATGTAGACTGTTTTGGGTTTTCTCTCCCAAACACTGGCTACAACGATGGCCTTTGAAATGTATCCACAGTAAGAAGGGGGGCCGGAGGCCTGCAGGGCACGCGAGCACCCGAGCGTGTGAGCGCGTAGTGACGCTCTGGGCCGGTGTGAGAGACCCGGGTGGCCACCGTGCAGAGCACAAGGCACGGCCTCTCTACAGGGAAGGCCCCAAGATGGGGACATGGCGAGGCCTCGAGATGCTGACTTTTGGGGTCCATCTGCTCGGCTTCCTCCTGGACAGGTGAGGGCCGGCAGAAGCGCAGGTGGGGGAGTCCTCAAATCAGGGGAAGGACCCATGGGACGGGGGGTGGCTGGTGCACAGGACCAGCTTGCCCAGTGGAAGGGCGGAGAAGTGCAGACGTTGTCTGAGACCCTCCCTTGACCCAGACCAGCAGGTGCCTCTGGGTCACAGAGCGCAGCGCAGGCCAGGTGGCCCTTCTCAGAGGTGCCCGCCCCTGCTGTGGGTCCCACCTGTGTTCCTGCTGGGGGCGGGCCTCGCCACTGTGCCTCAGGCGGGGTGCCGCTCATCCACATCCGAGGGCTCACTTCGCTCACAGCAGGACTGTGGGGACAGGCGCGGGTGCCACGGCCCAGGGAGGCTGGCAAGACAGGTGAACTGTGGGTCCTGCCCACCTCCTGTCCCACCCTTGTGTCTCCGGGGTGGACTGGTGTGGGACTCCCTCAGGCTCTCTCGGGCTCTAGGAAGTGCGTAGCCTGGCTTGAGCCGACTCTGCAAGGTGCGGGTGGGGTTTCAGGCTGAACAAGCAGGAGCGGAGTGAAGAGAGAGAAGGTGGCTTGGGGTGCTGGGGCTTGGGGTGCGCCTGGTGGACGTTGGCTGCCCCCGTTGCGGCCATGGCTCCAGCAGGAAGGGGTGGCGGGGAGGGACTGTAGCGGGAGCTGCCGGTGCCCGGGCCAGCCTGGGTGAGGACAGCCCAGGGTGCTCACGGGACCCGGACCGGTCAGTCAGCCAGCTCCAGGAATTCCCTGTCCTGGGGCTATTGGGCACCCTGGAATACGACTGGGTGAGTGGGGTGCCCACTGAGAGGGGGAGGTGGATCTGGGCACCCGGAGGATGGGTGCGAGGCGGGGGAGCTGGAACCAGCCACGTGGAGGCCGAGGATCAGGTGGCCGTGCTGCTTCCCAGGTTTGCCTCTCGGGGCGGGGGCTGCTGAGGGGGCCAAGCTTTGACTCCCCACTGGTACATGGGACTCGGAGGGCTGGGTTGTGCTTCTGAGCTGGACTTTTCTCCCAGAATCTAAATCCCCTCCTGTCTCCATGTATGGGAGGGCCAGGGTATGGGAGGATGGCTGGGCAGGACCAGGAAAGCAGCATCAGCGGTGGGGACAAGAAAGGACCGGTGATCACACTGGAGCTTAGAGCCAGAAGCTGGAAAGCCGAAGGCCAACAGACCACCCAGCACCTGCACGTCAGCACCCTCCAGGACTAACAGAGACCACGGAAGAGCACAGCAAGGAAGAAGCCCAAACCACGGACGCCACCCAAGATCTGGCCAGCACCCACTGCTGCCCCGTGCACCCAGCAGGTGCAGGGGCAGGAGGAAGTCATCTGTCATCCTACGTGGGTCCTCAGTGGGAGGGAGATGGGGCGTTTCCGGGCTTGCAGGGTGACAGCCAGGACGCATCAGATGCCACCCGGCTGAGAAAAGTGAGCAAGGCTGTGGGACAAGGCAGGACTGATCACAGCCACACACAGGGCTTATGCTGGTTGAAAAGGTAGAACAAAATTTCTAGGCAACAATCCGAAGGTGTTGACAGTGTCGGGGAGCAGCCGTGCCCCGCCCGCCCCCCACCAGCCAGGGTCCTGGGGACCCGCTGTCTCAGGCCCCCTCCTGCCCTTGACTGGGGACTCACGTGGACCCCAAGCTTTGACAGTCACGGTCAAGCTCTGCTGTGAGGAATGACCTTGAGCCTCTGACCTTCGTGGACACTGGGGGAAGTCGCACATGGGCAGGGTGACTCAGCAGGGTTGGCGGTAGGTGGGGGACACTCGTTGGCCATGGGCAGCAGAGGGTCTAGGACAGGACCCCTTGCAAGGCAAAGACTGCCTTGAGGCCTTTCTTGACTTTAAAAGCTCAAGAAGGAGCAGCTTAACCTCTAGTATTGAGGGTGGACACAGTAGCCCACTGGGGTCAAGCACCTGGGACCCAGAGTGGGCAGACCCTGCCCCATGGGGCCCCTCACAGTCCCGAGCGACCAGGGCTGCTCCCCTGGACTCCAGCATGCTGACAAACCCAGATGCTCACTTGCACACCTGGGATTCGAGATTCAAGCACCACCGCCACCCCAAGCCCCTCGTGGTCCTCCGGGGGACACGCACCATCCACCCCCCTGGCTTGAGCTGTCTCCCTGGGCCACGCCATCGTCTGCAGGGTGGGTTCCATCACCACCACTTGCGCGATAAAGATTCACCCCACATGGCAAATCAGCCAAAGGCTGTGCCATCTGTGTCCAGTCTGAGGTTAATGGGGGACATTTCTGCTCGGTTCGGGCGTCCTCTTGTGGACGGTGGTCCCGGGAGGCCCAGCAGAGGGAGGAATCCGCTCCCAGCCCCTTTGCCAGATGTGGAAGCTCTTCTCCCCACGCTCCCCTAGCCCAGCACCTGGGACCAGCGCCCGGGCCTAGAGCCCCTGCCGTGGGGATGGGGGTGCACCTGGGGCGGCCGCCCAGGGTGGGGGCTCAGAGTCCAGGGTGCTGCCACGGCCCAGACCTGAGAGCAGGGTGGCGCTCCCTCCCTGGGAATGCAGGGCGGCCGGACGCAGGCCAGGGCTTGTCTGCGGGGAAGATTGGGCACGGAGTGTGCCCTGGGTGTGGGCATTTCCGCACGGAGGCTGGGGCTTCTCTCCTTGGAAACTGCGTCACCCTCCTATAATCCGGGCCTGGCTCTGGAGACAGTGACTCACGGGGTCACACCGGTGACCCGGCACTGTCACACTTGGGCTGCCCAGGATCTGCCTGAGCCTGGAGCTGACCCCCCTTCCTGCGCTCAGGGACTTGGGCCTCACGTGGATGGCCCACGGCCAACCCGGGCCTGGAGCCAGCAGCCCTGCCCTACCTGGTGGCGGAGCTCGGAGGGAGCTTTGGGGCCCGGTGGAGTTTGAGAGTGACTGGCACCCCACCCCTGACGGTCCCGGGGCTTGGCCAGGGCTCTGGCCTGGGGAGCTGTGTGTGACTATGTCACTGGGGGCCCCACGGGCTTGTCCCTCTGATGGAAGGGAAAGTCCCTGGTCATGGAACCCCTGGGCCAACAGGTTTCCTCACTTGGGAAATGGGGTGACGACAGAGCCTGTCATGAAGGCACACACCGAGTGTTGGCTCGGTCTGGCATGTGGGGACACTCCCAGCTGTGAGCAATCCCATGGTGGCCTTGGGCAGCAGGCGTGTGCTACCTCCCCACGTGGGGTCACTCGCCTGCCTGTCCGTGGGACCCTACAGCCCCTGACCTGGCCCAGGAGCCTCTCTGACCCCCACCAGGGTGCCGCCGTCACCTCCCCAACCCTCTCTCCTCCCACCTTGTCCCACCGCCCCGCCGTCATGAGCTCGCCTGTGGACTCTCCATCCCAGACCACAGCCCTAGAGCTGGGTCAGCGCCTGCCAGGCCTGCACCCCGACACCCGCACGCCCCTCCCCACCCTCCCTCTGCCTCCAGGGAGCCGGGGACCTGCGTTTCCTTCCTGGCTCAGCCCCTACCTGCTCCTGGGCCCCCACGATTTTCCGAGTCACGCAGGCTCCTGTTCAGCCTCGTCCCCCGCTGACCAGGTGTGTGGTGCTGGGCAGGCCGTGGTGACACGGGGACGTGGGGAAACTGCAGGCATGGGGCTGCCAGAGGCTGATGGCGCTGGAGCCTCCAGGCAAACGAGGTGTCCTGTTCTCGCCCCTTCTGTGGCCTGGTCCTGGGCAAGCACCTGCTGCTCCAGAATCCCACCTCACGGCCTCCTCGCGGGGCTGCTGTGGGCGGTGATGGTCGGGTGTGTGTGAACCCCGCAGCCTGGCGCTGGAGGCCACAGGGGCACCTGTCGGACCTCCGTGTGGCCCGGGCGTCCTCCCGTCCTCTGCCTCCGGGCCCCCCTCCTAGCTGCGCCTCCTCCACGGAGCTCCCGTGTGTGCTCACAGGGCTCCCCACACCCGCGTGTAATGCGCTGTGGCCTCTGCCGCCTCTGGTCTAGGGCTGACACTCCCATCCCTGCCCTTCGGGAGGGGCACCCCCAGCCCCGGCATCCTCCGCCGGGAACGAGACAGACTCCAGAAGGTTCTCCGCACAGTCTACAACCGGGCCTCCAGCAGGTGATCTGAGAGGAACCAGAGCTGCAGGCCGGGCAGGGCCTTGACCTTGTGGCCAGAGGCTTCCGGGGGGCACAGAGAGCGTGCGCTCCATTAGCCCTTCCAGCAATGAGGGGGCTGGCTGGAGGAGAGGACCGGTTCCCGCACTTGGACCACTGCCTGCAGGCCCAGTGGTGCCTCTCGATGCCGAGAGGAGGGGGTGACGAGGCTGCGGCCCCCGGACCCCGCAGTGTCTCCAGGTCAGGCAGCGGGACCGGGGAGGCGGGGGCCACAGGCATCATCGGGTCAGGCAGCGGGACCGGGGAGGCGGGGGCCACGGGCATCATCAGGTCAGGCAGCCGGTGGACCAGCCGGCCTGGTCTCCCTGAGGGCGGGGCCTGGTCGCCCACCCCCCAGCGCCCGGTGTGGACATGCGGGGCCGTTGCTGCGTCGGGGCCTCAGCTCCTGACAGCTACTGGGTCTGACATTCCCGGGCAGGGGGAGGGATCCCACGGAGGAGGCTTGGACGGGTGAGGATGACGCAACTGTGCATATGCCCTCATGCCTTTTCTTCTTAGAACAATCTCCCCATCGTGGGAGTATGAGGTTGAATCATAATGTTTTTAAGTGTGAATATTTTAGGGAGGGGCCCTTGTTCTGAGGTTCAGGGACTTCTCTGCCCTTGTAGATCAGCCAGCGTGTTCAGGAGCCAAACACGGAGGCCCACAGGGGACGCGGGAGGTGCAATCCCAGAGGCCGGGCGGAGTGGAGGGCCTGAGCTCTGGGGTCCATCCTCCCTGCCCACGGCCCTTTCCCGCGGGTCTCTGGGCCAAGGCCTGTGGAGGGCTTTCTCCTTGGGCTTATCGGCCCATCGGCCCATTTAGGTAATGACACTTCCTGCCCGTTAATCTTGGCCGAAATGAAGTCAGCTCCGCACCGATCTGGCCAGAAGCTTGCAGAAGACTTCCTATTTGGGGAATAGAACAGAGCTGGGCCTCTGGCCCGTCGAGGAAGTGGAGAGCCCAGCTTCCCGAGCAGCAGGCAGGAGAACAAACAGGGACAGGGCGCCTGAGCGCCGCCGAGGGCCCACGTCAGAGCGCGGCCTTCCTGGGCTGGAAGCGGCCGGCAAGCCCTAGTGTTGACATCCTGGCCCCGCAGACCCTGCCAGTAGGAAACGAGGGGGAGGGTGTTGGGCTGGTGCTTTTCTGGTGGACTAGTTGGGAGGCCTGGCCCCGGCTAAGGCTCCCCTGACCACCCCAGGCGTGTCCTGGTGCTCTCGGCTCTGCAAGTCTGCTGGACGCTCCCCTGTGGCGGGCCTAGGCCACGGCCTCCCATCTGACACCTTGCTTCTCAGCCTCTGGGAGGCACGTGGGGTGCTGTGCCCGTGAGCTCCTGGAACCCCTTTGCTGAGCTCGGCTCACGGGCTCCAGTCCCAGGCTCTACAGCGTTCTCCCCCCCGGGCCTGGGGGATCTGACCCTCTGGTGGGCGCCGAGCGGCAGAACCGGGGAGAAGCCAAGTAGCTCTCCCTCCCTCCGTCTCCAGCTGCATCTCTACGCTCCGAGCTTTGTCAGCAGGGCCCTGGGCCTTGGGCACTGGAGCACCCCCTCCTTCTCCTGTCCCTCCAGCCTGGGGCATGGTGGGTCCCCGAGCACTTGGCATCCTGTGCTCACTGAGGGCTGCCTGAAGCCCCTCTCGTTAATGCCCCAGGAGCCCTTCACGATGATGGAGACAACTCGAGGCTAGCCAGCTTCCCTCTCTTCAGGCAGGGCAGTCCTTGAATGTGTCTGTAGTGTCCCCAAGGCCCCCACGGGTGAACCCCACCTCCTGCCCTCCCCCACTCACCTCCCACATAAACTGTCCTAGAATCCTGCCTCAGCATCTGCTTCTGGGGGACCCACCCCAGCCAGCCTCCCACTCGTGCCTCACCATCCCCTGCTGGGCCTCTCAGGGGTCCCTCACTAGACCCCTCAAGCATCACGGTCCAGGGCAGAGGGTGGGCCTGCCTCTTGGCCAAGCCACCGCTTGCTCTCTGATCCTGAGACTGGGGGCAGGGAAGGAAGGTGGAGCTGGAAAGGGGGGTGCATCGGGAGGTGGGGGCAGGCTGGGTGCTTTGGCCAGTGCTGCAGGGAGCTGGTGCAGACTTTCCCTTTGCCGGCTTCCCTGGGACGATGGGGCCTGCTTGTTGCACAAAGCACTCCTTACGTAAGTGGCGTGAAGATACATGAAAAGCCCCGGGCAAGTCAAAACAACCCTAAATGGGCAGGGATCCCAGATGGACAAACACCGGGAACGTGGTGAGTAACTGGTCGGAAAGCCCCGGCTGGCAGGAAGGGGACTCTGGGTGGGGTGGCCCTGGAGGAGAAAGTGGTTGGGCAGAGGGACGGACGCAGAGGCCTCCGCTATGAGCCTCCAGGTGGCTGCCCCAGCCCTGCTCCAGCCGCCGGCCTCAGCCTCCTACTGTGGGCCTGGCGCACGCACGTGGCGGACTGGCTGTCATAACCGGGTTGGGGAGGTCAGCGCAGGCCCCTCTCTTCACCCCTGGAGTTGGGGCCCACAGGGATCCTGGGACATCCCATCCTGAGGTCCTTGACTTGGTGACATCTGCAAAGACCCCTTTTCCAAATAAGGCCTCATTCACAGGTTCCAGTGGTCAGGACCTGGGCAGAGTTTGGGGGACCACCATTCACCCCACTCCAGTTGGCAGGGGAAGGCGCCCGTTGAATCTCCTGGCTCTACTGTGAGCTGGGGAGGCTCCTGGAGGCGTCCAGATGTGGTGAAACCAGCCGAGGTCAGGACAGCCTCTCTGAGCCGAGCTCCTGCCCTAGGAGCCCCATCCCAAACAGACCTCCACCGCCCCGCCTTGAGCTCCTTCCCTGTCCCACCCCCTGCCTCGCTGGGGCATCTCCCAACCCCCCCCAGAACACCTCCATCGAGGCTCTCCTTGTCCCCCCAACTTCTCTGGATGGGGGCTGAGCCCGCCGGCCCTGGCCCCGGTGCCTGGGTGGGAACTCAGGGGTATCCAGGCCTCTTCTGAGTCTCAGAGGCAGTGAGGACGGGGCAGCGCGGGGTGGGGGAACAGAAAGGTGGGAGGGGCTGGACTCCCCCAAACCCTAGGGGCTTAACACAGGCTGTAGCTGCCCCGCCCCCAGCTCTGGTCCCCAGCACCCCCAGGCCTCCTGCAGGCAGCCCACCTCCAGTTCCTCCAGCCCATCTGATGCCCTGGGGCTTACAGGGACCCCGGGGAGCACAGACCCTGGGAACCCAACGAAGAGGGTGCTGTTTGTTTTACACTGAGTTCCGCTGAGGGGGCCGCCTTCACCCGCGCTGTGCTCCCTGGGGACAAGCTGGGTGCCCTGAAGCCCCCGGGGCCCCCACTCTGGGGCTGTCCCAGATGGCAGATGCAGAAAAATAGCTCCATCTTTCTAAGCCACAGGCCTCTTTTTTGGGAAGCCGAACCCCATCTTCCGGCTTCCTGGGACCCAGCCCCCAGACAGGTGGAGGTTTGCGGCTTGTGCACACTGGCCGTGCCCCGCTTCCCACTGCTGTGTGGCCCTCACAGCTCCTGTCCCCTCTGGAGACCCAGTGGGGTGCAGAGCTCATGCTCCCCTCCGGCCTCACACTGTCCCTTCTTAGGGCAGTATCTTTACCCAGGGTGGTGTCCACGGGTCAGCCAGGCCCTGCTTACCAAGAGGCCCTGGGGTAGCCGCCTGCGGGTGGGAGAGCCCAGGCCTGGCCTCGGGTGTGCTGGACCCCTTCCCAGCCCCCCAGCCCCCCTCCCGGTCCCAACTTTCTTCTCCAGCTGGAAGGGAGTCTGGACATTTCACCCCCAGCAAATGGCCAGGCAGGGAACGTTCTCACGCAGCCAAAAATGACTCAGGATGGAAAGTGGGGGTGCTCACAGGGGCCGCCTGTGCTTTCCAGCTCTGCAGTGGGAACCCACTCTTGTCCCCACCACAGTGGAGGGGCACGGGGCCCCAGGATGCTGCTCCCCCAATGGGGGAATGAGACGGCACCCACCTGGGGGTGATAGGGCACCCCCAGGGCAGTGGCCAGAGACCCATGGGCCCCTAAACAGCACCACTGCCAGTTTCCCAGGGTCCTGAGAGCCCACTGTGATTCTAGTCTGGATTAAAGCTGGCTCACTGTCCATCTCCTGCTGCTCTGGATCCTCTTCTAGAACATACGTGCTGTAGAGCTGACCCCCTCGTTCCCCACATCGTGTTCCTCTGGATAATGTGATCGCTGATTCGCTGTGGAATGGTTTTCCGAAAACACAGGCTGGTTGTCATTTTGTACTCTGACGTGTTTAACCATTGCCACCGATGTGCTCGTGGGAGCAATTGGGCTTCGTCTGACGTTTTGCTCATTTTGTTCATCCCCTCTGGCTCCGTCCCTCCGTTCCCTTTTCCTGCTTCTTCAACATTTTGTCGTATTCCATTTTAGCTTCGCTGTTGGCTCTTTGGCTTTGCCTCCGTGTGTCTTTGTGGTGGTGGCTTCGAGCCTGTGAAGTTCTGCCCTCCCCTCCCACGCTCTGCTCAGCCTCCGTGTTACCACATCTGATAACACATAGGAGCCCCCGGCCACCTCCCCCTTCCTCTTTAGAGACATTGTCCCACTGACTTCTGCTTCTGTGTTGTTTGAAAAGATGTTTGCACTTGTTTATTTTGTGCCTGATTTCTTTTTCATTAATAGTCTTCTTTAGAGAGTAGATTTAGGTTTGCAGAGAAATTGAGCAGGAAGTCCAGGGAGGTGCCTCCGCTCCCCCCTCCCCTGCTCAGAGCACCCCCCACCTGCATTCAGAGGCACACTTGTCACAGTTGCTACATTATGACTATTAACGAAAACCACAGCTTACAGTAGGGTTCACTCTTGGTGTTGTATGTTCTGTGGTTTGGACTCATGTATAATGACACAGAGTAGCTTCGCTGCCGGAAACTCTGCCCACCCCCCACCCCCTCCCCCAGCCATCTTTTTTCTGTCTGTCGTTCTGCCTTTTCCAGAATATCTGTGTTGGAAGCACACTATGCAGCCTTTACGGACTGACTTCTTTTACTTAGCGATGTGCCTTTCAGGTTGTTCCGTATCTTCCTGTAGCCTCTGTGGTTTGGAGGAGAAAGCGATGGTCATTTGAATTGGTCTTCCCAATAGGTAATGCATCCCTTTTCTCTCGGGTTCATGAGATCATGGAGGGGGGTTTGCTGGGCAGATTGTTTGCAATGTGGCTGGGCATCATTTTTTTTGAGTTTAGCCTGTTTGGGATTTGCTGAGTTTGTTAAAACTGTACATTTGTCTTTCCCCCAGTTTGGGACATTTTCTGCTATTATCACTTCAACTATTTTCCTGCACTGTTGTTTTCCCTCCTTTACCCCGCAACTCCTGTGGCATGAACGGTGGACCTCTTGCTACCGTGCCACGAGTCCCTAAGCTTCTGTTCATTTTCTTTTTCAGGCCGAGTTTTCCTCTGTTGCATAGGTTGGAAATTTTCTCTGGATCTCTCTGTAAGTTCAGTCCCCTTTCCTGCCACGGCCGTCCTGCTACTAAGCCCACCTAATGATTTCTTTTTTTAATTTCAGATATTTTATCTTTCAGTTCTACAGTTTCTATTGAGTTGTTTTTTGTAGTTTCTATTTCTCTGCAGAGAATTTCTATCTTTCCATTCACTTCAAGTGTATTTCCCTTTACCACGTGGAGCACAGTTATAACAGGTGTGTCAGAATCTTTATCAGATGATTCCAGCATTGGGGTCATGTTGGGGGACAGGGGGGCTGTGGATTGTCATTCTCTTGAGCATTTTTGTGGCTCCTTGTACGTCAAGTAATTTTGGATTCCTTGGATTGTCCTGAATATTTTCAATATTATGTTGTATAGGCTCTGGGTCTTGTTAAAAATCCCCTGGAAAATGTTGACTTTCTTTTTTATTTTACAGCTGCAAGCAATGGGTCCAGCTGGGTCCAGACCACAGTTCTGTGTCACCCGCTGTGGGCCGCGTTTTCCGCCTCAGTTCAGCTCTCGGGGCCTTTGCTGGGCTGTGCTGGGTTGTCTTCTCCAGCTCTTCTCTGTCCTGGATTTCTCCCAACAGGACCCCTTTCCTGCTTCTTCTGTTCAGAAGGGCGGAGTCCCCCTCAGAGTCGTAGCTGCTTGTACCCCCACTGCCGTGATGCCTGGAAATGCAGTGGGCTCCCCACTCCTTCACCAAGACCAGAAGTCCACACCTGAATGTCATGGTCACTGGTGTGGCTGGTACGAGATTTTCAGGCTGTTATTCCTCCATTCCTACTGATAGCAAGAAATGTAATCTTAATCAAACCTGGGAAAACTATATCATTCATATCTTAAAGCATTACATTTGGGATTATCTTCTCCCCTGACTCGCTGGTGAAGAGGGATAGGATGGTCAGTGGGCGACTCTGGTGGGTTTCTGGGCTTCCCGGACATAGCTGTGGGTGAGGGGCTGCCAAGGTTCAGCCTCCCAAACACCAGCTCTAGAGGCAACTCCTTGGGCAGGGCTGCAGCTGGGAGGCGTTTGAGTCCAGTCACAGAGCTGCCCCCAGACCACAAACGCCCTCGTCACACTCTCCGTGGCTCTCTGCCCCTCCCAAAGTCCCGCAGAGTCCAGAGAGCAGCGGGTGGCCAGGAGACAAGCTCCTGTGTTCGGCTGAGCTTCGGCCCCGCTCACCTGTCTGGCTGGGTGCGCGGGACCTGCAGACATCCCGCTGCCCTCCTCTCCCCGTGGGTTCCGTCCCACACTCTGGGACAATTGTGGGGTTTGGCCCAGCCCATCATTTGCCCTGAATCTGGGGGGTTAGTGCCATGACAGGGACAGGTGCTCTGCCTGTCCTGTGGCCCAAGATTTGTGTATGTTTTCATATAAATCCTATCAGTAGTGGTTAAATCATTACATAACCACCCTCCATCCCTGCCCAAGTCCTCCCACACAATGGGAGCTCCCGACAGATGGATCATGTCTGCATGGCTTCATGTCCTACCGGGCATGTTGGGGTTCACATGGGGCGGGCTCCCGCCAGCTGGTCTCTTGGGAGCGTCAAGGATGTCCTTGTCATTTTGGACATTAAACACATGTTGGGGTGGTGATGGGGATTCAGAAGCTGAGCTCCAGACGGCGGTAGGAAGCGGACCCTGCGTTTGACCGTGGAAACACGTCAACCCGCAGAGCTGCGTCCATCTCCTGCCTCCGTGGGAGGGGATATGGGCGGTGCCGTGCTGAAGGAGCTGCAGACCGAAGCTGGCTGATCTGCCCACGCGGGAGGGTGGGCAAGGGCAGGTGTGGCCGGTGCCTGTGGAAGAGTGTCTTCGAGCTGGGTCAGGGGAGGGCAGCTCGGCGGCTGCAGCAGAGGGAGGTCAAGGTGTGATGCGGCCCGGGATGTCACCCGAGGACGGTGCTGCCGCTCGAGAAGGGGGGTGCAGGTCCAGCTGCACCATCCGGATCCTTCCCTGGCCTGCAGGCACGTTCTTGAGCAGGGTGATGGGGAAGTGGCATCTGTGGGAGACCTCCGAGGCCACGGGGCCTTGATCCAGGGCTGAAGCCTCAAGCTTTCCTCTCGGCAGAGCAAAACTCGGAGGAGCACCAGGTGTGAGCACAATGGGAAGAAACCTGTTTCCTTTTACTTTCTTAGGGGGAAAACGTACAGTTGCGAACAAATGCATGGAAGAGACCTCTCCACTTTGAACCTGGAGCCCATGGGGGCCTGGCGTCCTTGGGAGGACACAGAGCTGGCCCTGCTGTGCCAGGAAGCACCGTGCCTCCCGGAGGGCACTGCCTGAGCCGGGGAACCACAGAGCACTCTGGGACCCCTCTTTGCTTGGGGCTTGGGGGTCCTGGCCTCCCACGTCCAGGGCAGCAGGGGGCCTGGTGCTTCTGACTCCATGGCCTGCCTGGGCCCCAGGCCTGCCTGGCCCGGACAGCCGGTGGGCTGCCCGTCACGGAGAGCTGAGAAGTTACCTGTGCACCCTGGCTCGGGCGGGTTTGTGCCCACGGGAGCCCCTGGAGGGGCGGGGCCTCTGTGCTCTTGTGCCCTGTTTGCATGGGTCACACCCACCGAAGTTTGCTTTGCCCGGGGCCCCGAGAAGGCTGAGCATGTGACGGCTCACATGCTGTTGAGTGGAAATGCTCCAGACACACGCAGTAGCCTGTGAGCGAGCCTGGGTGTGGTTTACACACTCACACACACACATACACCGTCACATGTGCACACATGCTCACACACGAGCACACACATACCACAGTGTACATACACGTGTGCTCACACAGAATCCACAAAGTCACACAGGCGTGAACTCACACGCATAGTTGTGCATTTTGCATACATGAGCACATGTCACACATGCACACGTGAACTCACACACCGTCACACCTACACACATGCTCGTGCATGAACACACACACCACAGTGTGCACACACACATGCTCACACATGTACCCATCGTCACACACAAACTCACACGCATGGTAGCATGTGTAACACACACTCATGCATGAACTCACACATGGTCACACGTATGCACATACTCCTACATGAATAACACACCACACACGGGTATGCACGTCAGTTCTCACACACACACCCCCTCCACTCTGCACGGAGAGCAGTGAACAAGGCAGATCGCATCCCAGCTAGCGTTCAAGTGCAGGTAGAAGCTGCTTCTGAGGGTCTCAGCGGCAGACACAGCGGCCTCACTATGTCGGGAACAAGCAAAGATCATAAATAAGTCTGCGTCCGTAAAGTGAGGTTTGCTGGGATGAGGTCCTCAGGAGGGCGTTTCTGTGAAGACTAACACCAGTCATCACTCGGGAGCGAGAGGACTTGGAGACGTGTGGATGCGAGTCTGGTGTCTCAGAGGACGTGCAGTCCACGTGGTCGCTGCTCGGAACGGGAACTCCCGTGATGCAGACCCCTGGGCAACGGCGCCGGGCCTGGTCGGGGTTTGGGTGCAGTGTCAGGAGAGCCCGCCGCGGGAGCGTCTCCCCAGCCCCGGGAGCACGGGCCGCCCGCCGCCGCGCAACTCGGGGGGAGGTGGAGTTCAGGCGAGGGCTCCCGTGTCCCGGCTTCGAGGTTGGCAGGAGGCCCCAGGGCGCCCGAGCAGGTGGGGACGGCTGGGACGGAGGCAGGCACCACAGACAGAAGAGAAGTCTGTCTGACAGAAGTCTGTCCGGGCTTGTCTGTCGTTGACCACAGGACCCCACCACTGTCCCAGCCCGGGCCCTTCTCCACTTTCCATCTCTCTGCAGGCCTGGACCCGGAGCGGGCGCATGCGCCCCCCGGGCTGCTGAGCCAGGCCACCTGTGTGGGGGACTCACAGGCTCCATGCCCTGCTGGGGGGGCAGCGATCTCATTTTGGAACAAGTCCTCCCCTGCCCACATCGCTGGTGCTCCTGCCATTTCCGATTGCTTAACCAAGCAGACCCCAGGGGCTCAGTGTCCCGGAGCCTGCTCTCTGCAGTGGCTCTTGTCCAGCAGGGCCCGTCGGCCAGCCTGCGTCGGTTAGAGGAGAGACTGGTAGCCAGCACCCAGGAGCGCTCAGTCCTCTCTCGAGTCCCCCATGGGCCGGGTCCCACAGAGCACGTGTGCACATGCACACCACACGTACATGTGCACACACAACACACACACTCATGCGCACACCACACGTACACATGTGCATGCTCATGCACACACCACACGTACATGTGCACACACAGCACACACACTCATGCGCACACCACACGTACACATGTGCATGCTCATGCACACACCACACGTACATGTGCACGCACAGTGCACACACTCATGCACACACCACACATACACGTGTGCATGCTCATGCACACACCACATGTACACGTGCACGCACAGCACATGCATACACATGCACACACCACACATACACGTGTGCATGCTCATGCACACACCACATGTACACGTGCACGCACAGCACATGCATACACATGCACACACCACACATACACGTGTGCATGCTCATGCACACACCACATGTACACGTGCACGCACAGCACATGCATACACATGCACACACCACACATACACGTGTGCATGCTCATGCACACACCACATGTACACGTGCACACACAACACACACATACACATGCACACCTCATGTACACACCACACATACACGTGCACACACACTCCAGCCCTTTCTCATGCCCCCTCCTCTGTGCCTTTCTCGTCTCTCCACCTCCAAGGTCTCCCTACAATGTGTCCCCGTTGGGACAGGAGGGAGGTGAGGACACTCAGGAGGGGAGGGATCACTGGAACGTGGTCCTGGGCTCCAGAGGGAGTGAGCCTGAGAGATGGGGCTGGAAGGAGGGGTGGCACCTGGGGATGACTCTGTCTAGGGCCCCACAGGCAGGGAGGGGGGCAGGGCGAGGTCAGCAGGCTGAGCAGGTGGGGTGGGGAGGCTTGTCCAGGTGGACGCTGGCTTCTCTAGGAACCAGCATGGAGTTGGCAAGAGTGCCAGAAGCAGGTGTCGGGGACTTGGGGTGGGATGGGTCCCGGGGATCCTGGGGGATGTCACAGCACAAGGATGTGTTTCAGGAGGAAGGTTTTAGGGGGGCTGCGGGCACCGTGGCTTGGTGTGGCAAGGAGGAGCCAGGAGGAAAGCTCCTCCCCCAGGCCCTGTAGAGGGAGTGAGGAGAGGACACCCCCTCTCCGTGGTGCTCTTACAGCGGGAGGCGGGGACAGGAGGAGGCTCTGTGGGCCTCTGCTGATACCCATTTGCTCAGAGGGTGCAGGGGAGTTTACGGGGTGGGAGGGGTGGGGGGTGGATTGGGGGCACAGAGCCATGCGGGGAGAGACGTGGATGCCCTGGGACCGGAGGCTTCTTGTGGGAACTGAAGGTGGGAACGGGGGTGTGGGCATATGGAGATGGGTCTCCAGGTCTCAGGGCAGACTGAGGGAGATGCAGGTGTGAGTGAGTGTGCATGTGATGTATGTGTGTGTGTGTGGTTCGCGTGTGTGTGTGCAGCACGTGTAGTGTGTGCATGTGTGTGCATGCGTGTGTGTGTGTGTGTGTTTGCAGCTCCTGGGGATGGAGGCATGGAGATGAGCCTCCCTGCTCTCCCAATCCCCAGGTCCAAGTTCAGGCAAAGGGGGTTTCCCAGGGGCTGGAAGCTTGGAGAAATAAATGCTTTGAGAAGTAAGAGGGAAAACATTGGAACTCTCAAAAAAATTTTAATGCAAAGGATTTAGCTACGAAAAAAACAGTATTAACTTCGAGGAGCCGTCCTGAGGTCAGGATGTGGTCAGCATGTGTTTCTGGCCCTGATCCATCGGACCAGAGCTCTGGAATGTTCCGGACACCTGAAACGTCAACCCGGCTTTTTCTTCCCGAGCCAGGGAGCAGATTTAAGGAAGTTTTCATCAGGGACTGAAATGCAAGGGGTGTGTTCCTGAGTCCGGGTGAGCCCGCTGCTCCCTGCCGGGCTCCACGAGTGCAGCAGTGTCCCTGGAAAGGGGAGGACAGAGCTCCCGGGGTGCTGGCCTCTGTCCCCGCATCTGCACAGGGGGCCAGAGCTGTCTGCCTGGGGTTCCCTAACTTGCTCCCCATGCTCTTGCCTGGGCTGATGAGTTAAACAGAACCCCAGCCCTGCAACCGGTTGCCACGCTGCAGGGGGGGCGCCCGCAGCCGTCCGCCACAGGGGGGTGGGGACCGTGGCTCCGTCCTTCCCCGCCAGCCTGTCCGCTTCCGGAGCTGGGCGCCCAAGGCCCCACAGAACCAAGTGATTCCTGGAAGACCAGGCCACACTGGGGTTAAACAAACCCACCAGCATTCTTCTTGTGTTTGGATATTTCCAAAGATCGATCACGTGTGCACTTTGTGATTTGTGATCTGACAGGACATCAAAGAAAGTTTGTCCTTTGGGTGAAATCTGTGATTCCTGCCATTTCTAAAAACTTTGAAATGTTCAGTCCCGGAAAAGTGAGCAGCAGGCCCCTCCCCCGTGGCTCTGCTGCAGACGGAATGCGGAGTGGAAAATCAGAGAACCCAGGACTCTCTCTGTGCGTGGAGTTAAGAAGGTGTGTTGGGGACGCCTCACTGGGGTCGCTCTGTCACCCTGTGGTTTCCCCTGGGGGTCTTTTAGACTGGGTGTCAGAGGGCTTCAGTCCCCAGCCGTCTGTTGGTGGGTCATGTCTGAAAGATACAACTGGAAATACAAGCCTGGCATTTCTGTCCTGTTGGGGACCTGGCACCCAGCCCCCAAAGGCCCCCAGCAGCTCCTGGGAAGACTGGGACCTGTGGAAGAACATTCCCAGTGATGGCGGCAGGCAGCGGATCAGAGCAGGTTGGAGACCAAGCACACATCATGGGTGCTCCCACCACCTGCCCTCTGTGGCCGGGGCTGCCAGTGGGCATGGAACTTACTCTAGGGGCAGGACGGCCGTGGGCCAAAGAGGGCAGAACCTTTGGGGCCACTCTGCCATGTGAACTCTCCAGAAGGGTCACCAAGCTTTCATGATTGCTACTTCTGAATGTTTGTGTCCCCCTAATTCTTACGTGGAAACCCCAATCCCAATGGGATAGTATCTGAGGAGGGGCCTTTGGGAGGGGATTAGGTCATGAGGGTGGGGTCCTTGTGAATGGATTAGCACCCCTATAAGAAGAGACACAAGAGAGAGCTTGCTTCTCTCTCTGCCACTCGAGGACACGGCACGAAGATGCCGACTATAAGCTGGGAAGTGGGCTCTCAGCAGACATGGGATCTGCCAGCCCCTGACCCTGGACTTCTAGGGCCCAGGATGGTGAGAGATGAAAGTCTGTTGTCTGAGCCCCCAGGCTGTGGTGTTATAGCATCCTGAGCTAAGACAGCGATATCCCACTCTTTAACAATAAGAAGGATTTGGGGGTGCCGGGGCGGCTCCATCGGTTAGGCAGCTGATTCTTGGTTTTGGCTCAGGTCATGAACTCAGGGTCGTGAGATCAAGCGCCACATCAGGCTTGCACCCAGCATGAAGTCTGCTTGGGATTCTCTCTCTCCCTCGACCCCTCCTCCCTGAGCGAGTGAGTGCTCGCTCTCTCTCTTTCTCTTTCTCTCAAATAAATAAATCACTCTTTTTTAAAAAAGATTATTTATTTATTTATTTGTCAGAGAGAGACACAACTAGACAGGGAACACAAGCAGGGGGAGCGGCAGAGGGAGAAGCAGGCTTCCCGCAGAGCAGGGAGCCTGATGCGGGGCTCGATCCCAGGACCCTGGGATCATGACCTGAGCCGAAGGCAGACGCTTAACAACTGAGCCACCCAGGCGCCCCTAAATAAATAAATCTTAAAAAAAAAAAAAACAGGGATAAGAATTTGATCTTATACTCCAATATATGAATATGCATCATTTTTGCATGTCACGTGGACTAGCTTACTAAAATATTGTATCTACATGTTATAAACTACAGGCATCTTAAATGCTTTAAAAAGCTGAGGTACAAAACAAGCACAGAGCAGGTGCTGGTGCTTTCTCCTCATGTGTCCCCGGGTGCACCTGCCTCACTTTGCTGTTGGCCCCGGTCTAGAGTCAGCGGGGTGGAGACGTGAGCCTCACCGTAAGGACAGGCTTGCTTTGGCAGCTGTTAATTTTTTGTCCTAGGTTTGAAACTATTTATTATGGTCCTTTTCAAACATCAACAGTAGAGGAAAGAGTATCCCAGCCAATCTTGTTTGTAATACCTCCCTCCCCCTCCCCGGGTTCTTTTAGAGCCACCCCTGGACCTCATTTCATCAGAAAAATACTTCAGTAGGTAGCACTGCAGAATACCTACTATTTAGAGTCAGTTTCTCTGAATACAAAGTCCATGGCTTGAGGGGACTCTGAAGGCTCCTTGAACGCTTGGTTTCCCCTCCCCCCTCTGCCCCTTCCCCTCCCCTCCATTGCCCTCCCTGGTTGACGATTCCTGGCCATTTCTCCAGTGGAATGTCCTATGTTCTGGGTTTGGTGATTGCAGGCCTGGAGTAGCACTGAACATGTCCCTCTGTCCCTGGACCAGTTTCCTGTAAAGCAGTTGCTTGGACACACTCCCGTGTGGTGAGGACAGCATCCACGCAGGTGGGGTGCTCCCCCAGCCGGAGACCTGTGCCCCCGGCTCTGGAGAGGTTGAGCATGAGCAGTGGACTCAGGTCCATGACCACAAAAGTTCCCATCATCTTCCTCCTGATCACCTGAGATGCCTTTGGGGATCACTGCCTCGCTCCATTATTTTATTGAGCTTTTTTCTAGAGCGAGAGAAAGGGGGGAAGGGCAGAGAGAGAGGGAGAGAGAGAATACCAAGCAGGCTCCATGCCCAGTGCGGAGCTGGACGGGGAGAGGGGGCTCGATCTCACGATCCCAATCATGACCTGAGCTAAAATCAAGAGTCTGACACTTAACCGACTGAGCCACCCAGGCGCTCTGGGCTTTTCTTTATCGAGGTTTCACATTAGTTTCAGGTGTACGACATAAGGACGTGATATTTGCACACATTGTGGGAAATCTCCACAGTAAGTCTAGCTGCCGCCCTTGGCAGAGTTCAGCAGCATTTGAATGGGTAAGTGATCAGCTCCACCTGCTACCAGGATGCGGCAGGAGCTGGGGCAGGAGGAGGCTGGCCCCTCAGGGACCGCAGGTGGACACACAGCCTCCTCTCGGCCTGCCCTGCCGCCACCAACGGGGCCACGGGAAGTCCTTCAGTTTCTTGGGCCTCAGGCCGTGGGTGAGGGGCAGCTGGCCTGCCTCCGTAACCACAAGAAACAGGCAGTTCTTGCGGTGGAGGGTGGGTGGGAGGTCCGCGCCCTGGGATCCAGGAGGGAGCAAAGCCATGCCCTGGGACCCCCACGCATCACCTTCTCTCCCCCGCTGGGGAAGATCCCGGCCCCCCAGCACCCTGGGTGAGCCCAGAACCCAGCCACTCGGGTTATTTCTTTGTAGGGGCCACCTTCTGTCTGGCATCCTGGTTGAGAAAAAGCTGGCTGAAGGCATGGTCTGGGGAGGAGAGATTCGGGAATGTGGATTGTTTGCTTAGAAAAATGAATTTACTCAGAACGATGGGCCTTAGGCAAACAGGGAGGTTTTCTGACCCAGGCCCCACTATCAAGAGCCGGCCCCGAGGGCGGCCGTGGGTGGGGCGGCGCTGGGCCCGGGCTCGGCTCAGTCAGCAGGACAGGGCCCTGGCCCCAGGCTCGCGGCAGGCGAGGGGCTCCCGCAGGCAGGCCGGGCACACGGTGCCTCCACTTAGAACTCGCGGCCCTGGTTGGCTGCCAACGGCCCGGAGCGAGCCTCGCCCAGGAGGCTGCAGACACCGCGTCCCCGAAGGGCCCAGCTGTAGGAGCCTCAATCTTCTGTGCCCCATACATCAAGGTCCTGGCACCACGAGGCCACACGGTGATTTGTCAAAGCAAAGGTCCCCGGGACACCTGCCCGCCTGCCAGGACTGTGGCCGGGCGGCTCGTTAGACCGAACGGACTAACTGTGCGGAGCCCAGGCTCCCAGGGTGGGCCGTGTCTGTGGGGGTGCAGGAGGTTCTCGGCGGTGGGGCGCAGTGGGTAGCCTAGATGGACGGGTTCAGAGTGGCCAGGCCTCAGCCTGATTCGCTTCCTCCTCCTTTCAAATTAATAGACTCTTAATTCCTTTTACAGTAATTTTCCCTTTGCTGAGAATCTGAGGGGAAAGCACAGATTCCCAGCCCGCTCTCCCCCGTGGCTCACATCTTGCATCAGTAAGCTACGCTCCTCACAATCCATGAGCCAATATCAAAGCACTCTTACTAACTGCAGCCCATGGCTCACGCACGGTTCATTCTTCGGGGTGTATTGACAAATGTAGATGACATGTGTGCCCCATTCCATAATCATAGAGAGGAGCCCCCACCCCCAAAATCCCCTGTGCTCCTTATTCACCCCCCTCCCCCACCCCGCAGCTCCTGAGCTGTTTGCTGTCTCTATCGCTTTGCCTTTTCCAGAATGTCATACAGCTGGGATCACACCCACGCAGCTCATCGGATTTTTTTCAAAGGATGTGGCGCATGAGATCTAGAGCCAGCAAGGGTGTGGGAAGCTGGGCTTCTTTGTTGGGTTTCTCCTCTTGCACTTGACTCTGTACAAACCGGTCCTGATTTTCCTCAGACGGTTAGTGCATGGGATGATTTTCTTCTTACGATTCAAGGAGAGTCACAGCTAGAGAGGCCTTGGTCTCCTAGGATAGACAGGGAAAGGGTGAGAGGTGTCAGCTTCTCCAGTGCCTTCAGTTTCTCCAGGGCCAGCAGCTTCTCTAGGGTCTGCAGCTTCTCCAGGGCCAGCAGCTTCTCCAGGGCCAGCAGCTTCTCCAGGGTCTGCAGCTTCGCCAGGGTCTGCAGCTTCTCCAGGGTTTACAGCTTCTCCAGGGTCTGCAGATTCTCCGGGGTCTACAGCTTCTCCAGGGCCAGCAGCTTCTCCAGGGTCTGCAGCTTCTCTAGGGTCTACAGCTTCTCCAGGGCCTATAGCTTCTCCAGGGCCAGCAGCTTCTCCAGGGCCTATAGCTTCTCCAGGGCCAGCAGCTTCTCTAGGGCCAGCAGCTTCTCCAGGGTCTATAGCTTCTCCAGGGCCAGCAGCTTCTTCAGGGCCTGCAGCTTCTCCAGGGTCTGCAGCTTCTCTAGGGCCAGCAGCTTCTCTGGGGCCAGCAGCTTCTCCAGGGTCTACAGCTTCTCCAGGGTCTGCAGCTTCTCTAGGGCCAGCAGCTTCTCCAGGGCCAGCAGCTTCTCCAGGGTCTACAGCTTCTCCAGGGTCTGCAGCTTCTCTGGGGCCAGCAGCTTCTCTGGGGCCAGCAGCTTCTCCAGGGTCTACAGCTTCTCCAGGGTCTACAGCTTCTCTAGGGCCAGCAGCTTCTCTAGGGCCAATAGCTTCTCCAGGGCCAGCAGCTTCTCCAGGGTCTACAGCTTCTCCAGGGTCTATAGCTTCTCCAGGGCCAGCAACTTCTCCAGGGTCTACAGCTTCTCCAGGGTCTATAGCTTCTCCAGGGCCAACAGCTTCTCCAGGGCCAGCAGCTTCTCCAGGGCCAGCAGCTTCTCCAGGGTCTATAGCTTCTCCAGGGCCAGCAGCTTCTCCAGGGTCTGCAGCTTCTCTAGGGCCAGCAGCTTCTCCAGGGCCAGCAGCTTCTCCAGGGCCTACAGCTTCTCCAGGGTCTGCAGCTTCTCCAGGGCCAGCAGCTTCTCCAGGGACTACAGCTTCTCCAGGGCCAGCAGCTTCTCCAGGGTCTACAGCTTCTCCAGGGTCTGTAGCTTCTCCAGGGCCAGCAGCTTCTCCAGGGTCTGCAGCTTCTCTAGGGCCAGCAGCTTCTCCAGGGTCTGCAGCTTCTCCAGGGCCAGCAGCTTCTCCGGGGTCTACAGCTTCTCCAGGGTCTGCAGCTTCTCCAGGGTCTGTAGCTTCTCCAGGGCCAGCAACTTCTCCAGGGCCAGCAGCTTCTCTAGTGGCCAGCAGGCATGGACTTGACCAGCAATGCAGAATCCCTCCTCCCAGTGACCTCCTGCCCTTGCCCAGAAGGGAGGCAGACCACAAAGCTCACCTACTGGGAAGTCTCCACCCTGGGCACAAGCTGGCCACCCAGCATCTCTAGCCACCGCCCCCCCCACCGGCTTCTCAAGCAAACAGATGCCCAGTAGCCTACCTGGGTGGCCCCAGATGGTTTGGTCTTGTTGGTCCAGCTGAGTCCACACCCTGTGTACTCTTCCCCTCAACTGGGGTCTGTGGGCTCCCCCAAACATCCTACCAATGCCGCTGCCACCACAGCCAACAACATCTACACCAACCCCGATGCATCTACATCCTCAGCACCCCCAGCAACATCTCCCCAGCCTCACCGCCACCATTCACACACCGCCCTTAGCACCGGCCGCCGCTGCAGCCCGCGGCTCCGGCGAGGAAAGCCTGCTGTGCGGCCGTGACCAGCATTCACTGACTCCTCTGGCACGTGGGGTCTCCCTTCGATCTGCAGGTCTTCACGGCCACCAACGAGGTCCACAGCAGGGGCTCGCTGCGGCTGAGAGCTCTGCTCCAGACGGGCTACTTACCAGACTGACCACCGGGCTGGCAGCACGCGTTGGCCTTGGGTAATGCTTGGGTGCGGGCTCCCTGTACCAAGCCCTTCCAAGGCCATGTGCCTGGCAGAGGTGCCTTGTGGAGGCTGCCTGGTGGGACCTTCGCCTTCAGTCCAGGGACATGGCAGCCAGGGTCTCCCAGCAGAGCTGGGAGCGCACACTGTGATCACAGTGGTGTGGGAAGGCTCCCCGGGACCCGTGGGTCACTTCTGAATGAGGGACAGCTAGGCCTGAAAGCAACTGCTAAGGCTCTGAGGCCCTAGAACTGTCATCTTAGGACAAGGATTCAGAGCCCAGGTGGCTTATTAGGGGGATGATCCCAAGGAACAGGGGTGAGGGCAGGGCTGAGGGGCAGGGAGAAAGCCAGGAGAAGGGGACGTTGCTGAGTTGCTGCCGGCTGAGGGCACCCCAGTCTGCATTTATCCATCACAGGTCCGGGTGGCCCCAGGCTGTGGTCCTAAGAGGCGACAAGCTTCCAGTGCAAAGGACCTGCAGCCTGGAAGGCACTGTTCCCGGGGCCACAGCCAGAACCCCAGTCTGCTGTGGCTCCCCTCCTGTCCCCGGGGTCCCAGCCTGCTGCCTCCATGTGCAGGGAACTGCTTCTGGGAGAGGCCACCCCGTCTTTAGCGGGAGGCTCCGGGGTGACATGCTCCTTTCCGGGCAGCCACCTCCGCCCCTCTCCAGCAGCCGGTGCAGCGGTCAGGTGGTAAGGAGAGCTGCAGCCTAGGAGCCAGCCATCCCTTGAGCTGCCCCTGCCTTTGAGCAGCCCCTCCGGAAAGCAAAGAGCAGCGACAATCCAGGGAACGTGGTTGCAATCCCCTGAGGACGAAGTCAGGCAGTGAGCCTCCTTTAGTGCTGGCCTCGGTCCCCAGGAGAGCGCCCGTGGGCCCTGCTCCCCGTCTGAGCCTCTCAGTGACTGGGAGTGCTGCTCCCAGCTCGGGCCACGGGCTGCATGTAGCTTCTCCCCACCGCTGGAAGGGGACACGGCCTCTGCTCTCATTAGGTACTCTGGAAGGGATGACGGGCTGACGGATTTGCCGTCTGAGCAGGTTGGAGGATGGCCCTGGGGTTCGCTCCTCTCCTGGGTGCTGGTCCAGCTGGTAAGTGAGCCCGTCAGAGCAGGAGGGAGCAGGCTGTTTCTGAAAGCCGGGTGGGCTGTCCGGAGCCCGGGGACTGGCTGGCTCCACCTGGAATGCATCCCGACCAGCCTTAGCACCTGCCGGGGTGGGGGGGTGTGCGGCTCTTGTTGGACATGCTCTGCCCTGCGCACGGGCCTGAGCACTGCCTTTGGAGACCTCGCCCCCCGGGACCCCAGGCTCGCCTTCAGGCCAGGCAAGCAGCCGTCTGGGGGTCCCAGGCGTGGTGTCCCTCAGCCTGGGCCCCAGGGGAGAGGAGGTGGTCCTGGGTCCTGTGTGCTGCCCCGTCAGAGCCTTCCTGTGGCCCGTGGGGCAAGTGACTCAACCTCTCCATGCCTCGGCCTCCTCCTCGAACTGGGCTGGTTGTAAGCACCCCCTGGTAGGGCAGGGCGGGGCGCACCTGCAGGCCCAGGCTCAGTGGGTGGAGGTCCTCATTGAACCTCCGCAGACGCTAGCTTTCCTACCCCTTCACTTTCCAGCTTCTGATTTCTGTTGCAAGATAAACAAAGCAACCAATTCCTTCTGTCCTGCAGAACTGTCCTCAGACCGACTTCCTAACCTCCTCCCTAAGCATCGATACCAGCTACAGTGTGCACACGAGGGCCTAGTGGGGCTGGGGGCTGGCCCCCTGCACCCAAGCTTGCGGGGGGGGCCGGAAGAATAGGGCATATGGACAAAATAGGGCCATGTCTGTTCCCAGCGCTGTGCAGGAACAGACCGAGAAAGACCCCTCTGAGCACAAACGTGGCCAGGCAGCACCCTGCTGGTCTCCCCCGGGGCCCCCACCGCCTACATGGTGACCATGCAGACCAGGGAACAGAATATGGAACCCAGAAATAGGTTCATGCATACACTGTTCATCGATCTCTGGCAAGGGCGCCAAGAATACACAGAGGGCGAAGGACAGTCCCTTCAATAAATGGTGCTGGGAAAACTGGACAGTCACATGCAGAAGGATGAAGTTGGGCCCTTGTACACGAAAATCAACTCAGAATGGATCAGAGATGTGAGCGTAAGATCTGAACTAAACTCCCGGGACAAGCAGGCATCCACACCAAAAGCGAGGTGGTGTGTGTGATGCTGTCGGGGAGGCTTGGCGCCGGGCTGGCTCTCCGCGCGGCTGGGCACTGTGCCTGCCCCCTGCACGGCATGCGGGGAGCTAGACTGTTCCACGGACCGTGCGCTGGACCTCAGCACCGCTGGCCGTCCATGGCTCTGGTCAGGGGCTTCCCCCCCGTTGGCCTTCTGCTCTTGCCCTGGCCGGTCCTGAACTCCATGTTCGGTGAGGAGGCCAGCTGTCCAACTGTCTGTCTGTCTGGTTCTTTATCGGGCACCACTTGGCAACATGTTTTCACAGCTGGCTGACTCTCCTTCCCACCCCGGCCTGGCTTTCCTCTACCCATCTTACAGAGGATGAGGTGTGGTGATTGCCCGAGGTCACAACAGCTAGGCAGCCTTTTTGGGTGTAAGATCTAAAAGGGGTTCTGGAACTCCCTAGATCACAGGTGATCACAGGGGTCATGCGGGGCCCGGGTGGGATCGCCGGAACCCCTGTAGTGCACCAGAGTCCTTGCAGGGGGGTCTTCTGAGCTCATCGCTGAGAAGCCCAGGGCTTACTGCCCCCACGCAGGGACGCGGGGATGCTGTGGAGCAGGGTGGCTGGTCCCCGAACATACCCAGCTTCCCACCCCAGCAGGCGGCCAGGTTCCTGAAAAGCGGTCTCACATTTGCATTCTTGATGTGAGGTTCTCCCTAAAATGGGGACCACCAGTCAGGGGTCCCTTCGGGGAGCTCTGTGTTTTTGAAGGAAGACTCCTCCCCATACCAGCCAAAGTGCTTCCTAAACCCAGAGCTTCCCCTTCAGTTTCCCAAACGTGAACTGTGGGAAGAGGCACGGCTTCCCATGTGGACACCAGGAGTCTCAGCACCTGATGTCTTGTAGCTTTTGCCCTTGTGTCAGCTCGGCCGAGTTGTTGAAGGCCCGGAGGGGACAAGGAAGACGCTTCTTGTCCTCGGCCACAGGGAGGATGGGCAGGCTGGCTCGGTGCAGGACTAGGTCACAACGGACGTGCCTGGAACCCAGGCCCCAGGACCTGGAGGAGCCCCAGATTCACATCTAGCAGCTCCGGGCTGGGCGACGGGGGTCAGAGGGTAGAGTCGGGGCGCAGCGAAGTGTCCTTGGTGCCCACGCCCGGGACAGTGTCTATCTACGGCCGTGGGCCGGACAGGGATGCCTGGGAAACTGGTCCCAGGAGCTCACAGGCGGAGCGGTTTGGGGAAGGGTCCCCTTTCCGGGAGGTGCAGAAGAGGACTTGACGAGAGGAGCTTAGGAGGTTGAGGGGGTGGTGACTCACGGTGCCGGGCGGCTTGCCCCGGGCTCCGAGCTCAGGGAAGGAGACACAGCCACAGTGAAGACGGGGTGGGCTTGGTCGCTCACGGCGCATGTGCCACAGCCAGGTGTGTCTGGGACGCGGGAGGCTGCGGGCACAGGTGGTGGGCCCGGGTGTGATGAGGTCCCAGGCCCGGGGACACCTCTCCAGCCTGGCCCCCTGGTGATTGTGACCCCGGTGTGGCCCGTGAGCAGAGGATGCATCATCTGGGTCCTGGCAGCCCTCCCAGCTGGTGGCTGGGCCTGTGGCCTGTGTCTCTTCCTGGAACGCAGGGCACATGGCCAAGAAGGGGCTCCCCGTGGCTCCTCACAGCCCGTGCGCGGGTGAACGCCGGGCGGGCACATGCAGGGCGCCGGCCCACCCTCGGGCGCCGTGCACGGCCTTCCCAGGACAGCATCTGAGAGAGAAGGTAAAGCCGTCCAGGCGGGGTGCAGCGCCTCCCCGCGCAGGGGGCTCGCGTGCTGGTCCCAGCCGCTCCTGCTGCCCTGGCCTGGGCCCCCCGCAGGCCCCCTGCATGAGCGACCCAGCTCCTGGGCTCTCCTCGCGCGGGGCCGTCGCTGAGCACGTCGGGACCCCCGGGCCCGTCACGGACAGGCCGGCTCGGGTCCCCTCCCCGCCTGCGCACACTCCTGGCCTGTGCGCCCCGAAGGGAGGACCCACCAGCCTCCCTGCAGCCGGGAGCCCGCGGCCAGGGGGACGAAGGCATGGACGTGGCCGTGGAGCACAAACATCGATAATCCAGCTTTTCAGAACTCCAGCGATCTTTAAAATGTCTCTTTTTTGCTTTTGATTCAGAGTCTTAATGGAAGCCCAGGTGTTCCAAGGACCATTTAATATTTAAACAGTTGTCTCCACTTTGAAGGTCAGTCCGGAGCTTGGGGGCGCAAGGCCGGGCCATGGAGCGGGGAAGGAGGCAGGACCGGGGCCAGGGTGTAGGGGGATGCCTGCGGGGTCGTGGGAGGGGACTCGGGACACAGAAGAGGAAGGGGTCCCCACTAACTGCTCGTGGGACCTGGGACCCAGCAAGAACCTTGTCTGCACCTCAGTGTCTCCATCTGTGAAGTGGGTCCATGAATGCCTTCTTCAACCCAGGGAATGGGACAACCCCATACACAGAGGGGAGGGTGCGAGCGGTGTCGGGAGGAGGGCCGCTGGGGAGTAGCCTCTGTAGATGGAAGCGGCCACGGCCCCTGCGAGTAGCTGGTGGTGTGGCCGAGGGAGGCCTGAGGTCCCCTGACCCGCGAGGGCCAGGCTGCACCCCTTCCCAGCCCCTCCTCCCTGCACTTCTGCTGTGGCCGAGTGTCCTGGCTCTCTCCCCTGCCCGCCACGCCCCCAAATGTTCAAGGGCTCAGGCGACAGTGTGCCTTTTAGAACAAAAAACAAATTCCGTTTGTTATCAGTTATTTGTTGTAAATCTTAAATATAGGGATGCCTGGGGGCCTCAGTCGGTTGAGCCTCCAACTCTTGGTTTCAGCTCAGGTCATGATCTCAGGGTCCTGGGATTGAGTCCCGTGTCGGGCTCCCTGCTCAGCGGGGAGTCTGCTTCTTCCTCTCCCTCTGCCTTCCCCCATCTCTCTCTCAAAAAAAATATCTCATGAATATAAAATAACCCTTAAAAGCTTATGCTTTGTTTTTTAATTTGAGAAAGGACCTCTGAAGATTTCCCCTTCAAGACACACTCAGAAGGCAGAGTTGGAGGTCGGTGCCCTGGTCGGGGAAGGCCCCTGTGAGACCCGCACCATCGCCGTGGCCTGCGTGCGCCTCGGTCTTCAGACTCGGGACTGAGAAGTAGGGGTGCATTCCATGCAAACAGCCATCACTGAGACAGGGCTTGAGGGGAAAGGGAAAGTCGGGAGGCAGGCCAGCTGCATGGCTGGGGTTCGACAGTTGCGGGGTTCAAATAGGGCCGAGCTCCCCAACCCCCAGCAGAGCCTCTGGAGAGCCGAGTCCACAGTCCCCGAGGTGGGGGTCTGCGAACTCGCTCAGAGACCGGTGCTGTGCGTGTGCACGTGCGTGCGGGGGTCCTGCCCGGGCCAGGCAGCATCGCATGGAGCACCCCAAGCCCCCTTCCTCTCAGAGCAGAGCTGGGCCCCCCGAGCCAAGGAATGCATAGATGGCCAGCAAACGCCCGAAGCTGGGAGCACCTGGAGCAGCCCTAGGAGGAGCCAGCCCCGCGGACGCCCTGGGCTCGGGTTTCCAGAGAGAATGTGTTTCTGTTATTGACGCCACCCTGTCTGTGGTGCTTCGTCAAGGTGGCCCCAGGCCCCTCGTCTGGTGCCCCTCAACCGCCCTCGTCGAGCAACCCTCTGCAGCGCCCACGGCCCCGACAGGCCATCCCCATGCCCTACCCCCAGACTCCACAGTCTCTGCGGAAACCTGCCTCCAGGAGCATCGGGTCCAGAGAAACGTGCGGCGGAGCTGCTCCCGCGTGCACTGAGCAAACAGCTGACATCAGGCTCGGGGCAATTTCCAGGAGCTGTGTGTCTCTAACTGGGAAGCCCTGATGGAGAAATTGTGATTGATGAGCTCATGGAGGAGAAGGTCATCGGGGAAATGCTATTAATACCTTTCGTCTGGCGGCGCTCGGTGGCCACGGCTCTGAGCGTGCTGGGAGCCGCGAGAGGTTCTGCTCGTCCCCCCAGGGTGCTTGAACAACTGGCAAGCAGGGGAGCCCCCCGACACCTCCACTCCACTCTGTGCTGAGCTGCCACACTTGGGCCAGGGTCCCCCTCTGTGCCCCCACAGGGAATAGTCAGCGGGCAGGCCACCCAGCCCTGGTGGGTCCCGGGAGCCTCTGCCACGGTCCTGAGCATGGGGGAGGATGAGGCCGTCGGGCCTCCCCAGGGACTCGCAACACCAGGGGGGCGCCCACGGCCCCTTCGCACCAGCAGGGATGTGGCACGGGGCTTCCGAGGGGGCTCCCCTGGTTGCAAGAGCAGGGGCTCCACCCACCTCGGTGCGTGGAACGGTGCTCTTTTCAGACCCCTGCCCCCCAAGCAGGCCAGCGGGCCCCTTTGCCCTCAGCAGTGGGGCTGGAGGCCCCAGTCACAGGATGGGGCCAAAAACCCTTGCCCCATGCTCTCTCCACCCAATTCAGTATATTCCACAGGAGGGGCCGAGTCGCTGGGAGGCGACGCCTGTCCGGAGAGCCGGGCCAGGGCCAGGTGGGTCTCCTGGGACCCTTCATGATTGGAGGTAACCTGGAGTACACGCCTGGTGTGTGCCCATCAAGGATTCTTAGTCCGGCTCTGGACGGTGTGTGTTTAGGGCCCTGGGCTAGAGTCCACTGTGCTCCCAGGACACACGTGTCCCTGGTGAAGGATGTGCCTGAGAACAGACAAAACAGCAGCTTCCCTGTTCTCTCTAGCTTTTGCTGTCCCCCCTCTGCCTCCGGTCCCCGGGACCCCCTTTCCTTCCAGCCATGATGCAGCCCTAGGCTGGGCACCGGGGTTTGGGAGGCAAGGTGGGGGCAGTGGCCCATGGGGAGAGAGCCGCTGGGTCATGTCGGGCCATGCTGCAGTCGCTCAGAACTAGGCCCAGGGGTGTTCTCTGCTGGGCTGAAGGCTCCTGGAGGACACGGGGTGTCTGGGTTCTCCCAGGACACCCCCACCTCTAGCGCAGCACTTGGCACACGGTGGATGTGCTCAAGCCCCAGCCCTTCACTGCTGGCCAGCTGGCATGGTGGGGACGGAGCTAACTCACCTGCAGGGACATCTGTCCCCTCCAAGCCGGGCCAGCTCCGAGCCCTTGCGGTCCGAAGGCCTCTTCCTTCCTTATGCTTTGATGAATGACACGGCTTTCTTCCTCCTCCCCACTGGGAAGATGCTTCCAGAAAGAAAAGGTCCAAGACTCAGCGGGCTTCCCTGGCCGGGGGAGCCAGTTTCGGGGCAGACTCAGCAGAGAGGGAATGGGCTCTGTTTCGGGGAGTTTGCCTGGGAGCTCACTGCACCAGCCTCCTCCTGCCGGCTGCAGGGGGAGGCTTTCTTCAGACAGGAGAGTGGAACTCAAGAGAGTTAGCAGGGCAGGGGGCGGGGCCTTGCACAGGTGCATTCCCAGGGCTCTCTGGGAAGGGTAGAGCAAGGCCCCAGGGCACCTGAGACAGCCCATCCTCCTCCCCAGCCCTGGCCCTGGCTTCACAGTGGCTGTGTGAGCAAGGAGAGCATGGCCCTCTGAGTGTGGTCTCGGCGCACGCCCCGGACCGGAGGGCGGACGGCAGGGGAGGGAGGAAGGCAGGGGACACAGTTGCGCCAGGGAGGAGGAGTGGCGGGGAGAAGCCGCTCAGTCTTGTGGACCTTCGTCCTGCACAGGCCAGGAGCTGAACTTGGGGCGAGAGGCTGGACGGCACCACTCCAGACAGACGGATGGACAGACAGGCTTTGAACCCCACTGGGCCACACTCAGCAGGACCCCAACACTCACAGTGACATGTGGGGCAAGCGAGTCTTCCCATCTTGTCGTGAAGCCAGACACCTGCACCCCTCCCCTTGCAGGGGTAGAGATGGGGTCAGCCGAGGGGGCACACATGTCCCTCAGTGGGGGTTGGGGGCCATGAAAGGGATGGGGGTACAGACAAGGAGCAGTGGAGGCCAGACAGGCCGGTCAGCAGCCCCTGCCCCCCGAAGGCCTCGGGGGCACAGCCGGAAGCAGCCCCTGCCCCGCGTGGGCGGTGTTAGGAGGCGCTTTCTTCCAAGCCAGGATCTTCCCGCTGTGGTGATGCTCTCACTACAGGGAGCGGGGCTGATCCACCCTGGCTCCGGGGACGGCAGAGTGGGGGCTCAGCCTCGGGGACATCTGGACGCCACGCACAGGAGCTCTCATGGAGGGGGCAAACCTGGAACCGGCCTTGGGTGACCTGGAGGGGGGCACTTGAGCTCTTCCTCAGGAGCGGGGTCCCCTGAGCTCCCATAAAGGGCCTACTTTCCATTTTTCTTAAGCCCCTGGGCACCCAGGGTGTCCCAGCCAAGCATGGGCTCCTCGTAGCTCAGGGACCTCCCTGCTGGGATGGGACCCCCAGCCGGCCAGGCCGGGCTGGGAGCTGGACCGCGTGGGCTCGCCCCCCCCAGGAGACCTGGACGCAGTCTGTGCACCTGCAGCCCACAGAGGGCGGCCCCCTCAGAGGGGTGCTGTGATTTATCACCCCAACCGCAACTCTTGAGAGAGAAGGGGGCTGTGGACGTTCATCCCGTGTGCCTGCCGCCCCGCCGCCTTCTGCACCCCGGGGCCCTGGCCCCCGCCCCTGCTGTGCTGTCACGGCCGCCGCACGGGGGGCTGCGCGGGGCCGTCCCCCCCACACTGGCCGCACCTGCGTCTGCTCTGCTCGGAGCCCTTGAGATTCATCACCCGCGCTTTCCAATTAGACTCTTCCCTGATTTCAGAAACGTGCTTCCCTTACCAGCGCGCGGAGCCGACTTTCTCAGTGCGAAGGGCCACTCCCTGGGTGGACTGCCGAGGCGCGCACGGTCTGCGCCTCCGGGCCCGGGATGCGCTCCAGGAGCCCAGGGCGGTCCCGCGGGCGCTGTCAGCGCTACGACCAGGGCTCTCCTTCCTCGGCCGCTGCCGGGGGGCAGGTGCGGCCGCGGGCTGGGCGGCCGTGACCCCTCCCACCTGTAGACGGCTCCCGGGGGGTAGCAGCATGTGTCAGGCGATCCAACACAGAGCTGATGACCAGGCCAGTGGCCATCAGGCCACGTTTGACCATTTAAGGAAGCCCAGGCTGCTTGGAAAGCCCTGAATTAGAAAGGCATCCGGACCCGTGGGGAAGATAAGCCCTGCACACGGCAGCGGGGGTCCTGGCTCTCGGGGAGTCTCTTATCAGCACCCAGACACTGAGGGCCTGTGGCTTGGTCACAGATGGAAAAACCCCAATGGTTCTGCCAAAGGCCGGGCTTTGCTTGCTGGCCCAGGGATGGGTGAGCCAGTTTTAGGAAAACATCTCTACCTCCCTGTTTGTAAAGGAGGTGCACTCCTGGGCCTTTCTTGATCCCTTCCCAGGTCGAGGGTCACCTGCGTCCACCTCCCTGGCCAATCAGGCAGCATGGTCACTGTCCCCCAGGGGCCATGGGCACCCGAGGGCGTGGCCTGCGCTTCAGGTCCCTGGAGCCCAGAGCCACCAGCCCCGCCACACACGCAGCCCACCCTCGTCCCACGGCAGACCAGCTCAGCCCTGCTTCTGCTGCAGCCACAGGGGGAGGCCTGGGAGGGAGGTGCTGGTCCCCCACCCCCCACCGTGCCACAGCTAGCAGGTGCTTTTGAGTCTCCCTGGGGGGAGTGCCCACCCGCCCGTAGTAAGACCAGCGGGCCTCCCTGGCAGGTCCCGGAGGGTCTGCTTACCAGCTGTAGGCCCCTGTCTTCCAGGCCCCCTCTTAACCTGGTTACATCAGCAAAGACCCTGTTTCCAAATAAGGTCCCGTTCTGAGGTTCTGAGCGGACACATATCTGGGGGGGGCGGGGCGGAGGACATTGTTCAACCTACTGGACTTTGTGATCAAAAACTCCCCCGAAAACGTGATAGGCCTCAAATGGCACGTCAGCTCCAAGTCAAGCAAAATGACACACTCTATTTCACACACGGTGCATTTTACACACATGGTAAAATCCCCCAGAGGAGTGTGGTAAACGTCAGCGTCGGGTGGCTGCCCCTGGGGGAGGTGGCAGGTGGACGGGAGGAGGGGCGGGGGGGCAGCGGAGGGAGGGGTGCTGTGCTCCAACCTCCCCGCCCAGAGTAGGTCCAGACACGCTCTCTGGCCGCACGGCCTCCCAGGCTCGCCACCCACGGGAGCCCGAGTCTCGTGCCCAACCCAGAACCGGTGGACCCACGCGACCAGAGCGCCGCCCCTGCCCTGCTGCAGGGGTCAGGGTCCTGGGGGAGGGTGTCCCTCTGCTGGGAAGGGCGCCGCAGGCTCTCCCTCCCTCCTGAGGGTTGATCCCCCAGAGCAAGCGCCCACAGCAGGTGGCAGAGGCTCTGAGAGGATGGCATGTGGCTTCTGCTTGGGGTCATCTGCTTCCTGACTCTCCCAGGGCCCCGGAAAGGGAGACGCCACCCTCTTGAGGTCAGATCTGCTGATTGGAAACCCAAGCCACCCCCACCCGCGGGCTCGCTCCCTGCGGAGCCTGGCAAGGTCTGTCCTGCCGGGATGTCCCGGGGAGACACAAACAGGGCGAAGTCCGGTCTGCGTCAGCCCGTTGCCTGTGCCGCTCCTCCTGAGGTCTGTTTGCGGGAACGCTGGCTGTCCTCTGCTGGGATGGGATGGCCTTGTCTGCACTGGGGTCAGGGGCCCACTGGGGCATCTTCATGACCCATCATGATCCCAGCTAAGAATCTTGACCCCTCCTGCCTGAGCTGCTGCTCTTTGCTCTTGAAGATCATGGAAATCCCTTAGAAAGGGGCACCTCCAGGCCTGCCATTCTTCTTCTTTTTTTTCTTTTTCTTTAGAGAGAGCAACAGAGAGAAAGAGCATGTGTGTGCACATGGGGGGAGGCGGGGGTCAGAGGGAGAGAATCTCAAGCAGACTCCCCACTGAGTGCAGAGCCCGACGCGGGGCTTGACCTCACGACTCTGAGATCATGACCTGAGTTGAAATCAAGAGTCGGACGCCCAGCCGATGGACCCACCCGGGCGCTCCAGGCCTGCTGTCCTTGAAGGGAGACTCCCATGCTCGTCCTGCCCCTGGGGGGGCCCGGCTGTAGGTGCTGTCTCCCCCCCGGAGCAGCCTTACTCGGGCAGGCAGACCCTTGGGTCTCCCATCCCTTCCCGCCGTCACTGTTGCCTTCCCTGTTCTGGCACGTTCTGGGAGACGGTCCCTGAGAGTCAGCTGGGCAGTGTCCTGGGGAGCCCGCAAGCTGGGGCTGGGGGAGAGGGAGGGGCTGAGTTCGCAGACCCCAGGGATTCCTGCATGTCAGGGAGCAGTCTGAGTGACCCGGAGCCTGAAGACGCAGGAGCCGGATTCCAGCCCCGGCAGAGAGCCCAGTCGCTCTCCGGAGGACGGAGCTCCGGGGATTAGGGATGCTGAGTCACGGCCGGCAGCGGGGGTGGAAGAGGCAGGACAGGATGGCAGGTGAGGGCGCTCCTGGTGGTCCATGGAATGCAGGGAACGTGCAGGGATTACAGGACCTTGGGCAGCGGAAGCGTCGGCTGTGTGGCTCTGGCAGCCCTTCTACCAGAATGTGCTGGAATATAAGCAGAGGGGCGACGCCACCTGGGACCGAGGGTGGAAATGAGAAATACAAGGACCCAAGCCGGACTGAGGCTCCAGTCATATGCAAGTGGCCCCAGTGATCCCGTGTGTCCACATGCTGGAAGGTCTTCACTTGGGGGGCACCCTGGGGGCCTATTTGGCTCCATCCTGCCCCCCAAAGGGCCTGCCGCACATTTTTGATGAAGAGGATCTGGATGGGAAGCCCCCTGCCCAGCATATGAGGGGCACGGCGTGAACCCACCTCGGGCGGGCTCGGATCCCGCCAGGCGCCCCAGGAGCGGCGTCCCGGATGCGCGCAGGCTGCAGCCCATGGGGTCCTCCTTGCTGACTGCGCTCCCCCAGCCTCCACCTGACTGCCGCGCCTCAGACGGGCTCCCGTGGGGGGCAGGGCTGGGTCAGGGCTGGAAGGGGCCTGGGGCTTCTCCAGCATCGGGGGGAGGCGTCTGGGCGGTGGATCCACGTTTGGGGCCATACCACCCGTTGGTGGCTGAGCCACGTCTGGAGCCCGGCGGGCCCACCGCGGGCGGAGTGGTGGACGGGTCTCATCTGAGTCGGCCTGACGCTCTTCGTCAGCGTTTCCTGGCTCAGTCTGGTTTTGGAGAGTGACTGGTCCCGCCCTACCCACCGTGTCCCTCTGGGAGAGGGTTTCTGACAGGTGACAAAGCGTGGAAGCCATCGGTGGCCACTAACAGACACCGTGGGTGCGGAGCCTGGCTGTGCCCCACCCCCCAGCCCCAGCTGCACCCAGAGTCCTGGGGCTCTGAGCCGCGTTTCCTCCTGGGAGAAATGCAATGACAGTGAGGGTCCTTGGGGGTGGTGAATGAGAGGAAGATGCTGGGAAGTGCTCCGTGTAGAGCTGGACATGGCTGGGGGGGACAAACACCACCGCCCACGGGCTGGCCTCACCGGACACTCGCCAGGCCCAAGGCCAGAGCACATCCTGAGGCTGCCCCACACGGAGGGAAGGAGAGAGGCCCGAGCCGGCAGGAGGTGCAGCCTCTGAGCCAGGGCCACTTCCGGCCACCCTGGGCCACAGTGGACTACTCCGGGCCACCCTAGCCACAGGGGGCATCCTGGGCCACCCTGGGCCACACCAGGCCATCCTGGGTGACATTAGGATACTCTAGACCATGCTGGGCCACTCCGGGCCACACTAGACTGCTCCGGGCCAATCTGGGCCACCCTAGCCACGGGAGGGTGCATCTTGGGCTACACCAGGCCACCCTGGGTCACCCTGGGTCACATTGGGCTACTCTAGACCTTGCTGGGCCACCCCGGTCTTCTTCCCAATGTCATGCCCCCTGACCACAGTGGGGTCTGGGCCTGGAGGCCTTGGGCTTGTGCAGCCCTCACAGGAGGGCTATGTTGAGAAGGACATGTTGTGCCACAGCCAGGCCTAATTGTGCCCAGGTCATGTTTCGGGTTGGGTGGTGGGGAACAGCCCAGGTGGAAGCAGTGGACTGAGTTGCTTCCATGGGAGCCAAGCGCCTTGCTGACACCAGCGTCCCCCCTCCTTGGTAATCAATAAGAAAACCGATACAATCACAGAGAATCCCCAGGGCTTACATATCACTCTGCACTTGGAAAGAACTTTCTGGAAACGCAGCACGCGCACACACACACACACACTCAGCCCCACGTCCCTGGGGGACTTGGGTGCTCTTCTCACCACCATGTGGAAGGAGCAGGTCTGGAGAGGGGGCTCAGGGGGAAGCTGGAAGCCAGGAGCCCCCCAGACCCACCACAGGGCTGGGGAGCGTGGGGCAGCCAGGGCCCTGCCCTCCTCTCTGCCCGGCTGCCCTTTTGCCCACCTGGGCTCCAGCCACGGCCTGGTCACCACGGGCCCCAGGGCGAGCACTGTCTTCTGCTGATACACTGGTTCATTCACATTTTTTTTTAGAAGCCGTTGCAGAAAAAACGGCTCTTGAAACAGAGACAGGCTTCCTGTCGCAGAAGCCCGGGCTCCCTGGGGGCTTTCCCGGGAGGGTGGAGGGGGCTGGGGCTCACTGCCGCCCCGTAGCCCGACCACACTCAGGGGCACCGAGGCGGGGAGCCGGGTAGCGGGGCTGCCGGGAAAGCTGAGCAGAGCTGCTGACCGGCCGGGGCTGCGTCGTGTTTATGTTCCACTTGGATGTGAGGACAAATGATGGGCTCCACTCGGGCCGCGAACTGGCCCGGCCGGACCATTTGCACGGACGGACGCGGCTGAGCGGTGGCCATCAGGGCAGGCCTTTCTAAGAAAGGTGGAGCACGTCCCTGCGGTCGGGAGGGGCCCGGGGTGTGCGCTCCGTGCTCCTGGGGGGGGGGCAATCCCAGCCCCTGGGTCGGCGGCACCCGGTCTCACAGCCAGGATCCCTGGCAGGGGCGATGGACTGACCTGCTCACGGGTACACGCAGGAGACAAATTCCTCCATCGGAGCCCTGGCCCCAGCCCCCGAGAGCAGGACTGTGTTTGGAGGTGGGGCCTTTATAGAGGGGACTGAGCTCAAACCAGGCCGTTAGGGTGGGCCTGATCCTGTCCGGCCGTGTCCTCATGAGAAGGGATGAGGACACAGACCGCGTGAGGACACAGGGAGAGGACAGAGTGCACACGCTCGGGAGAGAGGCCCCGGAGGAGCCAGCCCCGCCCACAGCGGGATCTCAGACGCCAGCCCCCAGGACGGGGACACCACGAATGTCTGCTGTGCATTGTGACGGCCGCCCCAGGACACTGACACGTTCGTGCAGACTACAGTTTACAGAGCAATTCCCTCCCTTCATCCCTCTGGTGCCGTGGGGGCGGGGGGGCTGCCATTTTTAGATACCCCCAGTTTTAGGCAAGGACCATCCCGGACAGGATGGGCTCAGCAATGCTGGGGGGGCAGCACCCCAAGCCCTGGGGGCTAGGGCATTGCTCCTGCTTGCCCTCCGTGGCCGGCTGCCCGGGAGCCCTGCTCGTCCTCCGCTCATCCTCCGCTCACTAGCCTCACTAGGGGCCCAGGGGTGCTGCGGGCAGAGGTTCTTCTCACAGCTCCTGGGGCTGCCCCCCACCCCCACAACGAGGGATTGCAGTCCCACCGCATGCCAGGAGGGAGGACAGAAGTGCTTGGTGGAGCGTGGGGCATGGGGAGTCAGCCTCCAGCCCCTTGCCCTTTATCCTTCCTTCCAGGGGCATCACTGTGGGGTCAGGCTGGGGAATGCAGGGGGCTGGGCCGCGTGATGAGGGAGAGTGCTCCCCACCTGCGTACCAGGTGGCTGACTCAGCCCTGCGGCCCCCCACCCCTCCTGAGGCCCGCATGACTCCTCTGGGCCGCGCCCCCCACACTCGGCCCTGACGGTGCTTTGTCGCCTGGCCTCAGCAGATTCTCTGCAACAATAAGCGTGTATAGGCAGCGGGCAGTCTGCACCTGTGCTTTGCCCGTCCCTGGTTAGAGCCCCGTGCCCGGCCCTCGATGCCATGCGTGCCAGTCTGGGGCCATCCCAGGCCGCTTCCTCTCCTGCTGCTGGACCCCTGATCCGCGTGACTTGTTTCCAGGAAAGCTGCTGGAGTAAAAGAGTCTTCACTGGTCAGGCCGCGCTCAAGGGAACCCTTTTGGGAATTTATTATACAAAGAAAACAATTCCTCAGTAACTTGCGTTTTCTTTAAACTTGTATTTGAAAATGTCGGGTTTCCTGAAGGTGGATCCCAGGAAGCTCCAGGATGGTCACGCCGGGGGAGGTGAAGGAGCGCTGGCGGGGTGTTCCCAGCGTGCTCCGCTCGGACCTGGCAGAGGCTCAGGTGGGGACGCCCCTGAGCTCCCGCAAGGTCGCAGCTGCGGCTGAGAGCCTTTCCAACTGCAGGTGTGAACAGCATTCCCAGCAGTGTTCTAGTAAATTCCACACCTCTTCCCCTGATTGAATCCCCCAAGGGCTGCAGCAGAGGTTATTTCCAACCTAATCTAAATAAGGTGGGGATTGTCGGGCTCTGAGAAGGGGAAGGAGCCAATGGAGGATGACCTCACTGTGGCCAGGAGCCTTTGCTACCAAAGCTGCATGGGAGGACGAGGCTGTGGCTGAGGGACCCGCCTCGCCCTCCCGGCCCTGCCCCAGCTCTGGGTGCGTCCTTCTGGGAGGTGTTTCTTCACTGGGCTGAGCCAACACTCCTACCGGTGCCCCGCTCCCCCATCCCTGGCTCCGACCTGCTGGGACTGGGAGGAGAGGAAGTGGCCTGGGCATCGAGGGCCCCGCTCTCCTGCACGTGCTGGGGGTAAAGTCACGTTCTCCAGTTGGGGTTCCCCCGCAGGAGACGTGAGGCAAGGGCTCGGGTGCGGGTGGTTTACCTGGAGGCCATCCCAGGAAGCCCAGCAAGGAGGGGGCACCGTGGCTGAGGAAGGGGGGGATGCAAGAGGGACCGGCCACTAGCAGGTGCATAGACCACACCTCCACATGGGGCCTCTGCGGCCACGGAGCCACGTCCCAGCCCCCCCCCCAATGTCCCCACCCCGTGGGACTCTGCCCTTGGAGTTCAGACAGGCTGGGCACACCTGTGTCCTGAGAACGCCCTCAGGCAGCACAGAGGGCATGCGTCCTAGAGAATGACCTCACTGCACCCTGCGAGCCCGCTCTCTGCCGTCGCTGAGGCCTACTCTGGCATTCAGGAGGGCATGGGGAGCACCTCCAGAACTGGGACAAGGCCAGAGACAGGCGCGTCCCTGAGTGAAATGAGCATGAGCCCATGACCCTGGCAGAAGCGGCTGCCGGCAGTTGGGGAAGCTGGCATCAGATGGCGGCGGGGTGGTGTCAGATGGCGGGGGTCTGGGAGGGCTGCTCGTCTGCTGGGAGCCTGGACACAGGGACCGAGCAGCCGGGACCCACCGGCCTTCAGCCTCAGCGGCTGCCCCGCAAGCATGTGTCCTACAGGGACAGGGCCCTGGCTCCGGGTCCTTGTGGGGGGCGCCCGCCCTCTGAGTCCGCTGCCTGCACTCCACTAAGCCAGATTGCGTGCGGACACCCCTGCGGGCCCCACGTGGCGGCTGCACCCTCTCCTGGGCTTTTTACGGTCAGCTTGGGAGAAACTGCACTGTTCGGGCTGCATGTGCCTCGGTGGGCCCGGGGACTCGGTCAGGTGGAGGCTCCTTCTCAGGCTTCTTCAGAGGGGTCTCCACCTGGGGAGAGGCCTGGAGGAAAGCCCCGGCCCCTCCGGGCCCCTCCTTTTGCCTCTGACCATCTCCTTGCTGGTTCTCACTCAGCCTCGGGCCCCGGGCCCCCTCCCACCTCCAGGCTGGGCCCCTGGGCCCTGCTCCCTGGGCTCGGCCCTGCTGCTCGGGCTGCCCGGCATCTCCCTCCTGGGCGCTCATGCCCCTCGGCTGGCGGGGTTGGGGTTGCCCCTGGGCCTGCCTGCTGTGCTGGCCAAGACCCCGACCCTGCGGGCGGCCAGCCCCAGCCTGGGGACCTGCCTGCAGCCTGGGGACCGTGGCCGCCGGGCCAGTCGGCTGAGGGCTGCTGAGCGGGCCGGCCATGTCTAACAGGCCTCTGAGCGGGAAGCAGGTGCAGCAGGCCCGGGAGGCAACCTGCTGAGTGAATGGTGGCAGGCACATTCACGCGGGGTGTAGCCGAGCACCTCTGGTGTGACTTTTGTCCCACCGGTCAGGAGGCCTGCAATGATGCCAGGCAGCTGGGAAGGGACGTGGGGGTGGGGGACACACCGGGTGGCTGAGCAGGGCGGGCCACACGGGAGGGGGTGACGGGGGGTCGTGTGGATGTTACTACGTGTGTACACGTGTAGGTGTGCGTGTGAGCATGAGTGTGGCAGTGTGTGGGAGAGTGTGAGTGTGTGCAGGGGCCACCGGGCCGTGTCCCTACCAAACAGATTGACCCTGAAGGGCTTGCCAGCATTTTTCTGATTCATGAAGTTATCGGAAATCTCTATAAAGGAAGAAAACTAATTATGTGTACTGAATACAATAAAATGACAGGAAGGTGAGATTGTCCCCCAATCATAGACACACACCCCCACCACTGCTCTGTGACCCTCCCTGGGGGTGCAGGGTCCAGGACAAACCACACAGTGGGGTGGGGGTAAGCCGTCATCGTGGAGCCCCGGGCCTTGTCCCATGTTGGCCCCAAGATGAAAGTGGTGACCCCCTCGAGCAGGCCTGGAGAGGAAGCAGGAGGGGTGGGCGTGTGGGGCCAGCCCGCACGGCACCCCTTCTCTCCTGGCTGTGCCCCCTGCCTGGGCAGCAGGCCCCAGACTGCTGCTGACTGGACAATCCTACTCCACCTCCTGAGGAATCAGGCATTTGGAGAGAAGTCAGCCGCAGGAGGGGCTACCCGGGAACAATGAGCGCAGAGTCCTCAGGTGGAAGGGGGGGCGTCCCCCTCTCCTGCCCACGACTCAGACTGGGACTCAGAACCTCAGTGCTCCTGGGCCCCAGCCCTCCAGGCTGCAGACCCAGGGACTGGTTACACTCCATGACCCCGCGAGCCCATCCACCCGCTCCATCTGTCTCCCCACCAGTCCTCCACCTCCTCCCACCCATCCCCTACTGCTCCTCTCGCGAACCCTGAGAACACAACACTCCCGCCTGCCCCCGTGACCCTCTCCCTGCCCTGCACGCCTTTGCCCCCGCCCCAGTCCCTCCAGTCACTTCCCTGGGCTGCCCTGTCAGCCCTGAACACGCCTTCCTGGGCTGTGAAAGGGGCGTCCCCCTCTTAGCAGAGCTGGCCCGCACCCCGAGGGGCATGTCCAGGGACGCCTCCTTCCAGGCGGCAACTTGGGCCACAAGTGCCCGTGAGCCTCCTACACGCCTGGCTGCCTTCCCTGCTGCGGGCCCGGCCCCAGCACGCTCCTTCCCACCTGCTTGCAGAGGGGAACATGTCCTCGCGCCCCCAGGCTCCAGCCCCCTTATCAGAAGCCCCGGCCGCAGCTCTGTTACCCTTGAATGTAAGCCTCACGACTGGGCTGGGGATCCTGATGGTGGAGGGGGAGGAGCACAGTGTCCTCCCCGGAGCTTCAGAATCTACCCCTTGGAAAGGATCAGAGGGAGCGTGTGGGGGAGGGGAGAGCAGGTGGCGGCCGGGACGCAGGGTGCCGCGCAGGGTGCCGTGAGCCGTGCCTCTGGAGCCCGGGCCCCGGGCCTGCCTGGGAGCCCCTCCTGTGCGGGCAGTGCCAGCCTCTGGGAGGGTCAGGCCGCCCGTTCTGTTTGCCCACAGTCTGGAGCCCGTCACAAGGTTAACGAGCTCCAAGTACGCCCCTTATCGCATTTCTGAGCGTGAGTGGGGGCCTACAGCCCGCGCCCTGAGCAGTAGCCCTTGGCACTCGCTTCCTTTCACCGCCCGACCTCGGGAGCCGGGGTAGGTGTGGCCATGCTTTTATTAGGCACAGGGACGGTTCCTTGCTTTCGTGACGTCCGTACTGCCCAGATAAGCTTTTAAATGCTTCGTCGTGTACTGACGTACTGGCCACAGGTGTTTTTCCTTTTCTATTTGATGGCATCATTCACGCCCAGGGAATGTGGCCTAACCAAACCCCTGATTTAATGTCATTACACGAGGGTGCTGTAGGGCAGGGGCGCCATGGGAGTGACACGGGTCAGAAGGCAGCACTGGCCTCCAGGAAGAGACCCACAAAGACCAGCGTGAGAACAATATGTGGAAGAAAGAGGTAAAGGATTCATATTCTCGACATATAAAGTGTTCTCAGAATAAATAAGAAAAGCATTTACCCTACTAGGGGACATCCTTTGATTGCCCCACCCCTCCCCCAAAGGCGTCTGTGGCTCCTTCCCGTGGTGACAGGCCTCAGGAGCCACCCCTTCCTCACCCCGAGCCCGTGGGATTCAGTGAGCTGAGCTACACTTCCGCCCCAGAGGTCAGACATGGGGAGCACTCCTGGCTGATGAAGAGCCTCCCTGGGCTGCACGCTGGCCAGAACTACTGAGAGGAAGGCATGTGCTCCCCAGATGTCCGCCGTCACCACTACAAGATGGCATGAGCTGTAGGAAACCGAGGTCCATACAGGGCGGTTGAGCTGGGAGACGGTGGTGAAGAGATGCAAGAGAACAGAGACACTTCGTACAAGGGCCTAGATCGAGCTCAGCCTGAAGCCTACCCAGAAACCACGAACTTTCCTTCCTAGCTGAAAGCCATTCGAGTTCCATTACTTGTTTTCACAACCGAGGGAGTCTTGGCTAAAACCCACTCACAGAAAACAGGGCAGGAAAGGAGAAGTGACCCTCTAAAGAAATACAAATGGCCCAGAAACAGGAAAACAAGAATCAATCTTAGTAGGACACTGAAGAATCACACATTAAAATGCACACACACTGTTACGGATTGAATCTTGTTCCCCCAAAAGAGATGTTGAAATCCTAACCCATGTGGGGACCTGAAGGAAACGTCCTTCCCTGGAAGGGTGTGGGGTCAGGGATCTCAGCTGCCGGAGGGGACTAGGGCAGGCCAGGGGCAGGACACCCCGGCCTGCCATGAGAGGCCCAGCCCAGCGGCAGCCAAATCCCCCAGGGAGTGGAGCCTCACTGGTCTGCCTGACCAAGCACATGCAGGTCACGGGACCGTGGGTGGCCGTGGCCGGGGTGGGGGCCTCCCTGTGAGTGGAGTGGGTGCAAGGGCTGGAGCCTTGCCCTGCTTCTTTGGACATGGGGTGTTCAAGGTCCAGTAACCCCAAGAGCCATCATTTCCTCTTTACCAGTGGGGTCCTGTCACACAGAGACTCCCGCGCCACAGACCGACAGACCCCACGGGCCCACACACCGCTGTCCGCGGGAGCTTGCATCCAGGTGCCGGCGCTCCCCGGAGAGAAGCGTGTTATCTGGGGTGCAGGGAAGGGCCGTGGTCCGTCGGTGCTGCCTGAGCCTTGCACGAGAACGTGATCACGGGTTCCCGGTGTGATTGTGGATGGAGAGAGTGAAGGGCGGGGAGCAGAGCCCGTGTCTCCAGCCTGGCCGCCCGCCTCCTGCAGCCTGTGGTCCTTCAGCAGGCATGCTGGGACCCCCGGCCTCATCTGGTCGGCATGTCCCGCCTCCCTCGTTCTGGGCCCTTCCAGCTGCTGCCGGGAGTGCCCGGGGCCTCAGTGCAGGGTCACCAGAGCCGGACCCCGGGCCGGGGGCGGGGCAGCAGGGGACAGCCGTGCCTCCCACTGTAGGAATAGGGTGGCTCCGAGACACTCACTTTGGTTGGAGGGAAAGGTGAGGTGGGGCTGACCAAGCCAAGGTGTCCTCCTGCTGCAAGGGCTCCTGGGAAGAGTCCTTGCAGGTGCTGGGACTGCTCGGCACGGCAGGCAGAGTCCGGTGGCCAGCATGCACCCCAGAGCCCACGGTCTGGGCCCGCCTCTGCTCTACAAGGGTCGGGGTGGAGGGCTGGGGCCGTCCTGTGCTGCTGCGGGCTCTTGCTGGACCCTTGGACCTGACTGCTTTTTTTTTTTAAGTGTTTGGGTTTTATTGTGATAAAATATACAATAACATAAAATTTACCATTCTAATCATTTTTTAAGAAGATTCTATTTATTTTAGAGAGAGAGAGGGCAGTGGGGAGGGCTAGGGGGAGAGGGAGAATCTCAAGCAGACTCCCCACTGAGTGCAGAGCCCGATGTGGGGCTCGATCTCGCGCGCCCCAGATCATGCCTTGAGCTAAAATCACGAGTCAGACGCTTAACCGACTGAGTCACCCGGGCACCCCTCATTTTAACCATTTTTAAGTGCACAGCTCTTGGTATTAAGCCTATTCACCCTGTTGTGTACCCTTCACTGCCAGCCATCTGAAGAACTTTCCACCTTTCCAAACAGAACATGTTTGGAACATGTTCCCCGTGAAACACTGACTCCCCACCCCCTCCCGCAACCCGCATTCTACTTTCTGTCTCTAGGCGTCGGACCGCTATAGGAATCTCGAGTTAGCGGGATCAGTAGAATATCTGTCTTTCAGTGACTGGCTCAGGTCGCTCGGCATGGCGTCTCGAGGCTCATCCATGTTGTGGCAGGTGTCAGAACGTCCTTCCTGTTCAGGGCTGCGCTGTATCCCACTGTGTGTGTGTTCCACACTGCGGACGTCATCCATCCATCAGGGGACACTCAGGTTGCTTCCACGTTTGAGCTCTTGTGAATAATCCTGAATAATACCTCTTCAAGTCCCTGCCTTAGGTTCTTTGGGGCATATGCCCCCAAGTGGAGTCGCTAGGTCGTGTGGGGGTTTCTATGTGTGACTTTTTGAAGAGCCGCCATACTGTTTCCACAGCGGCGGCCGCATTGAATGTTCCCACCCACGGTGCACGAGGGCCCAGCATCTCCACATCCTGGCCAACACCTGTCGTTTTCGTTTTTGTTTTTTGTACTCGCCATCCTAATGGATGTGATGTCTCATTGCGGTTTTGTGGACCTGGTTTTTTAAAGGGAATTGAGATGACGTAGTGGGTGGGGCTCCTGGGAACGGAAGGTGGCACTCCGACAGCCCAGATCGGCTCTGGCCCACCTGTCCCTACTTCTCTGTTCAGTGGGCTCCTGACCTACCCCTGCCCCAGCCTGGGCTGTTTCCCAGAGTCAGGAGAACGTGGCCAGAGCAGGAATTCCGGGGTCCAGGGCTTGGCCCCAGCATCCTGCCCTGCCCTGGGCCTCTCCCCAGAAGAACAGCTTGCTTGGGGCAGGTGTAAGAGTCTTTAGACGCCTGTCCCAGCCATACCCCTGTACATACACATGGATGTAAATAAGCCGATACAGAAACAATTCGAGGTTGAGGCCCAGCCTTCTGGTTGTCTCAGGAAGCTGGGTGGTTTTCAGCGCACAGAGGGCCCCGGCTCTTCAGATGTGAGCCCAGGAGGCCCAGAGGTTGTTGCCTTTGACCCAAGGGCTAAAGACACCGGCAAGGAGAGTCAACCCCCTTCAGAGCAGGGCTGGATGTCGGCTGGGACTGGAGAGGGGCCTCTGGAATGGAGGCCTGAGACCGAGCATATCTAGGGGGACCCTCAGACCTGTGGGCCCCTGACCCAGGCATCCTCAGACACATGGGACAGGCGGGGTGAGGTAGACTGAATGACCCTGCTTGGCCGTCCACACTTCAAAACACGGGCTACAGGGCACGGGGCCACCTCCCTGTAGGTGGGACAGACTCCTGATTGCCAGGGAGGAGGGTGTCCTGAGAGCCGTTGAACCCCATCCTGACGCCTATAGGAATCCTGCAAAGGAAGACTTCTCTCCCTAGAACCTGAATGTCTCCTTCCTCGTCCTCTCTCCCCTCCCCTCACCTGGTTTTGGGGGCAGAGGGTGACAGCGCATCTGACCCCGATGGCTTGCAGTGGAGTGCCCCTGGGTCCCACTCAGGGAGGATGCCGGCTCAGGCCTGGAAGGAGCAGGGTCCCAGCACCAACCCCAGGGCCCAGGAGCCTGGGGGGAGCACCCAGGAGGGGCGGAGGGACCGGGAAGGGAGAGGGGAGGTCTGGGCGCCTTCTCTGAGCGGCTCAGCTTTAGGTGGGGGGACGCGGAGGAGGACACCCCCGGAGTAGAGAGATGGGAGCAGGCGTGGTCAGGGGGCATTCGGTTCTGGGGCCAGAGGCCAAGGCACAACAAGACACCTCACTTCACGCTCCTGTTCGTGGTCCGCTGGCCGCATGCCCCCGCCCCGGCTGCCTGACACCCACGCGTCTGCCCTGCTCGGCTGAGCCTCCCCCCGCCGCAGGCTCAGTCTGCCCCTCACCCCACGGCCTCCAGAGCCCCCAGAGCCCCGCACATCAGGTGTCCCTTGCTGCCAACTTCTCTGGAATATCCCGCTACTGAACTTGCCCTATTAGAGTCGTCCATCGTGGGCCTTCCCTGCACTGGGGGGCTCTCAAAAGCTTCCCACGTACTCCCCACACCAACCTGAGGGCACTGGGACCACACACCCTCGAGCGGGGACAGCAGGAGCTGGGCTGTGAGCCGGCCTGCAGTGGACAGCCCAGCTTCCTCCCATTGCTCGGCTGCCACTAACTAGTCCCCAGCCCTGGGGGCCCGACAGCCAGTGGCAAGGAAGAGGGACTTCCCAGCAGTGGTACGAAGAGCCCAGACCACGCGTGCTATTGGCAGCCCGTGCGGAGAGTGCATTTGCCCTGAGAGAGCTCCTGGGGTTCCCTCTGTCGGGAAGGAAGCAACACTGAAGTGGGCGGGGGGTGGTGGGGACACGGGGCATTTTCTGCTCTTGAGGTGCTAAACCCGCTTTGGGGTTCGGAATAGCTCACACCATCCCACGGCACATGTCCCCTCTGCTGGCGGACACGGCCGGGGAGTTGGGAGGCAGCCCACCGCGTCCTCCGCACCTGCACAGTGGTTCTGAGCAGCCCACCGCTCTGCCGATCTCACACTTCCGTGCTTCAAATCCTGGTGGCCCAGGCCCTGAGCCTTGCCTGCTGGTTTTAGGTCTTTGGTTTATTTGTGAGAAGAAAGCTCTAGAAGCTTCCCTCCAGCTCTTGGAGTGAACCAGAGATTCCCGGCCCTGAGGCAAGCCTGGTTGGTCCTTCTTCATGGTCCAGCTGGTCCTGAGACGCTCTGCCCACCGGAAAACTCTCACCTGTTCTGAGTGGTTTGGGGCTGAGCTGTCTGTTTTCTCCCCCACCAAATGTTTGTCATTTCTGGCTTCACAGGGACCACCATGGAGACGCGAGCACCACCGCGGAGTGCGAGCCCCACTGGACACTGTCGCACTTGGTTCCACGTCCTGTCTCTGCGCGGCTCATTGCTCGTCACACTGTACCTGGGAGATGTCATCGCAGGTGCGCGGTCTGGGCATCAGCTTCGAGTCATTCTTGCGCATTGATGGCTGTGACGTCTTTGCGTCCTCATGACATAAGCCTACATGTTTTCTTTTAAATGAACAACACAACAACAATACCAAAAACCATGGAAACCAGGTCAGAGAGAATGAAAACACCTTCGCAGGCCGTATGGAAAAGGCCCGGTGCGGAGCCCGGAGCCACGTGTCCTCCTGGGCAATCAGAGGCTTCCGCGTCACCTTGGCAACGGAGAGATGAGGTGCTCTCTGCTTCTGTGGCCCCCAAGCCTTGCTGCGGTGGCCTGAGCCTGCAGGTCCCCAGGGTCTGCACGCCCCGCGATTCCCGCGATCCTGCCCTTGGCCTCCAGGGACCAGCCCCGTGCCGGGGCTGCGCTGTCCTGGGCTGGCCGGGCCGGGTGTCCAGTCGTGACCCGGACGCCTCTCCGACAGCCGCATCATCTCCAAGCCGGCCTCCCGGGGATGTCAGAGGAAAGCCTCGCCAGAGGGACCAAGATGTCAGCCTTGAGGGAAGGACAACCAGGGGTTAAATCGGGGATGATACAGCCCCCTGCACGGCAGGATTCCAGGCAGACACTAAAACACTAAAACCACGATGCTGATGACAGGGCAAGAGGCTTTCTGCGTGCGGCTGGTGCAAAAGGCGGGCGGAAGGGGTGTCCATGCTGTTTTCACGAGAAGCCTGGGGGAGAAGCACCACACTGTTGACAGCTTCACCAGCGTTTTCTGTTTTGTCTTTACGTACTTCTGTATTTTCTAAATTTCCTACTGAACATTTTCTATTGATTTTGTGCCACTTGGTGCTGCTGAAAGTGTCTGGGATCCAGCCCAGGGCCGCAGAGAGACCCAGTGTCCCCGCCTCTCTGTCACGGCCTGTCCCTCCCATGGCTCCCCCCAGGAAGCTGCTCCTGGACGGGGGAGGGTCTGGGCTGGGCAAACCGCCCAAACTCCCCCCCGCCGCCCCGGACCTGCACCCCTGAGCTCCCTCCCTCCTTCCCCAGTGGGGAAGCCACACTCGGGACGGGTCCACTGCCAGGCAAACATCCCAAACTCCCTTCCTCTCCTCATCCTGGCCTCTTTCCCTGCCACCACCCTCGCTTGGCAACGCCCCACCTCTGCTTGAACCCAGATACCCACGTAGGCCACATGGGTCCTCGTCCAAGCACCTCCAGAGAAAGTCACACGGCCACCTGTGCGGTAACTTATAAACCCACATTCGACAATGCCGAGCGTTCCCACCACCTGTGCCTCTCCAGCCTGGGAGCTGGCCCAGATCCCCCCCTCCTGCGTCCCCTCAGCGGCCTCCTCCTGCCCTCCTGCCCTGTGTCCACACCCTCTGCCTTCTCTCGGGGGACACGGAAGGAGCCCCCCGTGCAAGGCCCCTTCCCCTGCCCAGACCCTCCTCTCTGTCACCTGGAATCACTTTCTTCCCCTCGGTCTCAGCTTCTGAAAGCATCTTGCTCATCATCTCATGTCCTGTTGTCTGTCTCCTTAACTAGATGCCTGCCCTCGAGGGAAGGCACCTTGCTTGTTCCCTTCCTGCTGTGCTCGCACCCCCAAACCATGTCCGGCACATGGCAGACGCTCATGAGCCTGGGCGGACGCCTGACCCGGGCACCTCCCCTCCCCGGCAGACCTGCCCCTCCCTGCCCACTCCGTCCCTGCCAGCACGTCTGTCACAGTCCTCGCCGGAGTCTGGGCGTGCGCCTGTTCACAGTTCTGACAAACAGTAGAAACTCACGTTGTTTCTGAATGAGTGGAAAATCATAAAAAAGACCGTATTCCATGCTTGATGCCAGTGCGTACCTCAGAGACAATCAGACGAGAGTCGCTACTCCCAGAAGGAATCAGGGTGCTCTGTGCTTTGCCTGTGCGAAGCCCGGAATAAGGGATGTGGCCACACTGGGGCTCCTGGTCCTGGGTCCTGGTCTGCACGAGGCCAGAGCACCCCAGAGGAGCAGAAGTTTTCTCCCCAGTTGCTTGGGACCGCCAGTAAGATGGCGGGAACCATGGCATTTACCGGTGTGCATTCCTTCCACCTGAGGGCAGCTGGTTTACTCTGGGGATGCGACCAGGACATGTGAGCGCCTCCACCAGGTTTCTGGGTGTTGCTTTACTTAAACGAGCCCCTGATAAGTACTGATGCTTGTGTTTCAGGCCCTTGCTGCTCCCTCGCCCTATCTTGAGTGTCCTCCCATCCCCAGCTCCCTTAAGACCGCTGTCCACAGAACCCTGATTAGGGAGACAGACGTCCGAAGCCTGTTGGCATCAACCACAGCCTTGCTTTAATATCAGGCAAGCCCGTTAGCCACATTGGTGATTCCTCACTGGTGACAGAGACAGAAGTGGGACCCAGAGCCCTAGAACTCTGCATTCAAGAGCAAACTGGTCCGAGAGTAGGACGTGTTTGCTGGTGTGTGCATGTGTGTAAGCCCAGGATGTTGGAGCCCTGCCTGCCCCGTGGCTGCCTCTGCAGGCCTCCCCAGGGCCCATACCCCAGCCCCAGTGTCCCCAAGACCCAGGATGCCTTCCCTCCAGCCTGCGGAGGGCCTGGAATGAGGAGTGTGACTGCCACCAAGGCAGTCGCAGACAAAATGCATCCCAGAGGAACAGTGAGGTAGGAGTTGGTACCACTGGAGCAGATTGTCCACTGAGGCTCAGTGCTTTCTTCCCAGCTGCCGAACCCCAGGCCAGGGCAGTGTGCACACGTCTGTAAGTGTAACACACAGCAGAAGGGACCAGGGCCACCCCCGAGGCCTGAGGATGCTGATGGCAGCCCAGCTTATCTTCTGACACCTGAAATCATGGGGCTGATGCCTTAAAGAAACCACGCGAAACCAAATGAAACAGCTAGGAGGACAGAGAAGGAGGACAGTGTCCAGAAAGAAAAGCGCCTCGTCTTCCTATTGGTGACAAAAGGAAAGCCATCCTGAAAGGGGCATTGCCGTCCCCACCACCTTTAATCCTGAGGGCGCAAGGTCAGAACACCCACTGGGGACAGGCTCGCGCACTCCTTCATCTGTATAAATGCTGTCTTCAAACCCCACTCTGCACTTACTGACTTATTTCGAGAATTTTATGGCTTGTTCTTGCTCTACACCTTGGGGTGCCCAGCCAGGAATGTGTGAATATTAAAGAGACCCACTTGCTAGGGGTCTCCCCAACTCAAGACCTAAAAACAGTAAGATGAATTCCAGAAATGTTGCAATTTTAAGTCAGGCTTAAGAAATTCCAAATGGAAAAGAAATCTGAGTTACTGCTTCTCCTGTCTGCAACGATATACAACACACACACACACACACCCAACAGCACATTCTTTCAGACTTTGAGAGCATTTCTTCCATTATGTTAAGTGGAGAATCCGTCCAATCATTTGCTTACCCCTCCTGAAGCACACATTATGTATTTTTTTCCCTCCCTCATAACATGTGCAAAGCATGCAAGACTAGAAATCTGAAAAGAAATCAAGGATTCTGGAAGCAGTTCTGGCCTCCCCGTGCCAAGGATGCAAACAATAATCGAAGACACTTGGGAGCAGAGGCCCGTCAATGGCAAATTCATGGGGGTGCCAGGAGGAACCCCACTGGGAGAGACGACGGCCATTTCTGAGGTCAGACTTTTCCTCTGGCCCTGCCTGCATTCTCTGCAGAGTGCGCTCTCCACCCAAGGGCTGGGAGGTGGCCTCAGCCCCCACGCAGGGCTGCTCAGGACGGGCTGCGAGTGGGGAGTCGAGGGTGCCCGGGTGCAGGGACATTTGCTAGGAAGGCAGCTTCGGCTGCACCGGCTGCAGTTTTTATTCACCGATGACAAAATGTTTCGAAACAGCCAGCCAGGTGTTTGCAAACACCTATGGCCTTTCAAAAGACCTGGCTAAACCTGGGGTGGGAGGGGGTGGAGGAGCCCAGTTTGCTGAATGTCCCCTGGATGAGCTGCGGAAAGTTCTGAGGTCACGGGATGAGGGACAGCAGGTGAGTGCACTCAGGTGCCTGGTTTCTTCTCTCTGAGTCTTGCTCTCCTAGGAGCAGATTAGTGGGACCGCCCAGAAGGGACGAAAAGCAGTTGTAAATGATTCAGCTGGAAGAGAGTAAAAATCCTCCTCCAAATTCTCAGTGGATAAAGCCGGGACAGATAGTAAGCACACTTCTGAAAGACGAAGGAAAACTCCGGGGTTATTGGTATCCTTGAGAGGCCTTTCAGAACTGACCATGAACAAGCGCCCAGGGAGGGGTGACTGGGAAATGTTTGGTCAGGCTGCCGACCGCGCATCAGGAGAAGCACATCAGAGTCCGACGTGGTACCCTTGCCAGGCCAGCCATGTCTCCAGGCGACTGCCCACACATGGAAGCCTCCGGAAGAAGGCTTCTAAGTTCTGCATCCATCTCACTTAATTCTTGCTCCCCAGCCCCTCCTATGAAGTAGTATTTTCGTGTAACACAAGGGAAAATGATTTGAGGTTAGATATAGAATTTAAATCCCACACCACTGCCTTCCTAATGCCTAATGTTCAAAAAATACCATTCACCCATAGCCTCTGCCTTCCTTAGAGAACGTTTTATTTTCATAGAGAACGTTTATTTTCATAAAGGAACACGGAGTGAGCAGCAGTACCCACGGGGGTTGGCACCCAGTGCCATTTTCATCCTGTCCAGCCTCCCCTTTAACAGGGACAAGGCTGCAGGGCACCAGCCTGGAGGGGCACAGGACTGCTCCCCAGCAGCTCTGGGGAGACAGGCAGCAGACAGAAGTAACCCACCCCACAGGACCTGCAAATGTCCAGTGCTGGCAAGGAGGAAGTCCTGGCCTGATGTGGACCCCACCTGTTGGCCCTTTGCAGAGGGGATGCTCCCCCAAGGAGCAGAGTCCTTCCCTTGTCTGGACACACAGCACCGGGGCACCTGTCTGAGGACCCCACAAACAAAAGAACCACCACCGCCTCACTGAGGGTGTTGCTAACTCGGTTTCCCATAGCAGGTCCCAAGAACCTGAAGACCCACTTCCACCTACACCTCTGGCCTTCCCAGAAATCGGCCTTCTGGCTCTGCACCCTGCTGGGTGCCCTCATCAAAGTCCGTGGACTCCCTGACAAAGGTCCCAGCACCCCTCCGGTCCTCACGGGCTGCTGACCCGCAGATCTGATGGAAAAAGGGCAGGGCGAGCTGCACCAGGCCCCCGCCGCGCCGCAGGTGGGCCACCGCCAGGAGGAGAACCGGTCCATCCCACCCGCCGGCCACCTGTGCGGGTCGGTAGGTAGGTGGTCAGAAGATGCTGCTCCGGTTCCCTGCGTTGAAGTTTCTCACTAGCTAAGCGATAGAGATTCGTGCAGAACAAAAGTAGTCGGAGGGGGGTTGCCCGCAGACTGCAGACCCGCAGCTGCCGAGCTCCAGAGGGTCCCCGGGGGCTGGCGGCGCTTCTCTGGGATGGGGCGGCCCAATTCAGGGAGTGGGAGCTGACGTGCTGTCACCTGGCACCCCGGGTGGCCTCATTCTGCGAGTCTGCGAGCTTTCCCGACGCCCCACCTGCTACTTCTCCTAACAGAGGCGCCAAGGCCGAGCACTTCCGTTGGAAACTGGGAGACACATGCGCCCCGTTCCCCGAAAACGGGGACCCTGACTAGGGGTCCAAAGAGGACTCAGCCACCGCTGTGCTGCACTTCGTGGGGTTTGGCAACCGCCCTAGGACCAAGCTTTTGGGGGGAGCGCGAAAGAGGGGGCGCCGCGCGAAGGCTGCTGTGCGCGCGTGCAGGCGGAAGGCTGAGCCCCGGGACTGGAGGTCAAGACGCCTGCAGGGCCCGCGGCGCTCGGTAGGGGGCGCGCGCCGGCGGGAACACGGGCGCGGGCGGGAGGGCAAGCCTCCGCGGGCCTCCGGCGGCCGGCGCCCCTGACGTCACCGCTCCGCGGTCGCCAGGGCGACGGCCCCATCAGCGCGCGCGTCAGAGCCGCCAGTCTCTTGGCAACGGCCCGATCTCCCGCTCTCCCTTCGCTTGGCGCTTGGCCGCGCGTCGCTCTGGCGTCAAAGCGACGTCAATGGGGATGTATCAATCCGGCGGCGGCGGCGGCGGGGGCGGGGCCGGCGCGGCGGGGCGGGGCCGTTGCGGCGGGCCGGGGGCGGGGCCGAGGCGGGCCGGGGCGGGGCCGGGGCGGGGCCGGCGGCGGGCGGCGCGTGCGGCCCGAGCTCGCGGCGCGGCCTCAGAGCTGACATGCGGCGCGGCCCGGGCGGCGGCGGCGGCGGCGGCGGCCAGAGCAGCAGGCGCCCGAGCAGCAGGCGCCCGAGCAGCGCGAGCGGCCGAGCGGGCGGCGGGGACCGCGGGGCGAGCGGCGGCCCTGCCTCGGCGCTCGGAGGGCGGCGGAGGTGAGGCGGCGGCGAGGCCGGGGTGGCTGCCTCTGGGCTCCGGGCGGCCGGGCCGGGGCTCCGCGGCTCCGGTTTCCGACTGCCGCGCCGGGCTCCGGGGCCCGTAGGCGAACGCGCGGGGGTCGCGGACCGGGACGCCGCTCGCCTCGCCGCCGCCGCCGGGCTCCCCTTTGTTGTGGGGCGGGCGGGGGGAGGCGCGGGAGCGGGTTAGCAGCCCCGCAGGGCTCGCGGTCCGGAGGTCGGGATGGGGCGGACCGCGGGCGGCGTAGAGAGGGGCGGCGTTGGAGCGGATTACCAGACCGCAGGCCTAATAGGGTCTGGGGGCCGGAATGGAGCCGACCGCGGGCGGCGGTGCGGGGGGCGGCGTGGGAGCGGGTTACAAGCCCCGCGGGGCTAAAAGGGTCTGGGGGTAGAGATGGAACCGACCTCGGGCGGCGCGGTGGGAGTGTGTTCAGGCGCCCTGCGGGATCGCGGGTCGGGCTGGAGCCGGCCGCCGGCGGCGGGGCAGGGGGCGGTGCGGGAGCGGGTCCACGCGCCGGGAGGAGCTGGGAGTGGGGATGGAGCCGACCGTGGGCGGTGGGGCGGGGACGGTGTGGGAGCGCGTCCCAGCGCCCCGCGGGGCTGGGGGTCCGGGCGGCGGGGTGGGAGTCGGTCCAGGACACCCTCGGGGCTGGGGGATCGGGGTTCGGGATGGAGCTGACCGCGGGCGGCGGGGTGGGAGTGGGTCCCGGCGCCCCGCGGGGCTCGGGGGTTGGGATTGAGCCGACAGCGGGCGGCGGGGTGGGAGTGGGTCCAGGCGCCCCCCGGGGCTGGAGGATCGGGGGTCGGGATGGAGCCGACCGCGGGCGGCGGAGGTGGGAGGCGGCGTGGGGTCGGGTCGCAGCGCCCCGCGGGGCTGGGGGTCCGGGCGGCGGGGGGGGAGTGGGTCCAGGAGCCCCGCGGGGCTGGGGGGTCGGGATGGAGCCGAGCACCGGCAGGGGGCGGTGAGAGTGGGAGCGGGCCCACGCGCCGCCGGGGCTGGGGGATCCGCGGTTGGGCTGGAGCCGGCCGCGGACGGCGGGGTGGAGGGGGTCCAGGCGCCCCGCAGGGCTGAGGGTTTTGGGGACCCGGGTGGAGCGGACCCGGGCGGCGGGGCGGGCGTGGGAGCGGGCACGCGCCCGGCGGGGTGAGGAGGTTGGATCCGAGCAGAGCGTGGGGGCGGCGGGGAGCGGAGCCGCGTCCCCCGGGGCCGGGCTGGGTCGGGTCGGTCCGGCGCTGAGCGCGCTCCCGGTGGCCCGCAGGTGCGGCGCGGAGCCATGGTGATCATGTCCGAGTTGAGCGCGGCGCCCGTGGGCTCTAGCCAGGGCCAACAGAAGCCCCTCCGGGTGGGCTTCTACGACGTCGAGCGGACCCTGGGCAAGGGCAATTTCGCCGTGGTGAAGCTGGCCCGGCATCGAGTCACCAAAACCCAGGTGCGTGGGGCGGCCACCCGGCCCGGCCTGGGGGGACCCATCCTGGGGGCTGCTGGGCGGAATCCCTGTCCTTAAGGTTCCTCATGTAATGTCTCAGCGCTGACAGCTTTTAGTTCCGTGAAGAGAAAATGCTTTATATTATGATTCTGAATAATTCGTACAAATATTAGGGGACGGCAGGGAGGGTAATGACCACATAACCCAGGAGTGCGGTGCTGGGGATCCAGCGGAGCCCTGTAAAGGGAGCCAGCAGAGACTTATGAGACTTAACTTTTACTGTTTTAAGTACTACTGATGGTTACTCTGGTTATTTTTTTCCCCCAACTTTTCGTGACCTTTTAGGGACATAAAGCGTTTTAGAAATTAAGCTGCAAAAAATATAATGTGTAAACAAAAGATTTTTTTAAAACAAAATATCCTTTCTTTTAAACTGTAGGTTGCAATAAAAATAATAGATAAAACTCGATTAGATTCAAGCAATTTGGAGAAAATATATCGTGAGGTTCAGATCATGAAGCTTCTGAATCATCCTCACATCATAAAGCTTTATCAGGTAAGGACTCACGTTTGCCTTTTGCTGTTGCTCCCAGCAAGTGTATTATTTTCAACAATAAGTCTGCAGTTTCTGAATTTTGCCCCTCTTCGGGTATATGTGGCAGTCAGGGAGTTGGTTGTGCAGGGTAAATTGATTTTTGTAAGCTCTTCAGATGTATTTTCAATTACTTTCTTGCTTTTGGATCATAATTGAGATTTGCTTCATCAAAATTTGAGTTAGTATTGTCGTTCCTTCCAGTTTTAGGTGCGGAGGGGTCGGTTGTTACATTTAGTTTACTATGAAAACAACCAACCAGATCCATGTATTGCCGCAAGTCAAGCCTTTCGTGTAGAAGGACAGATTTTAGTTAAACGAGACACTTCCGCCTTGGCAGATAATTATTAAACTTTAAAACCGGCAGCTCTTACCAGCTTTTGTAAACTTAGCTTTGCAAAGGCAGCAGTGAGCATTTGTCTTCCCGTTTAGACTCTTCCATCAAAACTGGAGAGGTGAAAATACTTTTGCCATGGTGAGAATAGGGCACTTGTCATTTAATCCACGTTAAGAACATTCCTCACCCTGTCCGCCTATTGGTTTGTTTCGTGACTTTATTTTTGTTATCGTGTTGAAACTAAGAAATTATATCTTTGGAATATAAGCGTTTGATTTAATTAGGACGGCAAAGCAGTCTTGTATTCAGCGGCCCGCTTGTGCAGATGAGGGGCAGTCTGCTCGCGGAGGAGGCTCCTTGCCAATGCTCAGTATTCCGTCCAGTTGTGTTGGGTGTAAGTTCCTTCTGGTGATTCCCGTGAAGGCCTGGGCCCCTGAGATGAGCGTGGCGCGGCGTGTGTGTCTGGGCAGCTGGCAAGGCGGCCTGGATAGTGTGGTAGGAGAGGGAATTAGGAGCAGCGTCATCGGGCTTGTGTCCGCCTGAACGGCCGTTTACTCAGAGTCATTATGTGCAGAGCTCCTGTCACCATCCACTCTGGCTTGTGCTTTGTTTCTGTGTGTGTCATCTGTAAGTTGTGCGACTTCGATAAGAAGTTTCCTCGTGGTCCCTATCAGTGCCTGAGAAGCGTGCCTGGCCTGTTTCCGCAGGAGTGGGCTGAAGCCTGTTTTTGGCTTTGCTGGAGGGACGAGCCAGGGTGCACCTTCCTGGTCTTCCCGTCCCTCTGCCGGCCCGTTGTGTGGAGCAGCCCAGTTAGACGGCACATGGTCCGCGTCCTCGGAGTTCGAGGTCCTTTCTGGGGGTGTTTGGGTGGCTGAGCCGCTCCGAGAGAGGCTTTCATGGGACAGCCGCGCCTGTCCTTCCTCGCGGTCCGACCCTGGTGTGTAATTCTCCTCCAGCTCGCCCAGGACCCACAACCTTGGGGAGACACTTCCCTCTTGCCTTGAGGATTTCTAAAACTCAAAACATGTTGGCTCTTCGTTCTTTCTCCGTCTTGCTCTTGAATTGAGGAAAGGGATAAACCGTGGTCTTCTTACTCGCGACTCTGCCGCACCCACTGAGGGCCAGGACAGTTAAAACTCTTGCCAACCCACACTGGATTCACTTTCTTGTTAGATTTATGGCTGAAAGCAGTTGTCCTTACAGTGTTTTTTTTTAAGGAACAACTATATTTTGAACCCTAAAGAAGTCTGTTTCTGTAACAATGTATTGTCTCTGTGTGTCCCTCTGAAATATTTTAAAATACAGGGACGTGAGTTGGTTTTCCTTCTTTTCGTACCGCAGATTTTAATTCTGCCTTGTTTCTCAATAAGCTATATTTTAAAGTCTTTTAAAAATTGTTTTCAAAGCAAGATAAAAGTCTCGGTCAGTACATGAACCTGGCGGGTGTATTTGACCTTGGCTGTTGCTATTGACACGGGCCAAGCGGTTCGCTGTACAAAGAGCAGCCTGTCGTAGTTTACCTGTCGCCTCCCAGGCTTCTCGCAGAAAGCCCCAGCCGCGCTCTCCCGGCATCCCGGTGTCCGGGTCTGAGGCCTCGGGGCGGCGGGGCAGGCGGGTGAGCACTGCCATACGGGCGGGTTCTTGTGCATTTCGGCAGGCGGGCTGGTGAAGAATTCCCCTCTGTTGTTTTAAATTCTTTTCTGAATAGGAACCCCCATATTTGTTCCTTTAATGCAGAGGTGTTTATTTTCTTTTCCTTTTAAAAGATAATGGATGCACTCATCCTGGGAAAGTTAAAAATTCACTGGGGTTCAAGTGGCTTATTTATACCACTGGTATGTTCCCTTTCTGTGTGGTTAAACGTTAGGTCTTTGTGTTTTTAGGTTATGGAGACAAAGGATATGCTTTACATTGTCACCGAGTTCGCAAAAAATGGAGAAATGTTTGGTAAGCCACACCTCTTTTTCGTACCTGGTGAAAACAGACGGTGGAACTTGTCTGGAATCGCTCCTCCAGCATCTGGGTCTGCCCGTCCTAAATTCTACAGCGTTCTTTGGCTGTGCCCCAGAGGACGGCCGGCCGGCCTTCGGGCTGTTCGCACTGTAGCTTTGTGTTGTTGCTCCTCAGATTACTTGACCTCCAACGGGCACCTCAGCGAGCATGAAGCCCGCAGGAAGTTCTGGCAGATTCTGTCGGCCGTGGACTACTGCCACAGCCACCACATTGTGCACCGCGACCTCAAGACCGAGAACCTGCTGCTGGACGGCAGCATGGACATCAAGCTGGCAGGCAAGGGGGCCCGGGCCACGCCGGCTCATGGGGCGGGGGTGGGGCGCTTGCCTCCCAGGGCCCCCTTGCCTGCCTGTGCTCACAGCTTTGTAGCCCGGGCCCTGCCGTGTCTATGGTGACCTCACCGTCTGTTTTCTTGTCCCCCAGATTTCGGATTTGGGAATTTCTACAAGGCAGGAGAGCCCCTGTCCACGTGGTGTGGGAGCCCCCCGTACGCAGCCCCAGAAGTCTTTGAGGGGAAGGAGTACGAAGGCCCCCAGCTCGACATCTGGGTAGGAGCCCGCGGCCGCCAGTGATCTCGTGAGTGGCTAAGTCGCCCGGGGCGCGGGCGCTGACTCGCGGCGTGTGGTCCTTTGCAGAGCCTTGGCGTCGTGCTGTACGTCCTCGTCTGCGGCTCGCTCCCCTTCGATGGGCCCAACTTGCCAGCTCTGCGGCAGCGGGTGCTGGAGGGCCGCTTCCGTATCCCCTTCTTCATGTCTCAAGGTAGGCGCCTCCAGCCTTCTGCCCCGGCGGCACGAGCTCTTGGGTCACCCGGGATGAGAGTTGTGGAGAGGGAGGAGGAATTTATTTCCTGAAACGCCTGCTTGGCTGTGTCTGAGTGTGCTGTCAGGTCTGCGAATCAGCCCCGTGTTACCGTGGGGTGTTTACGAGCTGCCTGCAAGAGAAACCCAACCCACTGGGTGTTTTCTCCGTGCCCTAGTTATGGGGCAGGCGGTGCCTTGGCCCGGCTGTCCCCAGGAGAGGGCCTGGTCTCGGGTCCACTGGGATGCTGGCCTGGTCACTGAGGAGTCTAAGTGGCCCTCTGTGCAGGTTAGCAGGACCACGTCCCTCCTGGGGGCCGAGCCCTGGATTGGTGGCTCTCCTTGGCACCAGGCCACTGCTCCTGGTCTCAGCGTTTTCAGGATAGTCACTCGTCTGTTTGCCCTCGGGAAGGGAGTCTCGTCCCCAGCAGGGCTGCGGCGAGCACCAGGCGGGTTGTGGCGGGGACGTGCCCACAGGTGGCCCCCCCTCCGGGCTCAGCGGACCTCTCTCGTCCCCCAGACTGTGAGACACTGATCCGCCGCATGCTGGTGGTGGACCCCACCAAGCGCATCACCATCGCCCAGATCCGGCAGCACAGGTGGATGCAGGCCGAGCCCTCGGTGCCGCGGCAGGCCTGCCCGGCCTTCTCCGCGCTCAGCTACAACTGCAACCTGGGCCACTATGACGAGCAGGTGCTGGGCATCATGCACAGCCTCGGCATCGACCGGCAGAGGACCGTGGAGGTGAGCGCCCACCCCCCACCCCCGCCCCCTGCCCCGCGTGCGCTTGGCCGGGCGAGGTGCTCCTTGCGAGGAAAAGCAGGCACCAGCCAGTCGAGTTAAAACGGGAACATGGGCTCATTGAAGGGCCAGCTGTCCACTCCTCTAAGGGATATTCTCGGCCACCCAAGAATAACCCTGGGAACGGTCTTGTCGGGAGCGTCAGCCGCTCGAAGGGAAGTGTCCGAGGTCCCGCCCCCGCGCCCCACGCGGGACCCCGCCTCCCCGCCCCGCTCCCTGTGGCCTCACTCTGACCCCGCTTCTCTCCGCCTCCCTCAGTCCCTGCAGAACAGCAGCTACAACCACTTCGCCGCCATCTATTACCTGCTGGCCGAGCGGCTGAAGGAGTACCGGCACGCTCAGCCCCCCGCGCGGCCCGGCCCGGCCCGGCCGCAGAGGCCCAGGAGCTCAGATCTCAGCGGCTTTGAGGTGGGGGAGCCGTGTCCTTCGCGGGGCTCCGCCTTGGATTGTGTCCCCCACCCCCTGTTAGAAATCCCTTGCTGCGACAGGCCCGGGGTGCGAGACGCTGAGCCCGCTGGTCCCCAGGTCACGTCTCCTGCCCGTTGGGCGTGGGGGGGTCCTGTGTGAGCCACGGACCAGAGGGGGCGCTGGCCACTCTGCTGAGGGTCTGGCACCAGCCCACGGCCGCCTGTTCCTCAACTGTCCCCGGTCTGGCTTCTTGACGCCAGGGTGACCAGTGCAGTGTGGCCTTGGAGAGGAGGGTGCATATGTCCTGAGCCCAGTCAGCAAGCTGTCAGCCCCATAGCAAAGCCAGTGGGGTCTTTCTTGGGATGCTGCTTGTGATTGTCCCCAGGGCCACCTCCCTGATGGTGTCTGTCCTCTGCCGGCCCCCAGGTGCCTCAGGAAGGCCTCTCCAGCGACTCTTTCCGATCCTCCCTGCTGTGCCCACAGCCCCAGGCCTTGGGCCAGTGTGTCCTGCAGGCTGACACGGACTGTGACCCCCTCAGCTCGCTCCAGGTGTGTGACCTACGCTGGGCGGCCATCGGGGGAGAGGGTCTCCCAGCCGTGGTGACGTCCGCCGCCCGAGCCCCACAGAGCCCTGGGAGTTACTGGTTTGTGTCTGCCCCCTCAGCCCTTGCTTTTCCCCCTGGACGCCAACTGCAATGGAGTGTTCCGGCATCGCTCCATCTCCCCCAGCGGCCTGCTGGACGCGCCCATCAGTGAGGAGGTCAGGCAGGGCCCGGGCCTGGAGGAGGAGCGGGGGGCCCAGAAGGCCCTGGCCGGCAGCACAGGCCGCAGGCACACGCTCGCCGAGGTCTCCACCTGCTTCTCCCCGTGCGCCCCTCCGTGTAAGTGTCCCCGTGGGCCGGGGACGTGGGCCTGGAGTGCGGCCGGGGCGGCGGGCTTATGGTTGAGGCTCTGACCGAGGCGTCTGATTACACGTGTCCAGATTTGTCATTTGTTTGACCCCCCGAGGCCATGCAGATCATGCCCCGAGATGGCCTGTTGCCCTCCGGTGGCAGAAGTGTGGGGTTTAGCTGCCCCCAGGTGCTGGGAGGGCAGGTGCTCCGTCCAGGCCCCTGTGCGTCCTTGTGGGAGCCCCCCAGGTCAGCCACAGGGGCAGCTGCCCGCTCCTGGAGGCTGGCCACTGTCGCGGCTCCCAGACTCTGATAGCCTCTGGCCATCATGGACCCCTCCCTACCACGGCTGAGGGTAGGGACGGGGAGGCCAGTACAGCTGTCCGCCCCTGTCCGCAGGCCACATGGGCCACCCATGGGCCGGAGAGAGGCTGCACCAGGCACGGAGAAGGTGTCCCTGCCTCTTCCTCTCCCGGAGCCGTGGCCACTTCTGGTTTCCAGTGAGAACTGTGGGGTGCTGGAGGGCTGCTTCTGGCCTTGGCGAGTGTCAGGGGCCCCCCTCAAGAGTGCATGCTCCTTCCACAGGTATAGTCATCTCTTCCTCCGCCGCGAGCCCTTCAGAAGGCACCAGCTCCGACAGCTGTCTGACCTTCTCAGCGGGCGACGGCCCCGGGGGGCTCAGTGGACGCCTGGCCGCTCAGGGGCTGGTGGGCACCTGCTCCCCTCTCAGACTGGCCTCACCGCTCCTGGGGGCCCAGTCTGCCACCCCAGTGCTGCAGGCTCAGGGGGCCCCAGGAGGGGTCACTCTGCTCCCCATCAGCTTCCAGGAAGGCCGGAGGGCATCAGACACCTCACTCACTCAAGGTGACTTCCCCTTTGGTGCACACTTCCCCCTTTCCCAGAAGATGCTCTGTGCCCCTGGAGGGTATCACTTTGTCCTGGGGCAGAAGGTGTGTCCCCAGTGTCCAGCCAGGCCTGGCCGAGTGGCAGTGCTCCCAGGTTCTAGATGTCCCGGTCTGCTGGGACAAACTCACACAGTCTCCCGGTGGCGGGTCCGAAAAGCCCAGGAGACACTTGGATGCCCAGCAGCTCCTACTCCGGAGGAGGCAGCTCCCGCCTGCCTTCCTGGGCTCCCTCCCTTCTCCCAAGGCACTGCTCATGCCCTCCTTCCCCAAAGGATCCTCTGTCCAGACTCGTACCTGTGCCCCCGGAGGGGGCTGTAGTGAGAAGTGACCGGATGACCAGAGAGTACCCGTAACCCCCGCAGGAAGGCGTGCTGGCCATCTATCCCATCATGTTTGCACTGGGTCCCTCCTTACGCCTCCCTGAGGTCTGCAAACCCCAGCAAGCCTTGGGACGGAGATCCACTGACCATCCTGCTTGTGCACCCGCCCCCCCAGGGCTGAAAGCCTTCCGGCAGCAGCTGAGGAAGAACGCGAGGACCAAAGGGCTCCTGGGCCTGAACAAGATCAAGGGGCTGGCTCGCCAGGTGTGCCAGCCCTCCTCCAGCCGAGCCTCCAGGGGTGGCCTGAGCTCCTTCCAGTTGCCTGCGCAGAGCCCGGGCCTGCATGGCAGCGGGGTCAGCAGCCGGGAGGGCCGGAGCCTGCTGGAGGAGGTCCTGCACCAGCAGAGGTACGCCCGCTTGGCGCCCGTCCCACTCGCTGCGGGAGGACTCCCGGACAGCTGGGTGTCTTGAGTAACCTTATCCCTTAAGCTCGTCCCCTGTCCGTGTAATCAGCTGAGTGCACCTCCCCCAGCGTGGGGAGGGCTGTGAGGTCAGGCCTCGTTCCCTGTAGATAGTGGCGGAGGCGGGGAGCAGTCAGGTTTCCTCGCTTTGAAGCCCGCCTGTAAGTGGGGGACGGAGGGGGCAGTGAATAAGAATGTCACGTCCGGTTGGCATCTCTGAGCTGCTGCAAAAGCAAGGCGGAGAATGGAAATGTCAGGAATTGCTCAGGGGATTAGTCACGCACAGCACTGCGTGTCGGGAGCGGCTCCAGCCCGTGGCTCGCGGGGTGGTCCTCCGGCCCGTCGGTGGGGAACCCCGGGAGTGCGTGCGCCCGGCCGGGTGGCGGAACTTGCTGGGAGGCGCAGCGGGCAGGGCGGCAGTGACCTGGTCTCCCTGCCCGCCCCTCGCGCCCCTCCAGGTTGCTCCGGCTGCATCACCACCCGGCGGGCCCGCCCAGCTGTCCGCAGGCCCCCCAGCTGCCCCCGGCCCCGCTGGTCCTCGCCCCGTGTGACGGCGCGCTCCTCGTGTCGGGACTGCAGAAGGAGCTGGGGCTGGGGCCCGGCCCGCTGCTGCCACCCCACCTCCTGCAAGCCGGGGGCTCCCCGGTGGCCTCCGCGGCCCAGCTGCTGGACACCCACCTGCACATCAGCCACTCCACAGCCCCCCACCCCGCTGCCACGCTGCCCCCCAGCTTTGTGGGTGTGGGGCTCCCGCAGGCGGACTGTGAGCTGGAGGACCTGGCGGCGGGCCAGCTGGGCACGTTCGTGCTAGTGCAGTGAGCCTCCGCCTCCGCTCGGGCCGCCGGCCCTTCGAAGCAATAATTTCAGAGTATGTGAAGATGTTTCCGGACTTGAAGCCAATAAGTTTCTAGAAGCGAAACAAGCAATACGTTTGGTGTTTTGGCTTTTTAGTTGATTTTTTGTTTTATTTTTTCCTTGCACTGAGCAAATGTAACTCTGAGTAGGGCCTGGAAACTTTCTGAAGAAAAATAATAATTGAGGGGCGTGTCGGGGTGGGTGGACGGGAAGGGGACGGAGGGCGGCAGGGCGAGAGGCGACGGGGCTGGGCTGGACGGCCAGCGCCACTGCGGTCGGTCGGTCGGGGATGGCGGGAGGGGGCCACGGGGGCGGCGGGGGCCGCGGAGGGATTGCCTCGGGAGAAACCATGGCGTGAGCCGCGTGTTCATCGTGTGTGTGCCTGTGTGTGTTCAGTATTCTTTTTTTTTTTAGTTACAATTCTCCACTTCCCGAAACATTTACACTTCAGAGTGAGAACTGTGAACTTTCTGCTTTACACATCCGTTTTTTTAAAAAGCTCTATTGGCCAGCCCAGGAGAAAGTAATCTACAAATTCCTGGAATTCTCTACCCTGAAATCAGGGCCCCAAGGACGGTTTTTTCCGTATTTTAGATGAGAACTTTGATCAACTGCTTGAGCGTCAGGTTTCCAGGATTCTTCAGAGGAGGCACAGGAAGAAACTGGAGGGGGGGGGTGACGGTGAGGCTGGGGCTCCGGCCCGGGGCCCGTGGCCTAGAGCCCCTGCGTGCCTTGGAGGGCCCCAGAGAGGTTTCTTCCTGCTGCTCGTCTTATTTCCGCTGCTAATTAAGTTTTTATGCATTTCATTATCAGGGTCCAAAAAGAACAACCGACTGGGGTGGGGGACGTGCAATACGGCAGGGGTGCGGCCGGCGGGCAGGAGCAGGGGGGACAGTCCCCGCCTGGCCACCCCGCCTGCCCGCGGCCGGCTCCTGATCCGGGGGTAGCCCTGCCTTCTCCAGGCCTCCCGCTTGGTAGGCTTTCGTTCAGGAGAATGACACGAGAGGTCAGATCAGTGTTGTTCAAGCTTTGTTCCTTTTTTAAAGCAGACGTTGTACATGTATATAAATAGGAGACAAATATACACTACTTATTTTTTATATTTTTTACTACACTTTTGTGTTCCTGGTTTGAATTTTCCTCTCTGGTAACGTTACAAAGCGCTAGCACCGGGTCGGCGTGGAGGAGGGAGACGAGGTGCGTCCTCCCCTGGCGGGTGAACGCAGGTGGCCGCTCCGTCCGGCAGCAGCCGCCTCACCCCCCTGCACCCGTCGGTCCCCGACCCTTTCCCGACCCAGGTGCCTTCAGCTCACTTTGGCTCTTACGACCTACAGTATTAACAGGGGAAAGGTGGGCATTTGTAGAAGCCAAAGACTGCCCAGGCTCCTGGCGGGCAGGGAGGCCACGGGGCGCGCGCCCGGCTCTGTGCGTCTGCCCAGCTTGCTGCTCCCGGTCCCCCCGCCCCTGCCGCCGCCGCTGCTGCCCTGTGGCCGTCGCAAGCCTCGGGGAAGGGACTGTCCTTGTGCCTGGCTGCAGAGAAATCACCAAAGCCTCCCGCTGGCTCGTAGCCGGGGTCTGGGGGCAGGAGGGCAAGCGGGCAGCCAGGGCGCAGGCCTCCGGGTCCGCAGAGGCCGCCCGGCTGGCTCCCACACGAAGGCGGCTGGCTCCCTTGTTCCACTCCTCGCTGTCCTAACGCCACAGATCAAAGGCCTCAGAACCATGACAAGCACTTTACTTTCACGGAGATTTTCTTTCTGGCTGTGAGTCCCGTGTCTCTGTCTCGTGTGCAGGTGCGTGCGACGTGTGTTTGCTAGTTCCCCACAGCGCTGTGGGGCAGGCTGGGCGCCTGGTTATAGGCACTACGTGATCTAAGATGTATATAGTCTGTTTTTTTACCATAACTGATTTAATTATTTTGTTTCTTATGTTAACATGAGAAATGTATGCCAAATGATTAGTGGGTGTATGTTTTTTAATTTAATATTTAAATAAAATATTTGGGGGAAAACCCTGGACCTTTCCCTGTGGTTCATCTCTGTGGGAGTGTCTTCCCCTCCGAGCTGCTTCCTCCAGCCGCACGCAGGGTTCTCGTCTTAAAGAAGGGGGCACGGTGCTGGCTCCCACATCAGCCTGGCCACGGGGAGCCCCCGGGCCCCTGGCAGCAGCCGCAGCACCCCCGACCCCCAGAGCTGGGACTCACCTGCCCCTGAGCGTCAGGTCAGGGCACGGGAGGAGTGGCCTGGGGCTCAGGGCACCTGGGCCTTGCTGGTTCTCCCTGCCTTCCCGGGGTGGCGGGCGGTGGGCGGCAGGCTCTGCTAATGTAGTTCTTCTCCCCCACCCCCCCAAGAGACAGAAGGGGGATGCTGGCGCCAGGGGCTGGGGAAGGGGAACAGGGAGTTAGTGCTTCGTGGCAACAGAGGTCAGTGTGGGGACAATGGAAAGTTCTGGAGACAGATGGTGGTGAGGCCATGTAATAACAAGAATGGACACCTAACCACAGCTAGGATGGCGACTTTCATGGTACAGGTAAAGTCTAGATTCTCTTGGGAAGAGGCCCGGCATGGACAGTAGTGTCCCCGTGGTGCAACAGTGAGTGAGAGGGCGGGACAGAGGACAGCAGGCTGGGACGGACCCGCAGGGGTCCCGGGAGATGTCAGGGTCTGTCGGCCGGCCTGGGGATGACAGCACGCCTGACCACACTTCAGCAGGTGCTCGCGTGGGAGCAGCTACGACATCCCGCACCGAGCTGAGGCTCTGGGCGGCGGGAGCCGTGAGGGGCCCTGAGGGGGGTGGGGGGCTCAGCCTCGCTGTGTGCCCCCGAGCGGGCTCTGCGGCACCCCGCGCCTGTCCCCAGCCAGGCCGCTGAATGCAGGCTGTGTGGCTTCGGCGGTGGAGGAGACTACCACGTGTAGACCTGGCGTGCGGGGCCCGTGGCTCCCCAGGAGGGGAGACGTGTCAGAGGACCAGCTTGCTCGAGGCTCAGCCACTCGTCTCAAGGGTGTCGTAGAAAATGCTGGCTCAGGTAGCGGTCTTCCTTCACCAGGTGTGTCCACTTCCAGCCGCAAGGGCTCGCGTGTAAACCAGGGTTCCTGGGTCCCCCTGGATCACAGATCGAAGACTCCCCGAGGAGCACAGGGGTGTGAGCCCCCCACAGAAAAACACACCCCCAGAGCAGCAGCTCTGCTGGGGTGCGGTGGACACACAGCACGACGCGGCCTTCCCACGTGTGTGCTTCAGTGAGCTGTGACGGCACCCGGACCTGTGTGGCCGCCACCAAAACCAGCACACCTGTCCCCCGGGAAGCCCCGGGGCCTCGGGGGGCCCTTCCTCTTCCCCGGGCCTGCTCTCTGTCACTGTGGATTAGTCGTGCATCTTCTGGGGTTTCCTACGAACAGGCCATGCCGCGCGTGCCTCTGTCCAGCTTCTCTCTCTCGCATGGTTGCGTGGCGGCCGGTCCAGGTGCTTCCTGCCCGGCCCCGCTCCCCGGTGTGGATGCTCGAGAGTTTGCGCCACGCCACACACACCTGCTGGGGGCCGTGGGGTCCGCATCTCCAGTTTGGGCTGTTCCACGTGTGGCTGCCGTGAGGAACTGTGCCCGAGTCTGTGTGGACGTGTTTCGTTTCTCCCGGGGAGAGGTGGAAACATGAGGGCCGCGTCATGGACCACGATCGCTACTCACTTTATCAGAAGCTGCTGAACCGGGACCCGAGGGGGCTGCGGCAGCTCGCGGTCCTGCCCGCAGCGTGTGGGCACTCCGGCGGCTCCGCATCCTCCCCCGCACTCGGCGCTCCTGGCGCCATTCTAATAGGCGTACAGGGGTATCTTATTATGGCTTTATTTTGCATTTTCCTGATGACTAGTGATGTTTAACGTCTTTCCGTGTGCTTATTGGCCGTTCTGTTTCTCAAGGTTAAGTCTTTGCCAATTTTTAATTGGGTCGTTCGGATTCTTATTATTGAGTTGTAGGAATTCTTTACGTATTTTGCATATAAGTTTTTCATATGTGTGTATGTGTATATGCATATATGTGTATATATGAACATCTACACATGTGTGCGTACAGATCTACACACATGTACATAGACACATCCACACATATGTATACGAACACACACATAATGTTTCTCCCACCTGTGGCCCGCCTTTCACCGGAACAGAGGAGTTCAAAGTTTTAATTTTTATGAAGTCCTATGTATTTTATCTTTTCTGGTGCATCTTGTGTCCTAAGAGACCCCTGCCTCCCCCTATGCTGAGAGGATCTCCCGTGCTCCCTTCCGGAGGCTTCTTATGCGTTTAGCTTTTGGTCCACATCTGTAGATCCACTTTGAGATTCGTTTTGCCTGTGGTTTGGGACAATAATTGAGGCTTATTCTTTCTCTTTGGGTATCCAGTTGTCCCAGAACCATTTATTGAAAAGTCTCTCCTTTGCCCCCATTGAATCAATTTGAAACGTTTGTCAGAAATCAAGTAAACATCAATGGAAGGGGCTATTTCCAGACGCTGTTGTGTTCTGCTGAGCGGGACGTCTCTCCAGCTGTGACACCACGCCGTCTTGATTATTTTATTATTATAGCTGAAGTCTTGATGACATTGGGTAGGGTAAATCTTCTCATTCTGTGCTTCTTTCTCTAGGTTAGTTTTGCTTTTCCCGGTCCTTTGCATTTCCATATACATTTTAGAGTCAGCTTGTCCTTCTCCACGGTCTGCACTGAGTCTCTCTGTGTAGAATTGGTATTCTTTCTTTCCTGTATGTTTGGTGGAGTGCATCAGTGAGCGTGCGTGGGGCCGGAGCCGCTTTGCGGGAAGGCTGTAAGTCACCCTCAGTCAGTCTCACGACAGCTTTGAGAGCCATGCAGAGCCTCTTCCATTTTCGAGCGAGCTTTGGAAGGTTGTGTTTTTCAAGGCAATTGGGCATTTCATCTGGGTTGTCGATTTATTTCTCGGAGGTTCGCAGTATCCTCCTAGTCTCCTCTTACTGTCTGTGGGATCTGAGCCTCGTCTCCCGTCGCACAGAGCCTTGTGCCGGCTGGCGCACGGGTCGGTCCGTGGTGGATCCGGGCGCGCTGGTGCCGAGCACGCGTCCCGCGGCTGTCGGGAGGCGTGCTCCGTAAATGACTGCATGGTGGGTGACACTGCTGTCTTCCCTTTTTTATTTGTTTTTAAGGTGGGAGTGTGCAGAGCACCGTTGCACTCCTGGGTTTATTTCTTCAGCTCTGTCCGTCCCCGCTGCACGCACTCCGGAGCTGTCCCTTACTAGCTACGTGCTTTTTAGGACTGTTACATCTTCTTGAGGAATTGACTGTGGTTTAGTCGTGGACTGCCCCACTTTTTCTTCGTGGATCCTCCTTGTTCCGGAGTCCGCCCTGATGGGTTAACACAGCCCTTCCAGCTCCTGGTGGGCGGCGTGGTGTGGTGGATGCTTTACCTCCTGCATACTCGCGGCCTGTCTCCGTATTTCTTGTAGACAGCCCGTAGTGGGGTCTTGGAGGTGAACGCAGTCCGGCCGCCTCTGCTCTGTATGTGGGGTGTTTGCCCCTCTAACCGCGGACATAAGCAGTATGCTGGGTCCCAGTCTGCCGTCCTGCTCCTCACCTCGGGGCTGTCTCGTCTTCTCTCCTTGTCCTGTCCTCTTTGCATGTCTTCTGCTGGGCTGTCCCCATTGCTCCCTTTGGTCTCCCCAGGGAGGGGCTGCGGCAGCCCTCCACCCTGCCCACCTCCTGTGGGTCACCTTGGACACACGCCTGCATGTCCCATGGGGAGGCCGTGGGCTTCAACAAAGCCGCCCACTTTTATTGTGTTTTGTAAAGCAGTGTTTGCATAAGACTTATTTCTCTGATAACAACAACGACAGAAGTTTGAAAAGTACAACAGCTCCCACCGACGGATACAGAGATGAAGTCTTAGTGAGGACAGGTGGGCTGGTCCAAGCCTGGCACGGAGGTCGGGCCGTGTCCGTCTGTGGGACTTTGCTTGTTCAGACGGGACCGGGGAGCCAGTCGGCTGTGCCCAGAGGCAGCAGGCCCCATGCTCCGTGGCCCGGCCAGGCCACAGCCTCTCCAGCCCCGTCTTCCACCTGCCACGTGGCTGATGGCCGCCCCAGGCGGTCGGGGGAGCGTCCAGGCAGGGACGGACAGAGCGTGACAGAGGGCACTGGGCCAATGTGAGCTGCTGCTATTCATCCTTCAGAAGCTTCTCTCTGACGATTTGCAGCCTGGCTCCCACGGGGCAGAGAGGACGGGGCCGGGCCCAGAGGCTTGGGGCTGGTGTTTCAGGCCCGGGTCAGCGGAGCCTCACTTCCAGCCCCAGTCCCTTGGTGCACCGGCTATCTATCTCCTCTCACTGGGCGATTAGAAGACCCCACAGAGCGAGTGGGGGAAAGAAAGGGGTTCTGGGTTGGGTCCAGCCGTCCAAACGGGCACTGGGGCAGCCTTCCCCGAGCCTGGGCCACCGCTGGCCTCAGGTGCAGAGTTGCCGGAAGGCACACCAGCGCTAGCCAGTTCCTCCCGTCGGCCCCGACCAGGGCCCCTTGGCAGGGAGCTGGCTCGGAGTCTTGGCTTCGGAGGGGGACTCCCTGGGTAGAGGATGAGGGATGCAGGGGATAGGAGCCCAGCTGGAAGGGCCTGGAGCCCCACTGGCCACCACCCAGGAGCTCTCCAGACACCTAGAGCTCCTGGGGACGCTGCCCACCCTCTCTGGGGCCCGGAGTTGCAGGCAGGCTGGCCCATGGCATTCTGGGCCCGTGCACTTAAGACACGTAATGGGCAGGTTCCCTCCGTGTGGGGGGTGTAATTAATTTTCCTGAGATAGGCGTGACAGCCCCGCAGTCTGCACGTCTGAGCTGGGTGGTGATTATTGCCTCTCGCAGGTGTGGCACGGCGTTGGCCCCCGGAATCCCGAGTGCTCACAGCCCCCCGCACCTGCCGGGTGGTGCAGGGGTGGGTCAGGGGCAGCCGGAGGTCGGGGAGGTGGTGCCCCCCACCGCCACCCTGCCTGGAGGCCACGGGGTCAGGAGCCGCGTAAGGTTCTCAGGTGCGTGGCAGGTGACGCAGGCTGGTGGTCAGAGTGTGGTGGGGGGCGAGGGGGCCAGTAAAGCATTGGAGCTGCCTCTGAATGGAGTGCAAAGCCGGGTCCTGCGGTGGGGGAGGGGATGCACCCAACACACACCCCAGCGACGTCACCCTGGCCAAGAGAAAGGCCCTGGAGCCTGGTGACGTGGGGACTGCTGCCTGCCTCGGGCTGGCCGCGGTCTGTGGCGAGGGGTCACGGCGGGGCAGGGAAGGGGTGCTGGCGGGGCTGTCGTCGGAGGCCCTCTGCGCCGTGGTGTTTTAGGGTCACTTCTCCCCTCGCCTGGGTTGGCGGCAGCTGGTGCGGGAGCCGCGGGTGCAGAGGGGCATGGAGGATGGACTGCTGTTTCTCAGGCTGCGGCCCCTTCCGAGCTGGGCCCTCCTCCTCCCCTTCCGTCCCTGAGGCTCCTCCTGCAGCTCGGAGGGCCGGAGCCTCCTCCCCATCCGTGGGGGAGGCTGGAAGCACAGAGGCTTTGTCCCCCGGGGTGGCAAGTGGGGGCACAGCCCGAGGCTAACCATGGAGGCCATACAGCCCGTCCCCCTGAGCTGGAGCTGCAGCCTGCGGCCCCCAGCTCACGCCGCCCGGCCCTTCCCTCAAGCTCCCCAGCCTGTCTCCCAAGCTGAGCTGAGGTCATCAGGGTGGGCCCTCATCCCACAGCCCTGGTGTCCTTACAAGAAGAGGGGACTTAGGACACGCAGGGAGGGGAGGAGACAGGCAGAGATGTGCGTGCTGTGGCCACGAGCCAAGGAACCCCGGGGCCAGCAGGTGCTGCCTGAGCTGGCGGAGGCAGGACGGACCCTTCCCTAGAGCCTCTGGAGCTCGTGAGGCCCTGCGGACACCTTGACTTTGGACGGCCAGCCTCCAGAACTTTCGTGGTGCTTGCTCTCAGAGCCCCGGGAGACTGACACGGAGGCCAAATCAGGCAAGCCCCCACCTCTGAAGGGCCCAGGCTCCAGCATGAAGTCACAGGGTCTCCCGGGGGACTGCCGGCCGCCCCTCGATGCTCCCCGTCCCCCGCCCCCCTCCGTGACCACGTTGTCCAGAAGTACCAATGCATCTTCGCGGTGGAAGGACCCCTCCTCCTCCCTTGTGCGGAGAGCAGAGGCATCTTTAGAGGGACACAGCAGGCCCCCTTCCCTGCTGACCCCTCTCTCCTCCCTCCAACCAATGGTCAACAGTTGGCCGCCCGGCACAGTCCTGTGCCCTCCTGTGGGAGGGGTCAGATGTGCCCCGGCTTGGCTGCAGGTCAGAGGGCTGGACCCCAGCCGGGGACACCGGGCGCCGCTCCCTGCTGGGCAGACAACGCTGTGTCCAGCCCAGTGGAGCTGTTGGCTAAGCAGAACTGGCTGCCCGTGAGGTCCAGGCTTGATCTGGGGAATGGCCCGGGGGGTCTCCTGGGCTCGCGGGGACCTCGGCCACGGGCCACCTTGCCCCACCCAGCAAGGGGCAGCCTTGCTCCCGGGGCCCAGGGCTGAGGGGCTGAGGGAGCCGCCAGTGAGGCAGGCTCAGGCTAGGCGAGGGGTGCCCTGGGGGGCGGGGGTGCTGGTGCGCCTGGGCCGGCATGTGGAGGGGTCAGTGGAGGGTGGAGCTGCGAGGGCTGGCCACTCAGGACCACCCAGGAGGAGCGTGGGTGCAGAGCCTGGTACACGGTCTGCCCCACGCCAACCGCAGAAGGGGCCTGGCAAGGAGGTGGGGGGTGAGTGGCCTACGCTTGGGCCAACGCAGTCCCCAGCAGCTATGGACGGCTGGGTGTGGGGCCAGGAAGCAGGAGCCGAGGCAGGGGCTCGCCCAGCAGGCCAGCCACCGATCGGGGGCCATGGCACCTCATGCTACCTCCCGGCCTCAGTGGGGAGGGCTCAGGGGAGGGTGCCGGCCTGCGTCTGCTCAGGCGCGGGGGCTGGCCAGGGGGACCCGTCGGTTTGCTGGGGTGACCTGGGGATGGTGAGGGGAGGGCGGCCTCCTGGTGCAGAGGCTGTGGGGAGACCACGGACGGGGGAGGCTGCTCCACGGCTGTGGGACCCCTGCAGCCAGACTCCATGGCCACTCACTGGCCCTCAGTCCCTTCCCCTCTGGGGGCCGGTGACACATCCCTCGACTTGTATACAAGAAGGACACTGAGTCCCAAAAGCTCCCTGCTGCCCCTGGGTGCCAGGCCCCCTCCAAGCCAGGCCTGGGAACGCGGCTGTCCTTGGGGAGGGCCTGTGCTGGGCCAAGGGCAGGTGGTCTTCCCTTCCTTGGGAAAAGGGGAAATGAAAATGCAAGAAGGAAGTGGCTTCCCACGTGGCAGAGTCACAAGTGCCGGGGGCATGGATGGTGGCGGTGGGGGCAGCGGGCGCCGGGCTGCTCCTCCCTCGGGCCCTCAGCCCTCTTGCAGCCAAATCTGTGGACACACATGGAGGCTGCTCGCTGGGCTGCTGAGAGAGCCGGTGGGGCGTCTCGGGGCAGCACCCCCTAATCACATCGGCCCTGGGCTTCCAGGCTCCCCTGTGCGGTGGGCTTCCCATGGCGGGGCAGGCGCAAGGGCCTGAGAAGCGGGTGATGCTGCCCGCGGGCAGGCTGGGGCACCCCATGCTGGCCCCACGGAGCCTGCTCATCTGTGGGGCACCTGGGGTGGGACTTGGGGCAGAGGGGACGATGGGCGGAGAGAGGTGATGGGTGTAGTGAGTGGGGCCCGTCTGCTCCTGGGGGGCAGCCCTGAAAACACACTCATTATTGTCGCTCCAGAAGGAAAGCCTTCTTCCCCGACTTCCTTGAGCCCAGGGCAGCTGGAGAGACCGCCCTCGGGAGGTGGCAGGGGTCAGGACAGCAGGGGACTCCTCGGGAAAGGCCTGGGGAGCTGCAGGGGAGCTCCAGGGAACCTGAGGCCAGAGGGGGAGGAGTGGCTGTGGGGCCACCACCAGCCGGGGGCAGCTAGCCGGGTGCAGGCCCCCCGCGCTCATCTCTGCCCCCCAGACGCCCTCTGGCGAGATGCGGGCTGTCACACTTGGTGACTCACCCTCACGCCCACTCGGTGGGGCAGGCTTGGTGTTTCCAGTGCCCAGATGAGGAAGCTGGACCCCGGGCTCAACCTGCAGGAAGCAGAAGAGAGGGCGTTGGTGCTGTGTGTGCACGCCCGGTCCCTCCACGGGCCCTGGCACCCCGACTCCTCCTGCTTCACCCCAAGCGGGACGTGTGTTCTCGAACTGGCTTTTATGAGAGGCGGCCGGGGGCAGGAGGCGGTGGCCAGAGGGCTGGACAGAACTTAAGCTGGAGCATGCTGCTCTGTGATGTATGTTTGCACGTGCGTGCACACACACACGCGTGTGCTCGTGCGCTGCGGACCTGGGTGCACACAGGCACAGAGCCCGTCTCCCTACTTGTTCGGACTTGGTCACCACCACAGGCTTCAAAAGCAAATATTTTGTCCCCAAGCTGCAGAGGAGGAAGCTCGAGAGAATTGGTGACTCAGACAAGTCCAGCTCATCAGTTGTCCTGGCCTGTGTGACTCCAGGCCGGGTTCCTGAGAGCCTGGGGGCAGCACCTCGGCCAGCAGGGCTAAGTGGGCGAGCTCCTGGCAGGAGAAGGCTGTCTCGTGGGGGTCGGTGTGACCACAGGGAGACCGCAGGGAGGTGACCTCCCCCCTGCAGTGCAGGACGAAGGAGCAGGCCTTCATCAGAGGAGGAGGAGGGCACTTGCCTTGTGCCCTTGTGCAGGGAGGGCCGTGGACAGCAGGCCCCTGTCCCCTCTGGGCCTGCCGGCTGGCCTGGACCGACTGCTGCTGCGGCCCACGGTCCCCCGTGCCTGGAGCGCTCTGCCGCGAGGCCGGGCTCTCGCCCCCCAGGGGCGTCTGCCCCCTCACACCCTGCTTCCGCCTGCTCACGAGGCCCCCGTGTTCCAGGGGTCCTGGAGACTCCTGAGAGCAGCCGCTGTCCAGGCCGGCTGTGCCGCGCTGCTCCAGCCCCACCACGAGGGAGAGCGCTGTGTGCGCACGCGTGTGTGTGCATGTGTGTACGTGTGTGTGCGCACGTGTGTGTGCGTGTGTGCACGTGTGTGTGCGTTGTGCACGCGTATGTGTGCACGTGTGCGTGTGCGCTGTGTGCGTGTGTGCACGTGTGCGCGTGCACGTGTGTGTATGCACGTGTGCACGTGTGTGTGTGCGCGTGTGTGCACGAGCACGCCCACCTGAGTCCGAGACCTCTGCTGTCCAGGGGCTGAGGGTCTGTCAGTGAGACCGAGGGGGCCGGGGCGAGGCGAAGCCTGAAGTCATCTCTGCTCCAAAACCCGGATCCAGGCCGATCTGCTTTCCAGGCCCAGTGGAATCCTGTGCATCCAGGCAGAAGGAAATGGAAGTTTACTGTAAACAGGGCTCCTGGTAGCCTTCGTTTATTGTCAAATATTATCACAAAGACCTGCTTCCAGGAAGGCCCTGTGGGGAGAGCTGGCCCAGCCTGCAGGTGAGCAGAGCCCAAGGGAGGTGGAGGGGCCGCTCTGCCCCAGCGCAGGCTCCTATAAAGCCCACCCCCCGGCCCTCGGCCACGGGGCTGGGGTCGCAGCTCAATGCGCACGCTCCCGGGCCGCCCAGCCTTCGGCGCCAGCTCTCTGGCCTCGGGGCCCAGTGCTGAGTCACAGGCTCGCTAGGTGTGAGCTCGGCTGATCCCTGCACAGACGTTATTCTAAGTTTTTGTGTAAACACAAGGCCTCCTCAGGTGGCATTTCATCCGTGACTTTGAGCCCTAGGTGACTTTTTCTTTATCTTGCTTATCTTGGGGGACAGACTCAGAGCCAAACGCAGGGAGCCCCGCAGGCTTGCCTCCGAGTTCCCAAGGACCCGTCAGGAGCCCTCTGGGCACCGTGGCCCTGGGAGGCTCTGCCTGCCAGGAGGCCCCTCCGCATGAGTTCAGGTGTAGTCTGCCACGGGTGGGGGTGCCCACCCTTCCCCTGGCCCCGCTCAGCGAAGCCCCCCCCCCACAAACACAGGGAGGGCATTTGCAAGAGCCTGCTGTGCTCTTGCCAGATCCGGCTTCTAGGCCCATCCAAGCACAGCTCTGGTGAGACTGGACGCTGGAGTTTAACTCAGGCGATGACTTGGGGACCACTTTCCCAGCCTGACCCAGGTGGGGATGGACTGAGAGTGGGAGGGAGGCCCCTTCGCCCTGGGCAGATGCTTTCAGGGTGACTCACCCAGGTGCGGAGCTGTGACGAGTTTCCCTGCTCACCCTGGCACGCTCGGCTTGGGAAGCCTCAGATATCAGCGCCTACTCGTGACCTGGGCTGCAGGCATCCAGTTAGCTTGCCCACGCAAGGCCCACGCCGGGCGTCAAAGCCACCCTATACGGAGGCCAGTGTGGCTCTCAGGAGTCCTGCCCAGCTCCCTGCCTGGCTCTGTACTGCCAGGTGCCCTCTGTGGCCTCGCTGGGGCTTTGGGGCTCTCCCCTGCCCTAGGGTGCAAACAGGCAGGGTCTGGAGTCCCAGGCTGCAGGCTGGGGGTGTTGCCCGAAGAGTTTTGAGGGGCCCCATGAATCAGGCGGAAGGAGGTGAGAGACAGAGAGGTGGAAGGAGAGGGGAAGAGATCTACCTTGTGGCTACATGGGGAGCTGGGGACAGGAAGTCATGGCAGTGTCTTTCTGCTGGGTGGGGTCAGCAAGTGGGTGGGGTGCAGGGACTTTAGGAAGAGATGCTGTGGTCCATGCATCCCATCACACTGCTGGAAGGAAATGCAAGCCAAGGATGGATTTGCAAATTATGTTTGGTCGCCATGAGCGTGCGTCCGTGCGTGTTTAACCCCATGGTGCTCCAGGATGGAAAGAGGCGGCACCGTGCACCTCTTGGTGGCCACCTCGTGGCTTTGCAGCACCTGACCTTCACCTCACCACTCCCTGCCCATCCTCCGTCCTTCTCGTGGTGGCCCGCCCCCAGCCTCTCTGACGCTTACGCACTCTCCTGCCGGGACACCCTGAGAACCCTTGCCTGGGTACCAGCATACATCCTTCAAGACCCAGCCCTGCCCTTCCCCTTGTTTCCGTGGTATCTCTGTGCCCCCCTACCTGACACCCCCCTTCCTGACGCCCCCCTACCTGAGCACCTAGGTATTAAGCTGGTGTTCCTGCATGAGTATTATCTCTCTATATTAGAACTCTCTTGACTCAGAATTTCCATTCAAATGAACATAAAAAAGGAGTTCATAGGCTTACATTAACTACATCTCTCAGGAGCAGCTTCAGGCTTGGCTGGATCCAGAAGCCCAAATCATGGTCTCAAGGCTCTGCCTGTCTCTCCAGGTCTTGGTTCTGCTCGTCTTTTATTGACTTCATTCTGGGTGTCAACTCTGTCCCCACGGGATGGAGGTGGTCTTTGACAATCCATTTGCCTCCTACCAAGTTAGCAGCCCCGAGTAGGAAGAGGCTGATTTTCCGGTCACTCTGTAAACAAGTCCCAGAGGGGGTTCTCACAGTATGGCTTGGGTCAGGTGCACACCCCAGAGCCAACTACTGTGGCTGGCGGATGAGGTACACGTCTGTCCTTATATTGGATAAGGTCAGCCCCGTAGGAAGGAGGGAGGTTTGCTGCCTGGTGGATGGGAGAGGGAGGCTGGGCAGTATCCCCAGCAGGATGGGTGAGTTCCTCCCAGGAGCGTTGTGCATTTTAGGTGTCTCTCTACCCACAGCCCCTTGCACCGTGCCTGGCACATAGATGGGTATGATCTTTCTTGACTAGCAAGCACCCCTCTCCCCCTTAGGGGCTTCTTGGCCTTAGAGAGTGAAGCACATGTGCTCTGGGGAAGTTATGAAGTGACAAAGGTCATCTTTGGGAAACCTCTCAGCTGTCCGGGTCTGGCTGTCCCTCCTCTGGCGGCCTCAAGAAGAAGGACTAAACTGCAGCAGACCTGACAGGAGGAAAGGGTGGGCAGGCTTCCCTTGGCCCTGAGGCCCTCCTCACAAGGATGCATTGTTCAACTCCAAATCCAAACCAGTGGCTTACAAGGTTGACTTTGGCAACGGTGGGATGGAAAGTGCGAAATGGAGGCTGGACACTGTCTATCACGGTCATCCCGGCAGGACACCCAGTGCCAGCCTTAGCAGAGTCAGAGCCTTGAGGTCATAATTTGGGGTCCTGGATCTAACCATGCCTGAGGCTGCTCCGGGTGATGCAGTATGGAAGCCAACAAACAATCCGTATCCCAAATTACCATGTCCCGGACGCTGGAAGAAGGGGGTTAGATCTTTGTGAGAATGTGCATTAAAATGACTTCCCCTGCCAGCACCATTGTTAACAGGACCATCCTGCTCTCAGGGGTGGGGAAGGAGTTCAGATGGATTTGGTTCTTAATGAGCAATGAGCGCGTGTCTCCTGTGCAGCCCCTCCACCCACCCCCCCGCCAGTGGGCTGGCTGCTTCCAAGGCCCTCCCTCCTCCTCAAGGGCCGAGCGAGGCCTCCCTGCTCTGCGGATGTGCCCAAGTCCACCCCCACACAGAGGTGCATCTGGCCGGGGGTTCTCTGACCCCAGGGAACAGTGGAGCGGGGCGTGCGGTGCTCACACAGGCCTCCGGCTCACTCTGCCCCTCAGCATCTCCCTTTCTAGCTACCTTCTGTCCTCACCCTCTCCTCTTCACCTAAACCGCAGACAAGTGCACTCCCACCCAGTGTCCTGGCTTTGGTGAGGTATGTGTCTGCAGGAAAGCCGCAAGCCCACGACGTCCCCGTTCTCTGTCTCTCAGCTCAGCGTGAACACGGAGCGGTTTCGTTTGGGCCCGCGGTGCCTTCCAAGCACGCTCTGCCACCTCCACCCCCGTGCGAGCCCCTGTGCAGACCCCACACCACCCGGTCACTTCGGGTTGTCCCAGCGCTGTCCACGTCCAAAGCAGCTTCGCATCCCACCCAGCGCGCCCGCCCCCGGAGCTAGGCTGCGTCACGTGGGGCTCGGAGGAGGGGTGCAGGCGTGTCTGCCCCCCACCCTCTGGGCTGCCCCCCATTCGCGGATGTCAGCCGTTCTGACGCCCCCAGCCTCCCTCCCAGGCTGGGCAGGGGAGTGCCCCGGTGTGTGTCCTGGTGAGTCATCTGCATTAGGCGCTGCAGGGAGCTGTGTGTCCGTGGAGGGCCTCTCGGGACAGGTGTGCAGTGTGGGGGGGGGAGTGGGAGGGTCAGAGGTGGCTCAGTGCTACTGCCACGTGCACCCCCGGTCCCCAGTTCCAGGGCTCTGGTGAGAACCTCACACAGACTCTCACGTGCAGTTCCAGTGCTTGCTGGGCCACTGCTGGCTCCCGAGGCGGCCCCCGGGGCCCCCACCTCCTGGTGTTGGTGCTCTTGTGGAGTCAGGGCTGCTCTGTGCAAAGGTACGGGACACCTGAGACTAGGTCACAAATGACACAGTGGTCTCCACCTTTTTCCATCTTGGGTCACGGACTCCGGGGGAGGCCGGCTGCCACGTTGTAAGCCGCTCCGTGGAGCAGCCACGCGGCAAGGAGCTGCAGCCCCTGCCCGCAGCCGTGGAACCCGCGCTCAGAGAACAGACCCTCCCGCCCCGGTGACACCGTCCGATGACGCAAGCCTGTCTGACATCTTTGCGCAAGCTCGGGATCAGCCCTGAGTCAGAATTCCCAAATCCCTGAGCCACAGAATCGGACGGTAATAAACGCTTGCTGTTTTCAACTGCAAAGTTCTGCGGTGAAGCGCTGTACAGCCATGGCGGACTCCTCTCCTGCGTGTGTGTGCATGTGTGTGTGCACGCGGTTGTGTGTGTGTGCACGTCTGTGTGTGTGCACTGTGTGCGTGTGTGTGCACGTGTTTGTGTGTGTGTGCACTGTGTGCGTGCACGTGTGTGTGCGTGTGCACTGTGTGCGTGTGTGCACGTGTTTGTGTGTGCACTGTGTGCGTGCACATGTGTGTGCGCGTGCACTGTGTGCATGTGTGTGCACGCCTTTGTGCGTGTGTGCACGCGTTTGTGCGTGTGCACTGTGTGCATGTGTGTGCACGTGTTTGTGTGTGCGCGTGTTTGTGTGTGTGCACGTGTTTGTGTGTGTGCACGTGTGCATGTGTGCACGTGTTTGTGTGTGTGCACGTGTGCACGTGTGCACGTGTTTATGTGTGTGCCCGTGTGCGTGTGTGCACGTACGCGTATTCTTCTGGAGAGCCCTGACCGACACAGCAGCCACGCACGCCGCCTTCCCAGGTTCCCAAGGTCACCTCCCCGACCTCCTGGGCCCCTCCAGCCCCCAGGACACCCCCCATCTGTCTACACGCCTGCACATGGCTTCCTTAGGAAACGCTTCTCAAGTGACCCGGGTTTGAACGCATTTCTTGTCGGGCCGGTGCGCGGCAAAGCCACCCCCACCCCAAGCCAAGACCCCGCCCACGGCCGTTGGAAGGGACTTTCCAGGCCTTTCCCAGCTGTTGGAATCCGAGGCAGCTTTCACCTGCTCCTCGGATCTACCCACAACAGCACCAGCGACTGGCAAGGACAATTAACAAAGAAAATGCGATCCGACGCACTGAAACTACTTTCTGCTTTCTTATGACTGATCGTCAACCCCCATAAATAATTATTCCAAGGGGCCAACATGTGAGAAGACAGTGCTCAGGTCAAGCATCACCGGCGGGACGTGCGGCCTCCGAGAGCCACATTCCAGCAGGCAGAGAGGGCAGAGGGGGTTGGGCCCTGCCCTGGGGGCCCACGCACCCCTGCACTCCAGGGAAAGCCCCGGGAGGAGGGATTTCCTCACCGCATCCCTGGAATGTTTTCCCTCGGAAGGAAGGGCGTGCAGGGGCACGCTCTCTTCCTGGCAGGGAATCCCAGGGCTCGGGCTGGTGCCTCCCTGGGGAAGCCACAGAGGGGGCCGTTCCCCTGCAGTGAGGGACAGAAGGGGGGGGCCTGCCTTTGTTTAAAAGTCTGATATTTTGTTCATTATGAATTTTGAATTAATTTTGATTTTTAAGAGTATTGCCCTAAAGTAGGGTTGATCTTGATGAGTGAGGTGTTTAGTGACTCCCACTTAAATTTTGCACCAAGAGGAGTATCTCCCTCGCTGTGCCCTGAGGCTGGTGTCTGGTTTCTGCCCTTGAGTGATGTGACACACAAGGAAAGCCTGGGTGTCCGTGGTCATCTGAGCAGGGCCGTCTCCCGCGGAGCCTGAACCCCATGTGGGCAGGTGCAGGTAGAACTCGGTGCCCACTGGAGCCCGGTGCCAGCCCCTGGCAGACCCCAGCAGAAGCCCAATAAACAGCAGTACCCATAAGGGGCCTGACCCACCCCGGTCAGGACGCTGCATGGCGGCAGGCCCTGGCGCAGCGAGAAGGCCGTTGGAGGGACACAGAGAAGCCACTGTCCGTCTGCTTGCCCTCCTGAGCCCCCGCCCCACGCAGTGACTGGGTAGTGCTCTGGCCGGCAGGCTGCTTCTGCCACAGGAAAGGCCTGAGGGTCACTGTGGATCCTCCCAGAAGAGGCTGGGCCAGGTCTTGCCAGCTCAGACCCTGGGGCCCATGTTAGTCCATCTGATAAATAGAGGAAGGGGCAGCGAATGCTCCTTGACCTGGTGATGTGCTGGGGGCTTCATCCTGTCGGCCACCCCCACCCTCCTGACCCCCGTCGTGTGGTTGGGGCTCGGTGTGTTCAGTGACCTGTCTGAGGTTGCCCAGCACCTGCCCCTGGGTCACCCCAAAGCGTGGAGCTCCCCAGTCTCCTGAGACCGGGTCCCCTGGAAAGGGAACGAATGGTGGGCTCCAGTTTCTGATGTTCTCCATCGGCCTGGTTGAGGGCCTTGCAACCGGCTCTGGGACGGCCAAGGCAGCCACCAGAAGGGAAGGGCGTGGGGGAGGCAGGCAGCAACACTTGCCCCGGCCGCCCCATGGGACCTCCAGGCTGCCCACTGTCTGTCCTGTGTGTGGCTGACTAGGCTCAGGGCCGCCCCGAGGGCACCTGCCCCACCCGACAGCAGGCAGTCTACAGGGACCAGAGCGCATGTCCTGCGGACAAAGGCTCCTGCCTGCTCGGTTTCTGCAGGGAGCGGGCTGCCCTCTCAGAGAAGGAGATGGAAGCCCACAAAGCCCCTGGCAGAGCTGAGAGAAGGAAGGGCATCGGACAGAGAAGCCTGTGTGCGGCTAGACCCTGCGTGTGTGTGCATCACACACACACGTGTCATACACTCACCATGGACACACACACAGAGCTAGGCTTCCCTCTTACACACGCACTGCCTGACCAGGGCCGTCCTAGGAGGTGTGAGGCCAGGGACTGGACCTGCTTCCTGGATGGGCCATTTGAGGGACACACTCAGACCTTCCCGGTGGAATCAAAGGTTGTTGGGCAGGTAGTCATGTGGGCACCATTCTGGCCAGGGGAAATACCCCTGTACCCAGATGAGAAAAGCGAAGGCCAGGGAGGCCCGGGCTTGCCCAAGATCACACAGCTCACGTAGGCTCCTTTCTGCACGTGGCCTGGGGGTGGAGGGACTCAGCTTATGAATCAGAATCAGTGTGGGCACTACGTCCAGGTTTTCACCCTGGGTCCCGGGCCCCAGTCCGTGGCTGGACAGGCGGTGGGTACCAATATGTATTTGCAGAGGGCTATTGGATGGAGTTCTGACATCCTCCCTCCTTTTTCCCATTTATGCCCAACGAGGAAGGACCCCATGGACCATCTACCTCACTCTCCCAGAAAACGACCTTGGCACATACTTTGTAAATGAGACCACAATTATTACTCAAGCCCCCCGCTGACCCACTCTCTGCCTTCGACGTGCTTCCTCACCTGCTAGTCATTCTCTGTGTCTCTTCCTCGTTCCTTTATTGAAGGGAGGTGAGCCTTGTCTCCTTTCCAAGCCTCCCTCTTCCCTGGGATTCTGATCCACACCACTCATTCTTTCTGTCATCTACAAACTGCCCTTAGGCTCTTTGCCTACATCTGCAAACATCCCTGCAAACATCCTGAGCACTTCTTCTTCCTCATCTCCCTGATGAGTCAACACCTTGCTCAGGTAGAAATGTCCCTCTTTAGCTCGGGGGTTGCTCTTATCTTGAAGTGGACTTGTCCAGTATTAACACAGCCTCGTCCACTTTGTTATGGTTAGAGTCTGAGGCTGTCTTTCCCTATCCTTTACTTAAGTCTCTTTGTGTTCTGATATTTAACCTGCATCTCTTGGCAAGAGCCTACAGTTGAGTCTTCATTTTCTTATCCAGTCTGATAAGCTCTGTCTTTCCACGGGAATGTTTAGTCCATTTACGTTTAATGTAATTAGTGATATGGTTGGCTTTCAGACCTTCCACCTTGCTATTTGCTTCTTCATTCATCCCACCTTCTCTTTCATCCTTCGTTCCCCCTTTCCACACTTTTCTGGTGCTCTGTCTCTGCCTTTCTACAGATCTATGCTCGCAGGTGGGATCGCTTTCCTTCAGCCTGAAGAGCTTCCTCTGCTGTTGTTTTGTTGCATAGGTCTATCAACTGGTGATAAATTCCTTCAGCTTTTGTTTGTCTGAAAATACCTTCATTTTCATATTCATTTTGGAAGGATGTTTTCAATGGGTATGGAATTCTAGGTTGAAAGTTCTTTCTGTCAGCACTTTGAAGATGTATTAAATTGTTTCTGGCTTCCATTGTTCTTAACTGGAAGGCACTCATCATTCTTACTGCTCTTCCCCAGGAGGCAATGCGTCGTCTTCTCTGGAAGCTTCTAAGGTCTTGTCTGTTTTTTTAGTTTTTAGCAGGTTCACTATAATGTGCCTGGGCGTGGTTTCCTTTGACTTTATCCTCTTCGGAATTTGCAATGTTTCTTAAATCTATGGGGTCTATCTATCCAAATAGATCTATTCCAAATCTATCAGTTTTGGAAAAATCTTCAGCCATCATCTCTTCAAATATTTATTCTGTCCCATTCTCAATCTCTTCTCCTTCTGGGATGCCAGTTACGTGGAAGCTTGGATGAGAGACTATTTGTGATTATCTCATATGTCCCTAAATTCTGTCCCTTTTGTCCCCATTTCTTCTCTGCCTATGCCTCACTTTGGATAATTTCTGTTGACTTGTGTTTGCCCAAACTGTATTGTTGAACGCACATAAATCTAACGCATAAACGATGTGATGCCCTGCGTTCATAGTTAGTCTCTGTCACTCAAGCACACATCCAGAATGCTGTTTTGTTTCTCATTCTTTCTTCTGGCTACACTCTTTCACACCCATACAACAAATCCTTGGGTTTAGACACCGAGCTTTCAGCAGTAGAGTGCCTTTGGTTCTCTTTCAGAGATTCCATTTCTCTGTTGAAATTCTCCATCCTTTAATTCATTTTATATGTTTCTCCAAATTCTTTAACATATTTGTAATAGTTATTCTAAAGTCCTTGTTCAATAACTTTAACATCTGGGTCATATGTGAGTTTGCTTCTCATGCCAAATTTTTCCTCTTGATTAAGGGTCCCATTTTCCTACTTCTTCTCATGTCTCATAATCTGTTACTGTCTTCTGGGCATTATGGTTAAAAGAACTGCAGACAGTGGGGTATTGCTTTCCCCCAGAGGCATGCGCTCTTTCCTCTGTTAGGCAGCTAAAAGAGGGGCTGATCACTCTGGTCCATTCAGGAGGTAAAGGCCTTCTTTATCCTAAAACAACAAGACAATTTCAACAACAAAAGAGCAAAACCCCAAATCTCCTCATCTGGCTTCCCTCTTGCTGCTTGGCTCCTACTTTCTCTGAGTCCTCTGCCGACTCAAATCCCTGCCCACTTCTGAACCTGGGGTCTCCAACCGCGGCCTCCGCGGTGGCTATCAGGGTCTGGGGGTTCCCAGCTCTGACCGGCCTTTTGGGGTCAGTCCACTCAGCACCCCTCCCCTGAGTGTCCCAAATGGGCTGGGGTTGTCTCCCTCCACCCCCACCAGCCCCAGGGGCGGCCTGTCCAAACGTTCCACTCTCCATCCAACTTCTGTCACGGCATGCGACTCATCTCGCCAATGGGAATGAGTGAGCAACACATGACCTCCGGGGGACGACCTGTGGAAGTTGGCACCATTCCCAAGTCTCCCTCAGCCTCCCTGCCATGGCGACCGCGTGTTTTGGGAGGTTCCGTGAGTGAGATAAAGATGGGGGCCTTAAGCCTTGGAGGTCTTGGGGTTATTTGTTACCTTAGCATGACTTTACCTGTTGTGACTGATGAGGGCTCCGTCGCCCATTTCCCAGCCTGTTGTTCTAGAAGCAGAGGCATATCCAGGTCCCTTCCTCTTCCTCACCCACCACCCAGGACACACCAGGTCACACGGACAGAACCCTGTTGCTCTCCTGTTGCGCTGCTGACACCTGGCCAGGCCCTCGCTGTCCCCCCCCACCCCGTGTATTCTGGGGCTCTCTCAGCCGGGGCACGCAGGATGGAGCTCCCTGACTGCTGAGCACGTCCGCAGAGCAGCTCCGCAGGCATCCGGAAAGGTGGATCGGAGCCTACCGGTGTGACGGCTGCCCACGCCGCTGGTGGTAAAGCCCCTCGCGGCCCTACACAATGGGTCCTCTCTGCCCGCAGGCCGCCAGCCTCTCAGCCCCTGACAAGCCCGACCTCCCAACCCCACGGCCTTTGCCAGGGTGGGTTCCCCTTCCTGCACCCTCTGCCCCCACCATGCCTGGTCTCCATCCAACTCACCCCCATCCTGCGACCTCAAGTGTCAGGCACGGGGAAACTGTGACTGATCCCCCCCAGCACCGGGCCCCCGTCTTCCACCCCTGAGCAGAGGCTCCTTACAGCTGGGAATGACGTGTGCGTGTGCGTGCCATCTGGGGCTCAGTGCCTGCTCTGTGATTGCATGGACGCTCCAAAGCAAGGGGCCTGCTCAGCTCACGGCTCTACACTAGCACCTGCACAGGGAAGTCACGATGCGTGTTTGTTGATTGAATACGTAAGTGGAGGCTCTAAGAAGAGCACGTGTTCATTGTGCTGAGTGGCTGGGATAACTTTCCCCCAGCTCCCGAAGCTGACGCCCAGGAGTGCACATGACCGAACTGCACGGGGCAGTGGGGACAGAGGGCGGGACTGTCACCTGCTCAGGATCTGCCTTCGCAGCAGGTGGTGTTCAGAGAGCAAGGCCCTGTGGGGTGGACCGGGGAGGGCAGCTGTCGCCGACAAGCCTGGTGCAGGAGGGGAGGAAACCGCCCTTCCTCTCTGGGGCGGGGGGGGGGGGGGGAGGCACCATGGCCACCACTTTGATGACCGGCCTCACAGCATCTCCACCAGAGTGCGGGGCCGCTGGGCCAGGGATCCCTTTCTACATACTGCATGGAGCCCACCTCGGCCCCTCCGTTCCCAGCTCAGACGCTGTCCCTGAGCCTGGGGTGACAGGCCCATGAAGGCGCCCCCACCTCTTTCTCAAGTTTTCTCTCTGTTCGATGCCATCTCACATCATCTTTCCCCATCACCCTAGGGAATTAGTACCATTTTGCTGCTGGGTAGGGCAGGGGACACTGCTCTCGGGGGTGGGGAGCAGCTTCTCATGCTCTGTGTGGGTGACCATCACCCTTGTTCAAGGGATGCCAGGCGGGGGACGAGAGTGGAGCTTCCTGAGAACGTCCTGGACTGACCAGCCTGTCATGACCACTCTCATCCGTCGTCAGCAGACCAGGGATCCCGACATTCCCACATTGCACCACCCACAGACCCGGGCTGGGTTTCCTTGAAGAGCTGGGAGCAAAGTCCTCTAGAGCCCGGAGAGGCCCAAGGCTTTGTGCTTTGCAGGCAGTTTCCAATCGGCCTGTCCCCACACCCCGGGAACACTCCCTTAGCTGCTTGTTTCTGGGTGATCCTCCTGGTCTGGCATGCGGGCTCAGACCCAGCCAGAGGGCAGGGCCTCTAACAGCGGGAGCACGGGCTCTGGCCCCTCCCGAGCTGGCAAAAACTTTGCAAAAATGAAACATTCCAGTCACAACCAGTTACGACCTCGGTCTCTCCACTCTGGACCCCGCCCCACCCCAAGCATGACCCCTCTGGGGCATTTGGGGGCATGGCGTTGGGGCCACATCTGACTTGCGTAGAGTGGATGTCTCTGCTGGTGGTTCATGCTCACCTCTGGGTGGCACACCTGGGTCGTGGCAATCCAGAAACTCCCACCTCTGCTGCCCTGGCCTCAGTGGCCAGGCCACATAGACCGCAGGTCGAGTGTGGACGTCAGCACGTCCAGGGGGTCCTGGTTCTGGGAGTGTGTGAGCTTGGGGATGCGGCCAGAGCTAGTCTGTGGAACATTCTCCAAACCTGACGGCTCGTGTGAAAACAAAGCAGAACACCCCGGCAGAGGGTTCCCTGTATTTCATTATCCTGAAAATGTGCTCAGCATCATCAGGAAAGAAGCTTTCCTATAAATAATTAGAAACAAGTTTTGATCAACCATGCAATAGGAATGCCTGAATTATCTTTTTATTCTCTTTGTAGGAGATGTTTTTTTATAGGAAATGCTACAACATTATGACATCATTGCCCATGAAGAGACAACCTCACTATCCAGCTGAAGGAGAGAAAAAGGGGAATGACACAGGTTTGTCAAGAGATCAATATTTTTTCTTGATTTTGTCATGTATATGGAATTTAAAATATGATCCTTTGCTATGATTTCTTCTCATTCCAACTTGGCACTTTTACACCTACATTTTGTGGTTATAACTTTGTATTCTTTTTCTTGGAATGGTGCCCCAAAGTGTGAAAGCTTCAGGCCCACGAAACCTGGATCAGCTGCTATGCGGGCCCTGAGTGATACAGCAAAGTCAAGGAAACTTCTGGAAGGGTGGAAGGTAGAATGAGACAAGAGGGTGTCAGGGAGTCTGCAGGAAGCCGAGCCAGTGGCCCCTGACTTGGCTGTCCCCAAGGACTTGAGGGCCCGTGTCGGTGTTCCTTGGGCTTATTTCTCTGCTCAAACAGAACGAGAACAAATCTTGCAGTCCCAGAGGCATGTTGCAAAGATTTAAACATTAAAATAAATATATGGTATTTTAATAATGAAATGCATTTGAATTTTTAGGGGAAGATGCATTTTGAAGGATTGCAGGCATATGCTTTAAAGAAAAAAAAGAAAGACTTTATTCTTTAGAGCAGTTTTAGGTCCCCAGCAGAACTGAGCACAGTACAGTGCCCCCCACCCGCAGCCTCCCCCGCCCCCAGCAGAGCCGCACACTTGCCACCTGGAGATCTTGGAGACGGATGGGTCCACTGACGTCATCAGCACGCAGGGGCTTACGTCAGGATCGCTCCTGGAGGTGTGAGTTCTGTGGGTTTGGGCGAAAGTCTGCTGACCTGTGTCCACCATCGCAGTGCCATGAAGAGCAGCCCCCCTGCCCTCCAAATCCTCTGCACTCCGCCTGCTCGCCTGCCCCCACCCACCAGCCGCTGACCTCTTTGCTCCCCGCGGAGTTCAGAGTGTGCTTTTAAATGAAGCTTTTGATTGGAAAGTAATGAAAGAAGAAGAGAACAGGAAAAACAAAACCCAGCAGTCTCTGGAATGCACCCTGGGGTGGTGGGTGGGGTCTCTCTGCGGTGCTGTGTAGCCCTGGGCCACCCCTGCCTGACCCTGAGACCCCGAGACAGGGGTCTGGCACCTGTCACAGCCCCCACAGCCCCCAGGGCAGCCTTTACTCCCAGGAAGCGTAACCAGACTTCCCTAAACAGGGACAGCATCAATTCCGAAGTCACTGAGCTGGATCCGGGCCGGCCCCAGCCAGGCACAAGCAAAGGGCTCTCCTCCCCCAGGGTCCAGAACGGCCTTGGCGTCCCCCACGCTGCATCAGTTACGTCTTGGCCAATGGCCATGTCATCCACGGGGGGCGCAGCAGCCCCCCGGACCGGTCGGACTGGGGCCACCCTGACCCTCATTGTCCTGCTCTAGACCCGCTCCACCCCGCCCCCCCTTCTCCCGGCCTCCTCCTCCCCACCCGCCTTGGCTGGTACTTGGCCTTCGCTTGGCGGCTAGGCTGGCGGAGAACCTGGCACCCGGCCTGGGAAGTCCTCCATCCTCATGAATTATTCACGGCAGAGAGGACTCTGCCAGTTTCCGCGCAGCCCCCAGGTGATTTTTCAGGGGGTTGGCGCGGCCGGCCTGGCTCGGCGCCCGCTGCCCTTGAGCTGCTCTCTGCTTGTGCCCAGAAGTGGGCGGGGAGCCTTCCGGACCAGGACATATGCCTCTCTCGGCTGGTTCTTGCAGCCAGCCGCTGGGGCAGAGGCTCGGCCGCTTGCGGGGCCTCGGGGAGGCAGGGCCGGTCACAGCTCAGGGCCCCGAGCTGTGTCCAGCTGTCGGGAGGGCCGTCCGCACACTGTCCTCGTGTGTCGCTGACGGAGGGCCTTCCCGGCTCACGGAGGCAGGGGTCCATGTCTGAGAACAGCCCTGAGCTGTGGTGTTTGCACAGTTCCCAAAGGCTGTAAAAATGCAAAAAGAAAGACGAATCTGTGATGGCGACTACATGGGGCCCTCCAATCCTCAGGGAAGTATTTCCACTGATGGAGAAAAGACCCAGGAGGCAGCAGCCGCAGCCGCATGCCGGCTCTTTCCTCTGAGGACCTTCATCCTCCAAGGCCGACAAAAGGGCAGACGGTGCTCCTTTCTCCCAGGGTGGCTGGCCTGGGGCCAGCAGGGCACCTAGCCCAGAGCCCAGCAGAAGGACGGGCACCACCCGGTCCCCACTGACGGGGAGATGGGGGCTCCCAAGGGGAAACCGGGTGCCTCACCAGCTGGAGGGCTGCACTCGGCCTGCTCTGGACCTCCCTCATCCCGCCTGGGTGAGCAGCTTGAGCCCACGGCCACGCTTGCCGCGCCTCCCCACCACGGCAAATGGACAGCAAGTGCCGGCGTGCCCCTGAGCCCCCTCTTCCATGAGGCCCTCACTCAGTCAGCCTTACGGGCCACGCTGTAGGAGCAGAGACTCACAGGGCTCTTCGACAGGAGGTCCCTTTCCTGCCCACGTGCCTGCCCCGGGGGGTTGGCTTCAAGACCCTGGAGAAAGGCACAGCCCCTGCGGGGGGCCACCTCCTCACGGTCATGGCGAAGGGAGCAGAGCCCCCGGAGCTGCCAACAGCCCTCGAGGCGTCCGCTCGTGCTGGGGGCTCTCTCACCGTGTCCACTCCACCAGCCAAGCCGCCCACAGCCCGGAAGCCCAGTCGTCCCCCAGGCTAAGAGCAGGAGGCCCGTCCCACCCGCCCACCTGCCTTGTGGGCTCCTCTCCCCGGACAACCAGCCCTGCTGAGAACTGAGGCGAGGGGAGGCAAAGAGCATTGGGGAAGACAGCACCACTGCCCCCCGCCCCCACCAAGGGGCGCATTCTCAGTGGGGCTGTCATCTCTCAGTGTGGGACTCCCTGCTGAGCATGTGTGCTGGGCCCTCTGACCGTCCCCGGGACCAGCAGTCGAGCTGGGGACGAAGCCCAGTGATCTCGCAGCCATGCCCCCGGGAGTGTCCACAACCCTCGGGATGCTGGTGGGCTCATCCCTGATACAAACAGATCGAGTGTTTTGAGCATGCTGAGTGTCTCCGTCCACCGGCGACATGCCTCTGGGGCGGGCTGCTTGCCCTCCAGGTTCCTCTTTCCAGCAGGTGACAGGGAAGCGGCCCATCAGGCTGCGGGAAGCTGACCTGGCCTGAGTCGACCATTTGCCTCTCTCATCCAGACATGGGAGCGGAGGGAGGTTGCCTGAATGCCGTGCCTTCGCGGACTCCTTTGTAACTAGCCCCCCACCCCCAGCCCTGCCGTGGGGGGGACCTAGGACAGGCCAGCAGCCTTGGGGGGCTCTCTCGGGTGCAGCCGCTGGAAGGGCCCAGATCCCTCTGTGGCCCCTGACCTGATGTAGCACGGGAAGTCCCCCAAGGACACCCCGCCACTGGCCAGGCCCGGTGCTGGGGACACCCATTTTGCTAGGTTGCTATCCGACGGAAAATGTTCAACCAGAGCAGGATGAGGGTGGGAGGGGGCGGGGAAGTGGGCTTGGATCAGTCATCATAAGGCCGTGTTCATTCCTGATCCTGCAGGTCCTGCCGACAGAGGCACGGCAGGGAGACCCCTGCGCCCCACCTTTGCTGAGCTGGTAGATTCCTAAATTAGAAACGAGGTCCTGGCAGATCCTACACCATAGCCTGAGAATAGGACTGAGGGCCCAGAGGCCTGTGACCCAGGAAGTGATTCTAGAAGACAGCGGCAAGGACGGGCCCCCAGGGCAGGTCAGCACCACGCCTTGTGCTCGGCGCGACCACGGAGGTCGGGAGCCACGTCGGGTCCCACTGCCCCCTGCTGCCCGGTGTACCTGTGTCCAAGGTCCTCCGTTGTCCTCAAGGGGCCCGGCTTGGATGAGAAACTGCGGGCCCGTCCTGGTCCTGCTCTGTCGTAAGCACAGTCCCAAGGCGGTGGCTTCCCTGCAAGAAGCCCAACATGCAAAATCAAGGAAGAAATTATTCACTCTCCAAAGGACCTTTTTTTCTTCTTTTTCTTTCCAGAAAAGAACACCCTTAATTTGCCAGAGGCACGAATAACCACTTCCCCAAGTGCATTTACTGTGATTCATTTTTTCAGAGACCGCATTTTAGGAGCGTGTCCAGTGCATCGAAGGAAGGACGCTTTCGAGCTCCAGCAGCCCCGAGAGGCAGGGCGAGGGCCGGCTGGCGGCGAGGCGCTGAGGTGGCCGCCCGGGGGTCAGTGGCTCCCTGGGGTCAGTAGCACGGCGGTCACGAGGACGCGGCAGATGGGAGGGAAGGGGCGTGTGCAGATGACGGTGGGGGGGAGGTGACGCCACATGGGCAGCAGACGGGACGCGTCGTGAAATGGGACACGGAGGGAAGGAGAGGGGTGGTGAGAAAACACGCACGGAGAGAAATCCCCAGGGACATGTTTCCCCTGAAAAACAAGCCGACCTCTCTGAGCTGGGTCTGAGTGGTGGTTCAGAATTCCACACTGAGCCTAAATGAAGCGGTGCGCGGATCCCCGGGGCAGGTGACATCTGCTCACCGCCGCCGCCGCGAGTCCTGTGTGTCCCTCGGCCACCAGGTCCCAAGTGGCAGGACTGGTCTCCCCCAGGGAAGACAGAGACCGGTTTGGGACAGACCCTGGAGCTCGATGCCCAGGGGCGGGAATCAGGGACTCCTCTGCTCTCCGAGCTCCGTCCAGCTGTCTAGAACATTCTCTCAGCACAGGGGGAGAGGTCTGGCGGGCGGGGTTGGAAACCTTTCATGCAATGCCAAACAAATCAACGCTGCTTCCTGGCATGGAAATCTCTTTTGACCTTCCCCATCCTCACCCTACTCTTGCTAAAACTTACTTATATGTGTATTGTCACCGGAACACACATGGGACCGCTCCCCGGCCGTCACGAACACGGGCTGCCATGAACCGACCGTCTGGCTGGGCCTGGCCTCACAGTGTCCGTTCTGGAACCTCACCCAGCCAGGGCCAGACCTGCCACTGTCCCGTCCCGCCAGGCAGGGCCACCGCCCAAACCGCTGTGACCGAAAGCACCCGACCCAGTTAGGGGACTTGCTAAACACGGAGAGCGAGCTGGGCAGCCGGGCTGGCGCGGTGTCTGCCTACGTGCATGAGGTCTTTCCCAAGAGGCCACTCCCGAAGACAAGCCGAGCCTTCACATCTGCGAGGGACGTCAGAGCATTGCGGGCAGCCCATGCACCATCTCCAGCGAGGTGGCGGTCCCACTGCTCCCGCATTTACCCTGACTTAGAGGGACACGAACGCTCTCTGTCTCCCTGCCCTGTGCGCTGCACGCCGCTGGGAACTGCGCGGGTGCTATTACAGCTCAGGTTCTGCTGTGTTCCATGCCCCTCTCCGGGGGGTGAGGCATGCAGGGAGACACGTGTGAGGCCCGTGACAGCCGTCCATGGGGAGCAGGACACAGAGGGGCGCAACAGGGGAAAGGGATTCCCGGCCACCCCAGGCGAGTCCTTGACTCATCTTGGGTCCTGTCCCCGGCTCCGCCAGACGGGGAGGGTGGGGACGCCCGCCTGTGCCGGCCGCAGGAGTGTAGGGTTGCCCTAGGGCCCTCTGCACACACGGCCCGTCCCTAGGGCCTGGTTTGCCATCACGGGAGAGGCAGGACAGTCAACAGAAGTGCAGGGACTTCCCTTGCTTGTCGTGACCCGACCAGGGGCCCCGTCAGCCTGGGGCAAAGCACAGCGAGTTAGAGACCACTGCGGTGTCTGGCGCTCGGTGACTCGGAGCCCTGGCGAGTGGCAGGTCTGGGGAGCCCGGGAAGGAGTGGGAATGCCGCGGAGTGCAGGGGCTCCTGCCAGGGAAGGACGTGGACCGAGGACAGTCCACCAGGGCCTGGTGGAGATCCAATGTCATCGTCGCGGCAACTGGGGGGTAGGCTACATGTGCCCCCCATTTTATAGATGAGCACATGGTGCTAGAAAGCACTAAATAAACCTGCATGACATCGGGTGGACTCAGAGGGGGGCCGAGCAGGGGACTCTGTCCCCGCACTGGCCGCGCTGTCAGCAGGCGTCCCGGTGGCCTGCGCCGATCGCTCCTGGGGTCGGTTCTGCTGTGTTCCAAGCCCGCCTCCGGGGGGGTGAGACACGCAGGGAGACGTGTGTGAGGCCCGTGACAGCCGTCCATGGGAAGCAGGACACAGAGAGGTCCGCGGGTGTGCATCTCACTTTGGGGGCACCGGAAAGTCGGGGTGTGCAGGCAGCTCTCAGCTAGGGCAGCGGAACCTGTGCCCCATACCCAGGACCAGCTTCCCCGGATCTCTGCCCAGAGGCCGTGGTTCTAGATCCCCTGGGGCTGCCCTCTGCCCCCCCTTCCAGTTCCTGCTCTCGGTCCCCCATGAGGGGAGCCTCTCCAGCCCCAGGAAGCTTTTCCAAATGCCAGTCTCCCCAAATGACACAACGCTGAAGGAGAAACGGAATGAGCCCAGAGCCACGTGCAGATGCTCTCAGGGACAACGGGGCGTGAGAGAGCCCCGCCAGGAGCTGGGGTGCCGTCTCAGCTTCCCACAAGGTCCGATGTGCCCGGGCACGTGGCTTCCCCTCACCGGTGTCTGTCCCTCCCTGCGCTGATGTACCAGTGGTAATACCATCCTGCTCGGGGCGGGGGGGGAGATCCGTTAGTTCCCGAGGCAGCCGGGATTGATCACGCCGGCTGGAGCCCCCCCGTGTGAGGCTGTGGGCACCCCACGCAGCCCCCTTCTCCAGGCCTGGGCACCCACCCTGGCGCTGAGCTGCTAGGACTCAGGACTGCTGCAGCCCTGCACAGGGGTCCTCCCCAAGGGACAGCTCACACCCGGAGCCCCCGTGGGACAGGGCTCTCCAGCCAGCATCCTAGCCGTCTCCCCGTCCTGTCCCCCTCTCTCCCTTCCCCATGTGTATCAGTCATTGAGGTTGCCATAACAAAACCCAGACTGGGGGCTTAAACAGAGCCTCTTTTTCTCACAATCTGGAGGCTGAAGTCCAAGGTCAAGGTGCTGCCGGTGTTGGTTTCTGAGAAGGCCTCCCTCCTGGGCTCACAGATCCTTTCTTGCTGTGTCCTCACACAGCCATTTCTCTGTGCCTCATCAGCCCAGGACACTCCTCTGGGTGTCCTGATCATCTCTTCCTATAAGGACACTGGTCAGATTGGAGTTGGGCCCTCCTAATGTTTCCATGTTACTGTAGTCACCTCTTTAAAGACCTTGTCTCCAAATACGGTGGCATCCTGAGGTCCTGGGACTTGGGACTTCGGCACATGAATTTGGAGGCTCTAATTCACCTTATAACGCTCTGTGCTCAGCCTCCCCATAAATCACCATCACCAACCTCTGTCTCAGGCTTTGCTTCTGGGGCAGCCAGCCTGAGACAGGCCCCACCGAGCATCCTGCTCCTCAAAGACAGGAGGCAGAACAGTGCACTGCCTGCTCACAGCGGCCTGAGGCAGAACGGGCCGTAAGCCATGGGCACTCCTGGGGGACAGGGCAAGCTGGAAGCAGGCGTGTGAGCCTGGGACGGGCTTCACTCATTCTTCTGAGCGTTTTTAAATGATCTTTGTTCACAGCATGCCCCATGTGTCCTTGTGTAAGATTTTCTCCAATAACTGGGGCCCTCTAACAAGATATGTAATCTACACTTAAATTTGGTTGATAGGCACGATTTCTTATTCCTGGGAACTCAGAGGAACACGGTGATCCTAAACTGAAAGAAGGGAAACACTCTGATGTGCAGCTTTGACCCCGGCCTCTTCCTGGGGCTGGCTGGGAGGCCGCTCCGTGGGCTGTGGATCTCGGGCTGTTTGCAGCTCAGCCAAGGTCGACAGGAGCTGGTCTCCGGGTGGCTCCCAGCCCAAAGCCGACAGCACGTGGAGCAACAAATGGTTTAATTAACCTCACCGCTTTCCCATCTGTGAAGCCGAGCTCAGAACGCCTGCCACCGGAGGCCATGAAGACAGGCGCATCTGTTTTTGACAAATCTCCGAGCCTGGGATGGGAAATACCTGTGCTCATTTGTCGTGCTGAGCAAGAAAGGAGTCAACTCAGACTTCCGGGTGCCGTCGGTGTGTCTCCCCTGATACCATGGGCCCTGGTTCCAGCAGAAGGATGCCCTGGATGGAGAAAACGTGCCCAGGTGTGAGAGAGCCCCACGCCTCTGCTCTCCCATGCGTGGCACCGACTCTGGGTGCGCCCCGCCACCCCACCCCCAAGTGAAGGTGTCGACTCATGTCCTCACGTGTTTTGACGTTCTGCTTCTTTAGGGGTGTCTTCTCGAAGACAGCAGGGGCTCAAGGGGGATCCAGCTTTGCATGTAAGACCAAGCCCTTGCTAATTTTTCAAATTCAGGAATATTTGACAAATAAAAATGATATATAGTTAAGGCATATGATTTGATTGGGTAGTCCTGTGAAATAAGGAACCACAGTCCAGCTAAGGAACATATCTGTCTGTTCAAGTAGGTTCTCTCTCTCTCTCTTTCTTTCGTCCCTTCTGTGAAAACACTTAAAATTGACCTTCTTCGCAGATTTCAAGGTTACGGTATTGTTGACTACGGTCAGGTTGCTGTGCATTAAGTCTCCAGAACTCACTCACCCCGCATGACTGCAACTCTGTTCCCTTGACCACCATCTGCCCGTTTCCCTCCCCGCGGCCCCTGGTAACCAGCATCGTACTCGCTGCTTCTGTGCGTTCCCATGTTCTAGATCCCACATGTACGAAGCTCGTGCCGTATTGGCCTTCCTGCATCTGGCTTATCTCTGTGAGCGTCACGCCCTCGAGGTTCCTCCATGCCGTCTCAAATGGCAGGATTTGTGAGGGTGGGTGATTCTCCAGCATATGCATCAACCCCGTCTTCTTTATCCATTCCTCCCTCGGTGAGCGTTTAGGTTTTGTGTCTTGGCTGTTGTGAATAAAGCTGCAATCAACATGGAAGTGTAGATTTCAGCTTTGAAATCCTGATTTCCTTTCCTTTGGATCTCTACCCAGCAGCGGGATGGCTGGGTCATAAGGTTGTTCTATTTTTCACTCCTTGAGGAAGCCCCCATGCTGTTTTCCAGAACTTGCATTCCTGCCCACAGCACGGGACTCTCTTTGCTCCACGTCCTCACCGACACTCGCTGTCCTTGGCCTGCCGGGAGCGGCCGTTCTAACGGTCGGAGCGTAGGTACCCGCAGGGGAGCAGGCGGGCACAGCCGAGGGAGGCGTGGGGGACGCAGCTGCGGCGGGTGGCGGACGCCGGGCACCGTCTCTGTGGGGCTGTGTCGGCTGAGCTGGCTGTCCGCTAAGGCGGCGGGCGCCCACGGTGGCGGCAGGGGCTGTTGAGGTGGTCGACGGCGAAGGCTGCTGGGGTCTCTGTGCTCCTTTTCCCCGCGGAGGGGAGTGGCGGCCGAGGGGGCCCCTCCGTGCCGGGTCCCTCAGGCTGCACACGGTGGCAGCAGCGCCTGAGGCCGAGGCCCTGGGACGTGCAGGATAGCTGTGGGGCAGGGCTGTGGGACGTGGGTGGGGGCTCCAGCCCGGGGGTGGCAGGGGAGGCTGCACGGGTTTGCGGTGGCGCGAGGGTTGCCGGCCTGCCTCTGTCCCACGCGGGAGGTCGTGCCAAGGGGGTGTGCCAGGCTGGGGCTGGGGCGGCGGGGACAAATGCTGGCTGTGCTCGGCCACACGGCCATCCCCAGGGTGTCGGCAGCTTCTTCGTTGTACTGCGGGCCTCCCAGAGCTGCTTCTGGCCCGCCACGGTTTTGTGGGGCACAAGCCTGCACCTGCCGGTCTGCCGTCCTGCCGCCACCACCTCACTCATTTCTCTGCAGATAGGTTCTTTCTTCTTTCTTTGTTAAGAGAGAGAGAGAGAGCGAGCGGGCGCGAGCAAATGGGGGAGGGGCAGAGGGAGGGAGAGAGAATCCTCAGCAGGCTCCTTGTCTGGCGCGGAGCCCGATGTGGGGCTGGATTCCAGGACCCTGAGATCATGACCTGAGCCGAAATCAAGCGTCGGACGCTTCACTGATGGAGCCCCCAGGCGCCCCAGGTGAGTTATTTCTTAAATGAGTAACTTGTCTGCGTGCTTAGTAGTGACTAGCTGGTGTTGCAACTCACTTATTTGGGGCTAGACTCCGGTTTGTGTGAGGCGCCCTGCACCTGCCACTTCATGATCTGGGCTGGGAAAGACACATGCTGCTGAAGAAACTTCCGGAGGCTGAATCTCAGTATTCGAGAGGCACTGTCTGTTTGCTGCGTCTACAGGGCAGAGTCCACAAGTTCGCTCCCAGAGTCAAGCACGCCCGAGCTGCGGCCAGAAGCACACTCTGGGCTTGAAGGCCGTCGGTTAATTCCTGGAAGTGGCATGCCCCCACCCCAGCTGGCCCTCTGAAGTGTGCGCCCGGGGCTGGGGGTCAGCGCAGGAGGCCGGGCCACGGGCCCCAGAGGCGGCTGTAGGGTCTCTCTGTGTAGAGGACGCCACCGAGCCGGTGTCACGGGGGCCTGGGAAGAAGGGCCCCCGCCCTGCCGTGCTGGCCGTAAGGTGCAGGTGGGCATAACGGGGCTCTGAGCTGGGGACAGCAGGTCAGAACCGACAGGGAGAGCTCTCTGGAGCAGCTTTCATGCCGGCCCATCAACGAGGCTTCAACCAAAGGTTTCGGCCAAGAAACGCGGAAACAAGCGTCCAACAGATAATCCAGGCAAGATGCACGTAGTTTCGAAATGAAAAATCTACAGTCCCATTTCTCTAAGGCATGGTGGTCAGTCCATGATCTGAACCTCACTCGGGAGCCCGGGGCAGGCACGGGAGGCAGCCCACCCTTCAGCTTGGGCACCGACGTCTGCTCGGGGCCCGGCGGTGCCCCCTCCCCCACGGCCATCTCCCGATGGTGACCGATGGGTGTGGGCACATCTGCTCTGGGCGACCCTGCGGCCTGTCCTCGTGGGGGCATCTTCACATGGCTCAGATGGGCTCCCACCAGACTCCTCGGTGGCTGGGGGGCGGGGTGGCCTAAACACGCTGGGGAAGAGCAGTGCAGATGGCCCTGATCACCAGGGTCCCTCGCGGCCGGCGTGTGGCTTTGAAGTGGGCCCCTGCCGGCCTGTCATTAGGTTCACCCACTCCCGGCAGCAACTGCTCATTACAGCAAATAAGCAGGTGCACTTGCCAGCCCCCGGCTGACCTTCCTGGGGCCTCCGGGGTGGCGAGAGCCTCCCTCACCAGCACCCTAAGAGCAGCAAGGCCGTGGGCCCTGGGGTCTGGGGGACTTGGGACCCAGCTCCCTGGGTTTACAGGGGCCTGCCGTGGGCTGGGACTTGCCCTGACACTCCCCGGGCACCGCCTACCCACCTCCACCCACCTCAGGTGCCAGGATCTTACTCCAATTTAATTCCTCAAACAAACAGCACCTTTTTATGCATACTTCGTGCAGTGCTTTAAAATTCTAAAAGCAAGGGGCACCTGGGTGGCTCAGTCTGTTAAGCGTCCAACTCTTCATCTTAGCTCAGCTCTTGATCTCGGGGCCGTGAGTTCAAGCCCCATGTTGGGCTCCATGCTGGGCATGGAACTTAACTTCAAAAAAAATTAAAAATTACACTTCTAAAGTCAAAACGGGGTACCTACTTAGTGAAGTCTTCCCCTCACCCCTCTACCCTGCAGAGCCAGAAGTATGGCCGTTGTGCGTGCATATCCCATGCGATAATGAGCAAACGGGGGAAAATCAGCACATGTATCGTCTCACCCCTTTTCTTCAGAGACGGTGGCATCACTTCTGTTTTTCTAGGCAATACTATGTCCCTCCCTCTCCGTTGCAAAGTGATTCATAACAAGCGTGGATATTTGGGTCGAGCCCATGAGCGGGCCATTAGGAACAATGCCGCTTGCACGTGGGCATGTGGGTCTGTCTGCAGGGCGAGGCCTGGGAGGGGCGGTGCAGGTGCACGCTCTTACATCAGCTTTTGCAAGCAGATGCGGTGGCCACGCTCGGGCGGGGCCGGGTGGCCCAGGCTCTGGCTCTGCTTGCCCCGTGGATCGGGGCCGTGCTAAGGGTCCTGTAGGAAAACCAGCCAGCCCAGCTGTTCCGACAGAAGGACATCAGTACCAGGAATTGGCCACCAGGGTGCTGGAGCAGCAGGGAGGAGCAGGTGGGCTTGGCGGAGGGAAGGCAGGCAAGGTGCTCCCAGCGGCAGACCCTACTCTCCGCCACGGAGCCCGGGCCCCTGCTGGGCTGTTAGAGCTGAGATGCCATTGGTTCTGGAAGGTTCTGGAAGTGCTGATGGCGGGGGGGGGGGGGCGCACCCCGAACAGGGCAGAGACACCCCTCTAGCGGCCACAGACGCCAACTCAAGCAGGAAGAGTTGATGCTCACTCCCCTCTCCCAGCCTTGCAGACTCTCCCACGGCAGAGCCCACAGCAGCTGGTAGGGAGGGAAGGGAGCTGGTGGCCACTGGCCCCTAGGAAACAGGGCGTGGGTGGGCACCAACGGGGAGGGAGGCGGAGAGGGCGATGATGCGCAGGGGATGGAAACCACATCCTTCTTGCTACACTGTTGACCTTGGCCTGAGTGTGGACGGTCCTGTTGGCCCTGATCCTGCACGTTCCAGTTTCCCGAGGCTGCCTGGGCCTGTGCTGGTCTGAACACGCTGTGTCCGTGCCCTGCCGTGCCCTGCCCCCACCCCTCACCAGCCTCCTCTGGCATCATCTGCGCTGAGCCAGCCACTCCTTGTTCTGGGGTCCTTGTTCACTCTCCAGGGAATTGGCCCAGCCTGGTGGGCAAAAGCAGTTCCATCTTTGACTCTTCGCTAGAACTGGGCATATGCAGCCCTTTACCCAAGATTCGTTTCCAGAAAAAAACAGGAATCAGTGCCGGAGCTGGAAGTCCCCTTGGGCCGTTCTCTCTGCGGTCAGCAGGGCGGCAGCTACGGTGGGGGCCAGGGGAGAAAGGATCGGGAATGAGGGCCAGTGGCGTCATGTCATCTTGGGCTCCTCTCCAGGAGGAAAGCGGATGGGGCAGCTCGGCCGCTCCGTGACGTGAGACATGCAGGGCCAGCCCCGGAGACAGGCAGGGCCCCTGGGGAGACATGACCAGAGATGCCTTTCTTCCTCCACATGGGAAAATCAGAGAGCGTGTGGGCAGGCGGTGCAGACGTGGGTTTCCTCCCTGGATGACTTTGCCGGGGCTGCTGGAATGAAGGACACAGAGCTCTACAAAGAGCAGATGCCTATCATTTAGTTCTGGAAGCCAGAGGTCCAAAATCAAGCTGTGGCAGGGTCGGTTCTTTCTGAGGTGGGGAGGGAGCATCTGTCCCAGGCTCTCCCCCAGCCTCTTTCTGGGCGTCGGCTGGCATCTCTGACACTCCTTGGCTGGTAGATGCCTCACGCCAGTCTCTGCCTGCATCTTCACATGGCGTGCTCCTTGGATGCGTGTCTGTGTCCAAGTGTCCCCCTTTTAGTAAGGACACCAGTCACACTGGATTAGGGACCCCTGCTCCAACATGACCTCATGGTGACTAATGACATCTGTGATGACCCTATTTCTGAGACAGTGGGCTAAGTGTTCAACAGAGGAAGGCTTTAAGGGGGAGGCAATTCAAGTTGTAACAATCCCCTTCATATGCAAAGAGCGTCTCTGAGTAAAAACAAAAAAGTCTCAGTGACCATGATGTGCAAGACAGGCCACGAACAGGAAGAGGGACTTCCCAAGAAAGCAAATATCCGTGACCCCAAAACACAAGGAGGACTGTTCTCCCTTACCAGGAGCTAAATGCAAATCACAACAGCTCCACACCACATTGTCCCTGTGGGGCCAGTGAACTCTCATATAACCCATAATCCTCCAGGCGGCCAGTTTGAGCAAACAAGCTGGCAACTCTGGCGGACATTGTCAACATGAATGCCCCACCTGCAAATGTCCCTTTGATCCAGCGCTCCTATCTCTGATCATCTGACCTAAGGAAAGATCCCAAAACTTGGGGAAATACTGATGCACAAAAATGTTCATCTCAGGGTAATTAAAAATAAATAGGAGCAAACCAAATATAGCAAAAGAGGGAGAGATTTTGGTATAGCCATAGAAGAGGATATTATGCACTCATCACAAAGTACACTGAAGAAGAAAAGTAATGGCCTCGGAAAATACCCATGTTACGATGTTAAGTGGCAGAGGTGCGCACGCACACACACACACACACACTGTATTAAAACTGTACCTGGGATGTAATTTATGGAGGTATGACTGACAAGGAGAGGCCAGTGCTGTTGGGAGCAGGTGCATTATTACTTACGTTTGCCCAAGAGAAGGGGGCACACTGTGCCACCCAGGGCCCCACTGGGAGACACCAGGTTTGGGTCAGGAGGCAGAAGTAGGAGCGAGGGGATGGTCTGGGCTACCGTTTTTATTGGGTTTTCTGCAGGAAGGGCAAGGCAGGGCAGGGGAACCAGCTTAGGACTGGCCAGTTTGAATCATTCTGGCAGCCTCTGGGCTGTAGAGGTGGTCTCTAGGGGCCCGGTCTCCACCCTGGGTTGATTTCGGGTGGGGGCAACACTGGCTTGGTGTGCGGGAATTAGATAAGGAGGGGTTTGGGGCCGTGGACTTGGGGTTGCTTAGTTTGGGTGTGAGGGATGGGCTCCAGTGAGCCCCGGCTGTCTCTAGGAGTTGTCTAGCCCTGGGAGCGCCGTCCATCCCCAGCCCGGGGAGAGGCCCAGAAACCAGGGCGTCAAGGATACAGAAAACAGGGGATGGAGGTAAGGCTGTCGACCTTGGGACGAAAGGATGCTGAACAGAAGAATCTAAATGGCAAGAAAACACAAATCCAAACTCAAAGAAACTCACACACCCTCTCACACGGTCTCTCACACACTCACACATTTAATTCTGTTTTTAAAATGCATAGAAACAGGTAGAGCTGGAAAGAAACATTCCAAAAATGTTGCTAGTGTTCTCTGTGTGGTGGGTCGAAGGGTATTTTCTTCCTTCACGTTCTTATAATTGTCTTAATTTTCAAATCCCGTGTGGATAACTCAGTATCTTTTTTTAAAGTCGGGATAAAGGGCTTAGACCACGTATGCAGCTGCCCCTGCGCTGGGCCTCGGTGGGCCTCTGAGCCCTGGCCCTGAGCCTCCCCTCCACGCCCCGGGCCCCGCGGCCTGGCAAGCCCTGCGGTCGCTCAAGCAGCTGTGATTCACGGTGCTGGCATCTCAGCCCTAGGAGGGAAGGAAGTATAAGAAGTGTGGGGCGAGATGCTAGCCATAAAATGGAGAACCACGCCTGGATCATGCTGGTGACTAATTATCAGCTCTTCTGTACATGATGTGGGGGGGCCCCGCAGACCCAGCCCCGAGGACAGCAGGCTCCACCCTCACAGGGGACCAGGTGCCCCCAGAGTCCTTCTCCTGCTCCTCGGGCAGGAGGATGCGGCCAGGGCTTGGCCCACCAGCCTCGGCGGGGGAGAGGGGCCAGGGTATAGGGCACATTCAGGGAAGCCAGGACCTCAGCGTCCAAGCCCCTTTATCAGGATCCCAACCAGAGCAGCCACGTCCTGTGACTGTCCCAGGGTGTGACTTTCCCCCGGCTTGGTGACCAACAGTCCTGGTTTCAGCATTAAAGTCCTGCATCCCCTCCGTCCTGGACAAACAGGAATGGCTGGTCACGGAGTCCCAGGGCCCCAGTTCTCCCCTCTGGGCCCGAGCCCTGAGAGTAGGTGGGAGGGGAAAGGGGGAAGGGGCGGAGGGGCAGGGGTGAGTTTGGGGGTGAGGAGAATCACTCTGGGGTGATATCCGAGTGACCAGGTACCTCCCGCTTTCAGACCATACCTCAATTCGGCTGTGACCTTCAAGAGGTCACTAAAGGTGCCAGAGGACTCGGATCTTTTGTCAACATTTTTTTCAGGCATTTTAAACCACATTGCATACAGGGCATTGTTGAGAAATTGTGGCAAAATACATGTTTGCCAAGCAGTTTGATTCACGGCACCTGTGCGGGATCTACGCCCACATGCGTACTTGTAGTGAAAACTCGTTCGCCACACAATTTTAATGTCCCATTGGAAACACCAGACATCTAAACGACCCCCTTGGCTCACGGCATTTCAGGGCCAGAGCAGAGCCGGCTGCCGGTCCTCACCCCCGCGCCGACTCAGTGACCGCCGGGCTCGTGGCTTCCCGCCTGCCCGAGGGCTCTCCGGGGTACCCCACGTGTCAGGCAGGGAGGCGGGCGGGAGGAGCCCGCCACGCGGGGCTTCGAGGTCTGCGCCCCACCGCTCCGAGGGCAGCTCCTGCGTCCCTTGGAATCGGCCTCCAGGGGCTGTCTTCGGGGACGTGGCCTCTGTGTGCGCCCGTGGCCCCGGGGGCGTGAGCACGAGCCACACGGCTCACATTCCAGAATGATCACGCATCCAGCCTTCCTGGGGCGCAGGAAGAACACCTCCCTGGGAAAGCCAGGAGGCCGGGGCAGGGGTGTCAGCTGTGCCCGAGGCGCTCCGGCACTTGGCCTCAGTTTCCCCAGAGAGGCTGAGAGACGCCACCCCCCTGTCCCTCCTTCATTGGCAGGCACAACATGACCTGCAGGGACTCAGCCGGCCCTGCCCCGCGGGAGCCCCATCGCCGGCCCTGTAACCGGGTGCTGTGCAGGGGGCGCCGGCCTCGGCTTCCGGGGAGCCCCCACACCCCGTTAGGTTGCGGTCACCGACCGTCCCAGGGGGCTGCAGTGTCCGCACGGTGCCGGCAGGACCTCCTACTCGTCGGGCTTCCCGAGCCCCTCGCAGTGGAACGGGGCCTGCCTTAGAGAAAGGAGGCTTTAATCTGGAAAACCCATCTGTTACTCATGTGTCTGTCACCTGCCGCTTGCCCAGAGACCATCTGCGGGCGGCCGCGTGCGGGACACCGGCAGGTCAGCGGCTGTGCGGTGGCTGGGTTTCCAGTAGCCATCAGCAGGGTAGGCGCTAAGTGTTAAACGGGTTTCCTGTCCTGGAACATCTGGGGATTTTTATCACACGTCATAGTCTCTGATGGCCTCTGGGCCTTCGGAATATTCCAGCATGGCTGCCAGTTCCTCAGGCCCATCGTGGTCCGGCCACAGGTTGCCCTGTGTGGCTCCGGCACCCTCTGGAGGGGTTGGGGGGCAGATCGGGGCCTTGAGTCACAGATGCGCTGAGAGGAGAGCCTCTGGGGTGAGTGGGAAGGTGTCCCCAAGGCCCGGGCCACACGCAGGAGGCGAAGCAGGGGTGAAGTCCGGGCTCCGCGGGAGGCACTCTAAGGCGGGGTCCACACAGGGAGCACCCTGCATGTCATCTGCTCCCCCAGGTGCGTGGGGGGTTGCAGAAAACAAATCCCAACTCAGAATGGCTTAAAGCACAACGGAGTTTGCTGGCAGCCCTGGACAGAAGTCCCCAACTCTCTGCCCTCTCTGTCCCTGTTCCTGTCTGGGTTGGGGGGGCTCGTTTTCTCCTTCTGCAGATGGGACTCCTTCCGCTGCCTGGAGGAGGGGTCCTGGCCGTGGCACCCCAAGGCCTGCATGGTGGTCCAGCTTCAAGACCCCAGAGGAACTAGAGCCCCTGCCGCCCCATGTCCTGGGAGGGCCCCGACTGTCCTGCCGGGCCACCAGCCCTGGGCCAGTGCACATGCCAGGAGGCTGGCCTGGGGTTGCGTGCAGGCTTCTGAGGTCCACAGGGGCTGGGTCTGAGCTGGGCAGCCCCCAGAACCGCTCAGAGTCAGACTCACTGCTCCCCTAAAGGAACAGGGTGCTGTGAGGTCAGAGAGGGTGTTACACAGATCTAACAGCCACTACCGGGGCCCACCCCCCCCAGGGCCCCAGAAAACAGATGCAGTGGGTGCGCCCGAGGTGGGGACAGGCCCCAGACTCGCCTCTGCCACTGCGGGCCCTGCGTTTGGTGAGCCCCCTGCCTCTTGGTCTGTCACCGCATCATAAACAGGAGCATTAACGCTCTGAAGTCTGCACTGTGCCCACAGGCGGCGAGGCCACGGCCCAGGTCTGGCCTGTTTGTGTCCGACCCCTGGCTAAGAATGGTTTTAGCATTTTTTAAATGGGGGGGAGGGGGGACATGCGGAGACTACACAAAATTCAAATTCCGTGTCCATAAATACAATTTCGTCGTGGCAGGCCCACGCCCACTTGTTCACGCAGCGTCTGCTGTGGGTTTTGTGACAGAGAGGACATAACAGAGGCCAGGCAGCCACAGAGCTTAAATATTGACTCTCCAGCCCTTTCCAGACTGAGTTTGCAGAGCCCCGGGCTAGACCAGTGCTCCCCACGCCTCCGCCATCCACCGGCCCTGGTGGAATTCCAGCCAGGCCCACGATGGGCTCCGTGCTCTCCTCCAGTCAGCTGGGGGGCTAAGCCCCCACCCGTCTTGGCCACAAGCGATGAAATCCCTCAGTCAAGGCTTTGATGCTCTACACTTTTTGCTAATATGCAAGAAAATCCATACTTGACTTTAAAAAAGCCGACATTATGTCCCGTCCCTCCCGACCCACAAAGCGTCCAGTGGCCCGCTGATCTGGAGGCCTCTTCCCGCTGGATCCTGGGCTCCTCCAGCCCTGATGTCCCCTCTCTGCCTGTGGCCACATTGGTCACCAGCCCAGCAGGTGTCTAGCCTTGTGGGTCAGCGTCGGGGCTGGTGCCTGAGGACTGAGGAGTCCGAAAGGAGAACCCTCTTCCTGCGTTCTTTGGGGAGACAGCAGGAGGACCTCACCCCCCTTCCCTGGGGTCTGGCTGACGGAATGGGAGACACGTGGGGTGTGGTGGGGGCAGGAAGTCTGTTCCTCTGGCAAGTCAGTGGGGCTAAGTCTGGGCATCTGGGTTTCAGTTGGCATGGGGCCAAGGTTTCCTGACTTCGCAGTTGAGTCCTGGCATGTGGGGGGGGGGGGGTAGGCCTGTGGTCCCAGCCATAAAGCCTGAGCTGGGGGGTCACCAGTTCTTTGGTGGGAGATGGCTGGGGTGGGTATGGCCCCATGGAGGCGGTGGGAGATCAGGTCCTCGGCGCCCACGAGAACATCCAGGCTCAGACTACCTGAGGCCCTCACCTCGCCGCTCCTGCATGCCAGAGAGTTCCGTGGACTCCACTTTCCCCCTAAAACAAACAGCAGACGATGCCGTTGCTGCTCCCGGAGGGGTAGGAAGTCCCAGAGAGGGACAGCTCTCTGACCCACTCAACACAGCCTGGGTACCACGGGACTGTGGGATGAGGCCTGGGTACCACGGGACTGTGGGATGAGGAGATTCCATCTCAGGAACATTCCACTTGGCTTCTACCTTGGCCCAAACCATGGAGTGCAGACGTCAGAGCATCCAGCATGGAGCCAAGGGGCTCGGCCCTTCCTGGCAGGGGGACCCCGTGCACACGTAGCAGGCCAGGAAGCAAATGGGCACAGAATGAGCTGCCTTGGAGACAGGCGGTGGCCACACGTGGCCCACCTGTGAAGCTGTCTGCTTTGGGAGTTCGGATCCACACACGGCGTGTCTTCTGGCTGTGCCATTGGACAAATAGCCTCCCAAGGGCCTCCCGGGGCCAAGGTTGCTCACTCCCCGTCCCCGGCAGGCCCACCTAGAACATTCTCTGGGCTTCCTACTCTGCTGTCTCCTGGCCCTACTCAGCTCCAAGGTGGGGATGGGTGACTGCCCATTGAGGAGAGAGGGGGCTGCCAGCTGGAGACCCCTGAAGCCGGCGGAGGCTGGCCTCCCGTTCACCAGCCATTTTCTGCCTGGGGAACCTTCCAGGCTGTGGGATGCAGAGGAATGCCTGTCAAGAAGCGGCCCTGTCTTCCCGACAGGTGGAAATGAGTCCTCCGGGCTGACTGGGGTCCCTGGAGACTGGAGACCCAAGTAGAACAAGCCGGACAGTGAAGGATGGGACTGGAGGAGGCGGCGGGGGGCCAGGGGCACAAACAAGAAGGGAGAGCCTGGCCCGGAGGGGGTCCAGGTGGAGGAGAGCTTTCTAGCAAGAAAAAGAGAAGGACAGGCCCCGCACACATGCACAAGCATGTGATCAGACCCAAGGGTTTCCTTATTAAAAGGGCCCCAGTTGTCCCCAAGGCCACCACTTGGTTCCTCTGGGCCCACGGGATTGCCACGAGGTTGACCATGTGCCCCACCCCCACCCCTCAGGCTGTCTGTTACCTAATCTTTTGCTCCTGCTGTGGAAAAAGAAACAAGCAACCACCTTCCCCCACCCAGCCCCAGACCTTCCCCCACCCGGCCCAGGAAAGCTCACATCACCTCTAGAGGGCCCGTGGAGAACTGTCAGAGCTTCAAGCACACTCTTCTACCGACCACTTTACCTCAGGTAATTCCCATCACTGACTCCCAGAAATGGGGAACCTGGGCTCAGCAGGGTGACCCATGGCCTGAAGGAGGTCCCAGGGGTCCGGGCAGCCCAGCACCTTCCCCTGGCCCCCGGACCTGAGATCTAGGGGGTTCTCATGTGTTCAGTCCCAAATCCTGAGCCCTTCCAACCAGAAGTCGGCCTGGCCTCGGCAGCCAGCGCGTCCTGCGGGCACCACTTTTGAAGAGGAAGTAGGGCTAGCAAAGGGGGAGGCTCTGGGGAGAGCTGGGGGCCCCAGGACGCAGCAGCAGGCCGTACCCAGAAGGTCACGCTCCTGCACGCACCAGCAGGCTGCCCACCTCTCTGTGACATCTCCACGAGAGTCTCCTGCACGGTTGGGCTCCTGGGGGTCCTGGAAGTGGCTACACGGAGGACCGCGTGCACCGGGCGGCCTCGCTTCCCACTTGTTGGATGCCTGGGGCCCCTCAGACCGTGTAGTGGTTCACGTGTTGTCCAACGCAGCTAGAAAGGGCCTACTGTGTGCTGGCATTTCACATACCGTCCTTCTAGGCCTTGATTCAGCTCAGGGTCGAGAGGGGCTCCTGAGACCAGAGCCGACAGTGAGCCGGTAACCGGCTCCCAGACACAGCCCAGAAGGGCAGCGTCTGCCGATGTCCGCGGTGTCACCATGCCCGCTGTGGCCACGTGAGGCCCCCCATGCGGCGCCACGGAGAGGTGCGTGCGGTGGGCTCCACACACCACAGCCGGACAACCAGCCGCAGCTGCCGTGCAAGGGGCCTGGGGCCCCCTCTTCTACACGTAAGTGGAGCCTGGAGAGGGTAAGCAGGCGGCCCAGGCCAGGTGTCCAGTGAGATGCGGACTGTAACATGCAGACCTTCTGGGCCAAGGCAGGCCCCCCGCTCTGTCCCTGTCTCGGTCTCTCCTCCGCTCCCCGAGAACTGCTTCTCCAGCAAGGCCCCGTGAGAGCTCGGAGGCCAGAAACGCTCCCCTGCAGACAGAAGCGTCCCCACGGGCTGCCCAGGCCCCCGCAGACATTAGCCGGCCGTGAGGCCTACGTGCCGGGAGGGCCGCGAGGCCTGTGGAGACAGCTGCCCCGTCTACCTCCGCCTGGCCTCTGCCTCAGGCCGGGGCTCCTGCTGTCCTCCCTTCCCAGCTGCCCTGGCTTCTAGAACATTCGGCCGGTGGGGGTGACCTGGGAGGGCTGCTCTGTGCTCCCGGAGCCACCGGCCGGGCTTCCTCCTTCCACCATTTAGAAAGAGCAGCATGTTCTTTGGAGGGCGCCGGTGTGTACATTCCACTTAAAGGAGAGCCTCTGATATTTTCTCAATGGAAGAGCAAATATTTGCGTCTTCTAAACTGAAGGGCAGGTTGGAGTGTGTGGGAATACCAAGTCTGGGCGCTGCCACCGCGCGGCTCCGCGGACTGTGGGCGGGAACCCAGACCGCGGGCGGCTTGGCTTCGCTCAGCCCGAAGGAACCGAAGACACACCCCGTGTGCGGGGGGCCCGGGTCGCTGCGCCCAGAGGGAGGGCGGGTGGGGGCGGCGGGCCTGCTCAACCCCTTTCCTGCCGGCCTTTCCGTCTGGAAAACCAGAATGAGGTGGGGGGGTCCTCCCACTTCTGGGGTGCCTTGCTGGGCCTGGGGGATCCCCTGCTAGGCTCCTCCCTCCCCATGTGCACATGACAGCCACCAGCCCAGCCTCGTGGAGAGCGTGACCGTAGGCCGACTGCCCGTGGGCTGCTGCGGCCTGTGCCAATTGTTTAGGTTATTAAAACAAAACAAAACAAGACAAAGGCCAGCTTCAGCCCGAGAGCAGAAAGAGGGCAGCGGGAGGGAGCCGGTGGGAGGGGCGCTTGGCCTGCGGGGAACAGCTCCCTCCTCCCGAGCCCTGGGCACAGGGGTCGGTGGGCTGCCGCTGCCCTGGGGGGCTCTGCTCCGGTGGCCCGAGGACACAGGGCTGCCAGGGAAGCTTGCAGATCCGCCGACCCCGACCGTGATGTGGGCGATCCAGCTCAGGGGCCTCGAGCCACACGCCCACTAGCCTGGGGGGCTAGCCTGGGGGTCTCCTGCAGGACCCAGCCCATCCCTATGTCTTTCTGCGTGGAGCACCGGTGGTCTTCCTTTCTGATCCCCACTGCAGTCCTGCTGCACTGTTCTGGATGTTTCCACCAGCGGTCCCCATCAGCTCTGGGTCTGCATCTCCACTGTCCCCATGGAGGAAACCTCCAAAACAGTGCAGCAGGATGATGGTGCAGGTCAGGAAGGAAAACAGCCACAGGAACAAGTAGACAGACAGACAGTTTCGGTTTTCAGAGTCAGGATTCACCAGCTCTTGACCTCGTGAGTGACCCCGTGTCCTGTGGCCCTGATTTGGGGACAGGGCTGGAGGTTGTGCACAAGCCACGGGTTCAGGGGTCCCCAGGGACCCCGCAGTGCAGCCGCAGTGTCTCCACCTCAGACGAGAGGGAGAAAGCCGGCCTCCCGGCATGCCCAGCTGGCCCCACGTAGATGGCGCCGGGTGCCAGACAGTTCGGGGCTCAAGGCAGGACCACACAGGCCACCGTCCCAGCAGGCACTCCCACAGGGAGGGGTCCCACCCCCTGAGGGCCGCCCACAAGGGTGGCATCAGCAGCGGCCGAGAGGTGAGGGGCTGCTGCGTCCTACACCCCATTGTGTGACCCCAGGGTGAGCTCGGGCTGTGCCACAGGGCTTTGCCCCGTATGCCACGCGGCCCACATCTGCCACGCCCCAGGATTATGGGTGGTGGCGGGTCCAAGGTGTCGGGACTGTGCTCTTCTCAGCCCAGGGACGGTCGAGGGCAAAGGTGCCCTTGAAGTGGGGGCTGGCATCATTGTCCTCAGCTTCTGCCTGGTCCTGCAGCCTGGACCTCGCACTGCTGCCTCCCCGTCGCCCTCCCGGGTGCCTGTCCTCGACCCTGGGGTATTCTGTCCTCCCGTGTCCTTCAGGTCCAGGCCAGAGGGCCGTGGCCCCGACTGCAGTGTCGGTGGGGGCAGGGAGAGAGGGGAGGGTCCTCGTGTGGCACAAGAAGTGGTGCCCTGTCAGTCACAGCCCGTGCCGCTCTGAACACGGAAAGCAGCTGAACCCCCCGTGTGTGTGTGCGCCCACGTGTGAGTGCACGTGTGTGCCCACGTGTGAGTGCGTGTGCACACGTGTGAGTGCGAGTCTGCTCCATGTGCATGAGTCTGTGTGGCCGCGTTGCATGCGTGCATACTTGTGCACATGTGTACACCGTGTGTGTGCACGTGTGCATGCGTGTGTGCACATGTATTCACACTTGTCTGCATTTGTATGCACCTGTGCTGTGTGTGCCCACGTGTGTGTGTACACGCACGTGTGGGTGTGTGAGTGTGTGTGTGCGTGTGTGTCTTTAAGGAAGAACAGAACCCTCGGCAGGGCTGGCCTCTCCCAGTGTAGTCCAGGGGCCCATGACGGGGCTCTCAGGCAGAGGTGCCCTGAAGGGCCCCTGGTCCTCATGATCTCCAAGCCCAGCGCCCACATTCCTTGGAGGAGCCCCCGATACGTGTCATGAGTGTGCAAACTGCGCTGGGGAGGGTCTAAAAGGGAGACTGCATCAGCTCCGGGAAGCAAGGAAGGCAGTTGCGACAGCCTGGGGCGTGAGGAGACCCAGAGGAAACAGGACCCATCCCCAGGCTGCCGGATGCCATGCGGGGGCTGCCCTGTCCCCTGCCCCCATCTGCCCTGGGGTGCGTCCATCTGGCCTGACTGCCCCCCAGGCTTCTGTGCCACTCTGGGCAAATAGCCCTGAGCAGAGCCCAAGGCCCCCGGGCACCGTCTGGCTGGGGAGACGGGGCAGGGGCCGGTCTGGCGGGCAGAACCTGAGGCTCCACGGGGCGGCCGACTTTGCCAGGAGCTGCAAGAGTGGCCGGCTCTTCTTGACCTCCAGGGAACCCCACATGCCACGCTGGCCGCCCTTTAAAGAGCAGCTGATTATCTCAAATGCCAGGCCTGCTGGAGCCCTCTGCCACCACCCCCTCCCCCGAGGCGGACCACAGGGCTGCTGGCTCGGGGGCGGGCGGCCGCTTCTCACACGGCTGGAAGCTTTTGATTTGCGTCAGTGCTGAGCCAGCCGGGAGGGGCCTTCACGCTGAGCGCCCGGCAGCCTTCAGGGTCACAGTGACATCACAGCTCTTGGTCACCAGCCCTGCAGGGCAAAGGGGGCCCCAGGGGAGAGGAGGGTGCACGTCCACCAGGTGCTGCCTGCTGAGCTTGCATCTCTGTCTCCCCAAGAGCTGGCAGCTCAGGCAACGGGGTTTCTAGAAGCAGTTTCCATGATGCAAGCATCCCATGGTCGGGCCCCAGGAGGAGGGAGCGGAAGCTGGATTCTCTCCCCCAGTGGGCTCCCAAGAGTAGCGGCTTGCCATCCTGCGGCCACCAGAGGCCTCCAACTAACTGAGGGACTTGGCAGGGGCCTGGCCACTGCCGCAAACCTGCAATTTCATGGAGGTAAGAGAGCCTCGGAGGACCCTAATCAAAAACACAGGGACTAGAAGCTCATGGAAAAAAACGCTCACTTCCTGATGCTTTTCCTTGGTGTCCCGTGGAAGCTCCGGCTCCCACCGGGTTTGAATTGATCTGTGTGACCCCACTGCCCCTCGCACCTCCCACGTGTGACCTTCCCAGCCCTCCATTTGTCCCTGACCCCTCCCGCTCTGGGGCAGGGAAGTGTGAGTCCCCTCGGAGATTCGACACTTTATCCTTGCAAAGGCCTTCTGAGAAGGTGGCCCCCTAACTCCGTTGAACCCTCTCTGAACCCAAGCATTAGCGTGTCCTCCTGTCATCCCTCCAGGGGGTGTCCCTTCAACAGGGTGCCCCCAATGCCTCTCAAAAGGGATCCCCCTCAACAGCTTAAATCCCACTCCCCTCAGCTCTTGTTTGCACACGCCCTCTTCTCCCTGTGCATGCCTCAGTTTATCCACTCAGAATGCCTCCTCCTCCAAGCAGCAAGCCAGGAGGACCCATGCTCACCCAGAACTCCCAATGCCCTGGCCCCACTGCGGCCACTTGCACCAGCTCACGCTGCCCTGTGACCTCGGCCCTCGGTGGGAGGTCTTGTCTCCCTAGCCATGCCGTGGCTGTCGGAGGCCGAACCTCACGTGCTGTCCATGATGCCAAGTGCCAGGCTGGGCACCGAGGACATGAGACACACACCTGCCCCCTGGCACTCGTCCACTCTGCGGCTCAAGCCTCCGCGTCCTGGTTTACAAGGAGAGCTGGTCCACTGTCTCCTCTCCTCGGAAAATCCGAGAATCCAGCTGGAGGGGCCTTGGGGGTCCCATCCTTGCCAGGCGACTGTCCAGCCCCCGCAGAGAAGCAGATTGGGGGCCCCCGCACCTGAAAGGAACATTCGATCTCGGGGCCCCATCATCTGTGCTTCCTGGGGCCCCGCCGCAGAGGCTGACGTGGGGGTCCAGGGTTTCCTGGGCTGTGCCCACTGGCCGGAGGCTGCAGTCTGTGAGGATGGAGGGAGGGATCCAAGGCTGCCTGTTGCTGGGAAGCCCTCCCTCCATGTTGGTGGACACCTTCCAGGCAGGGTTTGAGTTTTGGGAATGGTTGGGGCCATGTGCGGGCCCCTTCCTGCTACGCAGCCCTGTGGGCCCTGTGCCTGGGGGTCCGCCCCGCACCCCACCCGCTCGGGCCACTTGTAGACAGGCTCTGTTGCCCCAGGCGGCTGGAACACATTGACACAAGCTGGGTGGGTTAAACCACAGAAATCCCTTCCCAATTTGGGGGCCTTTGGGGGAGGAGGCCAGAAGGCCAAACTCGAGGTGTGGGCAGGACTGGGTCCTCCTGAGGGCTCCTGCAGGGCCAGGGGTGGAGTCTGCTCCCAGCTCGCTCCCAGCCTCTGCGCCTTGCCTGGCTCCCCGGCGCTCCCGGGCCTGTAGACGGCCCATCAGTCCGATCTGTGCCCCGCCCTCGCACGGCCTCGTCCCCGAATGTCTGCATCTGTTCTTTGCTGTCATCGGATTTATGCCCCCCCTCCCCACCCCTGCCACGATGGTCTCATCTTGCCCCTTCCCTCAATCTTGTCTGCAAAGGCCCTCATTCCACGGACGGTCACACTCACGGGTCCGGGGAGACGTGTCTCCAGGGTCACTGTTCAGCCCGCCATCCCAGGTTAGCCCGAAGAACAGTCCCCTCTCACGAATAAGAGCTTATTTAATGGGTCCAACCTGGTGCCCTGGGACCAGATCAGGAAACTGAGTCCGAGGCTGACGGCCGGCCGAGGCCAAGCTCGGTTGGGGCAGGGCCAGGATAAGAAAGTGGACAGCTGCTCCCCCCACTCCCAGGGGCTCCTGTGTGATTGTGGGGGTCTGCCCTGGCCCCACCAAGCACCTCAGACCCGGAGAGGTCTTTCCTCTCCCTGCTGACTCCCCTGCCGTACTGCCCCCTGGCTTGCCCTGTGACCGTGGGTGGCTCTGCATCCCAACGTGTGGCCTTGGTAAGGGCCAGCTTGTCCTGCCTCCTCCTGGTCAGCAGGGGCCTGGGACCGGCCATTCCGGGCGTGGAACCTGACAGCTGAACCACTTGGGACAGAGCCACACATCCGAAGGCCTGGCCAGACACTCCTCTGTCAGCATGACCTGCCCACGGCCTGCAGGGACGGCGGATGGAGTCTATGAGCGAGTCGGCCATCGTGAGGGCTGCCGTCTGCACGGCCCAGGAGCAGAGCCGATCCCCCTTCCCTCCCGACCCGCTCCAGGCTGCAAGCCAGGCTGGCGCCCCACTTCACAAGGGTGCGGCCTCCGAAGTCTGAATGGGCGAGGCTGCTTCTGCCTGACCCCAGAGCAGAGCTGGTGACTCATGGTCGAGGCCTCCTGGGAGGGCTGACAGGAGGCGGGAAGGGCATCTGGCCACAAATAGTTGCGCACGTGCTAAGCTCGCAGCCCCTACAATGCAGAGGGAGGGGGAGGCCCCGGGGTGGGTGCCCCCACCCTGGAACCAGTGGGGGGCCCTGGCTGGACAGGGGGTACCCGGGCGGCTGTGGAAAGGCAGGCTGTGGCGCCCACTGCCCAGGAGGGGCCCCGACGTGGCCCTCTCTCCCTCCCTCCCCTAAGGCAATATGAGACATGAGCAGGACAGACAGGGCTGTCCTTGGGGACAGACGGACACACGCTCACCACAGGCCTCTGGGAGTCTGGGGAGCAGGTCTCAGCAAGAAGAGCCCCCAGGCTCCCCTAGGAGAGGCAGAGGGAAACCAGAGCAGAGACCTGAGTCTCCAGCGTGGAGAGGGGTAGCCCTTCCTCCCCCAAAGGCCACGTTTCTGATCACTGGTGGTGGTGGGGGGGTGACGTGGCCTCCTGGGCAGTGGTCTAGGGCTCAGCAGGTTGCCATGCAGGGAAGGGCCTGGTGGCCGCTGTGACCCCCAACACACTCTGACCTTGCCCGGACTCAGGGCTCCCAGTGGGACAGAAGTCCTTCTCTGCCTGTAGCTCTGGGACACGCGGGGCCGCGGGGCCCGGGTGGTTCGGTGGTGAGTGGTTCTGTGTCGTCTGCCTGCTGCTGGCTGAGTGCTAAGACGGCTTCTCCCCAGGAGAACCCCCAGGTTGGGGGCCCGGGGCCTACTCGGGCGGCAGGCTCTCTCAGGCTGAGAAGCGGCAGACTCGGCTTCGGCGGCTCCACCCCGGCCACAGGCCTCCTCTGCAGACTATCCCCAGGTCCCCCCACTCAGGACCCTGTCCCAGGGACAACTCCGGATGAAGCCCCAGCTCTCAGGGTCGCATTCCTCTGGTGGAAGGAGCCGGAGAAGCTCTGCACCCGTGGGGCTGGGTGGGGAGGCAGGTGGGGGCCGCAGAGGACAGGCCCGTCACTCATGGGAGTGGCAGGCAGGCCCGCTCCACAGCACAGAGGGCCCCGCAACCAGCGGCTCTGTGTGGGAGGGGTCCCCGCGGCCTCGGCAGCTCCCTCAGATGCTGCCCTTCGCCTGGAGCCTGCTCCTGCCTCACTTAGCCCGTGGGTACGCCGTCCAGCGCCACGGAGCGGGAGGCCCTCCCACAGGGACACCTGGTGACCAGGCCTCTGCCCCATGGCTGACCTGCCCTTTGCACTTTGCGAGGGCTTGGAAGTGGGGGAAGAGTAGGCCTCCAGACCAGTCCCAACCCCATGGCGTGAGGGTGGCCCCGAATCTGTCGTGGGGTTGTGAACTTCTCCGTAAGGACACACAGGTGCCCGCCCCTACCACGGGCTCTGCACTCCACCTGCCGTTCGACTCTGGGCATTTGTCCTTGTGTCCACCACCCTGTACTCCAGGTGAGGAGTACCCCACGCCCATGACAGTGGGACAAGTCCCCGTGCCCTGCCCCCCAGGCTCTCCTGTCTGCTAGCATGCAGGCCCTGTGCTCGCTGCCCTGAGGCTGAAGCTTGCGGGGGTTCATTTGTCAGCTTCCGTGGAGGCCAGCAAGACTCAGATCTTCCCTCCAGCGTAGGCTTGCCCAGGCCCAGGGAGGGGCGGCTGGGGCCCGCTCGTGGGTCTGGTCCCACCCTCTTGGCTAGGGTCAGAGAGCCTTGGGCTGGGAGCTGGCCCAACCCCAACAGTGGGAGGACAAGGAAGGCTTTCAGGGACACCTGGGTCCACTGCAGGGACGTCGGCTTGCAGACCTGGACCCTCCCAGTGTCCCTGTGTGTGGACCCCAGGCCTGGCTCTCAGCTATTGTGCTCCATTTTGGGGTGTGGATGATGTTGTGGGTTGAATTGTATCCCCCAAAGAGATAGGTCCACATCCTAACCCCCGCTGCTCTGAAAGGGACCTTATTTGGAAACAGGGTCTCTGCAGATGTCCTTGAGTTGAGATGAGTGCAGGCTGGAGCAGGGTGGGCCCTAAATCCATGGAGAGTGTCCTGAGCAGAGACAGAAGAGGACACACAGACACAGAGGAAGCCATGTGAGGATGGAGGCGGAGACTGGGAACCCCAAGAATGGCCAGCAGCACCAGGAGCTGGGAGAGGGCCGTGGGATGGTCCCTCCTGGAGATCCTCCAGGGGGAACACGGCCCTGCCAACGCCTTGGTTCTAGACGGCCAGGTTAGTGTTATTTACGCCTCGGTGTGTGGTGCTCTGGGTGGTGGCCCCAGGACACTGGTAGAGATGGGGAGATACCCAGAAGCAGCTGTCTCCACCTGGGGATCACCCCCTTCCTGGTCAGGGGGTGCCTGGTGGGGCTGAGGAGGGCCCCGCTCAGGGTCCAGCCGCACACCAACCACCAGCCCGGCCTGCTGGCCCTGACCACCCCTGGCACCGTCCCTCCACCCTCCCCTACTCCAGAGAGGCCCTCTCTGGTTTCCTTTCCTCTGCCCCTGTGGCCACCCCTCCACTCCAGCTGCCCCCAGTGACCCCCGCCCAGCACCCTGCCACCCTCCCTACTGTCCCTGCTTCCAAACCCTTCCACATCCTGCTCTTGAATGGATAAAGACAATGTGGGATGTAGAGACAATGGAATATCACGCAGCCATCAAAAACAAGGAAATCTCGTCATTCACAACGATGTGGATGGAACTGGAGGGTATTATGCTAAGTGAAATAAGTCAATCAGAGAAAGACAATTATCATATGATCTCACTCATATGTGGAATTTAAGAAACAGCACAGAGGCTCATAGGGGAAGGGAGGGAAAATAAAACAAGAAGAAATCAGAGAAGGAGACAAACCATGAGAGACTCTTAATCATAGGAAACAAACTGAGGGTTGCTGGGGGAGGGGGGTGGGGGGATGGTGTAACCGGGTGATGGGCGTGAAGGAGGGCACAGGATGTAATGAGCACTGGGTGTTACATAAGACTGATGAATCACTGACCTCTACCTCTGAAACTAATAAAAAAAATAAAAAAATAAGGAAATCAAAATTAAAAAAAAGAAAGAAAGAAAAAAGAAAACCCTCATCTTTGCAGGTTCCCCTGGCTACTCCTGGGCTCCTTGCAGAGGATCTGATCCGACCACCCCCCACGTGCAGCTCTGGGCCGGACAGGATCCAACCCATTTGAGCCCAGGTGCAGGTGGCCCTGGTTCAACCATACGCCACGCCCTCAGTCATCTTGGAGGGACACGCTCTCTTTTCCAGGCTCCCCAGCCCATCCCCTCTGCCTCCCCCCTGCCCATCCCCTCTGCCTCCCCCCTGCCCATCCCACAGGCTCCCCGTCCCCCCTTGCCCCAGCAACAAGCCCTACTCCACACGAGTGGACGAACCAGGGTGTGGGGCCCATGCCATGGGGAGGAAGGAGGTGGCCTGACCATGGGGACACCCTCCTACTGTGTGCAGCCGCGGCATTAAGTGTCCCGCGTGCACGGTCCCAGACCCTCCTGGAGGGGGGCTATTGTCCTTAAGATTCAGATGGGGAACCCCAGGCTCAGCCAGGGGGTAACTGCCTCATGGTGACTTGCCGCTGTGGAGGGCAGAATCCGATTCCCGCGTGGTTCCTGTCGCTGGGGTGACAAATGACCACTCACTCGGTGGCCTCGCACACACAGATTTCTCCTCTTACAGTCTCCTGGGTCCAAGGTCCTGCAGGGTCTCACAGGGCTAAAAGCAAGGTGTGGTGGGGCTGGTTGCTTCTGGAGGCTCCAGGGGAGAATCTGTTTTCCACCTTCTAAAGGCATCTGCACCCCTCGGCTCGTGGCCGTCCCCCCATTCACAGCCAGCATCTCTCTGACCTTGATGCTCCTTCCTGCCTCTTCCAGTTAAGGGACCCTGGCAGCCTGGGGCCCGCCCAGAGGATCTAGGACACCTTCCCACCTTCGGGTCGGGGAATCAGCGACCTGAAGTCCCCTTTGCCATGGAAGGTAACACATTCCCAGTTTCCAGAATGAGGATGTGGACAGTTTTGGGGCCCACTCTGCCCGCACTGTCTCAGCTGACCCATAGGCACGCACGAGCATCTGGCCTTGCCAAGGACACAAAGGTTCCTCCCTGCCCGTCCCCACCCCCCGCTTGCCTTGTCCACGGCGCCAGGCCCGGGGTGGCCCCAGGAGGATGGCTAGGGCACAAGCTGCCCATTGTGATTCCATGGGTGGATCCCACAGGGCCTGGCAGGCCTGCGGCTGGCGTCCTCCTGGCCGGGTAAACAGGCCTTTTTTCGGGCAGCCAGGTCCCCACCCTGCCCTGGGCTGGCCAAGACCAGACTCTGGGTCTGGCTCCCCTGCCTGCCTGCTGGGCGATGTGCTATCACTTGGTCACCGTGACACGGGTGCCCCGAGCCATCACCAGATGCGGCACGATGCTCGGGGCTGGAGGCTCTGGGGAGGGGTCAGCAGGGCCTCCGCGGGCATTCATTACAAAGCATCGATTGGCAAGGAGGAGCGTGCCATATGTGAATGAATTTTGTTTTAAATGAAAACACGAGATTCTGAAGACGTGATTTTGTCATGGGTACTTGAGACCTCTCCCAGATCCGTGGGGCCCAGCCCATGGCTTCCACGGTGAGGGGTGTGCTCAAGGAAAGGGAGCCGCCCTCAAATGCTGCATGGGTCTGGTGGCCAGCAGGTGCTGGGGCTTTCGGTTGTTGATGTCACTATTGTCACCCGAGTGGGGGGGGGGACAGAAGGAGGGAGAGAGGGAGGAGGGGGAGGGCAGGCTTGAGGGCAGGGGCCCTGTGGGGAATAACGTGACTATCACTGTGGTCACACTGAGGGTCGGATCTGGAAGGAAGCGAATGGTGCCAGGTGGGCTGCGGAAGAAGCCTGGAGCCCAGAGGAAGGGAAGCAGAGCCCTGACCCCTGGGCCAGCCCCCCTCCCAGCTGCATGGGCTCTGCAGCATCACCTGTCCACTGGGGCCAACTCTCAGCCTGTCCTGAGACTTCACCCCCTCCAGGAGCCAGAGGTCCCACTCTGATAAGTCCTTTGTCCCCAAGGCTCAGGAATAAGGACACTTTGCAAAGGAGCCAGGCTCAGATAGATGACAAAGTCCCACACGTGGAAATGGCATGTCCTGCTTCTGCAGATCCTCCAGATGGGCTGGGCTGGACAGGCCCCGCAGGGCTCCCATCCAGAGTCCAAGGGACAGGAGAGGCTGAGGACGGGCCTAGCGACCCTGTGCCAAGGGCTTGTTCTCTTTGGAAGGTCATGACCGGCTGACAGCAGAGCCCTGGTGGGGAAGGGGAAAGGGGAAAGCAGGGTGGGGGCAGGGGGAGCAAAGGGGGAAGCCAGGCAGGAAGGGAAGTCAGCAGAGAGAGCAGCTTTAGCGCAGAAGAAAGAGGAGAAGCTTTGTGCTTCCCCCCACCCCCGCAGTGCTGTTTGGAGAGCGCATGGTATTCCCCATGAAGAGGGGTCTGTCTTTCCCAGTCTCCCCCACCCAGCAGAGCCTCCCAGCACCCCGGGGGGAACCAGGGCAGGTTCCAGGGGCCCCTTTGGATCTCCCCTCCAGTCATGGGCAAATCCCCATTGCACCCAGGCCTGAGTCCAACAGGCTCCCTCCTACCTGCTCACCACCCCAGCTCCTGGAGCTGGACTCTTGTCAGGCTGGGGACCTTGCTGTCTTGTAGGCCCTCCAGGGCTCCTCGGGGCAGGCTGTGTCCCTGGCCTCAGCCCAGATGCCCCGGGCACAGGTGCTGCCAGCCGCTTTAATGGGGGTTTTGTGCAGGTGCTGCTGGGACTCTCCAGGATGTGCGTGCTGTGCCTGGCATGCCACGAGACTGGCATCTCTCAGAATAGGACAGGAAACAGATGGCCCACTTATGGGGGGGCAACGAGATTTGTTAATGAAAAGAGCATTTTCAGAGGTGTTGGCAGGATTGAGGGAACCACCAGAGCGGCTGAGGCATCAAGGGACCTGTGACCACCCCCAGGCCGAAGGAGTGTGGGAAGGCGGTGGTTACCAGAGCCAGGGCCAGGGCCTCAGGAAGGGCCACCTGGTGGGATCTGTGCTCCTACAGCCCGGTGAAGAAGAACGAGTGTCCCTCCCTTCTGCTCTCCTCCATCTGACGTCCTGCCGCACCCTTTAATCAGCAGGAAGCCCCTGCTGGAAGCCAGAGGGTGAGGGAGTCAGCTGGGCAGAGTCACCTAGCAGGTGGGCAGCCTCCCGGGGCACAGTGTAGGCAGGGCAGGGAGGGGTGGTAAAGTCTGGGATGAGAAAATTTATGGAGTGAACAAGTATCTGGTCATTACCCCCCAAATAGTAACAATTAGACAGTGATCATAATGGTGGTGGTGGTGGTGGTGGAGGTGATGATGTTGGAGGTGGTGGAGGTGGAGGTGGCGGAGGTGGAGGAGGTGATGGTGATGGTGGAGGTGATGGTGATAGTGGAGGAGATGGTGGAGGTTATGGTGAAGGTAGAGGTGATGGTGATGGTGGAGGCGGTGGTAGAAGTGGTGGTGGTTATGATGATAGAGGTGGTGGAGGTGGCAGAGGTGGAGGAGGTGATGGTGGAGGTGATGGTGATGGTGGAGGTGGTGGTGGAGGTGGTGGTGGAGGTGACGGTGAAGGTGAAGGTAGAGGTGGTGGTGGAGATGATGGTGGAGGTGATGGTGATGGTGGAGGTGGTGGTGGAGGTGGAGGTGGTGGTGGAAGTGATGGTGGAGGTGAAGGTAGAGGTGATGGTGATGGTGGAGGTGATGGTGGTGGAGGAGGTGATGGTGGTGGAGGTGATGGTAATGGTGGAGGTGATGATGGAGGTGGTGGAGGTGGAGGTGATGGTGGTGGAGGTGATGGTGATGGTGGAGGTGGAGGTGATGATGATGGAAGTGGTGGAGGTGGAGGTGGCAGAGGTGGAGGAGGTGATGGTGATGGTGGAGGTGATGGTGATAGTGGAGGAGATGGTGGAGGTTATGGTGAAGGTAGAGGTGATGGTGGTGGTGGAGGTGGTGGTAGAAGTGGTGATGGAGGTTATGATGATAGAGGTGGTGGAGGTGGCAGAGGTGGAGGAGGTGATGGTGGAGGTGATGGTGATGGTGGAAGTGCTGATGGAGGTGGAGGTGGTGGTGGAGGTGATGGTGAAGGTGAAGGTAGAGGTGGTGGTGGAGATGATGGTGGAGGTGATGGTGATGGTGGAGGTGGTGGTGGAGGTGGAGGTGGTGGTGGAAGTGATGGTGGAGGTGAAGGTAGAGGTGATTGTGATGGTGGAGGTGGTGGTGGTGGAGGAGGTGATGGTGGTGGAGGTGATGGTAATGGTGGAGGTGATGATGATGGAGGTGGTAGAGGTGGAAGTGATGGTGGTGGAGGTGATGGTGATGGTGGAGGTGGAGGTGATGATGATGGAGGTGGTGGAGGTGATGGTGGTGGAGGTGATGGTGAAGGTGATGGAGGTGGTGGAGGTGGAGGTGGCGGAGGTGATAGGGGAGGTGAAGATGGAGGTAGAGACGAAGTGGAGGTGGTGCTGATGGCAGTGATAATGAAGTTCCCAGCGCTGGAAATGAGGGAAGCCCTTCCCTGGAGCGTCTGGAGCTATCTGCCGGTGTGTTGCTACCTGCTGTCAGGTCAACATGCTATTAAGCTCTGATTTTCCTTTTGAAACTCTACACAAATGATCGGCCGTCCTCCCCGCCGCCGTCGGGCTGGCTGCCTACACAGAGCGAGGCTGCCTGACCACAGGAGATCGCTGCTGGCCAGGACAGTCCTGCTAGCTGGGAACCCGCCACCTAGCCACTGTTCCCACTGAGTGGCACTGCCCCCTTGAGCCACCCTCAACCACTGAGCACAGGTCACTCTCCTGGGGAGGCTCCAGTGCCCACAGCTCACCCCCTCTTATTTGGGTTACTTATTCTCCAGGGTCCCACCAGGCTGTTCAGAGGAAGTGGCCTCCCCACAGGGTCCCTCCTGCCCCCGATGCCCCCCCACCCAGACAACATGTACTTCCTCTTCTCGCCCTCCAACCCCTTCAGGTCTCCCTTCTCTGCCCTGGTCCCGGTCAGTGAGTAGCTTCTCTGCCCACTGCAGAGCCGTGGGGCCGGGAGCCCAGGGCGGGGGTGAGGGGACAGGCCAGCTCCCGCTGTGTGTCCATGCCCAGCCTGCTGCAGCCTGCACTCTGCTCCCTTCCTTCCGAGGACCTGGGTTCACACATTCCGAGTCCACACGGCAGAGCCCTTCCTGACCTTGGGTTCTTTCTGCATGAGTTCACTTGGTCACTTTTTAAACCAGTACAAACGTGCACACACACACAGATACACACAGACGCACACACACCTGCAACGCTCCCACGCGAATACGGAAGACGTGTGTAACACGCTCATGGCACATGCACCCACACACCCATATGACACGCTCACACACACACATTCACACATACTCGCACCGCACACTCTATGCACCTTCCTTTTGCCCCCTGAGGCGAGGGGCAGCCCCACTGGAGGGTGGTGGGAGAGTGGGGAGGGAGTGGGGGGGGAGTGGGGGGGAGCTCGCCCTGTCATTTCTTGCTGCATTACAAGATGTTGGTCACAACGCAACGTCACTTTCAGACCCTGTCCCCACGCGGCCGTCAGGGCTCTGGAAGGGGCTCTGAGGGGCCAGGCCCAGCCTCTAGAAGGTGCCGGGTGCCGCACACCCCCCGGCAGCTGGGGGCCGGTTCTCTAGGGGGCACGGTGGGGCTGCTCGGTGAACGTTGCGTCATTGTGGCACACGTCTCTGAACTAAATATATTTTTCACAAGAGCAAACTGTCCCCGTGACTCCCGATGCCTCCCTGCACCCCTCCAGGCTGGTAGACCGGCTTCCTCCACCGGGACCCGCTGCACCTGCTTCGTCAGTATCCGGTAGGCTGAGCCACGGCGCCCCCGCCTTCCAGCACCACAGCATCCCCCGCGGACATGGCGCAGACCTAATCCAAGTTCTCCTCGTTTCCGGGAAACCCCACCAGCTCCATCCTCAGAACACACCCGGATCTGCCCACTCCACCCCTGCATCACGCAGCGGACTCCCACCGGCTCCCCGGCCGCCTCGCCACCATCTGCGCTCCACGCCGCAGCTAAGGGGAGCCCGACCACACTCGCGGGCGACGTGGGCCCTCCGCTCACAGCCCCGCGCTGCCTCGATGGGCCCGCACAAGCAAAGCGTGACCGTCTGCTCCAGGCTGTCCCCCTTCTGCCTGCCCTGCTTTTCATGCAGCACTTAGCACCTCTCCATCGACTACTTTAATCCTTTGTCCTCCTTTTGCTTTTGTTCTGTCTTCCCACACTCGGGCACCAATTCCGTAAAGGCACGGGTTTGTCTGTTTTGCTCACTGACATACGATGAGGAGGAGGAGGAGGAAGCCGGGCCTGGCCCAGGCCTGGCCCATGGGAGGTGCTTAGTAAATATTTGCTAAGTGAATGAATGCACGGAATGCATTTCTATTTCCAGCCCCAGCCAGGCCCCTGGAAACCCAGAAACACAGGCAGATCTGCAAAGAAGAAAGCCCTCACTTTTGGGGTTTGGGAAGGGTTTCTGTTTGAGGTGCTGGCTAAGGCACTCTTTTTTCCCTCCTCGAATCTCCCCACACCTCCTGCACGCCTCCTGCCTGTGGGCTTCACAAGCAGCTGATCTGACAGGCTGGGTTAGGGGAAGGGGCTCCGGGGTGGGGGCAGAACGCTGAGGCCCCAGGCTGTCCCAGCAGCTGTTCCATTTGCAAATGCCTGGAATTCTGGAACTGTTCCCACCCAGCCGAGCCAGGGCCAGCTGAGGGCTGACCCCCTTTAAGCTGGCCGCTGGGTGGGCCCTTCTGCCACAACCTTCCCTGTCTGTCCTCGTCCTGGAGCCCAGAGGCCAACCTCGTGGGCGTGGCGGGCCCGAGTGTGCCCCCTCCCAGCACCCCCGGGGAGAGGCAGCTCAGCCTGGCCCCCCTCACTGTCACACGCCCGATGGCTCAGGCCACTCCACGAGTCACAAGGCAGATTTTCCATTAGCGTCAAACGCATGTGGGTCCTGACCTGCGGCTGATGCGAATGGAAGGGAGAAGAACTTAGGTAACTCGTGTATGGGGCGGGGGGCGGGGGGTCTCCAAGCCAGACCCCCGAAGGGCACTGCACCCCAGCATCAGGGGCGGGGACGGCGCTTTGAGGGTAGACCCTGGTGCACACCCCTCTACTTCTGTCCATCTGTCTCACGCGCAGACAAGGACCCTCCTCAAGGGTGAGCGCTACAGCCTGGGGGGTATAGGGTAGGGGATTCAATGATTTGCCAGGTTGCAAGAGCCCACTGGATGCCTCTACACCCCAAACATTCGTGGAGCACCTACTGCCTAGCACTCTGAGCTCTGTGGGACCCCCCCTGGGCCTGAGAGAGTAGGAGGCGCTCATGGGTGAGGTGTCAGGCCCCGAAATGCAAGATCTTCTAGGGACGACGGCAGCAACAGTTCACGTGCTGTCGGGCGCTGGTGGCTTTCACCTTCCCAGACACAATGTCCTCTTCATCTAGGAACAAAACCCCCCTTTGCTTCCCTTCAGGGAAACCTCATCACCCCCTCTTACCCTCACGATGGCTTCTGTTGTCGGTGGGACAGCCTCCCTGTCCCCAGAGCGGTCACAGGAGCTGGCTGGAGTCGCGCGACCCGAGGCCAGCCAACGAGAGAGCGGCGCTCCCCCACCCACAGGAATTAGCTCAGCAACGGCCATGTGACCCAAGTCCGCACAATCCAAACGCTGCCCAGGATTTTTCTGGAAGGGTGAAGGCAGAACGACCCCGATCCTCCAAGCTGGGAGTTCTGGGGACCCCCCAGGCCTCGAGCTCCCAGGCCATCATCTTTGCCTGGGAGCAAAGCCAACATTAGTGAAATCAAGTTTAGAGTCTGAGTTAAGGTGGTGCTCAGTGTGGCTTTCCAGATCCTGGATGCGGCTGTGCCTGAAGGTAGCTGCATCCTACACTTGCTAGTTAAATCAACCAGCAAACTCTCTTCTTCTCTGAACTGAGCTTGGCTTGGGGTCCCGTCACTTGCGACCGAAAGGAATCCTCAGTGCCACTGAGCAATGTTAATTCTCAATGTATTGAAACGGGGTTCTGTAGACGGTTACGGGGAGCAAACCAATGAGAGGGTACTGGTAAGATAAAGCCTTCCTGGCTCTGAAGAGTCGGGGAGGGGATCTCAGGTTTGGGCAGATACACGTGCAGACCCCCCTCACCCTTGCGCTGCTTCTGAAACTGCCCATCTAGGCTGGGCCAGCTGAGCTGTTTCCTAAAGAATCTTTGCAAGCAACTAGAATGGACCCTTATCAAAGAATTAATTCCCGCAACTAAGAACGGCATAAAATATTTCCAAACCATGAGTTCCTCCTCCTAAGAATTCCCATGAACATGGTGAAAACCTGGGCAGGTCTGTGAGCCCCTCCAGTGGGGGGGCTGCTCATCCTCTAGACGCGCACCCCCACCTGTCTCCCTCCCCCTCACCGCCCCCCCAGCCACGTGTCTCTGGGGACACCTGGGATGGAGCTAGCCAGCCACCTGGGATGGAGCAGATGGTGCCCATGTGGGCAAATGGCACAGGGGCCGCTCAGGGCCCTCCTGCCCAGGGGCAGGCTGCGGGGCCCCCGGCCTGCTGACAGGAGGGGGAGCTACCAGGTGTGGGCTCCTGGGGGAGCCCAGAGCAGGGCAGCGGATTCTGCGGTGTTCTAAGCCTCCCCTCGGCAGCCCGCCTCCCCCAGGCCCTCACAGGAGCCATAGGGCATGAGGCAGCGTCCAGCGAACGGAGAAGAGGCTTTCCTCTCTCCAGCCCCTCCATAGACAGCGGTCAGCTGGGCCGGGCGGGCGACTGACACCGGCTTGGTCCATCCTAATTCCGCGACTCTCCCTGGACAGATGGCCCCGCGCGGCTGGGTGACAGCGCCTGCCCTCGGCCTGGGGCTGACCGAGGTGCCAGAGGCAGCAGCTGCGAGCGCAGGTGCGTGACAGAGCCAGGGCTCGGGCCCGGCGGCAAGCGACCGGCCGGTGGCAATGGTGTGCTGGTCCCTCGAGCAGAAGGCGGGGCGTCCGAGGCGGCCCCAGGGCAGACGCAGAGGGACGCACAGATGGAGAGGACACGGGCGCGTCGGTGGGGAGAGCAAGGTGAGGTGGTGGGCACAAGGCGAGTCCCGCTTTGAACTGCCGGGTCTGGGGTGACAGGGCCCCCCCCGGAGGGAATGTCCCACCACCAGCGGAGAGGTGCCTGAGCTCGGGAGGGGCCGGGGCTGGCCCACGGGCCTGGTGTGCGGGCCGCCCCCCGCAGCCACGCGCTCCGAGGCGCTTCTGCGATGTTTATGGAAATGTAGCTTTGCCCGGGAGATGCATGTGTAATTGAGAATCTTTTAATGTCTGTTTCCAGTCGCTGTTCTCGCTTGAGTGATTCCGAGCATGGAGGGAGCTGATTGTGCCCGGGGCAGTCTCCGTGGGCGCGGGGCCCTGGGGGCCTGTTTCCGCCACCCCCGTGCCACTTCATCTGGAGTAGTCGTCTGGGTCCAGAGCAGAAAGTGACCTCACACATGAGCCCGTCTCTGTCATGTGCCACGTTCTGGGGGCTTAACCCACGCACCTCCCTCTCTGGACGCTAGAGCCTGAGCCCCAGGCATCGGCAGGGCTGTGCTCCCCGGAAGGTTCCAGGGCGGGTCCTGCCTGCCTGTCGTGGCTGTGGCCGGTTAGCCGGACTCCTCCGTGTTCCGTGGCTTGTGTCACGTCACCCCAGGCTCTGTCACATGGCCTTCTCCGTGTGTGTCTGTGGGTCCTCTGCTCACGAAGACACCAGCCGTTGGGGTGAGGGCCCCCTCTAATCCCTTATGACCACATCTTAACTTGGTTACATCTACAAAGACCTTATTTCCAAATAAAGTCACGATGTGCTGTTTCAGGTGCACATGAACTTTGGGGGAACCCTATTCAACCCAGTCCACTGTCCCACGATCCCACACGACGGATGAGGAACCTGATCTAAAGGGTGAGGTTTTTCAGCCCGGCTGGGATGGGGCTTGGACCACAGCCCGTCTCCCCCCCCACCCCGCCCCTCCAGTGCCCAGCTTCCCTAGACGCTCCGGGCCTCCCATGCTTGCCACTGAGCATGCAAAACTCTCGGGCCCCGCTTCCGGCTGGCCGGGGTCCCCCCTCCGGGGCCCATCCTCCCTCTCCCTCCAGTTTACAGATAGACTGTGAAGTGGATAAACTGGGATGCAGTAGGTGGTGTGTGCTGGCTCTTGTCTAATAAAAGGTAAAAGTATGAATATTGCGTGTTTGTTTATATTTGCAAAGAATCAAAGCCCTGGAATGATAAATCAGAAACTAATAAAAACAGTGATTTTCGGGGTGGGCAGAGTCAGGGAGGGCAGTGAAACCTCACTGCATCCACTTAGCTCTAGTGTTCGTATAGAAAAGCCACCTCACCCTTTTCCTGTCTTCCTGACCATGCACCCCAAACACTTTGCTTCTGACACTGTGTCACCAAACGTGGGGGCTCTGGTCCCCACGGCAAGCCATTGTCCACAACCCCAGCTGGGTGTCCTACAATTTAACTCCATTCTGGCACCATCTGCCCAGAGAAAGCGTCAGATCCCGCAGGTGGGGGCTCAGTCCCACAACACCCTACCCCTGTCCCCCCCCACACAGCCCTGACTTCAGATGCTAACATGAGCAGCAGGTCCCAGCAGACCCCCACTTCCGACCACAGGCTACAAATCAGGGTTCCCACGACCCCTCCTCGGGTCTGACGAATTTGCTAGAGCGACTCACAGATCTCAAGGAAACATGTTTACGGGTTCGTTATATAATAAAGGACGTGATAAAGGGTGCAGACAAACAGCCAGATGGAGAGGCATATGGGGCGGGCCCGGGAGGGTCCTGAGCACAGGAGCTTCTGTCCGTGGAGTTCGGGTGCATCACCCTCTCCATGTGGACGTGTGCACCCACTTGGGAGCTCTCCGGACCCCGTCCTGCTGGGATTTACGGGGGTTCCTCACGGAGGCCTGCGATGGCTCATTGACTCCATTCCCAGCCCCTCCCCCTCCCTGGAGAACTGGGGGGAGGGGCGGGGTGGCCTGAAAGTTCCGAGCTTCCAGTCACCGCTGCTCTTTCTGGGGACCAGGCCCACCCAGGAGCCCCCCCAAGTCACCTCATTAGGACAGAAGATGCTCCGAGTGCCCTTGTCACGTGGGGAATGAGGAGGGCCCCAGGAGCGCCGTGCCGGCCGCGGGGCCAGAGACCGGTACAGACGTTCCCTGTGATCTCACAGGGTTTGACTTCAGAACTATGTAAATGTTTTCATATTCAAAAAATAAACTTAAATTGAAAAAGAAAGTATCCTTACCAAAAATACCCCACGTATTTCTATAAATTTATATAAAGTTTGTAACACAACCAAAGGAAAAATTTATTTCCAAGGACTTTGGAGCACGGTATTTAGATTGTTTTTAATGTGATGCTTTTTAAGGACAAAAGACAATAAAGAAATTACAAATATCATTCAGTAAGTCTTACTGTTGGTATGAAATCTGACATTGTTATTCGGAATATTGTGTATTTTCTGAAATAATGCCAATAAGTAATTACACGAATGTTGTGGGGATCCAGTTATCTGTGTGAGAGGAAAGGCATACAAATCAGAATCAGATCCGTTACGTACAACCCCATGATCCTAAATTTGAACTGGAAATGTTAGTGTAATCTCGTGCTTTAAAAACAGAATGCACATTTCCTAGCTCTTTTTTTTTTTTTTAAAGATTTTATTTATTTATTTGACAGAGAGAGACATAGTGAGAGCAGGAACACAAGCAGGGGGAGTAGGAGAGGGAGAAGCAGGCTTCCCGCGGAGCAAGGAGCCCGATGTGGGACTCGAGCCCAGGATCCTGGGATCATGACCTGAGCTGAAGGCAGACGCTTAACGACTGAGCCACCCAGGCGCCCACATTTCCTAGCTCTTGTCACCACACCAGACAGACAGGAAGCAATGACCACAAAATCTGGCACCGAGTACCTGGATTTAGGTCTCTGAACACCTTGCCCCCCTTTTAAAAAGCTCATGTGTAAAATGGAGACACAGTGGGCCCAAGACCCATCTCCTGCCAGAACCAAGGAAAGCGTCATGGCCACTTGAGGTCCCGCCACCGGCCACTGGACAGGTCTCTCCCTGGCAGGAGCATTGGGAGAGCCAGGGCCACACCTGACCAAATGCATTTAATACATGCAATCCATCTGCTCCCCATGATTCTAAACAAGAAATTTAAAAAAAAATTTTTTAACCTCACTTGTTCCTTTCGGGGAAATTTTCTTCCGATCCCTTCCTCCGGAAACTGGTAACTGAAGAGCAAAAGGAAATGAATTCTGCATTGACCTCATCTTCCTATACACTCTCTTTTCGGGGGGGGTAACCGAAGAGCCCGAGGTGATAACATGGAAGGCTCTTCTTCACAAAAAAAGTTCCAGTGAATGAATCTAGAATGAACCACGGGACATGGAGGCCCACCATCTTTCCAGCCCTCACGACGTGATGATTCAGGCCACCATCAAGGGCAGGCTCTCAAGCTCCGAGGTGAGCGGACCAGGACAGAGGCTCCAGGCGCCCACAGTCCTGCGTGGGTCGCAGGGGAGGGACGGGGCTCCACCACCCACACCCCTGCTCGGGGCTGGCAGCCATGCCTGGGCCGGTGAGCCTGCATGTAATAGAGCCTCCAGATCTAGATCCTCATTTGCAGGGAATCACAGAGAAAAGGGGATGGAGGGGTTAAAGGTCATTGCTGACACCAAGAGATATCCTGAATGAGGGATTCTGGACCTGGTTTCTTAAATTCACCTTGGCACGGAAGAAGCAAAGGGAGGGCAGTTCCAGACGACAAGAACTGGAAGAGACCCAACACGCCGATGCCGAGGGGGTTTGTGTCCTCGCTCCGACAAACCAACCGTGGAGTCGCTGGTCCTGGAACCCGCCACGGAGAAGCCCGACTGTGGTCAGCGTGGCGGCCCACGGCCCAGAGGCTGCAGGAGAGCCCGTGCGTGTGCGTGAGCACCGGATACAGAGAGGAGAGAGGCCGTGCGTGTGCGCGTGTTCCAGATACTGAGAAGAGAGAGGCCGTGAGTGTGTGTGCACCCGATACCGAGAGGAGAGAGGCTGTCCTGCTTTGTGTACGTTTGGACCTTTTCCAGTGGAAAGATGTCAAGCGCTGGGCGCAGGTCGGGCCCGGCCTCTCTGGCTGCTGGTGGCCCTGGGTCGTTTTGGTGAGCGCAGAAGGGAGCGCTTCTGGTCCCCAGGGCTCTCCTGGGTTTATCTACACACAGTCACCCGCCACTGTGTGCATCCCTGCTCGAAGCTCCAGGTACAACTTCCTGACCCAGAAGAAGCCGGGTGAACCCAGGGCAGAGGCCAGGAGCTGGAGACTTCACACAGAGACAGGGTGGCCGGGGAGGGGTTAGGACTGGGGCTTCGGGGTGTCTGGGCCACACACATCTGCCTTTCATCCCCACCCAGGTTGCAGGGCCAAGGACCAGGCTGCGCCCAGGACCGCCAGACTCTGCCCTCCCGGCTCCGGCGCCCTCCCTGCCGGCTCGTGCCCGGGGCTCCAGGCTCGTGCGTTCCTCTGTGGCTCCCTCCGTGTCCCCCGTGCCTCTCCCAGCAAGGACAGCACTGCTGGCTCAGTGACCCAGCAAACTGGTGTGTGGGGCAGACGGCAACTCCCAAAGAATTCCCCGAGCTCGAGCTCGACCCTTCCTGGCTCAGCGTCCCACTCTCCGGTGACCGCGATGCCACACGCTGGGCCTGGGAGGGGGGACAGACCGGCATTTGAAAGCAGCAAGGGGACATGAAGGCATCTGTGGATCTCAGCTGGAAATTTAGCCTTAGGAAATTGCAAACGCACAGGTTCTTTTATAACATATTAACTACAATTGTTATAAATCTATGATAGGAAAAATTTGAGAAGAATCCAAATTTCCTAAAGGACAGTTACAAAGGACAGTAGTATGATTCCAGTTTGTAATTACGTATTATATGAGGCAAGCTGGAAGAAAATACACTAGAATTTTTCAGAACTTACATCTGATAGATGGTAAAACTGAAAGTAATTTTTGCTTTTGTTCTGTGTGGTTTCCCATATTTACTGTATGGCTGGTGGTATTATTGGTTTGATAGCTGCCATATTCTGAGCATTCTACCTAGAGCTTTATGCTCAGTGTGGGTGTAACTGACGCTTTGCAGAAAAGGAAACTGAAGCTGCACATTGAGCTCATCAGCTGGTGAGCAGCCAGGCCGCCGGGACCCAGGCCCCAGACACACTACAAAACCTGGGGACCTTGCTAGCAAAGCAGCTGCCTGAGCCCTGCCCCAGCACTTCCCCTGAGGTCTGCCCCCAGGGTGATGGGGTTCTGCTGAGCATCAAGGTCAGAGGGAACCAGAGTGCCCATCCATGTGGTTACAGGGAGGCGGCCACCAAGAGCCAGAAAATCCAGGACCTGAACCCACTCCACTGAGTGCCTGCTCCCTCCCCTCGGGGTCTCTCCTTACAAACTGCCCTGGGAAGGACATTCACACCCACAGTCTCCCTGATCCTCAAAGCGGGGACTTCCCAAGAGAACAGGGTGGGATCTGAACACAGGTCTGTGCACAGCAAAATCCTCTGAGTCCCCGTGAGCAATGGAGCGGTGCATGGATACAGGCCACACACCCAGGTGTTGGTTCCAGAAGGTTCCTCAGGGACCAGGATCTTAGTTGAGTGCCTACTTGAAGCCTGACTCAAAATTGGGGGATGGGTGGGGTTGCTCCCTGCCCTGCATGGCCTGATGCTGAGCCGACCTTGGTCCCTGGGGAGAGGGAGGGGCCGGTTCGTCCCAGGTCACCCCAGCTCTGCCCTGTTGGGGGTAGTCCCTCTGGCTGAACCAGAATGTTTGCTGCCCATCGGGGGAGGGGAGGGGAGGAAGGGGGCTTCTCTTGAGTGTTTCGTGGGGCAGAGGGAGCAATCTCAGCCCTTGTCCAGAGATGCAGTGTTCCTAGTACAGCAGTGGCCGGGCCTGTGGACAGACTCTCCGGATGCCGGCTCCGGGTTTCCTGTCCGGAAGGCCAGGCTGACGTCAGGGTGTGTGGGGACTCACCCTCTCCCGGCCTGTGCGGAGGCAGGGGCGAGTCCAGAACCAGCGGCGCTGGGTCCCTCGAGGGCCCTTTGGTACAGAAGCCCCAGCTGGGCAGGACTGAGAGGGGCTCTCAGGGCCCCAGCTCCCGGGGCTCAGTGCACACTGCGATACTCCACACTGCAAGGTGCGAGCACAGGGTGTGGGGACCCCAAGTGGGTGCTGAGACCTCCTGACACTTTGTGGGGCCCCACACATACATGTCACGGTGACATGCCCAGAGCAGCCCGCGGCGTGGATGGCAGGACCACTGTCTGAGAGTGGGACCCTGGTCAAGGAGAGCTGTTTGCTCGAACCACCCGGCCGTGTGTGTGTGTGTGATGCGTGTGTCCGTGTGTGTGTGTGTGTGCACGCCTGTGGATCTGTGCGTGTGCCCCTCCCCCCAGGGTGTATGGGGCTGGTTTGGGAGCCTCACAACACTGCCCGGGCGGAGAGGGCATGTCCACGTGGAGATCGCTGGGTTTGGGCAGTCACACCTTGCACACACACATGCATGCAGAAACACGTGTGCACACACGAACGCATGCACACACGGCTGTGCCAAGAGGGAGGGGAGGCACTGAGGTGAAGTGGGGCCCGGTGCACAAGCTGGAAGCACAGGGACCATGGAGACCATGAAAATGACCTGAAGCCTTGCCGAGCCGTGGACATGGGGACATTTCAGTCCCCCTCTGCTCCCACCCTACTGAAGCGTGACATGTCCGTGTGCGGAGGGAGTGACCCCGAAGCCCTACCGAGCGCCTGGGAGGCTGCAGTCAGACGGGGATGCCGGGTCCTGCGGGGGACGCTGCTGGGGACACACCACGGGGTCTCCAGCTGGCCTCGTCTCTGCGGAGTGGGGAGATCGGGGGAGCCTGCGCCCTTCCCTGGTGGATAGAGGAGGCCAGAGTCCCGGCACCCCATGCTACCGTGACGTGACTGCTGGGGCTCCCGGGCAATGCCCCTTCAAACCTGCCTCCCAGGAAGGCAGAGGGAGGTTTAGCAGCCCTCAGGGAGGGGCCTCGGTGTGACCCCCCGCGGGGGACGCTGATGGCCACCAGGCACGGGACGAGGCAGAGAGGACCCTGCCCCAGAGCCTCAGGAGGGAGCGCAGCTTTGCTCTCAGACTTCCTGCCTCCAGGTGGTCTGAGAATAGATTTTGATTGTTTTAAGCCCCCCATTGGTGGCCCTTGGTCGTGGCCACCTCAGCGCACACACACGAACTCGTAGCTGGAAATCAGTGGCTTGAATGGCTCACGTACACGCACAGTGGACGCTGGTCACTCCGGGCAGGAGAAGCGGGAAGCCAGAGTTTGTTCTGTTCTGCCTGTGCGGGCGGCTTAGCGGGACCACCTGCTCTCTCCGTGTGCAGAGGGCTTCGGAGGAAGGCAGATCTTTTGTTGGGGGTCGGCCTGGGAGGGGGCATCCGCTCCATGGGCTCCAGCTCCTGCACGCGGGGCAGAGCAGCATGGCCCAGCAAGAGCCAGGCCCACGGATGGCCAACTATGGATGTGGCCCACTTATCTTTGGGAAGAGGATGTTCAGGAGAGCCCCAGGCTGAACTCGTGTCCCGGGGCTTATCCAGGGCAGCCTCCCAGATCCCCCCTCGACTCCCCGTGGGGCTGCCGCCTCGGGAGCAGGATGTCTCCATGCTCTCCCTGCTCAGACAAGCTGGGGGCCTTCCATGGACCCGACCCCTGTTGAGCAGCGCGGGTCCAGGCTCTCTCGCTGGAGAGGAGCTTAGAGGCTGCAGACCTCTCTGCTCTGTCACCACCTCCAAGCAGTCCTCCCTGACCTTCCCATCTAAAGCTGCACCGGTCACTGCCTATCCTATCACAGTGCTTGTCGGGCGGGCAGTGCTGGGCCTCCATCCAGCTCCTGTGTGACCTTGGACAAGTTGCCTAACGTCCCTGTGCCTCTGGATTGCAGTGCTCCCTGCTCCACGAAGTGGCTCAGACAGCTAAGGAGCTCAGAACAGCACCAGCAGCAGGAAGTGCGGCGAGCACTGCCCCCGTCCTTGGGGGCCGGCCTCTGCACCAGACCGCAGACCCCGCACCCCCTGCTTGAAGCCGCCCTACTCCCAGCCCTGCTGTAGGTCAGTCCCCGGGAGTTACAGAAACAGCTTGGAAGGTGCAGCCCCTCCAGGCCCCCGCAGGGTCTTGGGATGTGGCCCAGGAATCCGAGTGACTCTGCCTGGCTCTGATGTGTGGTCAGACCCACCACCAACCCCAAGTGGGCCGGCGTTTCAGGGTCACTCTCCCAGGGCTGTGCCAGGGGACGCAGGGGGCGGGCCTCCCCGTGACATCGCTGGGGGTGACGGTCGGGAAGGCTGCGGAAAGGGAGCAGGCACCCCTCAGACAGACGGGCAGGGAAGCCATCCAGCCCCTCTCCCCACCTCGGGGGACCCGGGCCCACCTGGGCAGTGGCACAGTTGGTTTGAATTTGTGGCTAAGGAGACATTGAGGGAAGCCACTGAAAATGCAGCCCACATGACTCCTGTGTCCCCAGCAGCAGCTCCTCTCGGAACCGGGCAGGCATCTGTCTCAGGCTGGCTCCCCAGGGCAACAGGAAGCCGTCCAGCTCCACGGGCGACCTGCTACCTTAATGACCGACATGCGGCCGCCCGGCAGCCCCGTTGGCTGGCTGCAAGTGCAAAGCCAGGCGAGCAAAGCAGACCATTAAAAAGCGACACAGAGGCTTTTGCCAGCGGCCCAGGGCAGGTAAGCCAGGCGGGAGGCGAGGCAGGGCACACACTCTTGGCAGGACACCCAGCTCTTTTGTCCTTGTTAGTAGGTCACAGCACAGGACTGGACTTTTAGGGCCTGGGGGGCAGGGAGCAGATGGGACTGAGTCACAGCAGATGAGAGGTCACAATCCCAGGGGAAAGTAGGTGACCCACATTGTCTTCAGGGTTTGTCCATCCATCCATCCATCCCCTCATCCATCCTTCCTTCCTTCCATCCTTCTATCCTCCCATCCATCCATACATATATCCTTCCATCTGTCCTTCCATCCATCCATCCATCCTTTCATCCATCCTTCCTTCCATCCATCCATCATCCATCCATCCATCCTTCCATCCATCCTTCCTTCCATCCATCATCCATCTATCTTCCTTCCTTCCTTCCTTCTATCCATGCATCTTTCTATCCATCCATCCATCATCCATCCATCCATCCTTCCTTCCATCCTTCTACCCTTCCATCCATCCATACTTACATCCTTCCATCCATCCTTCCTTCCATCCATCCTTCCATCCATCCATCAATCCATCCATCTATCCATCCATCCATAATCCTTCCTTCCTTCCTCACTTCCTTCCTTCCTTCCTTCCTTTCTTCTATTCATGCATCCTTCCATCCATCCTTCCATCCATCCATCAATCCATCCATGTATCCATCCATCCTTCCATCCATCATCCATCCTTCCATCCATCTATCCTTCCTTCTTTCCATCCATCCTTCCATCCATCCATCATATATTCAGTGAGCATGTACTGTGTGCCAGGTGCTGTCCAAAGCTCTAGAGACCCAGCAGAGAACCAGCCTACAGTCCAGAGCAGGGGCCCAGATGACCTCGGGGGCCAGGCAGTGATGCAAGCCAGCCGAGGGCACGGCATGAGTGCCAGCCAGGTGACAATGACAATGACACAACAGGCCTGGCTGTGCCCCTCAAGGGCTATGGCTCTTGCACGTGGCAAGGCAGTGAAACGACTTGGTGTGTGCGTCTACTCTGTAGACGTAGCTATGTTCGTACACGGCGTTACCAAGGCCACTGAACCACAAACCTGGGGGCAGGGCCACAACGGTGGATTTTTAAGGCACTGCCTGAGGCTGCGATGGAAGCCTCCATCTCCAGGGAGCTAAGGGACCACAGGTCCTGGTGGCCTTGCTGAGTCCCTGTGCCGAAAACCCACTTCCTGAGGGCGGCTCATGGATGGAGCTTGGAGGTGACATCCCTGGGAGACCCAGCACTCCCAAGTCAGCCAAGCAAGCCTGGAAGCTTTCCTGGGGCCTGGCTGGACCTTCCCTTGCCCTCCCACCTCCCCTTCACCTCCAGCCAGACGCTGCCACCCATGTCTCCCGGCTTCCCCTGGCTCCTGCCCCATTCCTGCTCTCAGGGGGGCTTCCCCAAACAAACTAGGGGATGGCCCAGACTAACACACCCCTGCATTACAGGCAGGGCCTGTCTCAGACCAGTCTGCTGGTTCCCTGCGGGCTCCATGGGGTGGGTTGAGAAGGTCACAGCCCTTCTATACACTGGCCTTGTGTCTCTGGACAACCCTGGACCCTTCTCTGGGCCTTGCTTTCTAGAGAAAAGGGAGACGCTGGGCCAGATGTTCTCCAAGAACCTTCCAGCTCTTGGCCCTGCACCACCTCCACTCTGGTTTCCGGCCTGGGGCTCGGGCTGTGTGTGCAGATACCTGGTCCTGCTTTCAGGGGCACGGGCTGTCACCCTCTCCCCACTGTGAACCAGGGCCTCCGCCATCCAGCCCACTCCATTCCAAAAGCCCACTCAACCCCCCACCTGGACCTTTTGTGGACACGGTCACCCCAATATGTACTAACGTTCTCTGGCTCTGAACCCCCAGAACCCATAGCACATCCTTCCAGCAAACACCACCTAAAATCTGAGGGCCATGGGCCTCGGCGCTTTCCCTCATACCCACCTGCAGGCCGTCAAGAGACCCGCTGCCCCACCTTCTAGTGCACAGGGCCACTGTCCCCTCTGCCACAGCCCTGCTCCGAGCACCTGTGGCCCCCCACCCCGGGCTGTCACAGGGGCTCCGGGAAGGTATCCTCCTACCCTTGCTTCGCCAGGCACAGTAAAGATGTCCTGATCTCTCCCCGTCTGGATGCCCAGGCTCCTGCGTCTAGAAGGGCAAAGGGCCGGGAGGTCTGCCTGTCACCCCACTGGCCTCCTCACCGCCCGCTCACACCATCAGGTGCCCCATTAGTGACCTTGCCCGAGAAGTTTCTCCTGGAATCTGCTGGCTCACGGCCCCCCTCACATGAGTCCCCTTCTCGAGTGCCAGCCGGCCATCAGACCAGGCTCTGCTGACCACGCGGCCCGCGCCTCTCCCCGAAACGTGCTGGGAATAACCTGCCCACTGTGTCGTGTGTCTGCAGGGAACCACGGTCTGAATGCGGAGTTCAGGGCAGTCCCGCTGGGCAAGGCAGGGAACAGGCCCCTGGGCCCCAGCTTCCATAACCCACTGCTGTGGCTGAGGGATCAGGGGGCCCTGGGGGTACTCGCCAAAGCAGCCCTGGCCTCCCGAAAAACAAGCCAGCAGGCTCCTGGCCTCTATCCCTGCCCCCCAGGATAAGCACATGTGGAAAGGAGCCAGGATGGGCGCAGCAGGGAGCAGAGTGGGAGAGGTGGGGGGCTTGGCTGGGACTGGGGTGTTAGGAGCTCCGGAGGACCTGAGCACCCTCACCAAGGGTGGTCTCCAAGGTTGGCGACAACAGTATAGCAGTGGGGGGCAGGTGGAGGGACCCTAAGGAGCTCTGAATTGTGCCCCCGCCACAGGGTGGGGCTGAGGAAGTGACTTCATCCCACAGCTGTGGCCCAGGAGGCTTGGGCATGAGCAGGACCCTGGGGTGGGCTCTCTTGGGGCCGGGGAGCTGGGGCACAGAGAAGGTAACTAGTAACACCGTGTTCCATCAGCTGGGGTAGGTGAGGGTCCAGGGTCCGCTGTGACAAAGCGCCACAGGCTGGGCGGCCTGAATACTGACATTTCTGTCTCACGGTGCTAGAGGCCGGAAGTCCTCCCCAGGGCCCTGCTCCAGGCTCTCCCAGTTTCTGGGAGCCCCAGGGGTTCCTTGCAGGTGGCCATATTCTCCCTGTCTTCACATCATCGTCCCTCTGTGTGTGTGTCTCTGTGTCCAGATGTCCCCTTTTTATAAGGACATCGAATTGGATTAGGGCCACCCTAATGGGCTCATCTTAACCCAGCCATCTGCAAAGATCTTATTTCCAATTAAGATTCCATTCACAGGTACCAGGGGTTAGGACGTCAACATCTAGTGGGGGGGGGGGACACAATTCAGCCCATCCCCTGGGGGCAGGCGGGGTGAGGCTGCAACCCCATCTGTGGATGGGGAGAGGGGTAGGCTGTGCTGGGGCCGCCCCTCCCCACAGCCCCGTGCAAGCATCAACCTGCATCTCATTTTACGAGCTGGAAATGTAATAGCAAACCCTCCTGCTACTTAAATTTCTACATCAGGACCTGGAAAGGACGAGCTCATTTCCCCCCCGCCCCCCTGTGTTATGCTGAGCTGATTCAAGTGGGCACGTTGCCAGGGTGAGCACTAACAGCGAGGCTCTTTCCCCGCCTTTGGGAAGATGCATAATAATTTTACATCTTCTCCATCTGGCCAAACACAGCCTCGAACGTCCTGATGATGAGCCAAGGGGCAGATTCTCCTTGGTTTCCTCTGGTGGTAGAGCTTTCTAGAACTGGAGAGAGGAGCCACTGAAAACACTGTGGGGCTAGCAATCCCTTGGACATATTTTATTGTTTTAATATATAAATCGGTTCCTTTAAAAAGGGGGCCACAAATCTCACGGCATGCCCCTTTTATGTGCATAAGCTCTAATTACTGGATATTTTGTAAGCGCCTGAAAAATTATATTTCTAATTCCTCCCAAGGCCCGTCATGAGAAAGCTTATTATAACGGTGGGGCTTTCCCGCAGGGTTTGGTCACTACACCCTGAGGGCCCCAGCGATGTGCACGGCTCCTTTCAAGGCTGGGCCTTGCAGCCCCAGCACTGACAGCTCAAATGTAATGTGCCCGCTCGTGATGCCCATCCCTATGCGCACGGTGAATGCACCTCTCCTCTCCGGAGGCCGTGGAGAGCAAGGACCATCTTGCCACCCCGCGTGCTCGGGACAGGTTCCGCAGTGCACAGTTGAATCACGTTGTCCAGCACACAGCAAATAAAGGAGGGGAGAGCCCACAGGGCAGGCTGAGCCATCGGGAAACCCCTGGCTGCAGAGAGATGGCTGAGGGCAATGGTCCCTCCCTGCTCCCTGTTGGTCACCTCCTGAGACCGGGTGTCTGTCCTTTATGGCCTTCTCCCAGCTCTGGACAATCCTTGGCTGTTAAATGTCCCAAGAATGCCAGGGAAAGATCTTGCTGCCGGGCAAAACGTTCCCTCCATCTGGGGTTTATTAGAAATAGCTCTGAAACTTTACGGAGGGGTACGGAGTGGAAAGTCTCTGCTAAGGGGAGCCGGGCTCATAAACTCTGAAATTGGAGGAGACACAGGGCCGGGGGTGAGGGCGGCAGGCGTAGCATGGGTGGTAGGCGAACTTGAGGTCAGAAAGCAACCACCAGCCTCTGCTTCCCGAATCCACACCTGGTACAACTCAACCTCAGTGCAGCAAACAAATGCTAGGCTAATGATTGCCTGTTGGTTGCTAGCTGGCAAATTCTAGGAGGAAAAACGGGAAGGAAAGCTAAGCCCATGCACTTGGGGAGCATGTGGTGTAGACTTAGCAGGTTATGGCAGAACAGGAGAGTGCCATTGTACATCAGGCTCTAAGATCCTTGAGGCAACTAGAGGGTGGAGGTGGAAAAGACTGCTAGTTACCCCAACACCCTTTCCATCCTTTTCCATTAGTAATTAGGAGCCCAGCTTTTGGCTGGATACACTGTATGCAGTTAAAAGGCTACATCCCCACACTACACTCTGACTAAGTAAGGAATGTCTTCTTGGCTGGAATGCAGAGGTGATGACTGTCTCTCAAGCAGCCATTTTGGACCAAGAGGTGTCATGATCAAGACAAAGCAATGTGGAAAAAGTCTGAATCCCAACTCTTATCTGAGCACATTGTAATAGAAACCCCTCAATGTTGCTGGGTATATTCCCCAACCTGTCTTACAGTTAGGTGTGGCTATGTGCCTAAAGTTTGGCCAACAAATCTGAAGCAGATGTGTTATAGGCAACTTTCAGAAAGCATCCTTAAACAGCAGGGCCATGCCCTCTGCTATGGACTGAACTTTGTTGCCCTCCTCAAATTCACATGTCAAAGCCCTGAGGTTGGTATTTGGAGGTGGGAACTTTGGGAAGAATCTGGGTTTAGATGAGGTCATGAGTGTGGATCCCAGGATGGGATTAGTGTCCTTACAAGAAGAAGAGACTGGTTCTCTCTGTACCACGTGAAGACACAGCGAGAAGGCAGCTGTCTGCAAGCCAGGGAGAGAGGCCCCACCACGACCCGCCCGTGAGGCACCCTGATCTTGGACTTGCCACTTCCAGAAGTGTGAAAAATAAATGTGTTTTTATGGCCCCCGAGCTGACTGAGGCATCCTCCTTCATTTCATCCGTCCCGCTGGCTGGGACACCCAAGCAGCTGGTGCAGAAGGGAGCTTGCTGACGATGGAGCAGCTAAAGAGCCAGATGCTGGTCTGTCTGGGCCAGATCGCTCCCTGCGATTATCTCGGATTTGTGATGTACTCTGAGACAGAACATATATATAAACCCTGAACGTGAACACGGCTTTCGCTTTGGTTTTCTAATGAAAAAAAAAAACAAAAAACCGAGTAATTATTTTGCCTGAAAATTCTCACTCCATGGGCTAATATGCATTTTCCTTGTTCTCACTTTCCCAGATTAGGCGGGTGTCCCTGAGGTTCCCTAACAAATTCCCATATACATGGTGGCTTCAAGCGGCAGTGTGCGCTCTCTCTGCCTGCGATCACGTGTCCCCATGGCTGCACTCCCTCCAGAGGCTCGGGGTGGGGGGGGGGAGCCTCCTGCCTTGTCCGGTGTCCGGCGCCTCCAGCCGTCCCTTGGCTGTGGGGCATGGCCCCTCCTCTGCCTCTGTGTCTCTCCCTGTGTGTCCCTCGTAGGGACACTTATTGGATTGAAGGCCCACCCAGATAATCCAGGATGGTCTCATGTCAAGATCCTCCCATTAATTATACCTGCAAAGACCCTTTTCCCACATAAGTTCCCATTGAAAGGTTCCAGGGCTGTGACGTGCCCAGACCTTCGGGGGGACCACTCCTGGGCCTGTCACCGTGGATGATTGCAAACAAACATGAACGGGCTTGCAGAAGGCCATCAAGAATAAATAAGATGAAAACTGAGAGGGAGGCAAACGATAAGAGACGTTAACTCTAGGGAACCCACTGAGGGTTGATGGGGGGGTGGGGTAACCGGGTGACGGGCATGAAGGAGGGCACGGGATGGAATGAGCACTGGGTGTTATATGCAACTGATGAATCACTGACATCTACCTCTGAAACTAATAAAAAATAAATAAAAAAGAAAAGAACAGAACCACTCGATAGAGTTCTATAAATATGCAGGTGATCATGTAAGTACTTATATTAGCATAGGGCCCGAGTTAGTGTTAAGCTTCTAAAGGACAATATTCATAAATAAAATACCTAATTCTGAATTGACCAAAATTAAAAAAAAAAAAAGAACCTGCAAAGTGTCAGCCGGCCTGTGGCAGCCTCAGGAGGCTCCCAGGCTCCTGCCCTCGGCTCTGAGGCCTCTTGGCCTGGTGGGCCAGGTGTCACCTGGGGCCACTCACCTGGGCCCTGCTGTCAGCCTGGCCGCCTGGGGTCAGCCATGGACCCGAGCTACCTGCCTGCACTGAAATGTGACCTTGTAGTCTTTCCCAGCCGCTTCAGCCATTCTCCCACCTCCCCCTGCCACCTCTGCTGGTCTCGGAGTCCCGAGCTCCCCTTTGCTGGGGAGGGACTTCTGACACCCCCGCTGGCCCCCGGCCCCCTCCCAGCGTCTGGAGCCCCGCGTCCCCCGCCGGTGGGCGCCCTGGGGAAACTGGTTTGCCACGGCCCCCTACTCAGGGCGCCTCTCCCTCTGCTGTGTGCACCAGCTCACGCCTCCCTCTCCTCGGTCCCCGGAGCCCTTGCCCGGGGCAGCCCTGGTTCCTGCCCCACAGTGGGCAGTGCGAGCTCAGAGAGGTCTCCTAGAGCTCGAGTCCTGCTTCCTCACCCGCCAAGAGGAGACAGCAAGTCCTCTGTCGCGTGGTGGTGCAGATGGACGAAATGACCGCGCGCCAGGCGCTTGGCCAGCGTGCAGTTGGCGGCCCCTGGCCGAGGCCACCCAGCAGCTCCCCAGCCCTCCAAACTCACTGTCGGTCCCCCATATTCCAGGCCTTGGTGAATGGCCTAATGGCACCAACCAGAACTAACCAGTCACCTGCAGAGAAACACTGGGAGCGTCCTCAGCATCCCTCACTGTCACCCGCCCCGGCAATCCCGCCACGTTCCCCCGTCCCCTCCGCCTCCCTGCCGCAGCCTCACGCCCTTTGCCAGCACTGCCCCCTTGCTGTGGCACACGGGGGGGGGGGGGCATCTCAAAAGGCCACCGCAGAGCCCCTCCCTCTCTTGCTGGCCCTGGGCTCCCTGCCCCCACCCTCCTCCTGCCGCCGGCGGGAGGTGCCTTCTGCCCCTGGGGAGCACGGGGAGCCCCGAGCGCGTCCGGCCCTCGGGTGGGTCCTCTCCAGCCCTGGGCTCACTCTGCCTGCCTCGCTCCGCCTGCCTCGCTCCCACGCTGCCCTCTTTCTATGACAAGGTCACTCCCATCTGAGCTCAGAATCTCAGCTGATCTTACAAACACCAAAGAGAATTTGTACATATTTCATAAACAACTCAGCTTAAGGCTCCCCTCTCCCCAGAAGCCTCTCCCAGGCGCGGAACCCCGTGCACCCGGCCACCCTGCACGCCTCCGGCCTCCACTTCCTGCCCCTCCCCTCCCCACCCCCAGCTCCCGGGGCGTGACCCCCCACTCTGCAGGGCCCCCTTCCTTCCCTACCACCGGCAAGCAGAATTCCACCCAGACGTCCAACGGAGGAGCTCTAAGGGGAACCCCCAGAGGCGGCAGCTGCAGGAAGCGAAACCACACCAGGGTCACAGGGCCCCCCAAGCCCAGGGAAGCTGGGGACCGGCACTGCGGCAGCCCTCCCCACCTCCCACCTCCTGCAGGTCCACCCTCGGGGAATCACCCTGCAAGGGGGCCCGAGCGATGGGGTCTCAGAAGTGACACTGGGGAGACCCAGAGCAGGTGGAATGAAGAAGAACCAAGAATACCCACCCAGTTTCCCTCAGAGGAAGACGGGTGGGGAGGAAGCAGCCCTCCATCCATGAGGTCACACTGCAACCAGAGGACAGCGTGATGGGGTCCTTTGTAGGCTGTTACCGTGTGAGCGATGTGCCCGGGACAGAGACACGCTCGGCCTCAGCCGTGGCCCAGAGCAGAGCCGCCCCCACACTGAGGAAAGCCCGGGGTGGCGGGCTGCAGGCTCCCACCCCTGTGCTCTCCGGAAGGTGCTGGTCCTCTGATGGCCCACTGACCCACCCGGCCCCCCTTGGCCGGTGCACCACTGGGGGAGGCTGAGGGAAGCGTCTACGGCCTTGGTCCACACACCAAGACCTCAGGTACCCTGATGGGGCCTGTGCGGCACCCCCCGTCCCCAACCAGACCCCAGCACCCAGACCCCTTGGCAGCCAGAGTCCCGCGTGGATTAGCCCAGGGCTTCCACACACCCCATGGATCCCGCCGCCGTCGGATCGCCCTGTTCCTGTTGCTATTAGCGCTTGGCCCTGCTGGTTGGTGCCGCACTGCTGGTTGGTCCGCAAATCCCTGGGCAGCAAAGGGTGCCTGCGCATTGCCGAGCAGGGCCCCGGCTGGCAGGAGAACTAGGGGCACAGTGACATGTCACCTCCTCTGTGTTAGCCTCCCCCCCAGGTAAAAGCCCCCGCCACTCACCATCTGTCCTTCCCAGGCAAAAGGAGACCCCTCCCCACAGCAGGTGGAAGGACAGCTCAGAAATGGGCCTCTGGCTTCAGAGGAGGATGAAGCGAAGGGGGAGAGACAAACCACAGTGGGGGAGGGGACCCGAGCTCCCACGGGGCAGCCACCTTCCCCACCCCCCCCCCACAAGCAGCGGGTCAGACCCAGAAGGGGGACACGCTCCTCACAAAGTCAGAGGAGCCCAGGGATTCCTCCGGAAGGGCTTGTCTTTTCACAGGTTTTGCAGCCCCTCCCCAACACCTTTGACACCAGCCCTGATGCCCACGGGTCAGGTTGGTTTAGATCATGGCTGCCCGTCCAACACTATGAACATCTGGGGCCAGAGAATTCTTTGTTGGGGGCCATGCTGTGCGTTGGAGGATGCTGAGCACCCTCCCTGCCTCTACCTACCAGATGCTAACGGCAGCCCCCCAGAGTTGTGACAACCACGGTGTCTGCAGACTTTGCTGAGCGTCCCTCTGCATCCAGACCGCCCGTTGAAAGGCCCTGCTGCATGGGCGTCCCGGCTGAGAAACTGGTATAAGCCCTCCCTGTGCTCTTTCAGACCGGAGCCTGCAGATTCTGGGATGTGGGGAGGGGCTTGTGCACAAAAGCAGCTGGAGAGACCAGGAGGGAGAAGCCGGGTGAAGGGTGGAGGCAGCAGGGTCGGAACAGAAGACTGCAGCAAACCCACCCCCCAACAATGGAGAAGTGACCTACATAGCTCCCAAAACATTTGCATACAGCAGTTTGCATTTGACTGACCCAAGCTTTTGGAACATGCAAATTCTTTTGGTCTCATGGGTAAAAGAAACCCTTTGTGAGGTCAAGCTGGGGTGGGGGCTGTTGAGTCCAGGGCCAGAAAAGGACTCAGCTGTTCCTGGAGCCACCTGGGGGGGTGAAGGGGGTGCCGCCCCGCCTGCTCATCCCAGTCCTCCCACCTGCCGCTTCCTACCTGGCAGCATCGGTGTGCGTGCGCGGGTGCGTGTGCGTGCGCGGATACATGCATGTGTTTATAGTGGCTGGAGGTCTGCTAAAATAAGAGGTGAGTGAGTTAACATAAAATGGGGAAGTTTTTGAATTAGTGAAGAATATTTGCATTATTAAAAATAAGAGATTTAATGCAAGTAGATATCTACTTGGAAAGAGATGGCCTCCCTCCCCAGCGAGGGACTCGTTGTTCCCGGCCACTCTGCTGTCACTTCCCCGTCCTGACCGCATGCCCCTCCTCCATCAGGAAGCAGCCAGTGATGGCCCGCCTGGAGGATTGTGCTCAGACCTCCCCAGTACCAGGCACTATTGCTGACTACTTATTTTGATAATGGGTAATTCTAAGACACAGTCTGAAATCCCAAAAGGCAGGCCAAGACACCTTTCTTACCTCAGTTCCCAGCTGCAGTGGGTTGAATGGTGGCCCCCAAAAGATAGGACCACTCAGAACCTATAAATGTGACCTCATTTAGCAAAAGGGTCTTTGCAGATGTCTAGATGAGGTTGTCCTGGGATTAGGGTGGGCCCTAAATCTCATGAAAGCATCCTTACCAAAGAGCGGGGAGAAGACAGACATGGGGGGAAGGCTACGAGAAGATGGAGGCAGAGGGGAGCCAGGCAGCATGAGCCCCGGGGCCGCCCAGAGCCCCCGCAGCTGGATGAGCATAAAAGGGTCCTCACCTCGAGCCCCAGAGGGAGGGTGGTGCTGCTCAGACTTTGGTTTTAGACTTCCAGCCCCCAGAATCATGACAGAATATACCATCCTGCTGTTTGTGGTGTTCTGTTATGGCTGCCCTAGGAAACTAACACACTGACTCTCTGCAGGGCTGCTACCACTGCGGGGTTCCCCATGTCCCCAGGCAGCACGGTGCATGGTCCCAGGGTTCCCCGTGACCCCAGGCAGCACGGTGCATGGTCCCAGGGTTCCCAGGTAACATGGTGCATGGCCCTGGGGTTCCCTGTGACCCCAGGCAGCACGGTGCATGGTCCCAGGGTTCCCAGGTAACATGATGCATGGCCCTGGGGTTCCCCGTGTCCCCAGGTAGCGCGGTGCATGCCCTGTTCTGCACCTCGCTTTGGCACTTGGCAATTACTTGGATGTAGGTAAAGCTGTCTTGTGCTTTTTAGCAGCTGCCTGATACTAATCCCACCGTCTGCGTGTGTGCGATTTAGTTGACCAGCTCCTGTTGGCAAACACAGAGCTGTTTCCAGCGTTTGACTATTGCACATAAAACTGCAATCAATATCCTTCAATATCCTTGTGCAAATGTTCTTTAGCACTTACGTGCATATATCTGCAGGGAAAATCCCTAGAAGTGGAGCTGTTGAGTGTAAATATTATAAATGTTGCAAAGGTGTCCCCGCAGAAGGTGTGCCAAGTTGCCCCCCACCAGTAATCTGTAAGAGCACCTTTCTCCTACAGTCTGTCCCACTGTGGGCTTTCACACAGCTTTGTCTATCCAATCTCACAGATTTCAGCGGTACTACTCTCCATTTCCAACTTGTACCCCCTTCTCTCTCTCCCTCCCTCTCTCTCCTTCTTCCCTCTCTCCCTCCCCATTCTGTTGTTGTTCAGTGCAGCTAGCTATCTTTCCTATGTTTAAGAGCCTTGGTATTTCCCTTTTTTTGTGAGCTGTTTTGTTCTTGCCCATTTTCCATTACTTTGTTGATTTATAGATTGACTTATAGAACCTCTTTATATATGAATAAAATTAGAGCTTTTCCTGTGACGCTGCAGATTCCGTGTTTCCTTTCTCACTAGTCTCTTGTCTCTGTTTATGGTGCTTTCATTTGGGCCAGGCTTTTATTATTGTTGATCTTTATCAACGTTTCACATGGCTTCTGAGTTTGGGTTGACTTCAGGAGACGTTCCCCATCCTAAAACTATTCTGTTTTCTCCTCGTATGTTGATGGTTTCGAATTCGACAACTAAACCTTTGTTATATTTGTAACATATGGGAGTTTAGGGAATGAGGTAGGGATGTAGTTTAATTTTTTCCAGAGAACTATGGAGTTGTCTCAGCAGGACCTACTGAAAATCAGACTTCACCAAGTTGGTAATCGGTGTCCCAAGTATTTGAATCTGCATTTGAGTCTGCTTCTGGGTCCTGGACTCTGTCCCACAGCCCCATCTATTTTGTTGGCCCACGTTCCAAGTGTTACAATGGTCTAAGCATTTCGAGTGTCTGGTAGGGCCACTGGCCTGTGTTAAAGAACAAAATCCAATGGGGTAAATTTTGAAAGTCTGATTGACTTTCTCTGGTGACCCCTGAACCCGGCCACCTGCAGTGTAGCGGGCAGAAAGGAGCTCTGAGGAGCCACACAGATGAGAGACGTTCATGGGCAGAAGGGAGAGGGATGAGGACGTGATCCCAGGAAAACGTGGGTTAGTTGGACAAGGTCACTCTCCTTCAGGGGACTGTGGGGTCTGCCAGACAGAGGACCTCGCTCATGCCGACCAGGTGACTCTTGACAGATGCTGAGCTCCCATTTCTGGGAGAGGCCATAGAAGTAATTAGGTTAAGTCTCAGTTTGGTGACCTAGGGCTCAGCACAAGTGACTCCATTTTGGACCTGTTGTCTTATTTTTGACATCTGACATAACCTTCTCTTCCAGAATTGCCCTAGCTACTCACCTGCTTATTTTTCCATGTGAACTTTAAGATCAGCTTGGCGAGTTCTTTTTTTTTTTTTTTTTTTAAGTTTATTTATTTATTTGGGGGGCGGGGTGGAGAAGGGTAGAGGGAGAGGAAGAAAGAGTCTTAAGCAGACACCCCACTGAGCACGGAGCCTGATGCTGGGCTTGATCTCACTACCCTGAGATCACGACCTGAGCCCAAACCAAGAGTCGAACCCTCAACTGACTGCTCCACCCAGGTGCCCCAGCTTGGCTAGTTCTAAGGGAAAAAACCTGTTGGTATTTCATTGGTATCACAGTAAATTCAGAAAACTTGTCCCCTTTACCTTACTGACTCTTTCTAGTCAAGAACAGCTTCCCTTTTCATTTCTCTTCATTCATTCATTGGAGAAATTGTAGGGTTTGCTGTCCACTTCTCTTTCATTTGTTTCCAGGTGTCCTGTAGACAGGAGATTTTCCATTACACAATCTCTCCCACTGCTGTCTGCACCAGAAGGCTCTTGGTCCTCGTCCGTGCCACCCGGGCATCTCAGCTGAGTTCCCACTCAGGGTGGCTGTCCCCAGTGGGTTCTCTGGGGTCCAGGCATGAACCCTTCACCTGCACACAGCCCTCTCATCCTCACATCCTCCAGAACCAGGTTAAACAACAGGGGCGATTCTAGCTTTCATCCGAATGCTTCTGGGTGTTCTGTTCATTCAGCACAACTCAGGCACTTTGGTTGAGATCTGTTGAATAAGCTTTTTCCATCATTTGAATAATCCATATCCTGGCCTTTTTTTTTTTTAACATGTGTAGGTGCTGAGTCTACAAATGTCCGCCTCTGTGGAGGTAACCTCATGAGTTTTCTCTTCTGCTCTATGAACATGGAGATCTATTTTCAGAGGTTTCCTAATCTCAGACCATCTTTACATCCCCAGATCACAGCTTATTGGATTTTACACACTTTTGTGTTGACATTCGTTCATGACACAGGGCTGTGGTTATCTCTCTGTGCTTACCTCACTGGGTTTGGTGTTGCTCCTTTATAAAAAGAATTTGGAAATGTCCTTCCTTATCTATGCCTCACAGCCACTGAGGCAGCACTGGTGGTGTCCGCTGCTCACGGGTGTGGTAGCGTCACCCGTGAAGCCGTCTGGGCCTGGAGCCATCTGTAGGCTTGTCATTGTTCCAGCATTACAATCCTAGGGGTCCACAGCTAAGGTCGGTGCAATATTGGTTGGTAATTTGCCAGGAGCACATCTGCATGGAGAATTTTTAAATGATGGTAAAGGTAACCATTATTATCATGCACTGTCAATTCTAAATTCTTCAGCGGAAGAATACACTCATCTTGAGAGGACACCCCCTTGGGACAGCCTCACTGGGATTTCATGAGCGCACGCTGTCCTCAGCAAAGCCAACATGAACCCTGAGCCTCTGCCAGTGCCTGGGGCCTGGTCTGACAGCTGGGTTCATGGGCATTTACATCATATTCAAATTATGCTAATTTATTCCCCCCGGGAATGAGAAGACAGAGAACAAGAATTTTCTGCCCTATTATTTGTGAGACATTATTATAACAATATTAAGGGAGGGGCGCCTGGGTGGCTCTGTCAGTTGGGTGTCCAAATCTTGATTTCAGCTCAGGTCATGATGGGATCGAGTCCCATGTCAGGCTTTACGCTCAGTGGGGAGTCTGCTTGAGATTCTCTCTCTCTCTCCCCCTCTGCCCCTCCCCCATCTCTCTCTCTCTCCTTCTCTAAGTATATATATATATATATATATATATATTAAAGGAACTTTGAAAGAAACCCTTTAAAACCTTTGAAAAATTAAGCATAGAAATTCCTCAAAAAATTAAACATAGAATTACCATATGATCTAGCAATTCCACTGCTGGGCGTATCCCTGAAAGAACTGAAAGCAAGGACTCAGATAGCTGCACACACATGTTCATAGCAGCATCATTCACAATAGCCAAGGGGTGGAAGCCACCCAAATGTCCCTCCGTGGATGAATGGATAAACAAAATGCGGTCTACACATATCGTGGAATATTTTTCAGGCTTAAAAACGAAGGGGATTTTGGCACCTGCTACGACACGGATGGACACGGAGGACATTGTGCTCCGTGACATATGCCAGACACAAAGGGACGGACACTGTGTGATTGCGCTCACAGGAGGGACCTGGAGAGGTCACGTTCAGAGACAGAAAGTAGAACCGAGACTGCCAGGAGCTAGGGGAGGGGAACCAGGTGTCGCCTCTTAACGGGAAGAGAGTTTCAGTTTTCCGAGTCGAGAAGAACCCCAGAGGTGGACGCTGGGGATTGTGGCACGACAGTGTGAGTGTGCTCAATGTCTCTGAGCCGTGCACTTAGAAATGGTTACGAAGGTAAACTTTACGTTATGTGTATTTTGCCACAATCGATCAAACGTGTAAGTAAAACAAAACGTTCTTTAACTTACTAAAGTAAACAAAAAAGTTATTGTTAGAAAAAACAATTTTTTAAAGGAGACAAGAAATCGCACACGCCCTCCGTCGGGATCCAACCAGAGAAGGTTCCTGGGAGCCCTCCAGCTTCACGCCCGCCGCTCTGTGTGGCACTTCCCAGTAAGCTCATTTTCCACCGAAAGCCGCTGAGCTGACCTCTTCTTTCCAGACATTTCCACCAGCACAGTCTTACCAGAAGCTTCATCCTTGGCTCTTATTTCATCAACTCATGAGTTTCATTCCCGGATCTCCAGGGCCACTCTGTCATGAGAAGACGGGGTGCTTTCTGCTCAGGGAGAAGGATCCAACACGGGAAGAGGCGTGGCCATCCTAGGGAGTGTCCTCCTGAGCGGGGGAGTCGCCCCCGGAGAGTCCCTGGAAGGGCCCACAAGCCCAGCAGGAAGAGGCCTGGCTCACTTCCCAGGGAGGGGGGTGCATAGACGGGCCGGAGTCAGCAGGGCCCCCTCCCACCCTCAGGGGTGAGTGCCATGGCCTGTCTCCCCAGGGTGGTCCCCCCCGCTGTCTGAGGAGTTCAGATACTCCAGAAAAAGCAGAACTTCCGTTTCCTGCTTAGTGTTATTCTTCAGGTCATGAACAGAGTCGACTCCCCGAAACAGCTCGGGGATGGGGTGATGAGGGCCGGGGGCAGAGGCTGGGAGGCCATTCTATGGCGCCAACACAGTGTGGAAGAACCCAGCATGTGAGGTGGGGAAATCCTGAATACGGGATGTCCTCCGTCGAGCTGTCTCCCAGCCAGCAGGTGACTCGGCTGGCCTGCCGCACTTCCGCGCATCACACTGTGATGGTTTCCTATTTCAGCAGCTTCGTTCCAAAGCACATCGTAAAAGGCCGGTCGAACTATTGCAGACAGTACATCAGTGGTGGAAATAAAGATGCGTGGGCATTTCAAAATCTGTGCCAGTTTCATCTCATCTCCCGACTCGAACGTGCCCCACGATGCCAACAACCGTCATTGAGGCAGGGACGCAAGACGACTGCGCACGGGGCGGGGCGGGGAGGAGAGCTCTGTTAAAGGACTTACCACTCAGATGACTACTCCAGACTTGAAGGCAAATTCTGAACACACATGCGTGTTTCATGGCCGCCTTGCCTCCCCGGGGTCAAGATATATTTATTGGCCAGTGTAGGGATGCTCGAGGCCCCTGGGCCTATGTCAGCTACCACTGTGCGTCATCAGCACTGTCAGCGGTCACCGGCCCCAGCGGGAGAGGCCCAGTCCCACGCCAGTATCGGCCCCTGTGAGGTGGGTGTCAGGCTTGGCAGGCTCCAGCCACGGCTGCGCCATGCAAGGGCGGCTTCCTGCCAGGGCCTCTCCCACAGCTACCCAGTGGCCCGTGGCTGCTGAGAGACTCACACAGGGCAGGGGCCTCTGGGTCTCGAGGCCCAGGAGCAGGAAGGAGCTCAGGTGACCCCAGGCTGGTCCCAGGACTCCCCCCTCAGTTGGACCGAAGACCCTTCCTGCCCCGGAAACAGCACGGGCCTCCCCTTCCTGCCTTGAGCAACAGTCCTTCCCGGGCCAGCTGCCCACTGCTTCCTCTGGAGGAGGATCCGTTGTCCTGGGGCCACGGAGAGCATGAGCAGTGCTTCTGGAAGCTCCTCTCTCCCACTGTCTCCACTGCCTCCCCCAGCCCTGCCCCCAGCAGCCACAGGCCCCCCGTGTCCATGTGGACCCTGCTGGAGTGGCCAGGATTGCCCCTCTGTGATCTGGCTTGTCCAACTCTGAGGACAGAGGGTGGAAACGGGGTCCCCGTGGCCGGGGCTCCCTAGTTTGCCAGGGCTGGATGGGCAAGAGAGGTCCACAGCGTTCGGGGTGGACGGAACAGCTCGGGCCTGGTTCGACCACAGGTCTTACGAATCAGGGTCCCCTCTCCCTACGCCCCTCCAAAACTAAGACAGGAAGCGGCTGACCTGGGGCAGGGGAGTTTTCCTTGCCAGCCGTGTCGATACACAGGGGCTGCCAGGACTGGGCTGCAGCTGGACGTCCTTCCCTTTTCTCAGGCAGGGTCATTTGCATTCCTGAGTACAGCCTGTTCGGTTTCTGTCCCGCCCTGTACTCAGGAGTCCCAGTTCTGGAGGGTGCGGCTCTGGCCTGGGAGCCCCAGGGAAGTCGCCCTCTTGGGAGAACACCAGGGTGCCAGGGTCCCCCCAGACGCATGGTGATGCCAGCGTACCCCCTCCAGGCCCGGAGAGTACGCAGCAGATGGTTTCCTACGGAGCCAGGGCTCAAGGTCAACTTGGATGTGACCCCGGGCCTGCATGCCCAACGGCCACAGAGCTTTTACTGATGATAATAACAATATGCGTGTTCCAGGTTCCTCTGCGCCGGGTGCTCACTCACTGGTTCATCCTGCAAGCTCACGCCTCAGTGGGAGGTGGGTGTCCCTGTGCTGTTTGAGGGAGCATTTTCCACGTACCCCAGCTGGGGGCATCTCCTACCTGCCTTTAGCTTCCCAGGGGCACGTTTCCATGGGGGGGATGCTGGGGCTGGCCTCTGGGCTGGGAGCGTGGGGGCCCAGGACCCTGCCTGGAGATCCTTCTGGAAGATCAAGCTACTACCAGCGGACACAGGTGGGCGTCCAAGCTTGTCCTCGGGTGCCTGCCTGCGAGGAGCTTCACGGTGGGCTAAGCGGAAGGAAGGAGGGAGGGCCCTCGCCCCCCACTGTGGGGTGACGCGGCGCTCCCGGAGAGCAGGCCGGCTTTCCTTCCCCGTGTGTGTCCGTCAGGCTGCCCCTGACCGCCCAGGCCAACAGAAATGCAATCAGGAGACATGGCCAGCCTCGCCTGTTGGAGGCCAGGATGGGGTCTCTTGGTGAATAGACACTGTGCCCGGCGAGGCCCCCACAGAAGACAGTGCCCAACCCTGTCCACACGTGGGCAGTACTCGTCCTGCCGTCGGTGAGAGACGGCAGTGAATGTGTGGCCCCTGGGCTCGGTCTGCCCCCATGCACCCCTTCCAGAGTCTCCCCCTCCTCCTCTTCTGCAAGAAAAATCTGAATTCTGTTCAGCCAGGCCAGGCCACTGGCCTCAGAAGTTTCAGTTGGCATTCTCCGGAGGAGATGGTCTGGTGCCCGGTGTCTGCCCCTGCATTAGATGGCTTGGCTGGACCCTCCCCACCGCCCCCACCTCGATGGGACAGGGCCCAGGCGTGAGCCTCAGGGTCTCTCCTTGCCGTGGCTGCACACAACAGGGCCATGGTCTGCCCACTCATCCCGCAGGTCCCTGTGGAGCCTGGAGCAGCCTGTGCGGCAGACATTTCCTCAGAAAGGCACAGGGATGGGCAGCCCAGGGGTGCTGGGACTCCTGGGGGTGCTCACATTCCCCTGGGGTGCTGGTGAAAAACAGCCAGCACAGGCCACATCTGGGTGACCACCAGGGAGGACTGAACCACGGCCACATCCACAGCCCACCTTCAGTGGCTCCTAAAGGGAGGGAAACGCTTTACCGTCCGTTGTAGGTTGAATTGTGTGCGCCCCCCCAAAAAAAGATATGTCCATGTCTTAACCTCTGGTACCTGTGACTGTGACCTTATTTGGAAATAGGGTCTCTGCAGATGTGATTAGTTGAGGTGAGGTCAGACTGGCGTAGAGTGGACCCTAAATCCAATGACTGGTATCTCTCTAAGAGAGGAGAGGACACCCAGAGACACAGGGAGAATTAGCCATGGGTGGTGGAGGCCAAGGTCAGAGGGACCCACCTACAAACCAACACCAGCAGCTGGGAGAGAGACAAGGAACACACTGTCCCCCAGAACTTTCAGAGGAAGCATGCCCTGCTGACATCTTGATGTAGAACCTCTGGCCCCCAGAACTGTGGGAGAATCAATTTCAGTGTTTTAGGGCACCTGGGTGGCTCAGATGGTTGGGTATCTGCCTTCGGCTCAGGTCATGATCCCAGGGTCCTGGGATTGAGTCCCACATAGGGCTCCCTGCTTGGTGGGGAGCCTGCTTCTCCCTCTCCCTCTGCTGTTCCCACTGCTTGTGCTCTTTCACTCTCTCTCTCTCTCAAATAAATAAATAAAATCTTGTAAAAAAATGTTTTTTTCGATGTTTTAAGCTGCTCAGTTGGCAGTACTTTGCTACAGCAGCTCTAGGAAACTTCTAAGGCATCATCCATGCCCAGCACATGAATGGATATAACTTACGGCTTTGGGAGGAGGCCCCAGGAAGGACTAGCACCCCTGCTCTTCCTCCCTGATAGACTCTCCCAAACTTTCTGACAGACACAGGTCTTCAAGCACGCATCAGCTCACGTGTGGACACTTGACTGAGTGCCCACCCTCCTGGGGCCAGGGGCGCAGACCTGAACCTCCCTCCCCAGGCTGCCCTGGGGACTCGGGACTCGGGAGGGCTGGGGCTGGGGCTGGAGCATCCTCCGTCCTCCTGCCGGTCTGCCACAAGAATTCACCACACAGACCCTTTTAGGGGTCACTGCCCAGTGTGGCCTTCCCTGACCCACCCCAGCACTTCCCCTCCCTCACCCCGACCAGGTGCCCAGGGCATTCATGGGGCCAGGAGTGACTCTCAGGCATGGGTCTGGATGTGCTGTAGGGTAGTCCAAGCGGGCAGCAGGAGGGGGCAGCCGGCTCATGGACACAGCGGGAGGGCCACCTCCCCTCTCCCTCGGCCACCCCCACCCCTACCTGGAGTGCCCCTCACGCTGGGCCACAGCATCCTCTGGACTTAAAGAAGCTGGGGAAGCATCTCCTGCATGCCCATGCTTGTGAGGAGCTGCTTTCCTTTCCTGCCAGCTCTGGGATCCCAGCGGAAGTCACAGACGTTGACACTGTCACTTGTCACTTGGGACTTGGAGTAAAATTGGGCATGTCAGGATCAGAGGAGGCGCCTGGAGGCTCGGACTCTCAGCAAGGACCCGCAAAGCCACTGAGCCCCTTGGTGACCCCTGCAGGACCCCAGGGGAGGGAAGGGGAGGGGAAGGGAGGGGAGGGGAGGACGTGTGCAGTCCCCTGGGCACCAGAGCCCCAAAGGTCTCCCCCTGGGGCTGCCTGATTTGCCCCCAGATGGACAGTGAGGGAGGTGGGGGCTGGGCTTTGCGAGCATCTCCCGACCCCCCACCCCCGGCCCCGCACTCCCTGGGAGGGAAAGGAGCTGGGGAGAAGCGGAATAGCGGGCGGAGCCCAGGGCCTCGGCAGGAGCTCCATAGCCCACAATGACAACGGATGTGAGTGGAGAGTTATGACGGCTGCTGGTGCCTGTGTGTGCGTCACTGAGAACAGGCAGGCGGGCGGAGGGAGGGGAGTAAGAATATCCACTCGGGAGGTGGGAGGGAGAGGCCAGGAGGGACGCACTCTCTTCCTCTTGCCACCAGCGGGCACAGAACGTTCTTGGGGCTGGAGGAAGGGGGTGGAAGACCTCACAGGACCCCCACCGGAGCTTCCTGCCCGGGGCAGGTCCTTCCTACATATATGCCAGGACCCCCACCCATATTTCATGCTTGCAAATGGGAGTCACGTCCACTCACTGGAGCTGAGTGCCCCCCAGCAGAGGCCGGATCCTCTCCACGCAACTTCTGGGCCATATATAGGAGCTGCCCCCCCCGCTGGGATCCGTCTCTTGGCCTCCCTCTCGCTCACGCCCCTGCAGCCTCGCTGACACGACCCATGCCCCACTGGGCACCTGCTCTGCCCTCTGCTCGCAGGGAGTCCCAGAGCACCACATCAGTCTGTCTCTCCGAGATGTCCCCTCCCAGGGAAGTGCCACCACCCCACCTCCATCTCCTGCCATCCTCCACCCTGCACCCGTCTGCCCTTCTCACGTGGCTGGTGGTCTCCCTCGCTGGGACCTGAGTCCCATGAGGTCGGAGACGGTGGAGGTCCCGGGGGCAGCCCCAGTGCTGGGCACATGGTAGCGTCAGTCAAAGCTCACGGAAGGGACAAGTGAACGAACAGATGAATGAGTGAGCCTCCACTGAAATACTTCCAGGCCCAGGAAGTCTACCGCCTGCTCCTGTGAGCCCCCCTCCCCACTGGCCCAGCACAGAACTGTCTCTGTCGCTCCAGGGGGCCCCTCCATGCCTAGAAAGGGGTGGGAAGCCGACAGCTTTTGCCCAATTTGACCCATCCTGGAACACCCCCAGCTTTGTTCTGTGAGAACTGCGTCCAGCAGCACAGGTGGGGCCGGAGGGACCCACAGGTGACCACAGCCCAAAGGCCACGCAAGGACGTGGTGCCCTGTGGCCACCAGGACCGCAGAGGGCGATCCCTCACGGAAGAGGTCTAGACAACAGCACAGGGGCAGGTGGTGGCCACAGGGCTGCAGAGGAGAGATGCAGGTGAGGTCCCAGAAGAGCCGCGCGAGGCTCTGAGGCGCTCACCCCTGCCACGCCTCCCGTTCACACCCATCCGCCACACTAGGAGCCCAGACGGCCAGACAACGCGAGGAGCAACATTCCGAGAACGCGTGTTGCGCCGCTCCTTGGAAACAGGCGCTTGCGGGCGGCTGATGCGCATCCCGGATGCCAGGACCTGAGGCGGAGAAGCCGCTGAGCCCTGTGACCCCGCGGATCCCAGAGGTCCCTGATTCGGACTTTTACTAATGCTAACTGGCCTCGTCCCCCTCTTAGCCGGGACCCACAGCCCTCGCTCATCTGGGCGCACACGCCTCCCCAACGGGCCCCTTGCCAGAATTTATACAAATGACCCTGTTTTACGTCATCCCTTCATTGTTCATTGCTTATCTTTCCTGATTCTTCTGAAAGCCTGCCAGCAGCAACGCCATCCGAGGAGAGTTGTTCTTAGCCACTTTTTCAGTGTCCTCTGGCTTTTTATTTGCTGAAGGGAGAGCAGCCCCTGCTTCCGGATCCAGCAGTGGTGTGGGCTAGGCCATTTCTCCCACTGCGCTTTCCTTTCCCCCTCTTAGCTACAGATCTGCCCCCCCCCATGTGGCCACACTGCGCGCACGGGTGACAGGCGACTGGCAAAGCGCTGGGCTCAGCCTCCCCTCCTCGGGCAGCAGAGGGGGCGTGGCTCCGCGGAGGGGGCGTGGCTTCTTGCAGAGGGCAGGGCTCGCCAGAGGGGGCGGGGTTCGGCACAGGGGGTGGGGCCCTGTGGAGCGGGCGGGGCTCGGTACAGAGGGCGGAGCCTGGAGAGGGGGTGAGGCTCAGCACAGGGGACCAGACCCCACGCAGGGGGCGGGGCTCGGCACAGGGAATGAGACCCCACGCAGGGGGCGGGACTCTGTGGAGTGGGCGGGACCCCACTCAGGGGGCGGGGGTCTGCAGAGGGGGATGAGGGTCCGCGTAGAAGGGGGGGCCCCACTCAGAGGATGAAGGTAGCTGGGCTCCCAAGTACTGTGATGCCTATTGCAGACTCTCCTCAACAGCTGATGGAAAAGGCACACGGTTTCTCCTGGGGTTTCAGGGCCAGGGGACCTAAGTGACCAGGCCATGTGGACATCACAGGCTTGCAGACAAAGACAGCAGCCACTGGGCCCCACAGAGTGGCAGCAAAGAACAAGCCCCTTTGTCTGCCCTTGTTATTACAGCCCCCAAACGTATGTCACCCATGCTAGCACTTAGGAACTGACTTTTAGACAAAGCAAGTAAAATCCACTAACAAAGGCACTGGGTTAATTCTGCCACCAAAACAAGCTAGGCAGTGCACACGGGGGCAACTGGAGGCAGGACCCTGTGGCATCACCTGGCACTGAATCTCTGACCATCGGAGCTCACCTGGGGTCTGCTGCGCCCACTCCCCCCGGGGCACCAGCGTGGACCAGTGATGCCCAGGGCTCCAGGGAACAGAGCCACACAAGTATTTTTAACAGAGTATTGTATTTCTCAATAGCGGCAAAATGTGCTAATATTTATCTTCCTAAAATACCTTTTTAAATATGCACGAGTGACGTTCTAAGCAGGTAAAAATGTGTCTCAGATGTCCTTAAGAAATGGAGTGCCATCCTTCAAAACAGCAGAAAGCCCCTCGAGAAAGCCCACTGGTAGCAACTCGCGCTTGAGCTGCTGCGTCAGTGTCCTGGGGCTGCCCCTAAAGCAGCACCACAGGCCGGGCGTTTAAGGTTCTCTTAAACAGGAGAAACTATTCCCTCCCAGGGCTGGAGGCTGGAGATCCAGGTGCGTGCAGGGCTGGCTCCTCCTGAGGCTTCCCCGGGGCGTGTGGATGCTGTCTTCTCCCTGTGTCTTCACATGACCTCCCCCTGTGTGTGTCTGTGTCCCAGTCTCTCCTTATAAGGACACCGGCCAGATTGGATTAAGGCCCTCCCCAGTGACCTCATTTTACCTTAATCATCTCTGTCAAGGAGATAGAGCCACATTCTGAGGGACTGGGGGTCAGGGCTTCAGCGTATGAATTTGGAGGGGGCACAGTTCAGCCTATGAACCCTTCTTGGCTCTACCGTGTCAAAGCTCTGCACGTGTCAGTCCGTGTGATCCTCCCATGCCCTCTGGGGTAGGAAATACCAGAGTCCCCATTTACAGAGGCAGGAAGTGAAGGGATGGGCACTGATGCGGTTTTCCAACTGCAGGTCGGGTTACTGCAATCTGTTCAGGAGCAATTGCCCATGACACGAATCCCACCTTGTAACTGACGCATCTCTACGACACTGTTGAGGACAGATGGCCCGTGAGGTGCTGACCGTGGTCAGGCTCACTCCCCAGGAGTCGGGGGAAGCGCTGACGTTTGCAAAGCGTACGCGGGACCTGCCCGTGCCTCTGAGCGCAACACACAGAAGAAGGAGCCAAGGGTGCGCAGAGGGGCCCCAGACAGACAGGCCGCTCTGGGGTTCACTCCCGTGCCGCTCACACCGCTCCAGGGTCTTCCGGCCTGGTTTCTGGGGCCACCACCCCAACGGTGTTGAGAGAAACCTCAAGAAGAGTTTCAGAATTCTCCATATAAAATGTTCTCATGTTTGGGGGCATGTGGGCGTCAGGAACGACGGGTAGACTGACAAAATCATATTTTGAGCTCCTCGAAGTTTGGTCTATGCCAGTGTTTCCTAAACTCACCAGCCAGGGAACACCAGCCCAGGAAATGTCATATATGTGCAGATTGTCACTGACAGCCCGAAACAATGGTCTCAACAAAATATTGCCGCAAAAAATGATCAAAATTGGGTCAAATACAATAATGTGTATTGGGGGTTAATAAGAAACACACATGTGCACATTCCCGTGCCTGCGCACAGCACGTACATATACACACGCATGCGCGCACACATGTATGCCCATGCCCATACACACACGCACACGCATGCGCACACATGTACGCCCATGCCCATACACATGTGTGCGCACATGTATGCCCATACAGGCATGCGCACACACATGTATGCCCATGCACATACGCACACGCATTCACACACATGTATGCCCATGCACATACACACGCACACGCATGTGCGCACACATGTATGCCCATACGCACACGCATGTGCGTGCATATGTGTGCCCACACACATGCATGCGCACACATGTATGCCCATATGCACACGCACACGCAGGCAGGCGCACACACTGCCTGCCCCGTTCCTCCAGGGTCTGGTATGAGAGGGAGCTGCACATGTTGGGCAGATCCTGTCACCACGGTGGGGATGGTAGGTTTGGGGGAACCCCACAACCAGCAAGCTAAGGGCAGTAAGGCTCAGGCAGGCTATAGCGCATCTGCCGAGGAGAAGTTCCCAACTCCCCGAGCAGGGCTGGCTGGGCTCCGAGGAGGGACCCGACGGGCCCAGTGGCCCTGGTGGGGCTGGCAGGCACGCCAGGACAGAGGCCACGCTCCAGCCACTGCGCAGGGTCGGTCTGCAGGGGCCCTGGCAGCTGGCCTCAGGGGGAAAGGGATGACATCAAGGGGCATTCACTTCCGCTGACCCACAGGAGCCGCCAGGGGGGTGCTGCCCTCCCCAGCCTTCATCGGGGCCAGGGGCTGATCTGTGTTTGCATAGGCAAGACTCCAGGAGGCGGAGGCTGCTGGGGCACGGGCATTTCTGGCGGAATGAGAAGTTTGGGTGTGGTCAAATCCCCAAATCCACCCCACAAATGACTCACCCCATTAACTGTTCAGAAATCAAACCAGGGGCACCTGGGTGACTCAGTCAGTGAAGCGTCTGCCGTCGGCTCAGGTCATGATCCCGGGGTCCTGGGATCCGGCCCTGCTTCGGGCTCCCTGCTCGGCGGGAAGCCGCTTCTCCCTCTCCCTCTGCCCCTCCCCCTGCTGGTGCGTTCTCTCTCATGCGCTCTCTGTCTCTCTCTCTCTCAAATAAATAAAATCTTTTTTAAAAATAAATAAAGAAAAGAAAAGAAAGAAATTAAATCAGAACCGGGTCAGGAGCACCCCCAAAGCAGGCATCTTCCTGCCAATACAGCATCCATCAGCCTGGGAAGGGCCTACGGGAGCTGGGCCAAGCCAGGAGCCGGACCTCTGCCCCTCGCAGCACCGGTCCCAGCACCTCCCGGGAGGAGCCTGTCCCTGAGTCTAATTCCAGCATATACTGCGATGCAGCATTATCGTGACGACAGCTGACCGAAGGGCCTGGGTCCGCGTCACCCTCCCTCATCCGCCAGGAGTGTGAGAAGGCTCTGACGGAGTCCCAGCCCTGGGGTTTGTTCCCTATGGGCTGTCTTGGGCTGAGGACCGCCTGCATTATAAGAAGAAATGTCCCAGCTGAAGTCCAGCGCATTCTACACTTCTCCCTGTTTGTATTTTCCCAGAGACAGAGCCCTATTCACTTCGTAACGAGAGAAAATGCAGGCATATTCACCCTGCTGTATTCATTTGCTGCAACCTGCCTGAGTCCTGAAGCTCTGCGCTGCAACCCCAAGTCTGAAAACAATCCCAGCCGCTGAAAATCAGAGGGCTGAGGGACAGGCTTTCCTGGGGGGTGGCGCCCCTCCCCCCCACCCGGAGCCGCGGGGCTCCCAGGGAGGGTGGCCTGCTGCCGGGCGACAGTGGGCTTGTCTGACGCAGGGGGATGGCACCTTCATCGCCCCTGTGGGCTCCTGCACGTCCAGGTTGTCAGGCTAAAAGCAGCAGCTTTGTGCAGCCCACACTGGGCAGGCCCGCGGCAGGCTCGGCTGCTGCGTTTCAGATGACAAGTCTGCACGGCGCTGCTGCGGCCCCCCGGCCCCCCACCCCTGCACACGCCCACACGCGGCCAGGCACGTAGCCGGAGAGGGCCGCCGAGCCCTGTGCGAAGGCAGACGGGCCTGGGAGATCCAAGGCAGGTCTCCAAGGGGCCCCTGGAATGCACGTCCGCAGGGCAATGACGGGGACCGGCTTCCTCCTCCCCTTGGGGACAGACAGGCCTCTGCACGGGAAGGCTGGTGTTACTCCCGTTGAAACTATTCTGCAGGAGCACGGTTGCAGCCCCCGGATACGTGAGGAGGCTCAGGCAGGCTCGGCCGGGAAGGCAGCCCGTCCTGGGCACCCTCGGGGGGCCGGCGTGCCCTCTGTGTTTCCCCTCCTGTCACCCGCACCCTGCCAGTCATGGAGCTCTCCTGGCCCTTTCCCTTCTTGGCCAGCCACGAGATGCCACAGGCTCTGGAACGGTTTCTGCACCTGCGGAATGGGATGATCTTGGCAGCCCTCCAAGATGTGAGGAAATCGTGCAAAGCTCCGGGGAGGTGAGAGGGTGTCCATAAACGCCTCCCTCGGGGGCGGATGGGGTCACATGCAAGTCCGCTTCTCATCCTAGCACCAAACGCTTCCTCTCTGCTCACCCAGGCCCGGAGTCCACACGCCTGGCGGCCGGGGGCATGCGGAACCAGAGAAGCGGGAGGTAAAGGACAGAGGACCACCGTCCGAAGAGGGCGCCCCGGCGGCCCGCTCCAGGCAGCCAGACGCCCAGCCACACGCACCTAGACTTTGAATCCCTGGTGCCTCAAAGCCATTCTGGACCGGAAGGTGACATCCAAGTCGTGAACTAGGACGGGGGCACGGCAAGATCACTCAAGCCAGGCCCCCAGCCTCCCGAGTTCTTTGATATGAGAGAACAATCAACTCCTGCCTCATCTCTGTAAGAATGTGTTTCTGGGCTGTCAGCTCCGTGACGGTTTGGTCTGAACACCCCGTCACCACGAGCCCGGGGCCCCGCGTGCAGGCGTGCCTATCGGCTCCCAGACGCTTCTGAGCAGATGGGCCGTGGGCTGGGCTCAGGCCTCGCGGCCGCCTCCCCATGAGCTGTCACCGCCTGCCACGCCCGGAGGTGTGTGTGTCAGCGTCCCCAAAAGGCCGGATTCCCACACTGATGACTCAGGATCCTCCTTGCCTTGTGAAACCGTCAGCCACCTGACCTTGGGCCAAAAGTAAATATATTTCAAGAGTTTAAGTAAAAAGTCCTTCCAGTGTGGGAGAATTGTGGGAAAGAAGTACTTTTGAAAACAATAATAAAGAGAGGTGAAGTGGGTGCAGCGTCAGGGTCCCAAGGAGGCGAGCCTGAGGAGGAGGGAAAGGGGCCCGGCCAGAGTGGCTCTGTTCCCCGGCCACCTCTGGAAAGTGGCCAGGCTTCTGGGGCGTGCCAGCCCAGGGGTCCTGTCGCCAGGCTCCGGCTGGGGAGGCACGGAGCCTGGGGAGGAAGCTGCGGTCTCCCTGACGGAGCCCGGCACCTGGGAATGGGCCGAGGCCCGAGCAGAAGGAGCGGTCACCCACCGCAGGCAGCCTGAGCCCCAAGTGCTGCAGAACGTGGGAGCCACGGGTGAGCCTGGGCACCGCACCCGAACCCCTGGCGGGCACGACACCCACCCCTCCTCACCTCCCAGCTCTGAGGACACCAGGAGAGGCCGGAGGCCGCGGCCAGAGCAGGGACGAGGCAAGGCCCACTTGTTCTGGTTCCCCTCCCAGCCTTGGTGCTGGGTGCCCGCCTCGGTGCGTGGTCGTCAGGTTGGAAGGAGGAAGCCCCCTCCCCACAGGGCAACTTCTGAGAGCCCACAGGTCCGCTTTACCAGCGCTGTGGGCTACAGCCGAGCAGGCCTGGGAGCAGTCTGAAACGGGGGTGTGCACGGTGGTTATGGGTGAGCGTGTGTGCTTGGGGGCATGTGAACGTGTGCATCAGAGTGTGTGTGAGGGAGGGTGTGTGTGTCTGTGCAGAAGCGTGGCCCTCGGCGGCCGGCTGACCTGTGCCCAGCTGTAGGCAACAGCCTAGCTCCCCACCAGCCCCAGGGCTTCGGGCAGTGGCCCCTGGTGTCTGAGGTCCACCAAGCAGATGTGGCCCTTGAACCAAACTTCTTCCGCTCCATCTCTGCCCATGGGCATTTCTTGTGCTTTGCCAAAAAGAATTGCCAGTTTTCCCAAAACTCCCCGTGGGAGAATTGCTGCCCCCTCGGTGGCTGGCGAAGCACAGGTTCCTAAGGAGCAGTAGGGTCAGCGTGGAGCTCACGGTGAGAACCCCAGGCCCTGCGTAGAGGGGTCCCCCTGCCTCCTCCCTACTCCCAGGTCCTTCCTCCCCCAGGTCTGAGGACTGTGCACTGTCCTCGCCAGAGAGTAAGGTTGGGGTCACTGAGTAGGCACGTGGCGAAGCTGGGCTGGCTTCTCCCGGGTGCCCCTGGGTCCCTCAGTCCTGTCCCCTCAGCCCATGCCTAGCCCCCAGCTTCAGCCTGGGAGCCTTGCCCATGTCCAGGGAGGGGGTCACTGCAGGGAAGATCCTCTGAGAAGCACCTGCCCCTCCTTACAGGCCTGGGACCTCAGGACCAGCAGGTCGAGTGACCCCGGTTGATGGCAGGGTCCCCACACTCACTCCTAACACCAGGGCCTCTGGGCCCCATAAGCAAGCCCAGGTGAGGGTCCGGGGGGCTCTGCGGGCACATTCACAACATCTCCCGGGGCCACACCATCTCACTCCTCTGTCCACTTCCGGGGGGGCAGGGGTTCACTGAAGAACAGTGCTCCCTGGGTGGGAGGACTAGGGAGATGGTGCCAGGGAAATGGGGGTGCGGCCCACACCACCGGCGCAGGTGAATTCACCCCCTCTTGGCAGAGGCCCTGGCTGTCTCAGCAGTCCCCAGCCACCCGGACGCTCACACCGCCCTGTGGGGAGGTCCAAAGTCCCCACTGCAGGGTGAGGAGGCTGGACGGTCTGCCCCCCCCACAGCCAAGCCAGGCCCACACACCACACTGCCACGGTGTGGCTATTGTGCCTCTGGGCCACGGCCACGGCCATCCAGGCAGAGGGTGGCCGGGAAGGTCAGCCTCGGCGTCCGGGGGACGAGCGTCATTAGCATCAGCAAGCTGCCCACCTGCACCCCAGAAGCTTCCAGGGACGGGGCCGGACGGGGCACAGCACCGAGAGCTACTCCAGGCTCCGGCAGCCCTTGGCCACCTTCTGGTCGTGTGGCCTTGTGCTGGGACACATTTTGCAACTTCCCTGCATGTCTCCTACAACCTGGGAGCAGTGGCTGCAGCCCTTGGCCTAAGTGGCACGGTCAGGGTCCCCGGGGAAGATGAACACAGGAGTGCACCGAAGACCCCGGACTGGTCCCTGGGACACTGCGGTCACCATGCCCGTCTTGTTACGTCCTCCTGAGCAGGAGCGAGGTGGACAGGAGGCAGGCCCCTGCTGCTCGCATGGGAGAGGCCCGACTGCAGTGAGGACCCCGGGCAGAAGGGGCGGCTGGGGTCTGGCTCGGAGAGGACGGATGGGTAGCAGGTGAGCCGGAAAAGTCAATCGTGCCAGGAAGCAACCAGACGGAAGCCAGATGGTTCTCTCATTGCACCCGGCATGTGGCAGCCGCCTGCCTCCCGTGGTTCTGCTTCCTCCTCGGCCTTGGAGATCAAAGAGAGGCACGGCTGGCCCACTCTACTGCTGGGGAGCGGGCAGGGTGCTGCAGGACAAGGGACCGCCTTTGCAAAGTGTCTTCCACGGACAGGCAAGTCCACAATTGTGAAGCGCCTTCTGCAGAAAAGAGAGCCTCTGAGTTTGATACTCAGAAGCACGAGATGAGAGTCTTTGTGTGTGAACGCCGTGGCTCCCAGCCAGGGTGTCCACCCTCCCTGTGCGGTCCCTGCACCAGAGGACAGCGGGAAACGGCAACGGGGACCGGACACACCAGGAGGACATTGCCCGCCTCCAGACCTGGGCCAGCGAGGAAGTCCCAGCTTCCGGCCGCCCCATCGCTGGTGCGGCTGCTTCAGCGGGAAAGGGGGGACAACCCTCACCTGCAACATGCAGGGCAGCACCGGAAACCGTGCCCACCCTTGTCCTGCCTGAGGTTGGGAAGGTCGTCCCAGGGGACCCGGAAGCACATTCCTCTGGCAGAAATCGGCCACGCTCAAGGAGAGGCCACCAGGACCCCTGCGTCCTTTCCATATAGGATTTCTATGAAGGTGGTTCAGGCTCAGCAAACGAATCATTGGCTTAATAGCAAGGGGAAGCTAGCCTGTCAGCACCTGAAGCTTCAGACCCTGGTTGGGCCATTTCGGGAAACTGGGCAAATGCCTCGTATACATGGGCCTAATGAGCAAATCCTGAAATCCTACATTAAGTTGCATTTTTTAAGAGCCTTGCCATATCAATTTCTGTTTCATTATCTATTGCTCAATAATGAATGACCCCAAAACTCAGTGACTTAGAATAAAAACCCACCATGTATGCATGTCACATCTCTGTGCTTGATTTGGGGGCTCTTCTGCTCTCCCTGGTATTCTGGGGTGCAGGGGTGGTGGAAAGGTCAAAAAGCGCTTCATTCACATTGTCACAAGTTTGGGCTGGCTGGGGGCCCTGGATCTCCCCTGATGGGGCTCCCCGCATGCCCCCAGCCCTGGATCTCCTCTGATGGGGCTCCCCATGTGCCCCCAACCCTGGTTTTCCTCTGGCGGGGCTCCCCATGGCTTCGTGGCTGGCCTCACAGTATGGCAGCTGGGTTTCAACAAGTAGGAAGTAGAAGCTCCAGTTTAAGGCCTGGGTTTGGCACCTCAGAACATCCTTGCTGCTGCATTCCTTAGGTCAAAGCCAGTCACAAGGAACGCAGGAGTTCAAGGCAGGGGGATTAGGGGACATTAGGCTCCGCCTCCTGACCTAGGGCGCAGTGTGGGTGCAGGAAGGGAGGAAGCGTGGGCCCCCTTTGATGACCAGCTGCTATAGTCACGTCAGCCTGTGTCCGTGCATATGACCTCTCCCGCTGTCCAGCGCGTTTCCACAGGCAAAGGAGAGCGTGTGGCCAGAGTCTAGGACACGGTCCCGAGCGCACACCTGCCTCTTGGCGCCCTGGTAGTTGGGCCTGTGCCGGCGAGATGGCATGCCCTCGGGATTCTTCCAAGAGCACCAAGGCCTTTCCTGTACTCTGCAGCTGTTCTTGACGGGCCAGGTGGTCTGGGACCTACAGAGTCCTGTCCTTCTCAGTCACCAATTCCCGAGGGCCCCCTCCCCCCGACAGCCTTCCCCAGAAAGCCCTGGCAAAGCCATCGGTCAGTGGGCAGCTACCTGGTGGGGGTGGGGGGGGAAGCCAAAGGTGAGCCCCACTTACCTCCGCCTCAACCTCGGGACCCAGCCCTCTCCACCCCACCGTGGGCAACCTGTTCCCCGCCCCCACCTGCCTTCACACCTCGAACTAGGGCAGGGGCGTGCATCCTTTGGTAGCAGGCTTGAGCTCGGTGCTGCTCCGGAGAGCTGTCCTCCCCCCACCTGTGTGCGGTCACATGTGCCAGCTTCAGGGTTCGGAGCTCCGCTCAGGAGGGAGGGTGTGGGCTGCTCCCAGTGCCTGTGGTCTAGAGAGGGTCCTCGCAAACGTCTGGAGCCCAGAATGTGAACGAACGCTCACCAAGTTGGAGAACGGGATCGAGACCTTACAAATGCATGCGTTTGGCAAGAGTCACTTCCCAGTCCCAGGGATTTCATCTAAGTAGACTATCAGCTGGGTGCCAAGACCTCTCACCTACGAAGATATTCCACGTGGCATCCCACACTCCGTGTGCGGCGGGGAATGGGGACAGGGGCTCAGTGTTACTGGAATAAGCCAATGACTAGACGCAAACGTGCCCAGACAGCGCGGCGCACAGCCAGCCCCCCCCCCCGCCCCGGCTCACTGATGCGTGCTAGGCCTCCGCCAGACCGGCCTCGAGCGAGCGGGCACCTTCCCTGAATCAAGAGCCAGGTCCTGCCGGGGACCCAAGTGCAGTCAGACATGATACAGCTCCCCCGGCGCCCGTCAGCTGGTGACGGACAGGCGCATCTGGCGTTTTGCTTTTTGTCGGTGACCCAGCACCCGGCCAACCACATGCCATGCAGCTGACACACGGACGTAGCCGTTGAATGAATCCACACCCGAGGACACTGTGTACCCTGGTTGCCTAAGTGAGCTGTTGGTCCACCTGCTGGAATATTCTTCAGCAATTTATAGGAGTGGCACACACACACTGTGAGGAAATGCTCATCAGATTGTATCACGGGAAGTAAGCCCACTGTCAGACCATATGTGCGATTCGATCCCGAGGAAGGTGATAGTGATGCCCAAGCATTAAAAACTGGGCTCTTGGGGGGCGGTGGTGGCTAAGCAGGCCTCCCTGGCACCCTGGGCCCAAGAAGCAGGCAGAGGCCCCTCCTGGGCTGACTCACTGTCTCCTGGCAGGTGACGGCATGCTGGTGTCAGCGTCCTGGTTTCTGTCTGGAGTGGGGGGCTCTGGAGGGGCAGACAGGACCCCTGCCTAGGGAAGCCCAGAGTTGGCACCTTCTTCTATACTTCTATGTCTTCTGGGGAGCTCCCGGAGAAGGGGGTTCTTTCTGATCTCCATCTGGGTCTAGGCTCCAGATTCGGCAAAACTTCTCTCCCAGAAGCCCCTGCACCACACCTGCTCGGAGCTCGAGCCCAGGACGAGGTGTGTCCTTCCCTGGGGACCGGCACGCGCACAGCCTGGGCCCTCCCCTACGTGCCCACCTGTAAATGCGGGTGAGTGGTGGTCTGCCTCCTGTCTGCAATGTCCTGGGACACTTGCCATAGCAGGGCTGGGTCCTCTGCTCCTTTGAAATAGCCCCCCGGAGCAGGCTTTGTCTGGAGATGCTGTGCTAGGAGCCTGAGCCCGGGGCCGGTTTGCATACCTGCTTCTGCTGCCCACAGCTCAGTGACCCTTAGAAACTGTTCTCTTCTGTATGTTTTTAATTGAGGTATAATTTGTATACAATAAACTACACCCATTGAAACTATAAATCTGTGTGTCTGACAGATGTCTAAACCCACACAACCACCCCCACAATCAAGATGTGGGACACCTCCATCACCCCAAAGTTTCTTTACGCTACTTAGCAACCTATTTCCTCCCACCCCTCCCTGCCTCGGGAAATTTTCGTTGGTAGGGGTATGCGCGGGTGTGAACTTCCTGGAGGCAATGAGACAAATACTGTCAGAACCTTCTATGGCCACCTCTCCTCTCCAGCCTCACTGGCCTGCCCCTCCCGGAACACCGAAGCATGCCTGCTCCAGGGCCTTTGCATGTGCTATTCCCTTCACCTGGATGGCTCTTCCCCCAGCTGGCTGCCTCCTCACTTCCCCCGGGTCTGTGTTCAAATATCACACTGTCAGGGAGGCCTTCCCCATCCCGTGGCACATGGTCACCCCGCCCTCTGCATGCTATCTTCCCTGTGCTTTGCCTTATTTCCCGGCATACCGACTTCGCACATTTGCTTGCCCTTGTTGGTCAGCTCTGAGCTTACTGCTCTGAAACAGCATTTCGGCTCCCTGCCTCCTTCACGCAGGCTGGTGGGAGGCTTGTGAGTGCCCCAGGCAGCCGGTGTGCGTGCGATCCCCAGTGCCTGCCATGGTGCATTAAAACAGACACACCATGGAAGGAGCAGCACAGAGCGCCATGGGGGCTGGGCGGGGGGGAGTTTGGTTTTCCAGCCCACAGTGTCACAGCCAGTCCAGGTCCCAGGGCACATACCGCCTTCCCCAGGTAAGGGGTGCTTGTCTGCCTGGGCAGAGCCAGACCCTGGAGCCCATCCGCTGGGGCTCAGATCCCGGCTCGGGGTGACCCACAGTGACATACCTAACCTCTCTGTGCCTCAGTGTCCCCCTCAGTAAAATGGATATAGTAATGATGGCTCCCTCATGGGGTTGCGTGAGGATCCAGTGGTCCCAGCTGTGAAGGTCAAAAAGCACCCGATGTGTTCAGTGTTAGATAAGCCAGGTGGGGAGGGGGCGCGAGACAGTGAGCGGGTGGCAGGAGGCTCAGGAGTCACCCAAGAGGGGTGGATGGGAGGCAGGAGCCCCACAACCTCACCCCACAGGACCAGAGTTGATCACTCACACCCCTGCTCAGCCTGCTCACCCTCCACCTCCCTGCCCTGCATCCCCGGAAGGGGGTGGACGGACAGGCGCACGGAGGGGATCTAGATCTACAGACACCGTGAAAGACCCCGTAGGGCAGAGAGCGGTCACCAACACAGACAGTGAAGCCGTCTCCGAGCCACCGGATCGTGAAAGCAGATTTCCTTCCGCCCGGGAAGGAAAGGGTTAGCCGGCAGCCTACTCACTGGTGCCCTCCGCCGACTGCCAGCGCCGTCTTCTCGGACCAGAGTGAAACCAGCTGAATCGTCCTTCTCCTGCATGGCCCCGAAGATCTCGGTTGACAGAAGCCAATCTATTTCATAAGGAGCTTAAATGGAGATTTCCCCTCCAGCCCTTTGAACACATTTAAACGTCGGTCTATTTTTACAGTAGTTATATAACTGTTCTCTCTCATTCATTGATGGTACATGCTTCCCTATGAATGGTATTTCTATTTAGGGCAGAGTTTACTCCCGTCCTGTCAGGGACGAGGGCTCGGCTCCCCTTTCAAGGGCTGAAGCCATGGACGAGGACCTCGGGATCTCCGGGGAAGAAAGCCGCACGGACGTGAAATGGGCTCGGGCGGAAAGGGCCGGCCTGGCGGTCACTTCCCCAGGCCCGCAGCTCCATCTCGGCCGTGGACCTGCCGCCGGCTGGACAGCGGTGTGGACGGAGGCAGGCCGTCAGGCGCTCCGAGCCCGGCCCGGGGGCCAGCATCACCGGCCACAGCACTGGTCAGGGAGGGCTGCCCGGGCCCGCCTGGGCCTGATGAGACATTTTGATTAACGACCTTTATTTGTATCAGCCTGAATGTGAACACGAGGCTCTGGGTCGGGCAAGACACAGACATCCATACGCTCGGACCTGACAGACATCACCACTTTAACTCACGCTCGCACGTGCGTGTGCGGCTTTGTTCCGAGGCAATTCCGACACGCGTGTAGCTTCACGTGATGACCACTGTCCAACCCCAAGGGTCCCTCGTGCTGCCTCTCTGTAGCCCCCCACTCCAAAACCCTGGTATCCACCACCCTGACCCATCCCTGGGGTTGCCGCGCTTCCAGAATGGCTGGAAACCGAGTTGCACCAACCGTCGGCGATGGAGACAGGTCTCGTCAGGCAGGACGGTTCTCTGAGGACCCAGCCAGCCGTCGCGGGAGGGGCGGCCTGCGCTGCCCCCTTGAGGAGTACGCCAGGTGTCCACGGGCTGTGGTCAGCTCAGCCACTCCCCTGCAGAAGGACATCTGGGAGATCACGGGTCACGCTGCGATCAGTCGTCGTGGGCACATTTTGAGTGAACATAGCCTGTGATCCTCTGGGAGAAAGGCAGAGGCTTGTTTTGTAAGGAACTCTGGAACCCTGGTCCGGACGGGCTGTACCACGTCCGTTCCTACCGGCCGCGTCTCCATGCCCGTGTGTCCATGCCCTGCCACGGCTGGAGTGCTCGCGGTCACGGGCCCGCCACTCTGACCGCGCGTGGCTGTCCCCCCCTGTGTTACCCACTGTCGCAGGCCCGTCTGCCCTCCTCAGACCCTCTGCGGCAACATCCGTTCGTGTCTTCCGCCCACGTCCTAACTGGTTTGCGGTCTCGGTGGCGTGAGTCCTCTGTGTGGTCTCGGCACTAGTCCTCTGTAGGATGCGCCGCTCGCAAATACGGTCCCGCTGTGTGTACCTTGCCTTTCCATCCTCCCCACAAGACCCTTCTCGGAGCACAAGTGTTTGGGTTTAATGACGTCTGGCATATCAGTTTTCCCTTTGATGGATGTGCTTTTCTGGTGTCAAGTCTAAAAACGCCTCACCTTAGATCCTGAAGATTCTCTATTTTTTCCTAAAAGTTTTAGTATGATGTTTGACATTTGACCTGTGATCCATTTGGAATTAATTTTCGTATCGGGGTGAGACTCTGGTCAAGGCCCATGTTTTGGTCAAGGTCCATGAATGATCCGCTGTTCCCACACCGTCTGCCGAAAAGGCCGTCCTCGCTCGGTCGGACGGCTTGGCCCCTTGTCACCGGTCAGCAGGGCGGACGGTGGGTCTGCCTGGGTTGTCGTGCCGAGGGGCACGTCTATCCCTCTGCCAACAAACACCACGCCGTTTTGATGACTAACAAGGGGCAGGGTGCCTTCTGGATTTTGAGCCTGTGAATGTATTACTCATTCAAATGTGAGAAGATAAACAATTTTAATCAATAAAATCAGCGGCACAGGGGAATGTTCTCTTCTTTTCCTTGAATGGCTGCCAGGTGGGACAGTGTTCTCATGGAGACCAGCATTCGAAGATGATTCAAGCACAATCGCAAATGCGGTTCTCGTTTTTAGCTAAGGCAGATCGCCGAAGGGAGAAGGGGCGAGGGCGTTTTCCACGGGCAGTGGCCTGACCACGCGGACGGGGGCCTGGGACCCAGAAGCTGCTTGGAGACGCTGCCCCTTCCGACCAAGACACGTCTGGGGACAGGAGCCGCTTGGTCCCGAGTGCCGGCACCGCTGGTTTCCCTGCTGGGACAGGGCACATCAGGGCACAGGGGCTCATGGCCTGACTGGCTACGCGGTTCACAGCCGAGTGGCCATGCCAGGCAGGCTCCCGGGGGAGGCTGAATCCTGTGGCTGAGCCACTCCTAAGTCAAAATGAAGGAACAGCCGGTTTCTGAGCCGCAGCTTTGTTCCTGGCTCCCTTCAATGCTATCAGGACCTTGGCCGTTATCTGTCTTCTGGGTCAAGTAATGAAGCAAACAAGCATCATTAAGTAATGGCACTCCCTGAGCTTCTTTGGGTGGATTTACCACGTTTGTAGTTCAAACAGAGGGAAGAAAGGGACGGTCTTTGCTCTCTCTGCGTGTTCAACGTGGCTCAGCCATGTTTTAGAAAGTCCAGAAAAATTAAAATACAGGTGTTAGCAGCCACCAAAAGCCTCGCTCGGTCTAGCCCAATGGACGCTCGCTGTCTGCAGAGTGACGCTGTGCTCAGCGTGGGCCGAGCCGGCTCGGTGCTTCTGCTCCCAGCTAAGGGGCCGCCCACCAGGACGCACCACCCCTCATCCAGAGTGGGACCAGCCTGGGCTGGAACCACTGAGCTGGTATCTGCTGGACGATTTCTAAAGCCCGGGCCAGGCTTGTGCCCCAATCAACCAGATCTGCAGGTGCTCCGAGTACAGCCGGGTGCTGGCGTCCCAGGGAGACTGAGGTCACGGAGGATGCGTGAAGACGCTCTGCTCGGTGCAGAGAATGCGCCCAGCCCAGCGGGAGGAAATCAGGGTGAACCAAGGCTGAAAATGACAACAAAGGCACAACATGAAAATGCCTGTGTTCGTGTCCTGGGGCTTCCAGGACAAATTACTACAAACTAGGTGGCTTAAAACAAAAGGAATTTCTTCTCTCTCAGTTCTGGAGGCCAGAAGTCTGAAATCAAGGTGGTAGCCACAGCCGTGCTCCCTCCAGAGTCCTGCGGATGACCCTTCCTGCCTCTTCCAGCTCCTGGGCCCCCCACCCTGGCGTCCCTGGCTGGGACCCCATCTCTCTCTGCTCCATCTTCTCTGTGTGTCCATCGGTCTCCCCACCTCCCTCTCTAAGGACACACGTGACAGTACTTAGGGCCACCCGCTAATCCCCATACACTCCTCCTCCTCTCAAGATCCTTAATGTGATCCCGTCTTTCTGTATAAGGTAATAGTTCTGGGCGATAGGATGTGCACATTACCCGGCCCCCTACAGAACCCACCTTGCTCCTCGGGGAGACGGAGCAGACCACTTTGCTGGTGCAGATGAATCCAGCCGGCCAACTCACGGCGGACAGGAGCCGCAGGCCGAGGAACTAGGCTGCCTGGTCAGCCGTGGGAAGACAGAAGTGATGGGTCACCCCTGGGGCTGGGCAGGGGCTCCCCTCCCCCAGGAAGCCTCGGAGCTTCCCATCAGGACTGAAGGGAGACAAGAGTCTCCTGGAGCCTTCAAACTGGACCCCATTAGCCACACGCATCATGAAGTAATGTTTTTAATAAGCCCTGTAACTCTGCTTTGAATAGCACAATTACGTGGCATTTAATTCTTATGTGCTAAAAGCTAATTCATTAAGTATAAACATGATGTGCCACTGTTTCTGAAACCCCATTTTGCTCTTTATGTACATATGCAGAGACTGGAGGCCCCTGGAATGGGTGCGTCCCCTCTGAGAAGCCCCGCCAGACCCCACCCTAGAGATCCATCACTGATGGACTAAAAGGCCCGGAGGAGGACGGCCCCATCGGGAAGATGACGAAGCCAGAGCTTCCCATGTCCCAGCAGCGAGAGGGCCTGACACCTCTGCTCTGCGGGCGCTCACCTCACCTTCCTCCCCCGCATGCAGCATCTACGCAGTGCAGTATTCACGCGGATGGCTTGGGGAGTGCGCATGACTTCCAGAGTCGGGGCCCAGGCGGCTCCGGGCATGGAGCCCCCCACCTGTCTCATAGCCACACCTTCTCTTCAGAACACACATTCCATCCCAAAGCTGTCCCCTTACGTGACCCTCACTCCTGGAGAGCTCTTTCGAAAACATGACCCCATTTTGGCCACACGACGACCCCGGGGGCGATCTGAGTGCACGGATCTCTCCCTCCCTCCAGACGCTGGGTGTGGGAACAGACCTTGAACAGGACACGGGGTCTCTTCCCTGGCTCCTGCCTCACTAGCTGAGTTCCTCGGAGTCCCTCAGCCACTAAATAGCGCTTTTTGGGCATGTGTCTGAGACGTTCCCCGAATGTCAGGAGGACGCTTGTTTAAGGGTTTCAGGGCGTGTTTACGGGGCCAGGCGTGATAGCCAGCCTCTCTACGAACTTCCATTCACAACAAAAAATTGAGCCCCTACCCGTCCTGGCAGTGGCCCCAGGCTCCTATGGGAGCCACCGCAAAGCCAGGTGGGCTTCCGGGGGCAGGTGAGGGATGGAGGTGTGGGAAAGGACTTCCCTCACCCACGGTGCAGACAGATGGAGGAGGGCGGCTACCTGCCTCCCAGGTAAGGGGCCTCCACCAGCCACGGCGGCCGCTGCCGCTCCCATCCCGTGATGCGCAGAGGAAGAGCGGGGCCGGGGCCGGGGCCAGCACGGCAGAGGCGGCTGCTTCTGGCCCCCGGAACTTGAGGAGGCAGGACTGCCCCGGAGAACGTTGCTCTCCTTCCTTTCCCCTCCTCTGTGCCGGCGCATCCCACTGCCTGCTGGCTCTGCCGTCCCAGCCCTTCCCCTCGCCCCCATTTCCGCCCCCCACCCTGGGCTCCAGCATCTCTTGTCCTGTCCCCAGGGACCCAAATCCCCCTTTCCCTCCCGGCTCCCGATCCCAGGGCTGAGGCTCTCAACCTGCTGGTGCGAAGGGCATGGACCCTTCCCGTACCTGACCCGGGACAGCACCCACTTTGAGGCCCTCACGGGGAGATTCTTTAAAAAGGGCCCCACTTAATCAGGAAGACACTGGCAGAGTCCCGCTCCCCCTCTCCCATCCGCTCCCTGTCAGGCCTGCCCCCAGCTAACCCCGCTCCTGCCAGGAGGGCCGAGCTGTAAGGCCCAAGCTCGGGCCACCCTGGGGGCTGTGGCCTGAATCTGGCAGCCTGGAGCCCCCAGAACACAGGGCTGAGAGGGACGGCGTCGGCAGCCAAGGGCCTCCAAGAGACCCGCAACACGGCTGCTTACCCCCACCAGCTACGTGCAGGCGTCTTCACTCTGGGCCGACGCTCCATTGGCTCGGCCTCAGCCTGTGGCCCACACAGCCCTCACCTGCTCCAAATGCCCCAAACTGGAAGAAACCCCCGAGGTTTCAGAAGCTCAAAGGGAAAGCCCCCTCCCTCCCTGCCTCCCTCCCTCTGGCCCTCATTTCCTCCCCTTGCATTTCCAGCTGTGGGAAGAAGGGGAGCCCAGGAGAGGGGGAGGCAGGGGAGGCCCGGAGCAAGACCCAACACTCCACAGTTACCGGCCAGGCCCCAGACCCGCCTGCCGAGGCCTGAACCACCCGGACTTTGCGTTTCCCACTCAGGGACAGCGAAAGTGACTTCTTCCAGCTCAAAGCACGCGGCTCACCAGGACTGAGAGAAAGCTTTGCGGGCGGGCAGGGGAGAGGTGAGCAAGCCAGGCCGGGGAGGAAGTTGGTGCAGCAGCCAAACCTAGCCGGCATCTCAAGCCACCACGGGCCCACCGGTCCGCAGACCCCGGCTCCGGCCCCCACTGGACTGTGACAGCCGGCACCGATCGGGCATTGACCGCCAGCCAGCTCGGCCCTAAGCCTTTTCCTGGGTGCTGCCACTCCGCACGGCGAGCTTTGACTCTCCAAATATTTACTGAGCTCCAAGCTTGTGTCAAACACCATTCGCGGTGTGAGGGCTTCGGCGCCAATCACAGCTTCCCGAAGCTTCCGTGCTAGCACAGCCAGGAGGCACGTGCAGCCCAGACCGGACCCCAGAATTCCCCTGCTCGGCTCGCAAACGACTCCAGTGGGCGGGTTGCACGAGGGGCAGCTCCTTTGCAGACCCGTCAGGATCTCAGAGATCCGTTACACGTGAGGAACCGGGGCTGTTTGCATCCCGTGGCCGGAACAGACCAGCGGGGCCCGAGCCGCGCCCGGCCTGCGCCACCCACCTCGCTTTACCTCCACCGCGTGGGCACCTTCTCAACTCACGTGGGCACAAGGGGCAGAAAGGTGGGCGCAGCACCATACGGTATTTTGAGAGAGAGAGAGACCACATTGGCATAACTTTCATTACAGTGTCTTGTTGTAATTGTTCTAGTTTATGATTAGCTACTGTTGCTAATTCTTACTGTGCCTGACTTATAAAGTAAACTCTATCACAGGTCCGTATGGTAAGGAAAAACCCGTATATCCAGGGCTTGGTAATATCAGCGGTTCCAGGCACCACTCTCAGGGTCTTGGAGCAAATCAGGGGGGGAAGCACTGTAAAGAAAAACTCTTCGCAAAGTGAAAAACAAAGCAGCCCTCAGCTCCACCCTGGGCCGGAAAAGGAGGTGGGGCCAGGCCGGAGACCCCGCATTAGGAGCCATAGCGTCTCCCCGGGGCCCCACTGCCAGGAGACCGGCTCACAGCTCCTGGGCCAAGACAGGTCTCAGGAGCCCCATGAGCAGCAAGGGAGATGGAGAAGCAAGTAATTGGCTTCAGCTTCTGCAGCTGGTGTTGGCAAGGCAGGAGGCTGAAATGGCTTTGGGAACCAACCCACAAAATCCACCCACAGAAACGCCCCAAATGCAAAACGGTCTCTGCCGGCAGCTTAGCTGGGGAGACCCCAAGGCCCCGACGCGCAAGCCAGGCTCAGCGGCCGGACCACAGCTCGGCCTTACTGCTCTCCTTTCTAGTATTCTCTGAAGGAGGATCGATCCTCGAAATTGTAAAGTCGCTGCCAACACTGAATTCGAGAATACTGAACCATCGCTCCCAGGGGAAGAGTGGTTCGGTTCCCGAAAGTCTCTGGTCACACTGTCATCAACCGATCCATACGTGACCTTGTCTGATGCGAGCTTCGGTGTAAAGACACCTTATTTCATACGCACCGTTGACGCGTTAGCACCGACCTCCCGGCCGAAGGCACCATCACTCACCCCTGAAGGAGGCTCATCTACACCCGCGTTTTCTCCGTGAGGTGCATCCTAGCCAGACTGGGGACCATTTTAAACAGCGGGATCACCAGCAAAAAGCACAAAAATGCTAGAAGGCAGAGCATCCTCTGGCTCAAGCCCGGCATGCATACATCAAATGTGTCACCTCTCTTCGAATGCCCGAGAACATCCGGGAAAGCTCCAAGTGTTGATGATGAGGGGGCAAGTGCATTTTAGTGAATAAGAGAATTCACAAATATGGAATCCGCAAATAATGAGAATCGACCCCCTGATCTTCTCCCTGGAGTCAGCCTCCACCTTCGGATGCCCTCACGGAGGATGGCGGGGCGGGGGGGTGGGGGGGGCACACACACAGGCCCTCCCCGTTCCAGGATGAAGTGGCCTGAGGACAGGGTTGTCTCTCCTGTTTGATCTCTGCTGTCGCTAAATCTTTTTCCCTCCTCATGCTTCTCTTCGGCAACCGCCTGGCAGCTGGAGCTCCCCTCCGGATTCCTGGGGAGGTTGCACTGGGCCGGGGTCGTCTATGTACTCAGCTCTGTGCAGGAAGGGGATGAGGATGGGTCCTGAGGCTCACCTGGGGGGCTGCTTCCCTCCACCCAGCCCCACAGGGTGCAGAGGCCTGGCACGAAGCTGGGGGGGCGTCTCGGATTTGCAGCCCTGCTGTGAGAGCGAGCACTGTCTCGATCCGTGTGGGAATGAGGACAGAACCAGCTTCTGAGATCTGTCTCTCCCAGACTGCAAACCAACTTTTGGGGAAATGTTCCACTTCCTAGGGAGAAAATCAGGCGGTGAAGGGGCTGTCCTACCTCTGAATTTAACAAAACAATGGAATCAGCCCACCGCACCTGACTTGGCCTGGCCCTTGGACAATGCACAGCCTCCCGTCCCTGGACGGGTCTGTTTCTCGGACGGTGCACTGAAGGAACCAGCAGGATTGGACCCTTGGAAATCCCGGGAATGCATTTGGAGGACATCTCCGGACAGCCACACAGCCACCAGCAGGACCCTGCTTGGGCGGTCCCACACTGTGGTGGACGCTGGGGACAGCCCCAGGTGTCCGAGAGGTGGCTGGACCCTGGATCGGGCACACAGGGCAGGATCTGCCTGAGACAGCAGAGCGTCTAGAAAAACCGGGAAGGGCACGGGGAGAAGTGAAGGACGGAGGGCTCACACTCACACCAGCACCACAAGGGCAGCCGTGATGACCACGGAGAAAAGCTGTGGCTGAGTCCAGTGGCAGAGGGCGCTGGGGTCATTTTTAAAACTGAAATTGTTGGACCTTCGTGGTTGTTTTGGGTTGAGGGCCTCTGTGGCCCCCGTTCTGAGGGATGCTGCCTCACGACATGCTCCGGCGCTGAGGACCCACGTCCTTCAGGCCGTCTCCCGAATGATGGCGCGTTCGGCAGCCCCGAGGGTCAAGGCAAGCAGCTGGTGGACGGAGGCTCCCGCCCTCCCGACTCAGTCAGACGGACACCCTTGGATTTTGCTTGCACTGTTTCTTTGCTTTGCAGCCCCTTTTCATTCCGTCTGCCACACATTCCAAACCGCGTGCATCCGTCTGGACAGGGCGGGTTCCAGCCAGGCCACGGGCTCCTCTCCCCATGACGGCGGCGGACGGCGGGGGCGGAGGGGGCGGAGGGGGCGGAGGGGGCTTCCAGGAAGCCAGGGCGTGCTCAGCTGCCTGCTCGGCCGGCAGGCCCAGGGGAGGCCAAGTGGCCACCAGTTGGAGGGTAATTACAAGGCCATCTGCCTGAGGGGAGACTTACTGGAGTTTCCAGGAAATCTCTGCACAAATAACAACTTCGGAGAAGAAGAGGGAAATTGCCCATTTTCCTTCCAGTGAATCCAAACTGTGAGTCTTCAGGCCCAGACAGCTGCTTTCGCCAAACAGATCTGGAATGACTTTCTAGGCTGCATCCCTGCCCGCTGACTTCAAAGTGACATGCAGGATTAGGGCACCTGCCCTTGGGGAGGGGGCAGGCCATGGGTCAGAGCGGGGTCCCAGGACCATGGACGGCGTTTGTCCTTCCACCAGCCTCCGGGAGCCGCGCCCCAGCCTCCCTGGCTGTCCCCTCCAGTCTGACAGTGTTATGGGGGGCACTGGCCTGGGTCAGGGGAGACTGAGAGGCCAGTGGCCCTGGGGTGGGGGGGGAACGTGCCATCTTGTGTCTGGAGACAGCTGCCTCTACATTTCAGCTTTCTGTCATGATGCTGACCCAGACAAACCCCACAGGGAGCACCTGGGGAGCAGAGATGCTTTTGGGGTCCTGTTCCTGGGGTCCGGCTGCGTGTAACTCACATCAACACTGCACCATTCAGAAAATGGGACGTGACTCCTTGCAGCTCACCAGGGACCCCGGCCTTGCAGCCCCACCTGCTGGATTCTCCCCACAGTCCCTCCTCCTCCTCCCCAGCTCCCCGCAGGGCTCACCCCTCCCTGCCAGGTCCTGGTCCGAATCCTCTCCTTTCCCAGGGGGACGACGCCCTCATGGAAGAAGGGGAACTGGGAACAGAACCCAAAGGACAGGGCCCCAGGGCACGGGAGGAACCCAGGGGAAGAGAGAGGACCAGGCCCAAGTGGATAACAGGAGAAAACCACTCCAGTGAGGATGGGCAGTGACAGGGGGGCCCTGCAAGTTTATCCTGGTCGCTTCCAGGTGAGGGCACCCCTCCCCCACCACTGGCCCCCAACAGCCTCCAAAAGCCCCTGGTCCCGCTTCTGGCGTCTCTCTCCCAGCCCTGCCTCCCTCCAGGGCCAAGAGACGTGGAGGCAAGCGGGGTGCCCTCTGCTGTCACACAGCTCCTGCCAGACGGCGCGGACCTCCGTCCTGCACACTCCCGTAAGGCCGGTTTCTCCTCCGGTCCTTCTGGTCTTCTGCTTCCAAAAGCAAATGCACACAACATTTTTGAGCAAGAAATAGCAGAGATTTCTGCCTGCCTAAGAGCATCTCCCTCCGTGCGGCCCCATCGGCCGTCCCACCATTCAGGAGGCACAGAAGGGGTGCTTGAGGGACCAGACCTCAAGGCCCCTGCCTCCCCTGGGTGCACCTCTGCCCACGGGCACCACCGTCAGGGGCTCAGCCTCCTGGGCAGCGGGTGGAGGGGTCACGGGACTCATGCTTTATTCATGCATGTCTTGGAAGTCCCACTGGTGGTCTCAGGGGCCTGCTGACATTTTCGGGCCAGCAGTGTTGTCCATGATAGCTCTTGGGCCCCTGGGGCCCAGAGGGGACCCTGGACAGCACCCACTCTTCCAGTACCCACAGAGGAGGCCCTGAGGGCCTGAGGCCCACTGAAGCTGACATTTGCCTCACTGTCCAAATACTTTCACCAACTCCCCCAGGGAGACCAAAAGGGACGGCCACACCTGCCCAGGGGTCTGTGGCCTTTCAAAACCCCTCGGCTGTCTCTCAAGTTTCAGGGCCCAGAGCAAGCTGGGAGAAAGCCGGCCACCACTCCACCAGCCTCAGGCCTGCCCCGAGACAGAGCCCACCTGCTGCACAGGACCCCCAGCCCGAGACTTTGCCCCCAGCCGTGGAGTTGTCCACGGAGCCCCCCAGCCCCCCCTCCTCGTTAGCAGGTGGCCCAGGTGAAGGCTGTCACAGTGGGAGGCCCCAGAGGGCAGAGTCCACTTCCAGCTGCAGGAAGGGGGACCCCGTCTGAGTGAACGGACATGTCACACTGGCTAAGTCCGGGACGAGGAAAGAACGAGGTCTCTGAGAGGCCTGGGGCTGCACGAAGGATCACCCACAAACGGTCAGCTGGTGAAGCCAGGAGGGACGTGCGGAACGGCCAGGGTCATCGAGCCAGCCTCCAGACTGCTTACTTAGCAGGAAACGGTTCTGATGAGCAGAAACGTCCCTGAGACAGGAACAGAGGTGGAAGATGAGTTTACAATCTGGAATACCCATTGAACTCAGAAGTGGGTTTGGCTAAACGAAGCCTGGAGCCAAAATGATCAGAGGTGAAGGAAAACAGCAGATCTCAGGCCTGTAATGTTTGAAAAACAAAAGTGCACAAGATAAAGGCCATGGCCCTTGAGATTGCTGGTTCATTCTCTGGACTCCAGGCCAACCCTGGTTTCCTCAACAAGGCGTGGAGCTCGCCAGGCCGAGGTGTCTGCAGCCCAAGCACCAAGCTCCCTCCTCCAGATGCCCTCCTCCAGAACGTGCTCCCCCGGGGGCCTTGGACTCACGGGGCAGGGGCTCCTCACGCAGGCCCTGCTGTCAGGGCCAGACAGCAGAGGGAAATAAGAGAGGGAGACTTGTTAGAAGAGTCCAGTCCTGGCACCCTCCAACGTCATTGCTCAGGAAATGAGTCTGATCAATTGGACTTAGAAAACAGAGTCCTAAGGGAAGTTTTGAAAGTAATGTTTGCCTTAGGGTGAGGTCAGGGGTCATACGACTGAAGTTGGGTGCCCGAAGGCACAGGTCATGTAGCAAAGGGACCCCAAACCCAGGAGCACGAGTGGGACAGAGCCTCCTCCTTCAGTCACACGCCCCGGTGTTTGCTCCAGGGCACGTGGCACCCAACTCCTCTGTCTGCGCTCTGCCACCCTCACAGCCCAGGATGGCTGCTTCAGCTCCTGTCTTCTCATCTCATTTCCAGGCGACCTGAAGGGGCAAAGCGGTGGGGGGAGGCACGGAACTTACCTCTCCTGGCCCATCCGGGCCTTGAACTCATACCTGCTGTTCACAGTCCATGTGGCCTCGCCAGGCTTCAGGGAAGACTGGAAGGTATATCCAGAAAGGGAGGACAGACACTGGGTCCATTAGAAATCCCCACCATTCGTGCCACGGTCCCTGTGCCACTGTGGCCAGCGTGTGGGGCAGTGGAACGGCTGCTCACTGAGGCTCACTCACACCCAAGCTGCCGGTATGTGCCAAGAAGTAACTAATTCCTTTCTCCTGCTGAATTGATCAAACCGTGAGAAACAGTCATCACAGAGACGATTAAACTCTGCTAGAAGCAAAGAAACATAACATGCTGGCTCCAGAGGCTTGCTGGCCAGGGAGGGGTCACACTCTGACTTTGCCTGCAGACCACAGCCCCACGGCTTCCTCCTGCTGCGCCCCCAGACACGACCACAGGCCGTCAAATGGCACAGTGCGCAAGGCACCTGGGGAGCCCTCCGGGAACCTACAGGCTCAAGCCCTCTGCCGAGTCCGGGCCCCTGTGGACAGATAATGAGAGGCCAGCTGCCTGGGAGTGTTGCCCCCCCTAAGGCACCTAACTGGCCACCACTGCAAGAAAATCTGTGACGGTCCCTGAAAAGCCTTCAATGACCCTCACCTGGCGCATTGCGGGAACCTGTGATTTTCTTTCACTCACAAGTTGAAGTAGAAACTACAGCCAACCTGGGGTGCTTGGGCGGCTCAGTCGGTGAAGCATCTGCCTTCGGCTCAGGTCATGATCTCAGGGTCCTGGGATCGAGCCCCGCATCGGGCTCCCTCTGCCTCCACCCCTCCCCCACTTGCGTGCTCTCTCGCCCTCTCTCGTATTCAAATAAATAAATAAAATCTTCAAAAAAAAAAAAATACCTTTAAAAGAAACCTCACCATGGAATCGCTGAGAGGCGCCTCCCCTTTGAGAAACCTCCTCCACCTGGTCCCCAGGGGTCAGCGTCACCATCCTGGCCACGGCCCCCACGTGGCCCTTTGCTGCAGCAAATTGGATCGTCTGCAAATAGCCAGTGAGGCCTCGCAGCAGGGACACCTGCCCCAGAATCTCCTCCCATCACAGGGGTCCAGGGCTTCCTATCAGGGGCAGCCAGGACCTCAGGAGCCAGGGGGCGGGCCTTGGATGCCAGAAATGGGGAGGGGGCACTCTGGTCCTGATGGCCACCGAGAAGCAAGTCGGAGCGCCCGGGGGAGGAGGCTGGAGGCCAGAGCTGCAACTGGGTCTCCCAGGGGGTTCTGCCCAGAGAAGACTGGCCGGGCGCCCACCTTGCAGGACATCTCATCGTTTGCAGAACCAAGTGCAATAGATCAGTCTCCCAAGCAGCCCCCCAACACCCCCCCCCCCCCACATTAAGCTCATGGGCCTGTCTCATCTAAGCAGAGTTACTGGTCGAATCTACAGGGAGATGAATGAGGCCATGACAAGTAACACACCCAGGGCAAGGACAAAACTTCCTGAATCTTCCAAAGTCAACCAAAGTAGCCCCAGTCCTAGAGGTCCAAGGAGGTGTCTTCCTCATCAACGGAGACCGGAGAACCTCCCTGGTCAGCAGGAGGGGGGAGCAGTTAGCTGAAGGAGCAGTACAGTAGGTTCTAGAAGACGGGGATCCCTGCCCACCCAGCATCCCTTGCCGACCCTGCCCTTCCCGATCGCGGCTCCGTCATGGGGCAGCAGAGCGTCAGGGACACTAGGTGGTTCCTGCCACAGAACACAGCCTAAGGTGACCGGCAGGGCTGATCACCTGCTCGGAGCTGGGCTCTGGGGCATTAGCTCAGTCATCCCCGCAGCTGGTACGGCAGCAAACGCCCTCCCTACTTGGAGATGACGCGGCAGGTGCAGAAGCGGGGCCGTGGGGCCTGGTGGGGAGTGTGAGCAATTGCACAAGAGTCAGGAAAAGAGAAACACAGCCAGGTTTCCAAAATGGGCACCTAATTTCTTCCCCTCCATTCACCCGAACTGTCTTTTCCTAAATCTTCTAAACAGCAGGGCTGCTTTTCCCCCAGTGGCCATGCCCACCCCACCAAGGGCATAGAGCACTTGGCGCTGCCCTGTAGCTTCCCTTCATCTTGATGCCACACGATGGGGGTGCTGGGTACTGTTTTCCGCCACCGGCCCACAGAAGCCTTGTTAGCTTCTCCCTGCCTACTCCACCCCCGTGGGCATGACACAAAGTGAGGCAAAGGGCACCTGATGTCCCAGCAAGCGCCCTCGTGGGACAGATGAAAACACCTGTGTGTGGCAAGCCCATCAGCGAGTGAGAGGGACGCACGTGGAAAGCAGCCCCCATGTGACGATGAGCTCCAGCACCCTGGGAGGAGGTCTCCAGGGGCAGGGGGCCAGCAGAGCCTGGCAGACAAGGCCCTCAGCATGGCTGTGGATGCCGGTCAACTGGGTGCTTATGCACAAGCCACCTGAGCCCACCTTGTCTGCCCTGGGGAGCCCCCGGACCACAGCAGAGGCACACACTGGGTGAGACCTCTAATGTGCTCCGCACCCTGGCAGGCCCTGCACTGGTCTGTGAGGGCGATAGAGCAGCCAGGGTGAGACTCCCCATGGTGGCCAACGTGTGGCCTTTGTCAAATAGCTCTCCACTCACACGGTTTGATCAAATGCCTTCCATTTGTCGGTGGTGTGATTTCATCTGAGCAAGGAAAGACACCCCACCCCCCAGCATTGGAAATTCTCTTGGGTGCAATTGGCATCACCCTGTAGCGTAATATCCTTGTTTTGTAGTGGAAATTGTTTTTCTTGTAATTCAGGGACCCCAGAGTATGCTGAATGAACATCGGATTTTCCTGCTTCCGAATGCACGCGTATTTTATGAACAATAGGGAACGCGGCATGCCCAGACAAATGGGTCTGTGAATAAGGATCTGAGGAGTGAAAGCTCTTAACTGGGAGAAATATTAACAGGGAAAAGGTTTGCATTGATTGGGAAATCACTGGAGGCTGCACAAAATTTAACTTTCCCCGGGTGGGTATTGACTTTCATTTTCTTCTTATGATAACTGCTAAGAACTCAGCCTCTGCCTTCTCACGGAGATGGCTTTTCCGTCAATACATTTGGTTCTTTTGATCTTTTTTCCCCTTTCAGAGAGGAGCTGTTTTTTCCCTTGGCTGGTGGCAGGTGCCGGTTAAGACTTTGATCCATGGCCCATTCCCACCCCTGCCCCTGCCAGAGGCAGATTAACTTAGTGGTGGGGCTGACAAACCACATGTGCTATGGCAGAGCCGGCCAAGACACTAATCCTCCTTCCGTTAATTGAATAAACACTGCTGAGCACCTCCCCTCGCCAAGCCCCAGAGACGGGAGAATGAACACCTGGCCTCTCCGGGGAATGGGGCCCATCCATCCCTGTAGCATGGCCTGGGGTGGGGGACGTGCTGCAGGAACACCAGGAGGGGGCCAGCCCGCACAAGCCAGACCACCTAATCTCACACGTGAGGACAGAGGAGTAGGGGAGTTGGTGGGGGGGCGTGGGGAGGAGTCCAGAGCAGAGAAAGCACTGGGTGTGAGAGGCAGTGGGGCTGGGGCACCAGAACAGGGAGGCACTAAGCCTGGTGAAGGGTCAGGGCTTTGTCCTGAGGACTACTGAGCCTGTCCATGCTTCTGAGTTTCCGAACGAGGGCAGGACCTCTTGAAATGTGAAGAGTGGACGGGCAGGGCCCAGCCTGGAGGCAGACAGAGGAGGAGGCAGAGGCCGCATGAGAGCAGCAGAGCTGGGGATGGAGAGCAGACAAGCTGGAGTGGAGCGTGATGAGTGACATCAGGGAACTGCCTGCTAAGTTCATGCAGGGTCACCCCACCCCAACTCCTGTCAGTGGTGGGGTTTTTATGTTTAAAAAGGCAGAGCTGAGCCCTAAAAGCAAGCGAAGCATTTTGGGGATCCTGAAAGGGAACAAGATTCTCAACAAAAATCAGAAATTGAAGCCCCAGACTCAAGAGAAGGCAGACTCTGGAGAAGGCAGAGCAGCCAGGAGATACCCCCTTCCCCAGCCAGAGTTCGGGGCATCAAAGCCTTGGCAGCAAGACAGGCTGAGCCAGTTGCTGCATGGACCAGGGAGCCTGCAGAGGCAGGCACTGGGCTGGCAGAGAGCTTCTCTTCCTGTAAATGAAGGCTGAGAAGAAACTATTACCTGCAGGGGACAGACAGCCATGCAACCAGAACCGCGGCCATGTCAGCTGCAATCCCCATAGGGGAAGAAATCCCAGTTTGCTGGAGTATGACCTAGTTCTGAATTGTGAACCCAAAGGAGGCAGCTACAAAAGTGCCCACATGGAGGGGAGCAAGGGGGGAGCAAAATTCAACAGAAAATCTCAACTCAAGATGAATTTAAAATCTAAACTCTGAAAACACATTAGAAAAACGATTGCCGTGAAACTCAGCCAAAAAAGTCAACAAATGGGAGAAGCTGAAATAATAAAGCAATCAAAGGAGACATTATAAAATTAGATATGTTTGAAACCCCCAGACATCAGTAAATAAGTCAAGGAGACAATCAACACAAAACTGAAAAATACAGGGAAGAACCAATTAAAAATACTAGAAATGAAAACTATGGCCATGAAATTTTTTTTAAAACCTCAGGGAGTAGAATAAATGCTACATGGAATAAATAATTTGTGAATTGGAAATTAGCAGGGAAGAACTGACCAAGAAAATAATAGAGAGATATCAAGAAAATAATTCAGAGATGTCAAAAGAAGGGAAATACAAAGGAAAAGTTGAGAGACAAGGAAGTCAGATAAAGAAAAGTTGGCACATACCTACTGGGAATTCCAATAATAGAAAACAGAGGAAATCACACTCAGGCACTGAGATTCTGGGGTAAACAATGAGGAAGTGGCTCAGAATCTTCAGAATTGAATCCATGAACACTCAGATAAACAGGGCACACCAAGCACCAGACAGGATAAATCTTAAAAGCTACGGGGAAGAAATACAGATTTCCTACAAAGGAGAAACAGTTAAGCTGCCAAAGAATTTCTCATCAAGAACAAGATATGCCAGGGGTGCCCAGGTGGCCCAGTCAGTTAAGCATCTGCCTTCAGCTCAGGTCAGGATCCCGGGGTCCTGGGATCGAGTCCCACATGCGGCTGCCTGCTCAGTGGGGAGCCTGCTTCTCCCTCTCCCTCTGCTGCTCCCCCTGCTTGTGCTCTCTCTCTCTCTCTAATAAATAAATAAAATCTTAAAAAAAAAAAGTTGTTGAGGTGATCGCCGCAACATGCCAAAGAAAAATTACTGTCAACCTGGAATTTTATACCCAGCTAAACTATCCTTCAGAGCAAAGGCAAACTAAAGTAATTTTGGGAAAACAAAGACAAAGTACATTTGCCATTCACTGACACTCAGTGAAAGAACTACTTCAGGCTGTATTTCAGAGCCCCAGAATGGCTCAGGGATGCAATGTAGCAGTAGCACGGAAGGTGGGGTGAGGTGGAGAAATAAAACTGGGGATTTGGTTAAAAGTGTGGAAGTCTCCCTCCAGGCCCCATACGAGACATTCCCCCTCAAGAATCTGGAGTTTAGTTTTCTGAAGGACTAAAGCGTTAAGTCTCCGGACTCAGGAACATCAGGTACAGAGGTCAGGAGTGGAGTCTGGAAACGGGGATTAAGTGGGAGTTTATATGGTGTATGTGAAGGTTAATTCCATGTGTCAACTTGACCAGGAGGTTCAGACAGCGGTAAAATATTATTTCTGGGTGTGTCTGTGAGGGTGTTTCCAGAAGAAATTAGCATCTGAATCAGCAGACTGAGTAAGGGTTGCCTTCACCAACGCAGGTGGGTGTCGAGGGCCCAAATAAAACGAAAAGGTAGAGGAAGGGCCACTCCACTCTCTCCGCTTGAGCTGAGACATCCACCTTCTCCTGCCCTCGGACACCAGAGTTCCTGGTTCTCAGGCTTTCAGATTCGGACTGATTTACACCAATGGCTATCCTGGTTCTTTAGCTTGCAGATGGCAGATCGTGGGACTTGTTGGTGAGCCAATCCTGTAATAGATGTCCTCATATATATGTCCTATTGGTTCTGTTTCTCTGCAGAACCCTGACCAAACACAGCATTCTGTAGCTCTGACTTCTCCCCTCCCTACCAGTGTGAAGATTGGAGCCATCAAGACTGGAGAAAATAAAGGGCTCCAGAAAACACATCCCTAGATGGTGATTTTTTGTGGCCCACAGAGTAAGGTGAGGACTCGGGAGCCCCTCCCTGGATCAACCCCTGTGGCTACGGGCATGGAGCGCTGCTTCTGGCCAGACTCTGACCAGATGTCCATGCTTGTGGGCAGGGCAGGTGCTCTGACCGGCAGCATCACCCAGAATTAGTCGCAGGAGGAGGGAAAGGCAGGCATTGACTGGAATTAGGGGGGAAGCAGATAAAAACAACAGTGGCCCATGAAGAGTATTCTAGAAAGATCCAATCTCAAAGACTCAAGGCATGTAGAAATAATACAGTATATTTTAGAAAGCGTCCTCCCAGGAAAAAGCCAGCTTGCTCTCTAGTTGCTACACACATTGACGGATATTGAAGGAACTAAAGCTGCAGTTGCTTCTTGCCTTATTCACTCAAGGGGATGGAAGGGTTGTAGCAGGTGAGCTCGGCAGTGGCTGGCTCACTTGCGGTCTGAGGACGAGCAGCTTTGACATCGGTCCCTCCCCTTCAAGTCTCATGACATACTTCTGTAGCTCTCTATACATCAAACCATTGAACAAAATGTTTAAAGACCTCTGGGCACAATATTTCCTATAACTACAACATGTACGGGTTATATTTGTATCAAGGGAGGTGTTCTTGACTTCAGACGGGTTCATTCTTTTGAGGTCTGTTGTTACATTTTCCTGAGATGCATCTAAGTAGACTTTCCTCTAGGGCTACTTTATCCCTCCTGGGAAGGCATGAGCCTTCCTGTCTCTATCAATGACCCCAGGGTTCCTTGAGACCTGCTGCACATCTCCTCTCCTGGCCTGGGTTCCAGGAGCTGTTAGGCTCCAGCTCACCATCCCCTGTCTGCCTCAGGGAATCTCGCGTACGCACATAGATGCAGACACAGTGCAAGCTCAGTGGGACCTTCTTCTGGTGTATCTGCCCCTCTCTGGTGCTCTCTCCTGCAGCCTCCCCACGGCCCAGCCTCGGCCTCCTCAAGCCCGCCGGCCGCCAGGCTGCTGACAATGCCCTCCCTGGGAGCAGGGACACCGCCTCCAGGAGGAAAACTGAGTTGATCAGACAACTCACTTCGCCCGTTCCCGTTCTCCCACGCAGCCTCTTGTCCCGATGTCCAAATCCATGGGCTCCATATACTTTGTCCTGCGTTCTAGGTCTTTTTGGCAAAAAGAAAAGAGCTAGCACAGCTTCCGTACCAAGTTCTCCATCGTGGCTGGCTACAGAAATTCTGAAAACAGTTTCTGATGTGTTTTGAAACCACTTCTTTTCCTTAAGACCCCTTAGAAACTGAACTTGAGAAGATTCAAACAGACAATTTAAGGGACCCCAAGAGAGATGCACTAAGTACCAGCCAGCATCAGACCGTGGGAAGACTGACTGGTTTGAGTGAGAGTCCCCAAGACAGGCGACGAGGGAGGCAGCCCAGGGTGTGGTCCCCCAGGAATAAGGGCCACGTGGAGTCCTGGGCAGCTGGAGTGAGGGGTGCCAGGAGGCCCCTTCTAGTTCTACAGCTGTGGTGTTGCTCTTGGCATGAACGTAAGTACTCTCGCTTCCAAGCATACAGAAAGCAAAATGCACAATTTGCAAACACATGGCCATACTCAGTGAGGTGAGCTGGGATGTCCAGCTGGTGATACTCCCAGACAAGCCTCGTTTCTGAGTACAGTGACCTCAGGCTAGCATCCCAAGCATCGACCCCTGGGGCTTTCTATTTCTAGGTTAAAGGGTTTTCTTCTGAATCCGTAGATTCTCAGAAAACCAATGTTCAGGAAAATTTGGTTAAAGATGACAGTGTTGGAGGTTCACCTATGGCCACGGCCCCTTCCAGGGAAGGTGCCCCACCCATAGAACTGCCCGGTGGATGTGACTCGGGGTCCCGTGTCCTGTACCCCGTGAGCCTAGCCCTTGTCTTCCAGCTGGGCTTGACTGGATCAGGGTGGACACCTGACCACACGTTTGCCAGTGACCTGGGGGGTGGCCCACCTTGGCATTTAAGAAATATGAACTAATAAACATCAAATGAACAAGACATTTAGTAGTGAGAGACTCAAGAGGCGCTTAAAGAGATGAGCCACGAGTCAATCCTGGGCCCTGCAGGGACAAGGACATGACAGCCTATTACCTCCTGAAGTGGCCCATGATAGCTGTAGGACAGGAAAACGAGAAACCGTTTGTGGGTGGGTCACACGTGGGAACAGACTCATGAGATGACGTCAGCCTTCCTAACGCACAGCCTTCCCACGGAGGCTGCCGGGGGCACCCCAGAGCTGCCCTAGAGCTGAGATGTCGCCTGTCACTGCTCCCACTGTGGATTCCGTGGATTCGGGGGCTCTGCCACCTTTATCCCTCTGTGCTGTCTTTAAACTAAGCCCCCACGGCCCGAGATAATTTGCATCCAAAGATCTCTAAGGCATGACGAAACGATCCCCATCGAGCAGGGATGCTGAGACCTCAAAGCTGGGCTAGCAAGGGTGAGTGGATCGTTGTCTGGACTGGCAGAGGGCAGGGCCAGGAAGGCTCGGGCAGAAGGCTCAGACCGGCGGCCAAACAGCCGTATCCAAATCGCAGACATGTTTTGTTTCATTTGTACAGTGATTTTAAAATATAAATAAATAAATAATATGTCTTGCTCCCCTTGAGAAATCAGAAGATGCCACGAGCCTGAGCTTGTGCCCCCAGAGAGCAGTCCCTGGAGCTGAGAGGCAGCGCCCCCTTTAGAAGGGGCTGGGTCCCCACCACTCACAGAGGGACCCCATGTGGGCGCCTGATGCCCAACCCCACCGGAGCTGGGTGATGGGGCCTGAGAAGTGGGGAGGTGGGGCCTGGGGTGCAGGAGAATGGATCTTACCCCCGGGGACAGCTGTTTGCTTGGAATGCAAGGTCACAGGAATGCCCATGGGGCCCCTCTTTCTTGTCCCCTACTCCTCTCCTCACTGCTGCAGGGGATCCCGCCGGTAGAGGGCACTCCCTAGGGAACAGTGGGTCCTGCCCCTCCTCCTTGTCTCTGAGTGTCCAAGGACACGTCCATCTGTCTGTTCCTGGCTCACTTCAGGCGGCCGGGGGAAGCTGAGAGGAGACAGCTCTGCATCACCCGGGACCGGGGACTCAGGAGAAGCCCTTTGACAGGCATCAAGCAGAAACCATATGCAGACCCAGGTAAGGACAGACTTCATTCCAGGGACACCGGCGGGGGGCTGGGAGGGGGCTGTAGTGACAGGGAGACCCCTCCCACCCCAGAGCCTGCAAGTGTCCTCAGAAAGGGTGGGCAGAAGGAGGGGGTGATGGAGGGGCTAGGGGTGGGGCACAGTGGGGCGGGCCTCGGCGGCAGCTGCGTGCTATCAGTTTGCGTTTGGGTTAGTCTGGGCCTGTGCATTTGGAGGTTCCTTGGGGCCACATCGTTCTGGGAGGTCCTGTCAGGAGGGACAGAAGTTTATGCAAATCTGAGAAACGGAGCAAAACATGGAGAGCCTGAGGGACAGAAGCCTGTTGGTGGGCAAAGCTCAAGATCCTATAAACCAGATCCAAAAGCAGCCCTATGGTGATGGAAGGAGAGGCCCCAGAGGCCCCTGTCCTGCAGGGCGGGTGCTGTGGACTGAGTGTGCCCCCCGAAATGCACACGCGGAAGCCCTACGTGTGATTCTGCATGCAGAGGGGGCCTGTGAGGGGCGACAAAGGTGAAATGGGGCCTTGATCGCATAGGGCTTGAGCCCTTAGGAGAAGAAGCAGACAAGGACACCGTGAGGACACAGCGAGCCAGGAAGCAGGTCCTCACCAGACCCCGAGTCAGTGGGTACCTTCATCTCAGACTGCCGGCCTCCAGAACTGTGACTAGGGTATCGTTATGGCTGCCTGAGCAGACCAAGACAGCAGGGATGGGGACAGGAGGGAGGGTCCCCGGCCGGGAGTGGCTCTTCTCAAAACCCTGTAGCTCCCCGAACCACTCACCATCACCGCTTTTCCCAGAGAAGCCCCAGAGCGAGAAGAGGTGACCTTGGCCTTTGCAGGAAGGTGTAGGTGATGTCAGGTCCACAGCTGGGCTCAGCAGCTGTCAGCTCCCAGGGGTAATTTCCACGAGACAGAGCTGTGAGCTCTGGGTGGGAGGAGAGATGCCTGGGCTCCCTGGGGCCCCAGTGCCCGGCAGGACAACTGCTGCGGGAGGTTCTGGAAAACCCCAGGCAGGAGTCACTCCAAAAACAGAGGATGAGCGCTCACTCCTGCTGTCTGTTATTCCTCTTTTGCACAAAACCTAACTGGGTAGCAGTTTTATACAGTACAAAAATTAGCACTGCTTGCATTTACATAGAACTAATTGCTGTTGGGAGACAATTTATGGCTAATGATCGGAAGGTGTAAAAGAAAAGCTTCACAGCCCTGCTATCATTTTACAAATGCACCGTTTGCTCCTGCCCATGCCGGCTTCCCTCCGGTGCTTGCAACTATGGGGTACCCAGGAAGTCGGGGTCCCAGATGCTTCCTGTACTAGAGACTGGGCCACCTGCCCCCACCCCCATGTCCGGAAAGCACACAGGTGTCTCCCTCCTGGGGCACCAGAAGCCCTCCCCTCCCACCGGCACACGGGAGTCCCTGGGCTGACCCCCGCCTGCTGGGGGTCCCACCTGCCCTTCCCTGCTCCTTCCTGTCGCCCCTGCCCCTTTACACAGCCTTGGACCTGACACGGACATTCCTGCCCCTTCCCCTCTCCCTCAGGCCTCATTGATCGCGACCAGGTAAACGCGACCGTCAGCAAAATGACATCAGGAATCCATGCTTCAAAGAACCCCGCCATTGTGGTGAGCTCCCACATCTTATTTCGAAGACAGTCTGAGTGACAGGAGGGGTCTGGTCTGCAGCCCTCCCCCAGCCCCCCTTCCCGGCATCTCTAATCAAAGCCCCACGCTGCCCTGCCGTGGGGTCCGGGCAGTAATGTGCTTTACAGCGTGGTCTGGGCAACAATCCCCAATCCCAGGTCAATCACAGGCGTGCAGGCATTCCGGGAAGCCAAACAGGACCCTCCAGCCGGAGAAGCTGCCAGCCATCCTCTGGTGGGTGGGCTTGGCGGGTCGCGGCAGGGTCGACCTCTTGTGGGAGGAGGAGAATCAGAGCAGGAGCAGAGACACCTGGGCAGATCCTCCCGCCCCGAGGGATGAAGGCACAAGATGACAGGTGGCCGGGCATCAGCTGCCTCTCTCAGACCCTGTGCAGGTGCAGCTGGTCCGAGAAGGGGGAGTTCACCGGCATGGGGCAGGGACCCCGGCCCCTTCCTTTGCCATCGAGGGTAAGAACTCAGCGCGAGGGAGGCACAAGGAGGAGGAAGCCCGAGCAGCAGTGGCCTGGAGCCAATCCCGGGGCCTGGATGCCCACGGGGAAGGATTGGCCGGAGCCACACCTGGGGATGGAGTCTGGACATGTGAGCATTCACAGGAACAGCTGCAACCCTGGGAGCCCACGGGGGCTGGGACAGGGACCCCAACCATCGGAACCACTCTGCCAAATGTCCCCCGTTGAGAACGGCCAATATGAAGAATGCTAGAAGTCAGAGAACAAGGCCAGAACAAGAAGGACGTGGGCCAAGACTTCAAAGAGAATGAGTGCAGGACACTGATCCCAGGAGAAGAGGCATTGCCTCCCCAGCCACCAGGGGAACACAGACCGGGGTCAGCACTCACAGCCCCTGTCGCCTGGGCGGGACCATCAGAGGGAGCTCTCGTGCCCCCAGCACAAGGGCTCCAGCCCAGGGCCCCGGGGACAAGGACAGCCATGCTCACAGCAGCATTGTCTTTAAGAGCCTCGAGTCAGAAACCACTCAGATGGCAACTACAGAGTGGGGGGGCTGGCTCCTGGGTCACTGCCCAGAACACGACATGGGCATGCACACCAGGGAGTGACAGCCACACACACCGACACGGACAGACCAGGTGGACCAGGGAAGCAAGACTCTCAGGCCACACGCAGCATCCGGCTGGCGTGACGTTCCCAAGCCAGGACACCTGCACCGTGAGCTTTAGGGGTACACGCCCGAAAACAGCACCAACGCCCAGCAGGGCGATGAGCCTCACACACCGGCAGGCGCAGCGTCAGGGCCTCGGGGCAGGGAGTGGTGTTCTGCTCACTGTGGGTCCCCGACACCCGGAACAGTGCCCGGCACATAGCAGGGACTCCAAGGGGGGTGACACAGGACCACAGAGATGCACAGGCAGCCCCTACGGTTCTGCTGAATGCTCTAATCCTTAGTCTGGGAAGAGGCTACGGTCTTCAGAACGTGCACGTGAGTACACGCCTCTATATGTGCTGTATGTTTCACAATAAAGATATAAAACTGTCGGGGCGCCCGGGGGGCTCAGTCGTTAAGCGTCTGCCTTCGGCTCAGGTCATGATCTCAGGGTCCTGGGATCGAGCCCCGCATTGAGTTTCTCCCTCTTCCTCTGCCTCTCCCCCTGCTTGTGCTCTCTCTCTCTCAAATAAATAAATGAGATCTTTAGTAATAATAATAATAATAATAAAATTGCTTTAAGTCACAAAAACGTCTGGAAAAATGGTAGTGAGGGTGAAGTTGCTCAGCGCTCTACAGAGGTAGAATAATGCGGTGGTTTTAGCACAGACACAGACAAATACATCAGAACAAAATGAGGCCAGAGAGTTCAGGGAAAAAATAATGGAATCATTACTTTTTTCTTTTCTGAGTCCCAGAAGAGCTCAAGAAACTGAGCTGGATTTTGCTCCACTTTGTGGGAAAAGCTAAGCATAACCATGAGCGGAGGGAGGGCAGCTGGCAGGTGCACTCTTGGCGAGATGCGGGGCCCCCACAGACCTGGCAGTGAAGAGGCGAGGGGGGGTCCTGCCCCGGCTGAAAGGCCCCCCGCCAGCCCAGCTTCCCACAGGGAAGGAAGTACGTCTGCTCCTCAGTGTGATCACCAGAGAGGTTGGGAGGGGCCCCCTGCCTAACATTTCAGCAGAAGGGAGGAGCGGGGGGGACCCTAGCAGCCCGCGAAAGTAGCCTTACTGAGAAAAGTAAGACAAGAAGGAACAGGAGAGCCTGTGCCTTCCACACTCAGGAATGGAAGTCACTTTCTTGCGTGTGCGGTTCTCTGCCCCACCCCCAGGGGAGCCACCCCACCGCTCGCTGCTCAGCCCTCGGCGAGGCGTGCTCTTCCCGGCCGGCGCCTGCCTCCTGGGGACGCCAGAATCTGACAGATGGCCTGGCTCGCGTTTGCCGAACCCCGAGACCACGACCCGCAGGGAGAAACGCGTTTTACACCACCATCCAGAGCGCACTGTGTGAGCGTGCGCAGGCCGGCGCGTGACCCTGAGAAGGGTCATGACTCATGCCACTCTCAGCCGCTCTATCCCATTGCTTTTCAGAAGATGCTGGTGCTGACCCACCTCATTGCCTTCATGACCCACTAGTAGCACGTGACCACAGCTCGAAAAACATGGTCTTCTTAAGATTTTCCAACCTGGGAGCCCATGAGCCCCCTGGAGCGTGGTGTGTGTGTGCGTGTGTGTGTGTGTGAGAGAGAGAGAGCGTGTGTGCACATGGGTGTGTGCATGACGTATTTGCATGAGTGTGCATGTGTGCAAGCACGTGTTCGTGTGTATGTGCACATGCAATTTTCCTGAAAACAAGTTTGTACGTTTCATTTGCATTTCCTCTGAACCCACCCTAGTCCCCATGTCAGACAAAGAAACTGAGGTCCACAGTGAGTCCAGTCCACACTGGGGCAGATGTCCCACCTCCTGACTCCAGCCCAGGGCTGAGCCCAGTCCTTTCTGAGATGACCAGTGAGTCCATGGCCACCCCATGTTACCGGGAGGGGAGGCAGACCTGTTTGGTCCCTGGGGCCCCATGCAGCAGCAAGAGCAGTGGCTCCGGTTGGCCTCGGGGCGGGGAGGACCTTATAAGGAGGCTGTGATGTCCTGAAAGCGCTGAGAAGCTGGCCCTGGACCCAACATTCTCCATGTAACTCAACCCTCACCCAGCAACCGAGAGCACTGCAAAGGACCCACAGCAGCGGGACCCACAGCCCCCAACCTGGGAGTGGTCTGGGGGTGGGGCGGGAGCTGGAGCTGAGGAATGATGAGTCAAAGGACTGAACCAAGAAATAAAGTGGGAAGGGGCACGTGCAGACGGGACTGTAGCCATTGTGATGGTGGGGCATTATGCATCACTGGAGGCCCACAGTCCAAGATGCCCCAGGCCAAGCACATTAATATTTCAACAGGTCTTCACAGGGATAGCTCTGGTTACCTGAGCCCGAGCACCTGCTCCCTGGAGTGGATGATTAATGACCAACGGGCCCCAGAGGGCTGCCCTAGTCCCAAAGACCTGCTTGCTCCCGGCTGCAGAATCTGAATCCTGAATCCTAGCTCTGCCCTCTACCCTGGGCCAGTGGCCTTAGCCTCTGGGAGCCCATTTCTGGGGACGTGGAATGGTGACAGTGACACCTACTTGGCCCATTCACGGCCTGACCCCCCCCCAGCACTCAGGGAAACACCAGGCGCTGCTTTAGGGTGCCCAGCACTGAACTCATAACCAGAGCACAGGGGCTGGGATCCCAAAACCACATGACCACCTCTCCGTGGGGTAAATGGTGAGATGGGGAGTGCTGGGAACACAGTGCCATGTTAGGACACAGGACACAGACCAAATGATGGCTTCCCACCAGCATCTTCTGAAAAGGAAGTTCACACAGTGCGCTTTGGGGTGGTGGTATCTCACCTGGACCCAAGTGTCCCAGACATCATTAGCCTGCAAGACCATCTTCCTTCCCTCCGATGTCCAAATCCCAAAATCCTGAGCCTACCCATTTACAGATGCCCTCCCAGCCCTTGGGAAAGGTCTACTCCCCCACAAAGTGGCCCCAAGGGTGTCTGGGCCCTTGGGTGGTGAGCCTCTCGGCCCGTGTGTCCTGGGATGCTGCTGTCGACTTATGCAGGTCATTTGTCAGCACCTCGGTGTCAGCCCCCTCTGTACTCCTCTACCCCTCTGTACCATCCGAGGGCATGGACCCTCCCCTTGGTCCCCTCAGGGCTGGGAATATCTGGAGGAACCTAGAACCTGCAACAGGATCTCACTGAAGGCTTGGGCACTGGGAGGGAAACTGATGTGAGCTATGTCTGCCTTCTACGGGGGTGAGCGCCCAACCGTGCCAGCAAGAACACCTTGAGCACGTCTCTTTCCCCAAGCCCAGGCCCCCCCTTGCTACATGCCTCCCAAACCCTCATTCCCCACCCAAAACTTACCCCAGCATAGGACCATTGCTTGGGCAAAATCAGTGACCATTTTTGCCACCATTCTTGAAAGACAGTTTAGCTGGGTATAGAGTTCTAGGTTAATAGTTTTCTCAAGCAGTTCAAATAGAGTATTTTTCTGTCTTCTAACTGCATAATTAAGTCATTTCATTTCAGCACACACAAGTTCCTCTCACCTGGGGAAACATGACCCTCAAACCTGGTCTTCCCAGCACCGGCCAGATGCCGGACTCTCTGCTAGCTCTTCCCCCATCCAGCTCTGCTTCTTCCTGAGCTTTATGGAGTCTTGCCCTGCATGTGCACACTTCAGGGATCAGCGGAAGACTGACGCATACATTGTGCCAGGTTAAGGGGTTTACCCCTATGTGGCCTTTCTGAGATTTCTTCCTAAATTTCCAGACATTCTGGCAATGCCAAATTCTAGCCTCTGACCTCTCCACCCAATACTGCCACCTTCTGCTGGAGCCCATCCCCCTATGGGGTCCAGAAAGGACCCTCAGGAGAAAAGCTTTCTTTCACACTCCTTTCAAAGTTCATACCCCTCAAGGGTTTTTTCATCTGCTTTATGTCACTTCCCAATGCCCTCAAATAATTATTGTTTCTATTTTGTCTGAAGTTCAGCAGCAGCAGGAAGATCAGTGAAACAAAACTTCTCTGGAAGTTGGAAGTCCTTGGCCAGGTTTATTTAATCTGAAATGGTGCCAGGTGGGACTCCGTCAGAGCTGGGGAGGATGATGCAATCTCAGGGCAGTGCCTGGAACAGCACAGCTTCAGAACTGACCCAGAGACTTCCCCTGGCCTTTGCTTCCAGCTCCTTGTTGTTCTCCTCTCAATGCCCAGTGCTGGGAAAAGACCAGCACGTCCCCCAGGGAATGAGGAATGGGAAAAGACACATTGTATGTAAAGAAAGCAAAACCTTCAGAGACACAGATCCTAAAACATCTCCCCAGTTCACACTGCTGAAAGCCGCTGGACCTCCCAAGAACAAAACACAGTGCTTGGTTACGGATTTGCTGCACCCCGAGGGACCCAGGGCAAGTGACCCGTCATCCCCAATGCAAGCACGAGTCTGTACTGTGCAGAAGACCCTGTATGCAGCTTTGGGGTGGTGGTATCTCACCTCCCCTCATCGAGGATTGGAGACGTCTTGCTTCCAGTCTCCCCCGGGGCCTCAGGTCTCCAGTTGTCTAGGTCAGCCGTAGAGTTGATCTAGTGCATCTCTCCAACCATGGCAGCAATCTTGGAGGACAACCTAAAAATGTCAAGCTCTTGAAGACAGGATGGATGTCTCAGTAGGGTCTGTGCTGTGTGTTGTTACTGTTGGTGTTATTGCTGCTTTAACCTCTTCCTACCTGCTGCCGGACGACAGACATAGAAAATGATGGGAACTGGTCAATACGGACTTGTTCATTAGGTACATTAATTTGTATGTGATTTTTCCACCTCCAAATTCCATTCCAGAGAATTAAAAAAAAAAAAAAGTTTCTTGTTTTCAGCCCGCCCTTCCAACAGCGAGATGGTGAACACCGCCAACCCCCATAGCCCTGCTTGCAACAAGTGCACATGGGTGCAGACCAAGCCAAAGGGAGGTCACTACCTGATGCCTGTGTCTTCCGAAAGTCACCTGCTCTGGCGGCCCTTCAGCCACAGGTGTGTGCATCCTTAGAGACTCAGGGAAATGCTGCTATTGGCATGTCTGGAAACAAGTATGAGCCAAAGGAGATTAGTTGGGTTCTGAGGTCAGAGGACAGACACATAATGATGCCATCACAGGGAGACTGACCACGGGTCAGCCAGGTGTCCTGTCTCTGTGTCTCCCGCAACAGGTGGGCACCGAGGATGCCTTGCTGCCACTCTCAGCCATTCAGAGAAAAACACATGCCTCACCTGGGAAACCACCCTGGACTGCACAAGGGCAAGGTCATCCCTCCAGCACTGCTGTGTGCAGTGACCTTGAGGGCAAGAGGAGAGAAGAGAAAGTCAAAACACAGGAAGGCATAAGACAAAATACCTCCACTGGGAAGTTTAGAAAAATACCCCAAAAACTATAAGGATGGAGGGGAGAAGTGCTACATCAGTGATGGGAATGGAGTACCCTAGACAACCTGAGGAAGGATGGGGTCACAGAGGATGGGGACAACATGGGCAGGTTCCTCACACTGCCGCCAATAACAATTGCTGTGTCTGTTGTCCTCACTGGGCATCCCAGACATGCCTTTGGCCTTGACCGAGAGTCCAGGTCCTAGTGCCCAGAGAAGGAATTGGACACACACTGCACGTGGCCCTGACCCATGTGAGGCCCAGGGTCCTGTTACACCGGATCCTCTTTGCTGGCATGTCCCCACATGTGCATCCTCTCATGGACAGCTAACTCCTAAAGCATCACCTGGATGCAATTGGTGTCTATGAGACATCGCCCAAAGTGGCTCCACACGCAAATGGAGCCCAGTTGCTTCCCGAACACGGATGACCACAGACCCAGGGCCTTGACAGCTCCATCTTCAGCAAGTTTAGCCAAAATAACCCAGCCCCCACCCCAGTTTAATGCATATTGGCATTCTGTGCTCTGAGATCAATCAAGGGCTGACCAAGGCAGGTCTCTACAGATCATTAGTATGGAAAGGCTTTTTAACTTTTACCCATTCTATGTGAGGGGAGAAAACAGCAGGGAAGAATCTTTTCTTGGCTTTTTTAGGCAACCTCAGAAATCTAGGAAATGTAGCTGAAATAATTCCCACTTTAAAAACCGCACGCATGGGGAGCCCGCTGTCTAAGTCTGACCGCCTCAGCGATGAGTCAGGTGGTGCCAGTGCGCCCCCTTCCAAGCCATCCTTACCTCCGCCCATTCACATGCTAATTTGCCAAAAAGCTCCAACTGTATTTGCATGTTTTTCCATCTAATTTCTCCTGATCATAATTTAGAACAGGTGCAACTCCAGCAGGCGACCTGCACGATCAGCCAGGTCCCACCATGGGGTGCACGGGAATTCATTTAGAGGGCCTTTGCCTGTCTGCGGTTGGCACAAATTGTGCAGCAAGCCCACCCACACACACAAGAGTGAGGCACAAGAACACACACCCACCATGGTTGTCCCTGTCGTCACCTTTACTTAGCGGGCACTGGGCACTCAGGACCCCTGAGGAACTACGAGTGTACCAGGGGGTTGCCTTCTGCCCTGCATGAGCTCAGGCCCAGAGTCCCTGGATGCCACTGCTAGCCACAAAGCCACAGCACACATGCACTGGGGCACCCCAGGGGCCCTGGAGCCACTGCCCTGACTGCACCAAAGCCGTCACCATCAAGGCCTTGGAAGCAGCTGCCAGCCTACCCCACATCCCAGCAGGGCCCAAGGGGATGCCCACGTCAGCAACAAAGAAGAACCAGGAAGACCTAGAAGTTCTCTTACCCATCTCCAACACCCCTGGGCAGCCCAGTCCTCCTTGGTGCTCCTGACTCACTGTGTTCTGGCTCAGGAAACCATGATTCTGATGCACTTGCCCAGGATGTGGTGTCACCTAACTTTAAAAGAGCCACCATGGATCCCTGCTAGGTGATGGAATTCAGAATCCACCCTATAGCATGTCACCCTAGCACCACCTCCTCCTTCCTAATCTCCACTCATCCCACACCCCACTCCATGATTAATCTAGGGTCAGATTTTGTAGGGGGCAGTCTTTGGTTCTCCCCCCTCTTTTACACAACTCAGCAATGATGGTGCTGGTTTTAATGATGGTGATGATGGTAATGACAGCAGTGATAGCAGTGATAGTGACGGTGGTGGTGGTGATGGTGGTGGTAGTATTGATGATGGTGATGATAGTGGTGTTGGTAAGGTGATGATGGTGTTGATGATGATAATGATGGAGATGATGGTGATGGTGGTGATGATGATGGTGATGATGGTGGTGTTAATGGTGGTGATGGCGATGATGGTGGTGGTGATGATGATGGTGATGGTAATGTCAGCAGTGATGGTGATGATGATGGTGATGATGGTGATGATGATCGTGATCATGATGGTGATGATGATGGTGGTGATGGTGATGGTGGTGATGGTGATGGTGATGATGGTGATGGTGATGATGATGGTGGTGATGGTAATGACAGCAGTGATGGTGATGATGATGGTGTTGATGATGGTGATGGTGATGATGATGGTGGTGATGGTGGTGATGGTGATGATGGTGGTGGTGATGATGATGATGATGGTAATGACAGCAGTTATGGTGATGATGATGGTGTTGATGATGGTGATGGTGATGATGATGGTGGTGATGGTGATGATCGTGGTCATGATGGTAATGGAGGTGATGATGATGGTGATGATGGTGATGATGGTGATGGTGGTGATGATGGTAATGACAGCAGTGATGGCAGTGATGATGGTGATGATGATGATGATGGTGGTGATGGTGGTGATGATGGTGATGGTGGTGATGGTGGTGATGGTAATGATGGTGGTGTTGATGGTGATGGCAATGGTGATAGTGGTGACGGTGGTGATGATGTTGTTACAATTTACTGAAAACCTTACTCTTGGCCAAGTAGCAAATATGCTGTCTTCTTTTAATCTTTTTTCTTAAAGATTTCATTTATTTATTTATTTATTTGAGAGAGTGAGCATGAGTGGGGGGTGGGCAGCAGAGGCAGAGGGAGAAGCTGACTCCCTGCTGAGCAAGGAGCCTGGCGTACGGCTCAATCCCAGGACTCCAGGATCATGACCTGAGCTGAAGACAGATGCTTTACCGACTGAGGCACCCAGGCGCCCCTTCTTTTAATCTTTAAACAATGATAACGTAGACATTATTAGACCCATTTTACAGAAGAGAAAACCAAGACAGAACTTCAACAACCTGCCGAAGTCCCAGAACTAGCAACAGGACCCAGGCCCATCTGCCCCTACGCACATGCTCATACCACGGCCCCTGCCCGGCTGCATGGAAAGAGGCCAGGACGTTGCCTGGAGGATCAAGGCGAGCAACCCCATAGCACACTCCTGGGAAACATGGATGGCTGCGAGGTGGCCCTCTGTCAGTGCCCTCCCAGTGCCCCCGCCTTCCAGACTTCCATGTGAGAAAACCCCACCCTTAGGGTCCCCTGGCTCTTCATGTGCCAACCCCCACGGAACTGTTTTATCTAGAGACCCCGCCCCGTCCGCATTCCCATTCCAGGTGTGCTCAGCTTCCTTTTTTTTTTTTAATTGAGATACACTCCTCCTGTAACACCGTATAAGTTCAGGATGTACAAAGTGTTGACTTGACACGTCTGTATGACGCAATATGGTTACCACCGCGGGGTCAGCTAACACCTCCGTCATGTCACACCATTACTACGGTTTTGCGGTAAGAATAATTAAGATCTAGTCTCTTAGCAACTTTGAAGTTTATGATACAGTGTTGACGATAATGACTGTGCTGTGCATTAGATCTCCAGGACTTATTTATCTGCCGGTTGCAAGTTTGTGCCCTTAAGCGACACCCCCTTGGCTTTCAAAGGTTACTGCCCCGGGACCCACATCCTGCCATCAGCCCCCCAGGAGCCGTGGTGCTCGGAGCCGCCCCAATGGGGCACAGCTGCTCTCACCTCCTCCTCGCAGGGGGCTGGAGGTGAGAGCAGCCCGCAGAACAGAACTTCCCCTCACAGCCTCTCTCCTCCCCTTGCCACGTCCTTGTCTGTCTGGTTTCTCTGAAGAGGACAGGGAAGGCTTCAGGGGTCTGGGACCCAGCAGCCCCACCCCTCATGAAGCTCCACGGTGTGGGAGTCCAGGAGCAGAGCCAAGGCGGCTCTCTGCTCTCCCGCTACGCCCTCCCCATGCCCCACGGTGCACACATCCTATTGGTCATGAAGGGGGTCCCGCTAACTAGACACGGGGAAGGGTCCTGCAGGGAGTACATGCTGCCCCTGAGGGGGGGCTGGGGGTGACAGGGGTCTGTGTGAAAAGGTGAGTAGCCCGCAGAACAGAACATCCCCTCACAGCCTCCTTCCCCCCGAAAACTGAGGGCCCCACACCCATAACCTATTTCAAAAGCAAAGAAGCTAACAAGATCCAGAACCCAAGGTGCTGCCCCTTCCCCAGCAGCCAGTTCTGAGTACGCCTGGCCCGACAGCTGGGTGCCCAGGGCCGGCAGCACCATCCGCCCTACCTGACAACTCACAGTAGTCTTACACCATGGGGCCGGTCCAGGTATCCGAACCAGTGTGGGGGTGTCAGATCCTCCCCGACCAGCCAAGTGCTCCCAGGGTTCCAGCCACAAGGCAGGGCCCAGGAGGGGAGGCTTCGGCCCAGAACCCACTGGGAAATGTGCTCCCGGGCGCCTGCTGGGAGGGGAGGGAGGTTGTCAAGCTCAGTGGGATCCCACTGGGTGGGGCTGGTGAGCCCATCAGGGAGAGTGCTCCCCACTTCCACCCGTGTGTTCAACTGAGCCCTCTCCCCACCTCTTCACCGTCTACAAGTGCTGTGAGCACAGACAGATCTTTGTGCGGAGAACGCAGGCCCTTGGCCAACAGGGACAAATAAACAGAGCAGAGAGGAGATGTGCCTGGACCAGGCCACAGGCTTCAGAGCCAAGCCCTGCCAGGGCCCCAGGGCGAGGGCAAGCACCCCCCACCCAGCTGCACTCGTGCACGCAGATGACTTTATTTATTTATTTGAGAGAGAGAGCGCGGGCAGCAGGGGAGGGGCAGAGGGAGAGAATCTCAAGCGGACTCCATGCTCAATATGGAGCCTGACGCGGGGCTCGATCTCACGACCCTGAGATCATGACCTGATCAGGAGTCAGATGCTTAACCGATGGAGCCACCCAGGTCCCCTGCACACAGATGACTTTAAAAGGAAAAATCCACCTGAATTCCCCAAACACAAACCTCGCGTGTTAGTATAACGTGCGCCTGAGTGAGGGAGAGGGAGGGAGTGCCTGGAAAGCCCCTGACAAAGACTTCCCAGAATGGAATCACAGAGCCCTGGAGGCAGGCGGAGATGTCAGACGAGGCTGGGCCACCGGCTCGGCTGTGAAAACCGAGGAAGGCGGGGCTGCGGGCCCAGGCCTCTGCACGGCGGCGTGAGGAGCTCAGTGGCCGGCCAGCTGGGGTCCCGGGGGCCCAGGCCTCCCCAGACCCATGCTCTCAGCAGCTCCTCCATCGACAGTGCGGCCCTGCCCCCGTCCTCAGGAAACCGCGCTCGGCCTGCAACTCCCTGTGGCCAGTAGAAGATGCTAGATGGTACCAGCTCCAGGCCTAGACCTCAGAGACCTCCGAGCCCATCACCCTCTCTCGGCCCTCACCCGGCCTGCGGGAACGTGCCGTGCCGGCGGCAGGAGGAAGAGAGACCCCGTGGAGCAGACGTACAGACACAGGCACCGCTGACCCAAAGGGACCCGGGCACAGGGGTGAGCCCTGGGGCGAGCTGAGCCCCGAAGAACCACCAGACGGAGCCCACCCACAGCGGCTCACTGCAGAACCACATGCTAACTGAATTGCTTTGGTCTGGCTTTGTGTAGCTTGTTATGCAGCAATAGCTGTCACGAGGGCTTTCCTGGGGATCCATTCTGGGACCAGTGGAAGCTGTCTAGAAAGAGAGCATAAGGAAATGTCCAGAACCCGAGCTGCCCCGCTGTCCAAACCCCCCAACGGAAAGGCCAGGACATTCACACACGTACTTGCCACGAGTGAGGTGTGCAACCTTAAACAATGCACTTCTCGAGCCCTCGGCCCTAACTCACCCCGTAATCAGAGCTGCCCTTTACTGGGCCCTAACGTGTGCTCTGACTACAGCGGAACCCCGTAACTGTTTTGGAATGAATGTCTGTGGGGGAGACCAGGATGGCTGGCTCGGTTCTCAGCCTGAATCACGGCCACCGTGTGATTCCTCCCCACTCACCCCCTGGGCGCGGAGACAGCGCATCCAAGTGCCCCCACACGACTCCAGGCTGGGGCAGGGGCTCCGCAGGTGAAACTTTTCTCCTCGTCACTCACTGGCCTGACCGCTCCACACACACACAGAGGACACAGCCCCTCAGGAAGAGGCCGCGGAAGCCACATGGGGAGCCTCACTGTGAGGTCCGACAGCCCCAAGCAGAATGAAAGCCCTCGGCCCCGTGTCAGAAACGAGGCTGTTAAAGCTGCTGAGATTGAAGGCACGTTAGTCATGCCCCACCGGCCAGTCTATCCTGCTGGCTGCAGGGGTGGATGCTGGGAGGCCGTCTACCTCCACCCCAGCTCTTCGAAGGTAACCACAGTGCCTGTTGGATCTTCCCATCGGGGCCCCCCATCCTGTCCGCCCTCCCTCCTTCCCTTCCCCAGCGGTGCATTTCTCGAAGACGAGCCCCTGCCTCCCCAAACCCAGGCCAGCCCAGAATGCAGCAAGTGCTCAGTAAATCCTAGATGAATGAATGAACGGGTCAAGCACGGAACCGATCCAGCAGGCTGCCTTGGGCCGACGGCACCGCTCACAGTGGGAGCCGTGCAAGTGACCAATGCGCACGTCCCCCGGCTGACCAAGCCCTGCGTGTACTGAGCACTCAGAAATATGGGCTTGGTGCCAGGGGGACTCACAGGTCAGGGCCACTCCATGGGCTGCAGACACTCCTGGCCCCGAGCTCTGCAGGAGGGCTGGGTCACTGCCGTAAGTATATTTCTACCCAAGGGAAATGTGCACACACATCTACACATGCACGCGTGTGTGTGCACGCACATACATATATGCATACGTGCAGAGGTGTACACAGGGATTCACACACGCATAACCACGCACAACCGTGCGCCCAAGTGCATAGAGGTGACGTACACCAGGGTATGTGGGCACATGCACACACTCGGGATCCCAGGCCCCACGGATAGCGCCTCTGTGGACGGGAAGGCGTGGCCCTGCTCTCCTGACTAAATGTTGCATGTGTTGGCCCGTGAGTGTCCCTCCTTCAGCCCCCACTTTGTTCATCCAGACGCAGATCTGTGACAACTTTGCTGAGCGGCAATCAGCAGGGGTCTGGGCGACCTGGGGCTCAGGTGGCTGCATGGGATGACCTCATCTTTTCTGTAGGCAGGACTCCCTCCTTTTGGTTTTCAATATACAGTGTGTGCCTGTGTCCCCAGGACTGGCAGAACTTGTCTGGGCGAGGCTGCTGGGGCTGAGGACAGAGCAGGAACCCGACTGAGTCTGCAGGCCCTCGGGAATGCTACCCCACCACAGCACTGTCTGCAGGATCCCTATTTACACCGGCAGGGACATGGGCGTCCCAGGACAAGAGGAAGCACAGGAAGGACCATGGAAGGCAGGCCTGCTCCACCTCTGAGGCAGGTGAGGGTCCAGGTGAGCCCAGGATGACCAAGCCTGGTCCCCAGACCTCCCGCCACGGTGTGTGCCCCTCCCTCTCCAGCCCTGGGAAAGGACCCTCGGAATCCATCACCACTGACCTGCAGAGCTCTGTCTGGTCCCCCAACAACCCCACGACTCGGTATCAGGTTTCCCACGGGTCAGATGAAGAGGCTGACTCTGAAGCAGCTCCAAGAGTCAGTCATGTGCCAGCGCCAAGGGCACCCAGGAGGGCACCCTGGCGGGTTTCAGGGGCGCCTACCCAGGAGGGTCAGTATCATGGTGACATTCCCTGGCATGTGCCGGAGTCACTGCGTGGGCGCCATGGGGAGGGCCCCTTCCTCCGGGCGGGGTCGCGACCTTACCTGGGCTTGGGGGACCCAGATGGACAGGGAGGGGGCTGCTTCTGGGGGCAGAACCAGCCTGCAGGAGTAATGACCAGATGCGGGAAATCCGCCCATGTAGCGGGTGCTCTGGGAGTGCAGGGGAGGGGGACCCTGGACGGGGCTGGGTCCTGGCCGGCCAGAGTCCGTGGTGATAGGACAGGTGACTGCCCTCCCCACCTGCCCCCGGGTGGGGCTCCAGAGTCCAGCGCCCCCAGCTGGCCACGGCCCAGGGACGGACATAAGTAAACGGAGTGTGGCTGACACCCGCCGCCCAGGCAGCCAGCCAGCTGGGGAAGGCCGCCCCACCTGCCCAGACCCAACCCCTCCCACCTCCAGGGCTGCGGGAAAACGGGGTCTGGGCGTGAGAAAATGCCCTGCATTCCAGGCCCCCCACCCTCCCAGCTCTCCCCTGACCCGTGGTGCCTCAGTTTTCCAGCACTGTGAAATGGGCCGATCAGGCGGGCTTCTCAGAGCTGTGCGACATTAAATTCCAGCATCCAAGCTCCAGGTTCGCACACATTATTCACCCGCTGTTGCTCCATGGGCTCAACGCTTCTCCTGTCCTGCCCCCCAGCCTGCCCCAGACAGGAGCACAGCTCAGACGTCCAGCTGCCCAGTGGCCTGCCCTCTCGGACTCCAAGTCTGCACCTGCCCCACCCGGGCACCCCTGGGCCCCAGCCCTGCCTTCACCTGTGCTGGCTTGGGCGCCCTGACCCCCAGACAGGCTGCAGAGATCCTGACCCCCCTGCCCGCATGTGGAAGCGGCAGGGTCCCCACTCTGCCCGCAGCAAAGCACTCACCACCGGCCAGGCCTCAAGGAGTTCGTACTAGTGGTCCTGATGGGCAGAGGCTCTTTCCCATTCCAGCCCAGGCGCTGCCCAGGCCACACCACCTTCTCCCCAGAGGGCAGGCCTCAGGGCCCAGCCCCTCCACCCAGGCCCACCCGCCCAGCAGCCCGAGAAGCCCACCGCCACCATCAGCTAACACCAAGATAAAGAACCCACGAATTAAAGGACATTTGATGGGATTTGAAAACGATGGGATTCATTGAGTTCTCTGCTTTTGATTTATCACGTTCAGGCTCCATTTCCACGTCTTCAGCCGTTCCCCATGTGAGCACAGATCAAGTGTCTGTTCAAGTGGGGCCTTCATGCCCATTCCTGGGGCGGAGATCTGAGACCAGTGGGCACAGAGCCACCCGGCCCCGCCCTGCAGTTTCAGGAGCCTGGCCCCAGAGTCAGGAACTGCCCTGCTCGGACACAGATCCGCTTTGAGAAAGAGCCGTAGGTCATTGGGAAGGTCAAATCATGGGTGAGGAGGGTGCGGCAGACAGAGACCTGCAAGAGCAGGGGAGCCCCATGGGTCTCAACGGTCAGAATGACCTGTCAGGGATGCCGAACCGGCTGTTAGGGAGGGCTCATCAGGCTTGGCCCCCGGCACTTCGGGTCGCTCATGCTGGGCAGGAAAGTTCAGCTCAGCCCTGGAGGAGGAGGTGGTATCCTTTGTCTGGCCTTGAGAAATATCCAGAAGGCAGGAATGCCCTCCCTTACACCTCCTACATGTGGCCATCCTTCCTGCCCTCCCCCAAGTCCTTAAATCATCCTCCCCAGAATCAAACACACCCCTCAAGGACTTTCTGTCCCCAAACTACCTTTCTCTTTTCTCTCTCCCACCCAGAAAATGTTCCACTCCCTCAGACCTGCCTAACCCAGCAGAGTGTTAGGAAAAATCAGTGGGATCCTTTTCTAATTCATACTCAAGAGTGAATGGTTGATGGGGCCTGCCAGAACCTGACAACCTAAATGCCCCTCCAACTGGTAGAGAATCAAAATAAAGCCAAACCCATGGGCCTGCCTGCACATTAGAGTCACCTGAGGGTTTTTACAACATATCTGTGGAGGCCCACCCAGACTTCATCCAAATGCAGGGGGTGCCCTGGTATCAGTAGTTTCATAAGCTCCCCAAGTGTTTAATGACCAGCCAGAGTTGAGAAGCACAGAGTTAGGGGAATGGTTCATGCAGCAGAGGGAGGAGAAGAGGCGGGGAGCTGTTCTTTCCGTGGTAATCACCAGGACTTGCTGAACTTCGTGTGCGGATGGCCACAACACCTCCACAATACTTATGGAGCACCTGCTCAGGCCAGGCTCTGTCTGAGGCCCTGGAGGAGACAGCAGTGGACAAGACAGACCCAACCGATGCCCTCACGGGGCTCATGGCGTGAAAGGGCCTGATAGGCAGCTACGCCTTGACATAGGATCCATCAGAGCACTGTGTGCTAGGAAGGTCCCTGGGAGGGGTGCTAGGAAAGCCCCTCAAACAAGGGGGCCGGGGTTCAGGCAGGAGGGAGCGAGCTGTGCTCAAGAACACTGCAGCCAGCGGGAACAGCATGTGCAAAGGTCCTGGGGCAGAGAGGGAATGATCTGAGCTGCAGGCAGGGGAGACGTGGGGGGCCTTGTAGGCCTGAGAACCAGCTTTCTTTCTCCTTGGAATCAGACGGAGCATCGCAAGATGCTGGGCCCACTCATCTTTAGCAGGACTGGGTGGTTCCTTGAATACATACTGACAGTACTGGCTGTGTTCCGGAAACACTTCCAGGCACCTCTCTTGGATCTGTCCTGGCCTTGCGCTCTGACAGTGAGACTATGGAGGACAAGTCTGGAGAGCAGGTGTTCCCTCACGGCATGACATGGGTACTCAAGTGTCAAAGGGGCGTGTCCAGTGTGGACTGTGAGGAACCCTTCTTGGCTGCTGGGGAGTCACTCCAGCTGCTGAGTGAAGACAGGCAATGGGAGGGCCCAGGTGAAGGAGGCCCCAAGAAGTCAGTGTCAGTGTCCCATTTGACAGATTTGGAAACTGAGGCAAGGAGCCCAGAGCTCCAAGATGGGACTTGGCCCAGACCCACTGGCCCTGAAAGCAAGGCCCCTGGCCCTCCTGCTCCCCCTCCCTGCTGTGACCTCACTACAGGGGCCCCAGTCCCTGCCCACAGCCCCCACCTCTTATCCCCAAAGGGCCAACAGCACAGACTGACCCAGCTACAAACCACCCCGGTCCCCTGGCTGACAGGCCACAGATGAGGAGCCCCCGTGACAGCTGCTGGGGGGGGGCTGCTTCCTCCCACCCCCATTCCCCCCCCCCACCAGACATACAGCTCAGCCCTGGGGTCTCCTCCCAGGAGGAGCAGGGGAGGGAGGGGAAGCCCAGGCAGGAAACAGAGCCACAGTGTGACCACTGTCCTCCTGGGCCATAAGAGATGCTCCTTCTATGTGCTTCCCTCCGCTGGGATTGCCCGGGGACAGAAGTGCTGAGTGACGGCCCCAGCCCTGCAGCCCTTTCTTCGCCAGGGCTCTCCTAGCACCCTCCCCCCTGCCACCCCCACTGCTGGGGCCTTGGGGATTTCTCTCCAAGCCCAGGGCTGAGTCATCCAGCCGCCCCAGGTTCCAAGGAGAAAAGACCCAGCCCAAGGAGCTGGGCCCACTCAGAAGGAGCCCCAGGAGCTTGGCAGGGGCAGCAAGGGCTCCCCCCCAACGCACACGCGCACACACACACACACACACTGTCTCAGCAGCCAGGCGCAGCCTAGAAAGTTCCCCGCCCTCTCCCAACCTCAACCAGCGTCTATAAGGTGGGGCTGGTAAGAGGACCGCCTCCGGGGCTCAGGCCAAGCCAGAAGCTGGTCAGCCCAGGACCCCTCGCCCTCGGCACCCTCCCTCCCTGCCCTGCCCCACCCCACCTTCTGCCGAGGATCAGCAATGTCGGGCGGGGGCATCCAGGCCCCACAGCAGGGTGTGCATGAGCTCCCCCTCCCAGGCTGCTCCCCAGACGCCCCTCATCCTCACCCCCACTGCGTGGTCTGAGAAGGCAGAGGCACGGGGTGATTGGGGGCTGGAGGGCAGGGCGGGCCGACGACGTCACAGAGGCCATCCCAGCTGCTCAAGGGTCCCCCCCATAGTCATGTCCCTGGGAGCTGGTTGGGAAGGCGGGTCGCAGCCCCCCACCTGCTGGATCAGAACCTGCATTTATACAAGATTCCCAGCGACGGCAGGCACATTCTCACCTGAGAACCACTGTTCTAGAAAGCTCTCCGGGTGGAGGAGGCAGCAGCTCAGATTCAGGAGTGCAAGCTCGGGGCAGTAAGGGCGAGGAAGCGATCTGGCAGGAGAGGCTGAGAAGCAACCTAGCGCCTTCACAGCAAGCCGTGGCACCAGACCGTGGCACCACGCAGCGGCCACCGCAGGCCCATGGGCTCTGCCCACAGGGCTTCCGTGGGAGCAGCCCCCAGACGGGGAGGGGGGAGGCAGATCCCCACCCCAGCTGCAGCCTCAAGCCCAAGTCTGGCTCAAGTGGCGGCACAGAGAGACAGAAACAGGAAGTAGCCACGGGGTTGTGTGGACACAGTGGCCAGTGGCTGCGAGGCTGCCCCAAACCACTCACACCCACGTGGTCACTCCTGCCCTGCGGGGCGGAAGCCACCTGGACCAGCACTTCTCTCTCGACAGCATCTTAGAGCCTGGCTCCTCTCATCCCCAATGTGCCGGCTGCGTGTCCCCCAGCTCTGATCCCAGCCCCTCCCCTGTCCCCAGCCGGGGTGGGAGCCTGCGACCCTTTTCCATCGGGGTGGGAGGAGGCCAGGTGGGGCAGGGGTGCGCCACCCCCTCATGCTTGGCAAGAGCCAAGACGTGTACACTTGCTTGCCCTCCTGGGACCCTCAGCCATGGAGACGCCACAGCTCTGGGTATGGACTGCCGTTCCCTGTTTTCCAAACGGGAAGTCCTCCTACCCAGGGAGTTACTGACTCCTTCAGGGGAATGAGTTTACCGGTTTGCCCTAAAGCGTATCAGCTAGTGAGCAGAGGGAAAGGTGCATGAGGGTGCCTGGCAGGGGTGAGCTGGGGGTGGGGGCAGGTGAGGAGCCCTCGATGCCCAGTGGGGCGCTCGACAGGAAGGTCCTTGGGTCGCTGACATTGTGGCTCAGGGTCCCCAGCTCCCCACGTTCAGCGTGCAGGAGAGACGCTGCCCCAGCCACATGGAGACTCACCCAGGGTGCTCCTCTCCCCACCCCCAGCTCCCACCCCGCCACACAGACCATTACACCAGGCTCGGGCGCAGCACCCGGGCAGAGAGCCGCCAGGGGTGTGAGCACGAAGGTAGGCTGGGGCTGTGGGGGGCTCAGAGAAGGAGAGAAAGGTGCCCTGGCGGATGGGGCCCGGCAGAGAACGGGATGTGGGCAGGTGCAACCCCTTGCCAAAGAGGGGCTGTGGGTACCCCACTTCCCATCCTCCCCACTTTGGAAGGCCCTCCCCTCCAGGGCCCCCCCCACGTCACAGCCCAGCCACGGCAGCCACGTCCAGGGTTGGGCTCCCGGAGCTGGGTTGCAGGGGCCCAGACCAAAGGCAGGCTTGGCCCCTCCCCTGTTCCGCCCCGCAGAGGGGCTGGGGCCTGGGGCCAGGAAAGAAAGTTCCCTGCTGTTCTGCCACAGGTCCTGAGCCCTCCACCCACCCCACCCACACATCCACCCCCACAACACGCCCCCCTGCCCACCCCTCTGCAACATCCAAGTCCTCACAACTTGGAGGAAGTGGTGTCTGGGGAGCACGTGGGTGCCCGCTTCCATAACCTTCACCACCTTTCCTAACTTCAGAACCCACGGACACACACAGACGCACCCCCCGAAGGGGAGCAGCCCCCCATGACCCACATCCCAACTCGGGTGGCACCTGGCTATCTGTCCTGAGATGACGAGGGCCGCGGTGGAGACGTTTCAGGAAGCTGGGTGGGCGTGCTCACAGGGGTTAGTGGGGACCCAGAGGCCCCTTGGCCTGCCCTGGCCTCCCCACACCTTCCCCTCCCCCGGTACCTCTGGGCCAGCCTTGGAGTCCAGGTGCCCTGAGCAAGGACCTTGCTAGGGGCAAGGGGGGGCCAGAACCTGTGACCCAGTGGGGCCTAAGCGAAACAGGAGACTCGGGAGCCCCTTGGAGGCAGTGTCTGGGCCAGGTCAGCGTCTGTTCATAGGTGAATCATTGACGGACACCAGACATCGGGTCATCCGTGGGCGGGCAACCATGGATTGCCATAGAAACACCCAAAACAGAAACACAGGCCTCGAGCGTTAGAATGCGGGCTCAGCCCTGGGCATGCCAGAAGTGGGCAACCCCGTCTCAAACGCCCCCAAGAGATACGTCCAAATCCCAAACCCCAGAACCTGCAAATGTGACCTTATTTGGAAAAAGAGTCCTTACAGACGTAATCCAGGTGAGGATTAAGAGGACATCATCCCGGAACATCCGGGTGGCTGGTGTCACTACAAGAAGAGACACACACAGGGAAAGACGGCCGTGTGACAGGGGTGGCAGGGACAGTGGGGACCCCGCCACGGCCGCACGGGAGCTGGAGAAGCAGGAGGGCCCTCCCCCTGGGGCCTTCAGAGGGAGCATGCCCTGCCGGCGCCTGGATCTCCCGAACACACTTCCACCGTCTGGAGCTGCACAGTGTGTGGTCTTCGGCTGTGGTGGCCCCGGGCAGCCGTGGCCGCTAGACACTGTGGCTGGTCCCAGGACCCACGTTCGGCCATGGCCGTGGGACAGTTAAGAGAGCGAGGACCAGACTCAGGAGGAGACGGCTGGGATTCACATCCCGGGCGCCCGCGGAGGCCACGCGTCCTCAGACTGCTCGTTGAACTTGGGTTTCCACGGCTGCGAGGCAGAAGAGCAGCAGCGCCCAGTAGGTCCCCACGAGTGAGCCAGGCATGCCCTCGGCACAGACCGGCAGAGAACCCCGAAGCTCCCCGTTCTCAGCGCCAGAAAGAAATCGGCCTCCAGGGACGGCGCTCGTGGCCTCACCATCCGAAAGCCGCTGGGGCCAGGGGGGCCTCCAAGTTCTCACAGATGTGTAGATGGAATTGGGGGGTGACCTGTCGCCCACCTAGGTCTTCCAGGTCTGATTGGTCTCCCCTTGAGGGTGCCCCGTGCACCCCAATAGTTAGGGATCAGCAAACCCACCCTTCAGTGTTTACCAGGCTCTGGAGACGCGTGCGCTGGCTTTGGAAAGCTGTGCTTTTGAGACAGATTATATATATTTTTTATTGATTTCTCGCTCCCGGTGGGGGGAAGGCGCAGCGCTCACGGGCTCCCGGTAGCTGACAGCTCCACAGAAGAGCAAGCCGCCCCTGCTCCTCGCAGCCCCTCCTTCCTGGTGACCTTGGGGTGCCCTTGAGCACACCGCCCCCGCCTCTCTCCTGCCAATCTCAAGCATCCGAAGGCAGTCAGGTGCTTCCAGCAACACAAAGAATGTCAGGTCTCCCTAAAAGCTCCTCGATATAAAAGGGTCCGCTGACCAGCAGACAAGGGGGAGGCTTTTCCTCAAGGCGGAGACGCGGGTAGGAAGTGTCTTTGTGCGAGTGTGTCTTTCAAGTTCAAGTAGGAATCAGACGCAGAGGGAAGCCGAGGAGATGAGAGGCGGGAAACAAAGCCTGGAGGTTGCCCGTGGCTGCCGCCAGCGTGTGTGCGTGCACGGAACACGTGTACACGTGCGTGCGTGTGCGTGCGTGTCTGTGTGCTTGTGCGTTGTGTGTGCACGTGTGAGCGTGCTGCGAGCGTATCTTCTACTCGATTCCGTTCTCACCACCGCGGCCCCCATGCGGGCACGGGTCCGCCCCCCTCCCCGGCCCCTGCAGCATCTCGGGGCCTTGGAGGAAACCCTGCAGCAGGGTCTCCAGCCTGGTCGACCCCGCGGCGGGGGAGCCGGCCCTGCCGGGGGCCACACACGGGAGCAGCATCTCTGGCCAGGCCACCCCCGCCCCCGCTTGGCCCCCAGCCTGAGCGGGGCTCCCCAGTCCACACCCACTCCCACCCCGAAGGCCAAGGTGTGCGTGGGGTGGCCGGCCCCTGGGCTGCGGAGGAGAGGCCGCTGCGCGGAGGAAGCAGGTCCCCACCTCGCCCCTGAGCTCCGGGCTCTGCTGTGGCCTCTGCCTTTCCAGCTGTGGTCCGAGCCGTGTGTGCCCCCGGCTCTCCTCGCGCTCCCGGGCAGCCACGGGCAGCATGGGGCCGGCGAGGTCTGTGACCCCGTGACGAGCCCCCCCGTGTCAGGTTCGGGGCTGCCCGCCGGGAAAGGCGTCCTAGGAGAGGCCCCAGGAGCCGGGGAGGCGGAGGCCGGGGAGGGCTGATGCGCTGCGTCATTCTGCGGGGGAGGAGACCCCGCCACAGCCTCCCCCAGGGGACCCGCGGCACAGCGCTGACCTGCCAGCCCGGCACTGCGCCTTTTTCAAATGATTTTACAAACAAGCCAGTGAAACAAAAACCACTGATCCCTGTGCGGCCTTTTGTGTCTCCTTACGCCAGTCTCCCACGCGGCACACTAGGGCCCTGGGGTCAGGATGGGGGCTCCCAAAGCTCCGAGTCGCCCAGCCCGACCTGCTGGAGCCAGGCCCTCTGCGGAGGTGTGCGGCGGCCGCTTCCCCGGGCTGGGAGCCTGAAGGTGACCTTTGGGACGAGCGCGGGCCGGCGGCCACGGCCAGGCCTCTGCTGCCCCCTGGTGGTGTGCCTTGGAATTGCAGGCGGCCACCTGGACGGCCAGGGAGCATGGCTCCCGCTCTGAGCGGGCGCACTGACAACAGCAGTCTAATACTCGGAGGGGTTGATAAATCTGCCCACAGCCCCACCGAACAGGACCAGCCTGCCTTCCTCAGTGCCTCCTGATTTACCGGCCGGGGCGGCACTGGGAGACCCACTGGGCAGGGGTGCAGAGTCCTGCCCCGAGGTCAGGGGGACCGGCAGGTCCTCACCATGGCTACTGTCAGCCAAATCCCACAGACTCCGAGCAGGGACCCCGCAGACCATTGTCTTCCACGGAGTCCAGGGCCAGCCTGCCCGACGCCGGCCCCGCAGGAGGCCACAGTGATGCGGTCCGCAGTGCAGAGAGCGCAGCCCCCCAGGGCGGCCCGCCGTGCCGAGAGGGGGCTGACAGCCAGCGCAGCCTCCCTGACCGACGGCGGGCACAGGCCAGAGTGTCAGTGGAGTCCCCTGGGCAGCCCATGCAGGGAGGCTGTTCCAGAACAGCCCCTCGACCAGGAGACTCAGGACACCTGCCGACGTGGCCAGCATCAGATGGGAGGGGGCAGCTGGGGGCCCCGGGGGGGCAGGCCCCGGGCCTTCTGTGAATGGCCTCGGAATGTCTGTTCTACCCCAGAATCCCAGGGCCCTCTCAGAGAGCACCAGCAGCTCCAGTGCCCCCAGTTCAGAGACAATGAGGCGGGACGCACAGCCTCGAAGGGAGTGGCCACAATGTTGTCTCGGGAGCCAAGCAAGATGAGACCACGGGGGTCCCCCTGAGCCTTTGCTGCCAGAGAGCCTGGGGTGGAGCCTGCCGCGCGCGGGGAAAGGTCTCCGGCATGTCCTCTCAGCTCCTCCGCCTGGACTGGGCTCCGGGACCCCCTGCATGTCCCCGAGGAGCATGCGTGGGGATCCCGCGAGCTTACCTCCCGGAGGCCCGGCCAAGGCTGCATCGGCAGGCCTGCATTCATCTGCTCTGCTTGTCACAACTACCGCAGGCTCGGCAGCCGGAACAACGCTGACTGATCCCCCCGTCCCGCCGTCCTGGAGGCTGGGCGTCCTGGGTCCCCGCGTGCGCAGGACTGGTTCCTCCCGGGGCCTCTCTCCTGGTCGTGAACATGGCCACCTTCTCCCCGGGTCCTCACGTGCTCGTCCGTCTGTGTGTCTGTCCTCATCTCCTCTCATGGGGAGACCGGTCACTTGGGATCAGGCCCACACTAGTGACCCCGTGTACCTCAGTCACCTCATTAAAGTCCTGATCTCCAGGGCGCCTGGGTGGCTCAGTTGGTTAAGCAACTGCCTTTGGCTCAGGTCATGATCCTGGAGTCCCAGGATCGAGTCCCGCATCGGGCTCCCTGCTCGGCAGGGAGTCTGCTTCTCCCTCTGACCCTCCTCCCTCTCATGCTCTCTGTCTCTCATTCTCTCTCTCTCAAATAAATAAATAAAATCTTTAAAAAATAAAAAAATAAAAATAAAATCCTGATCTCCAAATACAGCCACGTTCTGAGGCGCTGGGGGCTGGGGCTTCAACACAGGAGTTTTGGGGACACAGCTGAGTCCGTTCTGAGCCCCACGCAAGAGCCGCAGCGAACACAAGGCCACCAGCACCTGACAGCTCAGCTCTGGCCACAGCAGACAGGCCCCCAGTCCGCCAGGCACGCAGCCACACGCCACGCTGGCCAGGAGCTCAGGCATCTTCCGGGGACAGCCCATCTGGGCAGCAGCAGGAGGACGAGGGAGCTCCAGAGGCCCTGATTTCCCCAAATGTCCAGCTCCAGCCCCCACGTGGAGCGGCCACCTTTGCCCCCCATATAGAGCACCCCCACGTTTTTGACAAAAGTGGATTAAATGACAAGACAGCATGCCTGGGGCGCTTCTCGTTGGGAGGAGCAGGGCAGGCGGGCGGCGGGTGGGAGAGTCTGGGGGCCTCCCACCGGTGCAAGCACTCTTCTTGTGGTGGAGCTGAGCCCAGGGTGATGGATATGCAGTGTGCACGCGTGTGTGTGTGCGCGTGCTCGCACGCCTGTGTGCATGCCTACACATGCTGCCTTCCACTCAACATGGCGCGCAGAGTTTCACCGTGTGTTGAACAGGGACTTCACAGGAATTCTTCTCCCGTGTGTCCACCCTTCTTGGAGGAGCGTGGTGCCACCCCAGGAACCATCCCACCGGCCCCAGCAGGGTCCCCAGTGTACCCGGCCTCCACTCCCCAGGAGAGGGTCCTTGACACAGCTTACCAGCCTACACAGCCCCGCGTCTGCCCACCTTTCGCGCCCAGAGATGCACCTGGCGGCCCCCCTCCCCTTCCCCACGGTCACTGTGCAAGTGTCGGGCTCCTGGCTGAGCCTCTCCCCCGTGGACGCTGGGGTCCTCCAGGCCTAGTCCCCTCCCCACTGCCAGGAGGCTGGGCAGACCTGGAGAAGGCCGTCCCCCCAGGTGGGGAGGCTGCCCAGGACACTCTGCCCTGGTCACCAGAAGCCCCCGAGGGGTGTCTGTTCCAGGGCCGGGGGGTGGGGAGGGGTGCCCTGAGCAGAGGCGCCTCCCACACGGGGAGGGAGACGTGTTCTGACCACACTTGACTGTCCTTCCTTATCCCTTGGGGAGCAAGGGGGCCAGGGTCCTTCCAGTGCAACCCCGAGGGACCCAGGACAGAAGCCCCCCAGAGAAGGCGAGCAGCAAAATGGCGAGGCCCCGCCTGGCACCCCAGTCCCACAGGCTGGAGGAGGGAGCCTGATTCCCTCCCGTTTTCTCCAACCTCCCCTCCTCCCCCCAACCCTCGGGTTCTCCGCCCAAACCCTCTCCTTCCTACAAAGCATGGGTGCAGGGAAACACTCGGGAATGGAAGGCAGGAAGTGAGCAGGGCACTTGGCAGCAGCTGGGGCCGAAAAGGACCAGGCAGACGACCGCTTCCCGCCCCCCCGCGCCCCCCTTGCACCCCCACTCCCGGTCCCGCGGCTCCCCACACTTCCCGAGGGAGACAGTACGACCACCAGTCAGCAAGTTGCTTGCGTCACCTGCTCTTTATTGACTGCCGCGGGCTGCATTGTCGGGGGTGACCGGGTGCCCCAGGAGCAGCGGTACTACGGAGGGGAAGGGTGGAGGGAAGGCGGTCTGGGAGGACAGGCTGCCGAGAGCCCAGGCACACGGGAGCCTCCGCCAGACGGACCTCAGGGCACCCAGGAGACCTGGGCAGGATACGTGGCCGGGTCCTGATGCGGGCGCCCACCAGCAAGGGTCAAGGTGCACCTGGCCGGCCCTGGAGACCCAGAGGCGACCCGGAGGCTGCATCCTCTGGGAGCCCGGGGCTGTTGTCTCAGGCTTCCCCCAGCTGGCTGGTGCGGGGGTCTGGGTCACCCTGAGGCTGCAGCACCTCAGGCCGAGGCCCCAAGCCCTCCAGGCCACCCTCTCAAACCCTCGTTCCCTCGGAGAGGAGGAAAAGGAAATGAAAACAGGGAAAGCAAAGGGAGACGACACCCCACTCTCTACGGGTCCCCGCGATGGATGGGCCGTGGGGGCAGCAGTGGGTGGCAGCCGAGGCCGAGGCCGAGCTTAGGACGAGGGCGCAGAGCTGGGCTTCTCCTCCCGAGACACGGGGATGGCTCTCTCGCTGTGGCCAGCGTCCACGCCAGACGGGACCTTGGGGCCGGAGAAGGTCAGCATGCCGTCCGCGGACAGGGAGCAGGAGAGCGCCGACTGGTCCACGTTGGAAGGCAGGCGGTAGCGGCGGTGGAACTCACGGGAAATGTAGCCGTGGTCGTCCTGGGCAGGGCGTGCGGAAGGGCGCAGTCAGACACCACCCGACCTCACGTGGAGAAGGTCCTCCCGGACCCCACGGTGGGGTAGGAGGGCCAGAATGCCCCGGGGAGGGCTCCCGCTGAGACTGGAAGGAGCCGGGGCGGCGGGCAGTCCCCGAGTGGGCGTCCCTGCGGGCCCCTCCCCTGCGAGGGCTCAGGAGCCCCCTCCCTGTCCCAGGTCTTCCGGGGAGAGCGGGCAGGTGAGGGCAGAGCCCCAAGAAGGCGGGTTCGAGGCAGCGGCGCCCCCGGACTCACCTGCCTCTCGTTGTGCTTGCCGTGGATCTCCACGAAGTCCTCCAGCACCTTCACGGTGAGGTCCTCGGGAGAGAAGTGCTTCACATCCAGGAAGATGACAAACTTGTCTCGGTCAGATCGGACCTGAAACCCCAACGCGGTTCATGTGGGTCTGCCCGGGCCGAGGTTGCGGCGGGGCTGGCCAGAGCGGCCAGCGTTTGGGGGCCAGCGGCTCGGGCCCCAGTCACCAGCACAGACACCCCTTCCACGCACCCAGGGGACAGAGTCCCGGGGACCCCTGGCTCGGGACCGTGTGGACACTTGGGCCTCAAGGCGGGGTGTCCGTTGACTGCCTCGTTGGGGATGAACTGTGGCTGGTTGGTTAGCTGGCAGATTGGGTATGGGTTAGGAGCCTGGTTCTGGGTCGGCTGGCTGGCTGGTTGCACCTAGCACTTTGAATAAGGTCACAGCCCTTGGCTTCACTAGTGTCTGTACAAACAGCCCGGGGCCTGTCTTCCCACGTGGACACGCTGGGAGAAGCTGTCCGCTCGCACACAGTGTCTCCCTCCGAGCTGCCCTCACCAGCTCGCTGGCAGCCCTCAGCCAGGCTCCTTTCGTTTCTGGAGTGGGTTAACACTGCTCCCAGCAGGCCTCTGCTTTTGGGCAGTGGGGGAGACCTAGCCCCTCCAGACCCTGGACCCTGGGGTCCGCCGCAGGGCTCAAGGAGGGAAGGCCAGTGGTCTGATCGCTTCCCTTTGGGCTGGGCCCTGTGCACCCGGGCAGGCTGGGGAAGAGCCCACTCTCTGCGGCTCTGCTGGCCACAGCCCTACGAGGAGCTGCTGCCCGCCCTGTCCTCCACCATCAGCCTCTCCTCCAGCACCAACTAGTGCTCAAGAACCTCTCCTCCGGGGGCCTGGGGTAGTGCAGCCCATCCACCCAGGCTTCCTGCTGGAAGGAACAGTGTGGAGAGCCGGGACCACAAAACCCACACCTGCCACCAAACCCGCCTCGGTGGGGTTGCTCCTGGGGCTTGCACCATGTGGCGGGTGCAGCACAAACCACACGTGGGTCATGAGCTGCCAGCAGGAAAGACAGTGGGTGGGCTTGGGCTCCCTCTCCAGACCCTCTCTCAGAGGCCCGGGAGGCTCCTTGCTGCAGGTCACGTGGGCCACCATGGACCGCGGCGGGAGAGCGGCCCCACCCAGGCGGAAGACCGCAGACGTGGGGCACGGTGCCGCCTCTGCCCCGGGCTGGCCCTCAGAAAGCCCTGCTTCCCCTGCGGCCATGGCTGGGCCCGCCTCCGACCAGCAGGAGAAACCAGCCCCCTGGTGGGTCTTACCTCAGAGATGCCGGAGTCCAGCACGCTGCGGAAGACGGGCTGGCGGTAGTAGGGGCTGATGGTGGAGGACAGGAAGGGCAGCAGGTCGTACTCGAAGAGACCCTCGCCGAAAAACTGGTCGAACAGCCGGCTGGGGTAGAAGGGGCCCAGCGCACGTTTGAACCAGGGGTGCTGGATGGCGATGTCCATGTTGGGTGTCGGCAGTGCAGGGACCCGGGGCTGGCAGGGAGTCGGACAGGGGCCTCTGGGCAGTGCAGTGGAGAGCTCCGAGGTGAGCCCTCCCTATATACGCCCGAAACAGAATGGAAGCATTAGGGGGATTTGTCTGGAAAGCGTGAGCTCAGGGGGAAGGCTGCCCGGTCAGCAGAAATGTGGCCTGAGCTGAGCGCCCGCCACTCCCAGCCCCGGGCACTGAGACGCTGACCAGCACGGAGTCCTGGACCTGCAGGACAACGTCCCCAAGGCGCTTCTCCCTGTGGCTCTGCCCCTACACTCACCTGGGGACAGTGAAGACTCTCATCTCCCTCGATGGGATGGGGGCACCCCCTGCTTACATGGCCGGGGTGATGCCACGGCCGCCCCATGAGTGGGCCCTCATGCCCACTTCACAGACGAGGGGGTGGGCTCAGAGGCTATACCCATGATCCCCAAATCTCACAGCTCCTGGGGGACATTTTTCTTTTTTTTTTTTTTTTTTTAAGATTTTATTTATTTATTTGAGAGAGAGCACAAGCGGGGGGAGCAGCAGAGGCAGAGGGAGAAGCAGGCTCCCCGCTGAGCAGGGAACCCGATGCGGGGCTCGACTCCAGGACCCTGGGATCATGACCTGAGCTGAAGGCAGACGCTTAACCAACTGAGCCACCCAGGCGCCCCCAGTATATCATTTTTCAAAACAGAATTACTTCTATTACTTCTTCCTGATTACAAGATGGATAGAGTGGTTTTAAAAATCTCGAGAAAGACAGAAAATACCAAGAAGCAATTGAAAAGTGCCCGTAATTCCCAGCACCGGGGGTGGGGGTGGGGCTGACGTGGGGTCTGTGCGTCCAGACAGGGAGGCAGGTTTGGTCTTATGAGCGTGGAAAGCCTGTGTCTGGGCTCTCTGTGGGGCTCAACCTGGACACCATCCCTGCGGACGACCTCTCCTCCGTGTGACCTCACACCAGGCAGTCACTGTTGCCTGCGAGGCCCGGGGACTGTTTTTCTCCTCCCGCTGTGGCTCTGGCCGGTTGCCACTCAGATGGGACCAGCCACCCGGTATATTCCTCGGTAGCTTGGCCTCCGGGGAGCACGTCGCTATAGTAACATGCACCCACCGCAGGGTGGGGGTGCCCGCTCCCAGCCCCGCCCGAGCTAGCCCCTCGCTGCGCAGTCCAGCGCGAGAAGTTTCTTCTTCGTCCTTGTGCCTCTGGCTCCCAGGGCAGCTTCTAACCCGTGTCCACGGCGTGCTGGCGGAGGAAGCGCATCCCCACAGGGCTCGGGTGCCCTTACACACTCCCCTCACACCGCTGGACCTGGCCGGTCATGGGAGAGCACTTCACGGCGCTCGAATAGGGGTGTATTTGACGCAGCTAAGATGGCATTGCTGTGAGCAGCGGGAGCTTCAGAGCGTCCCGCACACATGCTCTATACCAAATCCTTCCTCCCCACTCCCGGCACCTGCTACCTGCACATCACCAGCCCGGTGGTGAAGGGTCCTGAAAAGTCTGGAAGAGCCAACTTTTGCTCTGCAAGTTTATGATTTGGGGGCGCAATTCCCCAGATGTCAGGCAACTAAGGCCAAAGTAGGGCGGAGATCGTCAGTGCAGTGGGGGGGAGGCGCCTTCCCTGCCCAAGCCTGCTCTGGGCCATGCTCTGCTGGTTGCCCCACATGGCGCGTAAGTCTCAGCACCCCCACGCACACACTTCATAGACCCGAAAAGTGGAGTTTGGAGAGGGTAAGCTGCGTGCCCAGGCACACGGCTTGGAGGAAGGGGAGGGGGTTTCCCTGCAGGCTGCTCACCCAGGCTGGAGCCACCTCGGGGGCAGTGCCAGTGGTGGGGGCCGGGCAGCTCTGGCTGCCTCCTCCTGGTGCTGCAAGTGGCCATCTGGCACGGTCCTCTGTGGAGGGTCCGGCAGGGCCAGGCATTGCCGGGAGCTTGACGTAGAAGGAACAAAGGAGCGTAAGGCAGAAGGAAAAGTCAGGAGTGCTGATCTGTCTTCATTAAAAATGTTGGTATTTTGGGGCACCTGGGTGGCTCAGTCGGTGAAGTGTCTGCTTTCGGCTCAGGTCATGATCCCAGGGTCCTGGGGTCGAGCCCCGCATCGGGCTCCCTGCTCTGCGGGGAGTCTGCTTCTCCCTCTCCCACTCCCCCTGCTTGTGCACTCTCTGTCCCTCTCAAATAAATAAATAAAATCTTTTAAAAATAAAAAAAATAAAATGTTGGTGTTTTGTGCATTGCAGTTTTTTGCAGTCATTTTGATTTTTTAAAACATTACATTAAGAAATGATTTGTCCTAATGACTGTGTTTCTGGTGCCCCCCGACAAGGTCACCGAGGGGAGAGCCTTGCTCTCCTCACAACCCGTGGCCTTCCATGGGGTCGTTCAAACAGTCTGGGACTGCAGGCAGAGATGGGGGCAGAGGGGACAACCTGGTGCCGAGCACAGCCCCGTCCCATGGGCTACACGGCTCAGGGTGGCCCAGGGTCTGCCAAGATCCTTCAGTCCCCCAGGTGCCCGGGCACTCACGCCCCTTAGTGCCCCTTCCAGGGCCAGGAATCCCATGTGCTGCAGAGACCTCCATGGGCCCTGGGGCACCTGCCAGGTGCACCTGCTGGGTGGCCGGCCGGGCCTGGAGCACTGGCCTTCACAGTGAGCCAGCACCGAAGCTTCAGGGAGAGAAGGCGGTGGGCGCAGCTGTTTCCCACACGTGTGTGCAAACTCCCCCTCGCCACAGCCCCCACCACCCTGGAGGCCCCTGGAATCACAGTGAAGAGGTTGCTTCAGAGCCATGGTGGCCGCAGAAGGAGAGGCTGGCTATGCTCTGAGCACCCACGGAGAAGACGTCCACACGCCACCCAGGAGTGAGGCCTCAGGAGGAAGCAGCCCTCCCCACGCCCGGACCGCGGACTTCGGCCTCCGCGCAGTGAGGACGCATCATGCAGTGCGGTCACCCCGGCCGGGGTACCGAGTCCCAGCCGCCAGGCCAGCTGACCCAGGGACAGAGGCTCACACAGAGAACCCTCCAGTAACGAGGAGCGGCCGTATTTATGCGACTTAAAGTAGCACAGATTTCCTCTCATGCAAACATCTGCTGCGTGAAAACCGCCCAGAGCCTCCGTGATCACCCACACGAAGACTCAGACCTGGAGTCACGTGGGTCGTGCGGGAGCACTGCTGGGCACCCTGGCGGCCTGCTGGATGGGTGAGGTGTAACGTTCCAGGACAAGTGTCACCTCCCACGTTAAATGTTTCACTGAATTTGAGTAGGATCTTTACGATTGAAGCATAGTCTTTGTATTGATTGTTAATTGTTTGTTTTAAAGAACAAATCAGCAAAGTCGTGATTCTTCATGTGGAGGCGGTGAACACAGAGTGACCTGCTCTGGGTGTCCCGCCTAAGCGTCCATACCACTGACCTTGGGCTCCTCTGGGACACTCGTGGGCATCCCAGAAGTTCTCAAAGCCTTTACAAGCGTGAATTGGACCCCATCGCTGTCCAGGGCAGACCTGAAGCCCGCCACAACCCCCAAGAGCTCTCTGTAAAGACCTTGGGTGGACATCCTACTCAGAGCCCTCAGGCCCAGACCTCAGTCCTGCCTCTGTGAGCCCCCAGGCGGCAACCTGCCTGGTAGCCAGAGACCACGCCCAAGGCCAGAGTCCACTCCAGGACATCGTGAGAGCAAGGTGCCGATCGTCCAGTGCCTCCTGGAGGTGGGCCCCCCGGTATAAGCCAGCGTGGGGTGGCGGCTCGGGCCCCAGAGCCTCAGCGCGGGGCACGGAGGGCACGGCCCACGAATGCCCCACCCCCATGTTGTCCTGTCCATTATTCCCAGACCCAAAAGCAGACCTTTCACGATGAGACGCTTTTTCAAAAAGTTCTTTGTGAACCCAGCTTTCAAAAGACGACTGATGGGTGTATTGGACTCTGATTTTTATTTTGTTTTAAATAACATTCTTATTAGGAAAGCGAGACACTGCCATTGCTCTAAATTTGGACAGAAATATAAATCTAACAGTGGGGGAAGTACCCATCATCCTAGCAAACCCTGAGTCCTCACAGAGAGGAAATGGCAGGTCTTTCCCATTTGGCTCAGTGGGCTGGAGCTCGGGGGCTTAGGAGCCATCCAGAAGGTGTTCCCAAAAGAAGATGAGCCATGAAATGCCAACAACATACTCAGAGATCTGGGGGGTGGGCCAGGCTGAGGACCCCCAGGAGGCCGGGGTCCTGGGGGCTGGGTATCAGGCAGCCACCTGGCCCCCCTGTGACAAAGACGCCCCCGTCTCAGAGCGGGGCAGAGGGTCCCGCTGCCTTCACGCTGAGCCGTGAGTGAGTCACACCATCCCCGGGCGTGCCCAGCCACCAGGCCGCGGACTCCCGCATCGTGCAAGCCCCAACTGACCAGGACAGGCTATGCTCTGACATTTCTGTCTCTCTGACCTGTCCTGGAGACCCCAGCAGAGGTCTTTCAGCCATGGCACCTGTGAAGCTGCCTCCGGGACAGAGAAAAGCCAGGGAGAGGCCCAGGTGCGTGGCTCTGACCTCTGGGCCGATGTGTGCCGTGCGGCGGCAGAGGACGTGCTGGAGCTCGGGGAGGGGAGGGGAGACCAGGCCCGGTCCCGTCATGCCCATGCGAGGCACAGAGGCTGTCCACACGGAACCTGCGGGGACTGGGCTGCCACGGGCTCGGAGAACTGAGGCAGCGCGGGACGGGCCCCTGGGCGGGCATGCCTGGAGTGTGCGCTCTGCCCGGGGTCCTGGGCTGGCGAGGGCGCAGGGAAGGCCCAGGGAGGGCGCAGGGCTGAAGGGCCAGCGGGCCAGGGGCGGGGCCCGTGGATGTCAGGACAGGACCCCGAGAGGCTTGCACGTGTCTGGGTGTGTGTGTGTGAGTGTGGTCTGCATCTGTGTGTGCGTGCGTCTGTATGAGTGTGTATGAGTGTCTCTGTGTGTCTCTGTGCATCTCTGTGTGCGGTGTATGGGGGAGATGGGGGAGCGGGAGCCACAGCCCCCAAGGTCATCTCTCGCTGACATCTGAACGCGTCAGGAGCTGTCGGGAGCGTTTTGTCAGACCCGGCGCGGGAGGCCAGCGTGCAGGGGGACCCCTCCCGGAGGCGCCGTCCCCGCCGGCATTGTTTCCGAGGCCGGCCTAAGCCTGTCCTCAGCAATCTGCATTCTGCTGCACTCGAGCTGAATGCCAGCCCTTCTCACACAAAGGCTATTTGCTTTAGCTACAGAATTCCCATGGCGCCAGCACAAAGCCCTGGCACCCCGATTTTCCACTCCAGGGATCAGCGGGGCTCACCCGCAAATCCACACGGTGCGGGCCCGCGGGCAAGGCCGTGAGTCAGCGGGAAGGCACCTAGCTGAGCCCACGGCCGACTCTCCGCCAGGTCGGCTCACGACCCACCGCGGCCGCAGGCAGGGAGGGAGGGCGCTGCAGAGCCCCCCGAACGCCGTGTGCGGGGACTTGGACCCCGTCCTGGCTCAGCGGGCCGTGGGAGGCCGTGGACAGTGGTGCCACGTCTGCTCACTAGCACTTGGCGTTTCCAATCTTTGCCGCCTGGGAGTAAAGTGCTATTTCACCGAGTTTATTTGTGTGGCAAAATTTTTCATACATCCTCAAAAGTGGAGAGAATGGTACAGTGAGCGCCGCTACACGCACCAGCCGGAGTCCACCCAGCTGCGTCTCGCCCCGGCCCTCGGAAGGCGGCCTGGGGCCGAGCATGGGTTCGACGCCCTGCAAGGAGCTGCAGTCCCAGGGAGGCAAGAGTGAGGCGTCATAAATACAACACAGTGAACACGACGTGAGTAACATGGGATACAAACAACACTCAACACCCCGCGTGATGTGGCGGGACACTTTCTGTCACTGGCCACGGCCCCAGCAGGTGCGTCTCGGAGCACCCATGTAACTGCGCGTTCCGTCCCGCGAACGCCCCCCACAGCCCCCCAGGCGACCGCTGGAGAAGTACAGCTGCCGGGGGCCAGGCAGGGCAACCTGAGAGTGGCCCCCCCGCGGCCCCCCCCCATGCTGGGGGCCCCCCCACGCCCGCCTGCCTCTGTCCGTGTTAGCTGATGGGCAGCAGGCTCTGATCGCTCAGTCCATTTAGGATTTGGCATCTATGCTCCAGATGCAACAGGCCTCCCTATAGCTTTTCTTTCTTGATCTTCTGCACCCAGTTTGATATCAGAGCTGTGATTGCCTCACACAATGGGGCATGGGGATGGGGGGCATGCTTTCTATTTTTCTGTCCTCTGGAAGAGTTTCTATGAAATTGGAGCCTTTGTTTAAATGTTAGTGAAACACCTGTGAACATCCGGGCTTGACGTTTTCTATTTGGGGATATTTTTTCTACCGATTCGGTTTTCGTAGTGGTTCTAGGGCCCCCGGCCTCCCCCCTGTGCCTGAGTCAATGGCAGGCTGCAGTCCTCCCTGTCCTTGAGCACACTGTTGAGCGAGCCTGGCGCTGAGATGCCCTGGAGGCCGCCGTACCTGCCAGCTCTAATCTCCGCAGGGCACCAGGACACAGACCCGCTCACCTGCCGTTTTCTCATTGTCGTCTACTTCCATCTCTTCGACATTCCCCTTGCTTCACCTGGGAGTTATCAATCTTACCAGATCTTTCAACGCTCAACGCTTGGCTCTATCCATCCTCTCTAAGGGTTTTCTGTTTCATTCATTTCTACTCGTGTTATTATGTTCCCCCTTCCATGTTTTCTGGATTTATTCTACTACTAACTGTTTTGTTTTATTTTATGTGGTTACTCAGCTGTTTGGTCTCTACGGTTCTTTGTCTCTCATGTAAGCATACAGGATGGAAGTCCGCCTTCACCCCCTTGGCTGCACGTTGCGGGGTTCGGTGGGAGTCAGGCTGTGGACAGAGGCAGCCCCGCAACCCGGAACCCAGCCCACCACACTGCACACTCGAGCACGGACCGAAGTAACACGGACGAGTCTGTGGTTAGACCCTGGGGCTCGACGGAACTTTCCTGTGTGTGTGTATCTTTACTCCACCCTGAGCCCCCATGACTAGAGGCGGTAATGGGGACTCAAGTCCGGGCATCTGTTGGGGTCAAAGGAACTAAGGACTCCTGGGAAGGGAGAGGGCCCTTGGAACGAGCAACCGTGAAGGCGAGCTTAGCCCCCCTTACACCAGCTGGAGTTGGAGAGCTGAGACGCGCGCGTGCACACAGAGAACGCTGTCACTATCCCGGGCAGGTGCCGACAGCTCTGCGTGAACGGACCCACGTCCTCCTCCCAAAAACTCTGAGGTCAGAGCAGGCAGAACCCCGGCGGTGCAGGGAACGGCGGCCAGGGTGTGAGGGCAGCACCAGGGAGCCCGCGGACCCCGCCGACAGCAGAGGAGAGGCGGGGGGGGGGGGCGGGCCCCACCACTTCACTGCTCTGTGCAAAATGCCTACCTTTGCTTTTCTGCATAAATCACGCCTCACCGCCGATCACCACGATCAGAGGTCAGGCCCCTCACCCACCCCGACCTTTGCTTCACCTTCTCAGACAGAGCCAACAGCAGAGCGAGGGAGGGGGGTGGCAGGTCTGAGAGCGGCAGGGCAGGCCAGGGGGGTAGCCCCTTGGGCAGAGGGGCTGCTGTGGGCTTCGGGCCGAATGTCCTCCTCCCCAGAAAACATCCGGTTTTGCTCTGAAGGCCTCTCGACGGAACAAGCCCCATTCATATGACCTAGAACAATCTCCTTCAAAGTCAACCGATGGGGGAAGTTACCTGCCCCTACAGAACACCTTCCCCATCGAATCCCGGGGGGGGATGGTACCTGCCTGAGTCACCCAGGAAACTGACCATCCCGTGCCCACACACCATGGGAACGGACCTGCCACACACCTGCTCTTTAAACCAGTGACAACACCACATTTATGTCCTGTGTACTTAACTGTGCACGCACGCATGCACGCTCCCACCTGCGTGAATGCCGTGCCTGGAGACCACCCAGGGGGTGCGACCAACGTCACCCAGGGGCCCAGAAGACACCCCCACATGGACGGCTGTGGCCAGAGGAGGCTGCAGTTAGCAAGCTGGGGTTCACAGCCATGGCCGAGCTGCGTTCAGCTGGCCCCGCGGCTCCGAGCTCACGGTCGTATGCGCAGCACCCCTGCTCCCCACAGGGACACAGCCTCAGCTGCCCTCAGAAGGGCAAACTCCAGCCGCAAACCTGGAAGAACTGCCCTGGGGCCATTTCTGGCTCTCCCTCCCGTGTTTTAATTAGCTGCTGCGGTGGGCAGAGTGAGGGCCCCCAGAACAGTGCCCCCCAAGAAGTCCGAGTCCTGATCCTCAGAACCTGTAAATAGGCTTCTACAGCCACAGGAACTCTGCCGATGGGATTAAGTTAAACATCTTGAGCAGGGAGGTGACCCAGGGGTGCCCAGGGTCATCACGGGGCCCCTAGCAGGGTAAGTGGGAGGTGGGAGGGTTGTAGACGAACAGAGGTCAGAGTGACAAGGGCCGTGAGTTAAGGAATGGGGGCCGCCTCTAGAAGCTGGAGAAGGTGAGGATGGTCCCCTAGAGCCTCCGGAAGGAACGCAGGTCTCTGCACACCTTGACCCGGGCCCGGTGAGAGCCATTCTAGACGTGAGCCCTCCACTGTGAGACCACCAGGTCGCGACGGCGTAAGCCCCGACGTTCGTGGTGACTTGGTACAGCAGCCACTGGAAAGCCACGCAGCCGAGCACAGCATGACGTTAGCTGCGAACCACGCCAGCCAACCCACGGTGCGGGTCCTGCCTTAAACAAACTCTCCGTAAAAAGACACTTTTGAGACAGTTGGGGAAACCATTATGTCATTAAGAAGTCATGTGGCAAGTGAGATGGCATGATGTCCGGATTTGGGTTAAAGTACCGGGGGCGAGGGGGGCGGGGAAACGGGGTGGAGGAAGGGAATGCGGGCGTCTTGCTCCGCGCACACGTTTGCCTCTGTGGGAGCGCCCTCCGGCCTCACGGAGGAGAAACCTCCCCCTGCCGACTCCTCGCTTCTTCACTGCGAGGCCCTCGGGTGTGCCCGGCTCCTTCTGAGGGCAGGTTGAGACCCCACTTTGTGCGTGCATAGGAACGTGACCAAGCCTGGCCTTGGGAGCCAACGTGGGGGTGCTTCCAGTCGGGCTCATTATAAATAACGTCCCAGGAACTGCCTTTGCACACACATACCTGTGAGAACATTTCTGTAAGTAAATTCCCAGAAGTGAAATTGCTGGGTCAAATAATCAAATTTCAGCCAAAATGAGAGCTACAGCTCCTTCCTAACCGTCTCTATAAATTCATAAAAGCAGATGTAAAGAGAACAAGTATCATATTTATAGCCTCGTGTTCTTCTAGAGGAAATTGCACAACGTGGCCTTTCCCTAAATCTACTTAGATATGCACGAAGAGTCCATCATGTGTTGAAATAGAAGAGATTATCCATAATGGTTTTCATGGGGTTTTCCAAGACGCTCCCCCTGTTAGCAGGGAAATAAAGGAAAACCCCTTGAAGTGGGCAGCCCCGCAAAGCCGGCCCCTTCCTTCTGCTCTGGTAGCCCGCACACAGATCCGGGCTGGTAGGGGTGACCAGCCCTAGGTCTTTGACCCTCCCTAGGACATAGTTTTAGGGCTTTGTGAAGAAGCAAGCCACCTTTTCCCTCTCAAAAACCAAGGTCTGACCGAGGTCTCCTGTGCTCCAGGCACCTAGAGAGCGGGTGGTCCCACATGAGCACGTACACACATTAAGGAGTTTGGGCAGAGAAAGTCATCGGAGCCAGACTTACTCACATTCCCACCCCCAAGGACTGGTGCCCAGTAGGTATTCTGTAAATCCATTCTGGGTGAATGAATGAAGGATTTTCATTCCCTTCTGAGTCCATGCTTACCACCGCCTTCCCACAAAAACCGGACAATGAGAAAGAGAAAGTTCTGCTCAGACACACCAGCGGGCCACCACTCGGTCGACAATTTGGGGGTGTCATTCCCATATTCATCCACCTGCCCCACCTTTGCTCGAGGCTCACCCTTGGGGGGCTGTCTGACCAAAGCCACACAGACACCTCCTTTCTAACTTCTAGAGATCTAAGGATTTGTTCACCTCCAGAACCCATGAGTGTGGGCTTATTTGGAAATAGGGTGTTTACAAATGTGATCGTGTTAAGATGAGGTCGTGCTGGGTTAGGGTGGGCCGCTGACCTGAACACCGGTGTCTGCACAGAGAAATCTGGACACAGAGGGAAGGAGCTGTGTGAGACAGCTGATGTCTGTTGTTTGAAGCCCCCCAGTCTGGGGCGCTTCGTTGGGCCCCCCAACACTCATCCAAGCCCCCTGCTCTGGGAGCGACTGCCCTGAGAGGTGGTTCAGTGCATGAGGGGACAGCTCCATCTCCACCTCTGGTCTCTGTTTTCTCTCCATAAAACAAGGGTTTAGACGGCCAGCTCGAAGGCCCTTCCATCCTGGTGGCCCTGGTCCTGAGTGGGTCCTGAGCCGTGTATGCTCAGCACAGCAATGCTAGCCCCCCCTCCCTGGTGGGACACGGGGGTGCGTCCTTCCCAGAGAGCGCCCACATCACAGCCCAGGTCAGGCAGAAGGACCCGCGTGTCATGGCCCAGTAGCACAGCACACGACCAACCCCGGACCACCTGGGGGAGCGTCCCCAAAATGGCAAGGTAGGGGCTGTCAGGGGAGTGGTAGGGGGTGCGCGGATCTGGCAGCCAGAGTGCCGGGGGTCAGCTCCGTGTCCCCCAGGCAGGGAGTCCGTACAGCTTGGGGAGGGAACCTGGCCAGGGCTGTGGGTGGGCCGACTGGGGCCACCAGGAGGCAGCCCACCTGACAGAGCAGCCCGGCCGCAGGAAGGGGGGAGAACAGCTGCAGGGGTGTGGACACCGAATGCAAACCTGCATAAAGAGGGCTGGCCCAGCAGCAGTGATGGGGGCTGGGCTTTTGCGGAATCGTGGCAAGGAGAAGGGGAGAAGCGCACTCGTGCCGAGGAGAGCCCCAGAGAGGCGGGCTGCCTGATGGAGTGCGGACCACCTGGGACCCTTGCAAGAGGCAGACCGTGGGAGGGGGGTCCTGCCCGGTGAGGGCTGGGCTACCCAGGAGCCCTGCCAGGAGGGAGCCCCCACCCCACCCCTGCCTCGTTGCCCCTCAGCCCCCACCCAGCCCATCCCTGGAGGCAACACAGCTGTGCATCAGCCCCCTGGCCCCCTCTGGGCTCCTCCAAACACCCCCAAATCTATGAGCCCTGGACGCCTGGGGTGGGAGGGTGACCGCTGCCCTTGCATTGACAGGTGGGGGGGCAGAGAGCCTGCACTGGTCCCTAGTGACAGCTGGGGAGGAAGAACCTGGACCTGCCCCACCCCACCCCCGCAGCCTCCCTGCAGGGCTGTGGCCCCCAGAGGACATCCCCACCAGGTAGGACATCCCCACCTGGCCCCGGGCAGAAGCCACCACCGCAGCAAGGCGGGGCCGAGTGCCAGTCCCAGTCAGCGCACGCGGGGGGCACGTGCCACCGTGCACTGAATTTAGACAAATAAAGAGATGTGCCATCATCTGTTTAAAAGAGGGTGCAAGCCCATGGGCTCAGGGAGGGGGAGGCTGACGAGCCGGCTGGGCGCCAGACTGGAAAGGAGTCCCTGAGCCCCCCGACGTCGCTTTCCACCTTCCATACTCGTTCTCCACCCAAAACCTAACAAACAAATCCCGTGTGGCACGTCTTTAGGAAACACTGATTTTTCCCCCCGTTGGAGAGTCTCTTCATCATCCCACCTGTGGAGGCAGGAGCAGGAACTGGCCCCGCTCTCTCTGTGCCCGAAAGCGGGGGCATCGCGCCCCCTAGTGTCCACCGCCGCAGCTCGCGGGCGTCCCTGCGTCCAGCGTGGAGCGACTTCTGTCCAAGTTGTAGCCCCAAGAGAGGCAAAGACCGGAATTTCCAACCCTGCCCGTGACTTTGGCCCGGTAAATGCACCCACAATCCTCACACCGTCACCTGCGAGTTTCGGCACATCCAAACCAGCTTCCAACAGCCGCCAGACAAAAATGGTTTAAAGACGTAGGGTTAGGGTTAGGTAAGTGGGATGCTGCATTTCCATCGGTAGAAACGGACCCCACGGACACACAGTACACTAGGTTTCTTAGTGCATCTGTGTTTGTGACAGCAAAGAAACAGACACGAGACAACGGTGTGTCAGGAGAGGGCAGGCATGCCGGGCTCGGCTGCATGGAATGTTCTACAGTGTTCTAAATTCAAGGAAGCACGCACACCCGTGTTCACCGCAGCACTAGTCACAAAGCCAAAATGTGGACAACCCGAATGCCCATCAGCAGATGAATGAATTAAAAACACGTGCACACAATGGAATAGTGTGGAATAGCCTTAAAAAGGAAGGGCATTCTGACACCTGCTACAACACGATGAACCTTGAGGACATTGTGCTGAGTGAAATAAGTCAGACACAAAGGGACAAACACTGTAGGATTCCACTCCTATGAGGTCCCTGGAGGAGTCAAACCCAGAGAGACAGAAAGAAGGACGGTGGGTGCACCAGGGGCTGGGGGTGGGGTGATGAGGAGTTAGTGTTTCACGGGGACGGAGTTGCATTTGGGAATGATGAAAAAGTCCTGGAGTTGGATGGGGGGGGGCGGTGCACAGCAATGTGAATGTGCTTAATGAATTATACTCTTAAAAATGGTTAAAATGGGGGGCGCCTGGGTGGCTCAGCCATTAAGTGTCTGCCTTCGGCTCAGGTCATGATCCCGGGGTCCTGGGATTGAGTCCTGCGTCAGGCTCCCTGCTCAGTGGGGGTCTGCTTTTCCTTCTCCCTCTGTCTCTTCCCCTGCTTGTGCTCTCTCTCTGTCTCCCTCTCCCTCTCTCAAATGAATAAATTTTTAAAAATCTTAAAAAAAAAAGTTGAAAACAGAGCTACCCTATGACCCAGCAATTGTACTACTAGGTATTTACCCCAAAAACACACATGTAGGGATCCGAAGGGGCACCTGCACCCCAATGTTTACAGCAGCAATGTCCACAATAGCCAAACTATGGAAAGAGCCAAGATGTCCATCAACAGATGAATGGATAAAGAAGATGTGGTATATATATACAACGGATTATTACACAGCCATCAGAAAGGATGAAATCTTGCAATTGGCAATGACATTGATGGAAATAGAGGGTATTATGCCAAGTGAAATAAGTCAATCAGAGGAAGACAAATACCACATGATTTCACTCATATGTGGAATTTAAGAAACAAAACACATGAACACAGGGGAAGGAAGGGAAAAACAAAACAAGACAAAATCAGAGAGGGAGACAGACCATAAAAGAGACTCTTAATCATAGGAAACAAACTGAGGGTTGCTGGAGGGAGGGGGATGGAGGTGGGGTAAGTGGGTGACGGGCATGAAGGAAGGCACGTGATAGAATGAGCACTGGGTGTTATATGAGACTGACAAATCACTGACCTCTATCTCTGAAACTAATAATACAGTATATATTAATTGAATTTAAATAAAATAAATTAATTTAAAAAAAGATGTAGAGCCCACTATGGAAGGTCACGTGTGTGTGAGTGAGTGTGTGTGTGTGTGTGTGTTGACCACCTTTACTCTGCTGGAAATAAGGGGTCCCAGGGGCCCGCATGCAAACCTTAAGCCTCCTTAAGGGTTTAGCTACACGGTCTGATAGATTCCACATGCTTGAAAGAAAACACACTCGCGGTTTTGTTTGTTGAGACAGGGTTAACGGATTCCCCTGAGAGCACACAGTAATGTCACAGGTCACCCCAGCAGGGCAGCGCAGCAGCGAAGGGTGGGCAGGACCCTTCCTGGTCCCCTCCTCCCCTTCCCGCCCTCTGAGGCTGAGCGTCAGGGCCACCTGGAGGTGGACTCCGCCTTGCTCTTGAACGCCCCTGGGAGGGAGACTTCACCGATCTCCTCGGACCCCGGCAGGGTGGTTGTATTTCACAGCACAGAATCACAGAATGAGGGTTTGAGAAGGGACGTCGCGCATCAGCTAGTCCAGCCCCATTTTACAGATCAGCAAACCAAGGCCCAGATGGAGGAAGGGACTTTTCGGAGCTTCCAAGCTGGGAATGCCCCCCACGCGGCTCTCACACGCACCTGGCCTGTGCCCAGCACGTCCCCTGTCTCATGGCGGCGAATCCCAGCAATGCCCTGAGCTAGGTACACATAGTGTCCCCATTCTCACTTGAGAATCGTCCCTCCTGCCCAAGGCCTCCCAGTCCTCCCGGGGTGGAGCCAGCATGGAGCCCTGGCGTGTGAGGTGGGAGGGGGGGGTCCAGACAAGGCCCCAAGCCATTGTTCACCCTGACTCCTGGCCAAATGCCCATCCACCTACACTGGGTGAGAAACAGCAACCCGGTGGGCCCACTGCCCCCCACCCCACTTTTAAACCTGCTTGCTCAGGCCAAACCTCTTCCTTCCATAACCTCACCTCCACGGCCCAACCAAGGGCCAAGTCCAACTCCTCCTTCTCCCAAACTCCTCCTGAACCCCCACCTCCATGCCTCCAACCTGGCCGATGTTCACCCTCCCAGGATTGGCTCCCCAGCCGTCTCCCCACTGCTGCCTTATCCTCAACACACCAAGCTCTGTTTTTTTTTAAAAAAAAATCAGCTTTATTGAGATGTAATTCACATACCATAAAGTTCACCCTTTTAACGTGTACACTTACGTGGTTTTCAGAGGATTCACAGAATGGTACAGATGACCAGTCAAATCCCAGTACATTGTTGTCTCCCCAAAAAGAAACCCCACACCCATGACACTCACTCCCCACTCTCCCCTCCCCCCGCCCCCCCCAGCCCCTAGCAACCACTGATCATCTCTCTGTCGCTATGGATCTGCCTATTCCGGACATTGCATGTGGTGGAATCATGCATTCTGTGGTCCTTTGGGTCGGAGCCTAGTGTCCCCGGGGTTCGTCCACATCACGGCGTGTGCCAAAATGTCCTTCCTCCTACAGCTGAGTAATAGGTCCCCTACACCAGAACTCATCGGTTCGTCCAGTCCCCCAGTGATGGAGTTTGGGTTGCTTTCTGGCTGTTGCGTGAGCCCGTGTACAAGCTTGTGTGAGACCGGATGCCAGTCTAACATCAACAAGTATCGCCGACACACTCCCTTCTGAGACTTAACCACATGAATGGGGGGGTCTACTGGGTGGCTCAGTCTGTTAAGCGTCTGCCTTTGGCTCAGGTCATGACCCTGGGGTCCTGGGATCAAGCCCCGCATCGGGCTCCTTGCTCAGCGGGAAGCCTGCTTCTCCCTCTCCCTCTGCCTGCCACTCCCCCTGCTTGTGCTCTCTCTCTGTCAAATAAATAAATAAAATCTTAAAAAAAAAAAAAATGAATGGGGTCTCAATTCTCTTCTCATGTACACTTCCCAGGGGCACCTACTGATTTTTGGACGGCATCCAACCTGGGTGTCCCAGGCCTCCTGACATGCTGGGAGCAGCCTCTGCAGCCACCAGCCTCCCCCTGCCCTCTGCTCTGGGCCTGCTCGCCTGCCCCTCCCCCTGCATTGTCCCTTCCAGGCTCTTCACATCTAGGAGCCTCAGCTCACATATCATGACCTTGGATGGCCTTCCCTGCCCACCTCAGCTGTCAGGGTTCCTCTCCTGTGCTCATTCCTTCTCTTGGCAGCTCTGGGCAGGGTCTGACACTACGTCTCACTTTTTCTTGTTTGTTTTTTTCTCTTCCACGGAATGTGGGCTCCCCGAGGACAGGGAGCTGCTCTCACTCACCCTGGGATCTCTGGTGGCTCCAGCAAAGCCTGCTTCTTAGGGGTGTTCAATAAGCACGTAATGAATGAAGAAATGGAAAATGGGGTGACTGGAAGCTCCCAGAATCCCTGCCCAGCAGAGCTGCATTTCCTAAAGGGTCAACCCTTACAAAACCTGGCTGTTGATGTATCATCCCGTCTGGTGTGTCCGTGTGGGATTTTGCTTGTTGGTTGGTGGGTGATTTTGATGATTTTTGTGGTTTTTTCCTATATCATCGGAACACATCTGTCTGTCACGGAGAAAGGTCAATTCTCCTTCCTCAGGTCTGTAAGACTGTGTAATGCTGTAGAGTGTTCGTGCAAGCTATTCATGCGACCTACACGCGCACGGCCGCATTTCCCTTCTCCTTTAAACGTAAAATGACAATGAAGAGACACGGTGTGCTGGTTTGGGGATGCACAGCAGCTCTGGGCAGCAGAAGCAGCAAAGGCAATGTGAACATTAATAAGGGAACGTGGAGTGTGTAGTCAGCACAGGTGGGCATGTTGCCTGGACTCCAGGCCCCAGCAGGGTGACCATGGCAGGGTGGCCCCAGCAGAGTGACCCCGGCAGGGTGGCAGTTCCCAGAGAGAGACAGTGGACAGCCCCGGGGGCCTCCGCTCAGAGCTGCACCACCTTTCCGCCACATTCTGTGAAGGCAGTTCCCCTGGACGTCCCTAACTCAGGGAGAGTTGCTGCAAAGTGACGTTTCCAAGGGGCACAGAATAAGCAAGTTTGCAAACAACCTCCCGCAGGACCAGTGTGTTGAAACAGCTGGAGGATCCCGTGGCCTTAGCCCTGCAAATTCCTCTCCCTTACTTCTGACTCAGTGGGGTGAGGCCCGGGCAGCTGCGTCCTGAGCAGGTGCCAGCTGGTTCTGATGGGAGGGGCCCTGGACTGCATGTTGAACGACACGGCCCTGGCTGATGGTTCTTGACCCAAACCCACAGACCCCAGACGGCAGCGTGTTCGTGAGCCCTCAGCAATGTTGCACAAAATTGTGTGTTCAGACAAACACCTTTATTTAGAACTGGAAAGGGCCTCATGACCTGAGAAAGGTTAAAATTCACCGATAACTGGGGAGCCTGGGTGGTTCAGTCGTTTAAGTGTCTGCCTTTGGCTCAGGGTCATGGGATCGAGCCCCACATCGGGCTCCCTGCTCAGTGGGGAGTCTGCTTATCTCCCGCTCTCTGCACCTACCCCCCCCACTTGTGCTCTCTTTCTCCCTCAAATAAATAAATAAAATATATATTTTTTTAAATTCACCAATAACCATAAGCACTTTATGTTCGCTGTGGTTTTCTCCCTCTGGCCCGCCCCAAGATTTGAGACCCCCGCTCTGCAGGTGGACCTTCTCAGGCTCTGAAACCTGCTCGAAAAATGCATCTCGCTCCAGTTAGGCTAACTGTTTTTAAATGTAAGAATTGTTTGCCTGGGGTGCCTGGGTGGCTCAGTCAGTTAAGCGTCTGCCTCTGGCTCAGGTCATGATCCCGGGGTCCTGGGATCAAGTCCCACATCGGGCTCTGCACTCAGCGGGGAGTCCCCTTCTCCCTCTGCCTACCACTCCCCCAGCTTGTGCTGGCTTTCTCTCTCTTTCTCTCTGTCAAATAAATAAATAAAATCTTAAAAAAAAAAAAGAATTGTTTGCCTGTTTTCACACGCAGGCTTTTATACTCAAGGCCCTCTGGGGTGCTGAAGGGAATGGGGGAATTCCAGGGCACGGGGTGGGTTGCGCAGGGCTCGCCTCCAGTCGCTGTGGCTGGGAACTGAGCTACAGCTGCTGTTCATGGCCGATCAGCTGGATTACAGCCTTTGGAGAGACAAAAACCCTCGTAAGGGAAAGAGAGAGCTGGGGATTTGATTCCCTCGTCTAAAAGGATCCAAAGGCTTCAGTGCACCTGCCCTCAGCCCCGCTGCAGACAGTCTTATGGGTGCCGCTGGGCCTTCCCTTGTGGGCCTGACAGAATCCCCCTCCGTGGGAGTCCCTACAAAATGGCGGTCTTCTACCTCCTTTGGTGGTAAGAATCACGTGACTTCTCCAGCCACCCTTAGGAACGGGGTGGGGGGTGCCGGAGTCTGTAAAATAAAACTTTGTAAGACGAAATTATGATCCTGTCACTTGAATAGGATGTCCCTAGTAAAATCAGAGAACAAATCACCTGGAGAAGCTTTGAGCTGGGCATGAGGTTACGGTTCCCATTAGTCCAGACTCGCGGGGCAACTCAAAGGCCTACAGCCAGGGGGCTGCAGCCCCAAGGAGAGCCCGGACTAGAAATACAGATTCAGAGTCCCCAGCACAGAGATGACTGGTGCTAAAGGATGGTGGGAGCTCCCCCAGGGTTGCCGTCGGCCCTGAAATCCCCCCAACTCCACCTCACTGAAATAAGCCCAGAGCCCTGGTCTCAGAATCCCCAAGAGGACCTGGGGCCCAGGGACTTCTCTACTGACCAAACCAGGCCTCGTTCCAGGACCTTCTGGCTGACGGGGGACACATGCAGGGGCTGCCCTTAACCCACTGGGCCCTCGTCTCCTGCTGGAGATCTGTGGGGTGATGGTGACAGGTTGTGAGGTTCTTGAAAGATGAAGGTCCCTCAGAGGATCCTGTCCCCTGGTCTAGTCACACCACTCTGTTTATTTGTCTCCCGCCTCAAAGGGAACCTCTGCAGTCGGTGATAAGAGCCGTCCCCCTGGGGCCCCTGGGAGGAACTCAGTGTTCTTGCAGGGACCAGTCTCAGCTAACTCGAGGCTCCCCAACCCTCCTCCTTAGGAAAAGGCTTGTGTCAATTCCTCTCCATCTCTTGACCTTCTACACCCACTCCCAGGCTGAGCCAGCTTCCCCTCCTAAACCCAGGAGACCTGGCTCCCTGGTTTCCTCTAGCCAGGGGGTCGGCTGTTGGGAGCAAAGCACTAGGCGACCGCCCCCTCCAAGGAGGCAGACAGCAGTCTAAGGGGCCCCAGGGGGGCCTGCGCCGGTGGAGTGGTGGTGGGCCGCCCTCCGCGTCTGCCTCATGCTGAACGAATCAAACCAGCTATCAGGCCCTGTTCTGAAAGAGAAAACCAGCCCTTGGTTCAGAGTAAAAACAGAACTGCAGAGATGCTTTGTGCCTGGGCCATCGGAGTCCCATCAGGAGACAGAAACCACACAGTCGTTTGAACAGGGAAAGTTCATCTCGAAGAATTATCCACAGGGCACTGGAGTGACGGAGAGTTGGGCGCAATAGCTTCATAGGACACTGGGGTACAGGACTAGCAGATGCGGGGAGAGCCCTCGGGTTGACAGGGAAGACCCCCCAGGCCTCATAGGAGCAGTCCTGGCATGGCCCTGGTGTGGCCCGCTGCATAGGGTGGGCACGGCGTGGCTCGCTGCCCGCCGGACTCACTGAGGGCCTCACCAATGGCACTGCTGGGGGTCTGGTCTCTGGGGTGCCGGGGAAGGCGCCCCAGGAGGTGCTGGGCATCAGGGCACTCTGCCAAGCCTCCCAAGGGGAGGCCAGGAGAAGCAGCCCACGGGAGGCACCGTGTCAGGTCACTCCACTGCGGACGCCGGAAGAGGAGCCAAGGGGAGGTGCTGGCCACAGCACGTTGCTGGTGCTGTGCACTGCACCGGCACTGGAAAAGAAAACCTTCCCCTCCACTGTGCCAAGTACTGACGGGGCTCACCAGCACCCCAGCTGGCAGAGGGGAGCCATTCGCAAAGCCCACGTCCATTATCCAGAGCAGGCAGAGGGTGGATTTGAAGCTCAGAGGCAAGAAGCTGAGAACTGACGCAAGCCCACACCCTGCCAAAGTCCATCCCTACGGCCCCTTGTTCCTTGGACACCCGTGAGCATCTCTGGGTGCAGGCCCAGCGCTAGCGGACCAGGGACAAAGGTGTCTGAGACCCCAGCAAGAGTTGCCAGATTTAGCACATAAAAGTGAAGGACAAAATTTCAGATAAATGGTGGATAAATTTTTAATATAAATCCCTTGTGATATTTGGGAATTACTTATACTAAACAATTATTCGTCATTTACCTGAAACTCAAATTTCGCTGGGCATCCTGTATTTTCCTGGGTACCCTGAGCCCAGCACTGCCCTTGGGGACACAGTTTGATAGATACGGTCCGTCCAGTGTATGCGTTTCCCTCTGTTCACAGGAGCAAACATCAAGGGCAGGGATTGGCTGATTCCCTGCTTACTCCCTGCTCCCTCCACTCCACTCCCAAGGGCCGGCCTGGGCCATGACTTCTTCTGCAAAGCATCAGCCACACTCCACTGCCGTCCCCTTCATTGCCCTTCATTCACTCCTAAACACGTCCTGGGATCCTCCTGCTGAGCACCAGGTCTGCGTCCCGTGGGGCCAGCTGAGCTTTGGCATTCAAAGCATCCAGAGCCGAAAAAAGCAATAAGAGCATACACCATATATCACATAACCTTCGTCAGGGGTCTGGGGCAGGAGCCCCAAATCAGACACACTAATATTGCCGCAGCCGGATTTACCCCATTGAGTGGAATTAACATCCCACAGATACTATGACGACTTGCTTCCGGCTGATTTACACAGTCATGAAGTGGTCCATGAAATATTGCGCTAACTACAGACAATAAATTTCCTAGTACTCCTTCCCGAGGAAAACGTTCAGTAGAGCTTCAAACATATAGCGGTTCAAGAGAAGCTAAATGCTCATCCTCACATGCGCAGTGAGCCGTCCCTGGGTCTGGCTGCCTCGGAAGCCGGGGCTCGGGAAGAGGGCACAGCCGTGCTGCATGGCTGGGGTCCTAGGGTTAGAGGTGGACATATGGGAGGATGAGCGTCTCAGATCACCAGGCAGCCCCGCGAGGACAGCACTTCTCTGCATGTTTCCCAAGTCACCAGTCTCAAAGCGAAGCCATCTCTTGAGCTTGGCGAGGGCCTGCTTGCTGATCAATGTCCTTGAAGCCAGGACTTAGCAGCTCCCACGCTAATTTCCACATGGTCTACGGGGACGTCCCCAACACACAGTGTCCTCATCTCCCTCATCCCTCCTTCCTCATTTCTCCATCACTCAAGGAAGGCGCATGACGTGCTTCATTTCCGTGTTCAGCATGTCACTTTCCCTTGACTTAAACTGTGGTTGGTAAATCTTTGGGGTAAATAATGAGGTTTGCTCTCACCATGTCCTCTGATGGGCAGACTTCTCCAGGTTCGGTGTCCAGCATTGTTTTAGATCAAAGTTGTGCCAAGCACGTGTTAGAGGAGCTCCCCGGACCGTCGGAGCACTAGCGACGGTGTAAGTGGCCATCCTGCTACCGATCGATCAATCGATCGATCAATCGATCATGTTCAAGAGGCCCTGCTCTGACAACCACAGAAGCGTGCATTTATTTACCCCTCCTCCAGAAAAGCATTTACATTTACTCTTCACGGGACATAAAACTCCTTTTGCAAACGGGGGAAAAACAAATGTCAGAAACATTACTTTTCAAAAGACGTTCAGGAAGGGGGTGTGTGGAGCGGTTGCAGAGAAATAGTAAAATGTTAGTTCTCTTGTATCTGCCACATCTGTGCTGCTGATAGAAAGGGATTATCAAACCAGGCAGAAAACATTCCTTGGGTTACCAGCGGATGGTTGTTTGCAGAATAGGACATGGAACACAGCATATGCCTTTGAGAAGGGGTGCTTTTTCCCAATCACACCCAGCTTTATCCTGAGCCAGCCTGAAACCCTGGCCCGCCCCTCCCTCAGCCATTCTAATGCCTTTCTGGAAACAGAGCACAGGACCCAGCTGCCTCGTCAGCACTGAAGACTCATTCAGATGAAGGTTTTCATCTCATACGATCACAGCAAGCCCATCAGTATAATTTTCAGATGCTTTCTGATCAGAAGTTTTCCCACCACAGATATTCAGGATGTTTTCTATCACAGCACTTCTTCAATTCCTACAGCCAACCTTCTGAATATTCATGCTCCCTGTAAAGATCAGGTCTTCCTGCGAGATCCCAGCTGCCTCCAAGACCAGCAAACAGCCCTTGGCGCATGTCCGTACGTCGGCTTCTTCATTGCCAACCCCGCTCACGCTACACCTCATCAGCATCTCTCCCTCCCCCCAGGTGGTGTTTTCCAGGTTTCTATGTTTCTGGATACTGTGAAACTTCAGCTGCTCATCTTTTGATTTCCTAACTCATACTGATGTGGGAAACGAAGGCCGAAGGAAATGGAGATAAAATGAAATGTCCTTATAACCTGGAGCCCATCGACAGGTACTTGAGACGGGCAGAGTATACCCTTCCTCCAGGAAACTCCCAACTGTCCTCAGTTAATGCTTTGCTAGAGGGAAAAACAACCTTAACTTGACAATGGCAAGGCATCCTGTGCTTCTTTAGCATATGAAGGTCCTTTTGGAATTTCCCTTCGCTTTACTTCCCCCAACCCGAAAGTATATAATCAGTCACCCCTCACAACCCCAGGACAGCGGCTCTTTCCACCCACGGGTCCTGTCCCTGGGCTTTAATAAAACCACCTTTTGGCACCAAAGACATCTCAAGAATTCTTTCTTGGCCGTCGGCTCTGGACCTCACCAAACCTCACCTATATTCAAAAACTGCATCAGGCCCTCCTACCTTCCTCAGATTTCCATCGCTCAGGCCTGTTGCCTAAAAGCGGCCTCTACAGTTCATGCTACTGACAAGGACAACATCTGACACGTGCCTCCCACCGCAAGCAATGGAGTATCTTTCATCTTTTCAATTCATTCATAGTGTGATTGAACCCAAGATCACAAAAGGAAAAATACACTTTAGAATTTATTTTTTTTTTATTTTTTTTTTTAAGATTTTTTTTTATTTATTTGCAAGAGAGAGAACGAGAGACAGAGAGCATGAGAGGGAGTGAGAGGGAGGAGGGTCAGAGGGAGAAGCAGACTCCCTGCTGAGCAGGGAGCCCGATGTGGGACTCGATCCCGGGACTCCAGGATCATGACCTGAGCCGAAGGCAGTTGCTTAACCAACTGAGCCACCCAGGCGCCCTACACTTTAGAATTTAAAACATACACAGTGTCAGGGACCAACAGAGGTGCTTGCACACAGGGGGTGTTGGGGCGTCACCCCACGCAGGTGAGGTTTTGCAGCAAGTTGAATTTTGGCACCAAACTTACAAAAAACCCACAACTTTCTGTCTTCAGAGCTTTTTGTATTTCAGAATTGCGAATAAGACTGTGGTCTGTTACACGATGGAATCAAGGGAAAGGTAGAACAGGGTCTTCCCGGAGCCCACAGTAGTAGAGAGAGCGCCGTCCGGGGGTGAGAGTAGCTCCTATTTGGGAAGCGCCTACTGGATAAGTGCCCAGCTCTGCACTGCTCTCCACCGTGGGTGTTCCTGTTCCCATTCACATGTGGAGACGGGGTCAGAGAAGTTCATAACCAAGGGCTATAGACCTAGCAGTTACATTTCCCCAAATTCATCTGTTCCATTCCAACCCCCAATGCAATGGTGCTATGTGGAGATGAAGTCTTTGGGAGGTGATTAGGTCATGAGGGTGGAGCCCTCCCTCCCTTTGAAAAGGACCCCCGAGAGCTCCCTCAACCCTTCCCCACTGAGGACACAGGGAGAAGGTGGCCATCCACGAGCCACCAGAGGGCTCTCACCAGACATTGGATCTGCCAGCACCTTGAGCTTAGACTTCCAGCCTCCAGGACTGTGGGAAATAGATTTCTACTGTTCATAAACCACCCAGTCCAGGGTCCTTTTATTATAGCAGCCTAAGACTGAACATCGGTACCAGGAATGGGGTGCTGCAGGCAGAGGGAGAGGGAGAAGCAGACTCCCCACTGAGCAAGGAGCCCGATGCGGGGCTCTATCCCAGGACCCTGAGATCATGACCTGAGCCAAAGGCGGATGCTTCACCGACTGAACCACCCAGATGCCCCGAGGCTGGGAGTTTTGAGGTCGATGCTGGAAAAAGTCTCCATCACCATGAAGACCACTGAGGGCGATTCTGGTGAGAACTCAAGACAGGAGGAGAGCTGCAGGGAGAGCCCCCATCTTCCTGGAGAGTACCTGGGTGATCCCGAACTCGATGTTGGTAGAAATGTGGGTGGTGGGCGCCTGGGTGGCTCAGTTGGTTAAGCGACTGCCTTCGGCTCAGGTCATGATCCTGGAGTCCCTGAATCGAGTCCCGCATCGGGCTCCCTGCTCAGCAGGGAGCCTGCTTCTCCCTCTGACCCTACCCCCTCTCATGTGCTCTCTCTCTCTCATTCTCTCTGTCTCAAATAAATAAATAAAATCTTTAAAAAAAAAAAAAAAGAAATGTGGGTGGTGTCTCAGATGGAAATGAGGACCACGGTCCTGGAAACCGGAGGAAAGGCGATCCGCACTATCATGTGACAGAGCTGGGCTGGACTGTGTTCTAGTGTTTGGTGGAAGGTGGGACTTCAGTGATGAAACTGGATCTTTGGCTGAAGCTCTGTCTAAGCAAAGTGTGGATGGTGGGGCTTGGCTTCTCCTGAGGGCTTATCGTGAAATAGAAATATCTTAAAGACATAATTGCTAATCAGAAAGGAGGCAGAACTTTAAGATTTGGAAAACTCCCACCCTATCCATATTGCAAAAACGGAGAACACAAAGGATGTGTTTGAATGACTGTCAATGAAGAGATCGGACGCTATTCTCCAAGACAAGAGAGAAGGACCCTGCGACCATCAGAGCTACGATTCCCCTCACTGTGGCTCCAGGTGCTTCCCCATGCCACCCCTCCATACCCCCCACGCCAACCCACCCCCTCAGAGTCCTGGGGGGCATGGCTGCCTCCACCTAGATTTCAAAGGACAGGGCCTCCAGGCAGAGCTGTAACTCTGTGACCCCAGCCCCAGAGAGCCACCATAAGGGCAGGACCTGGCACAGAGTTGCACCAGGGTGGGGCCGCCCAGAGCCTTGGGGAGCCAACCCCTGCCTAGCAAAGCCTGGGTCAGGACCCTGCCCCAGTAGTCCTAGACGGCAGAGGATCCAGCCATAGGATTCGTCTCAAGCCTCAAACTCTCACAGTTTTTCTTGTAGTTTGGACTTGCTTGGTCCGGTCACCCCAATCCTTCCTTCCAGTTGCTCCCCTTTGGGATGGGAATGTCTGTCCTGTACCCCATCGTTGCATTCGGGACAGCTTCACAGCTGGAGAGGAGTCTGCCTCAGCACGAAGGTACCTGGGGTCTCCCCTACCCCTGACTTAGATGAGACTTAGATCAGACTTCGGACTCAGACTTTGGAGTAGATGCCAGAATGAGTTAAAACTCAGGCTGCTGGGATGGAGTGAACGTATTTCTCATGCGAGAAGGACGTGACTTTTGGGGGCCAGGAGTGGATTGCTATGGTCTAAATGTGCTCCCCTCAAGTTCATAGGCTGAAGCCGACCCCCAAAGGTGATGGCAGTAGGCAGCGGGGCCTTTGGCAGGTAATTAGGGCAGGAGGGGGGTCCTCATGACTGGGGTCAGTACCCTTATGAAGGAGACCCCAGGGAGCTCCCTTGCCCCTTCCCCACTGTGAGGACCCAGGAAGAAGTTGCCATCTGTGAACGAGGAAGCGGGCTCTCGCCAGTGTAGAGAGCAAGACGGAGTAACTCACGTCAGGCAGTGACAGGGCAGGCCCACAGTACTGAGCTAAGACCAGGTATCACCCGGCCAGCACCGGCCGACCACACCCCAGAACCGACAACCAGCAGAAGCAGAGGAGGTCTGCAGGGCCCAAGACTGATGACATCCCTTTAGAAAGGAAGGATTTTTGCAGCAAACCGTCAGGCTCCTCAGACACTGACCCCTGCACCTCTGACCACGTCAGACAGGCAGCTGCCGCCGGGGCTCTGCCCGACTGATCTCCAAGAGGAACCGAGATCCTTCCCTGATGGAACGTAAGAGGCAGTAAGCGCCGAGCACTGACCGGGGCAGGACTGAGACCTTATCTCAACCGCACGCCCACAGACTGACGTCGCATGGGGACTGTTCACTTCCTACGTCCTGTTCTGCCTAATGTGTGGTGTGGCCCGTCTCCTGCTTTGCTTTGGGTGACCTGCAAGAAGCCAAGTTCAACACGTGGTGAGATGTCACTGAGTTTGGAATCCTGAACCTGCCTCATCAGCATGTTAACCTTGAGGACTGAATAAAGCTGGTGCTGGGAAAGACACTCCTCACGTGTGCACCTTCATAGCATGCTCCTGACAACCACATGTGAAATCTGCTGGTGCCTTGATCTTGGACTTCCAGCTTCCAGAAGTGTAAGACATACCTGTCTGTCATTCATGAGCCACCCCGTCTTTGTTCTTCGGCTATGGCAGCCTGAGCAGACAAAAACTCTAGCATAGGTAATATTGTGGTGACCCAGGGGCACTGAGGCCTGGCCAAGAAGAGCAGAGATGGTTGAGAGAAGCCAAGGAATTAGAATGGATGGGAGGGTAAGGAAGACAGAAAACCAAGGACCACCCATGTGGACTTAGGGTAGGGATGACTAACAGTCACTAAAAGCTGGGGCAGGTGAAGGTCTGGAGTTGGGAGGAGGAGAAAATGGGATCAGCTGGAAACATGTTGAGCTCAAGGTGCTTGGCAGACTCCTGAGTGGGGATCTGTCTTCTCAACTGTGTTTGTGGACCTGCCTCAGTAACTAGTATATCAGCTATGCCCCCCAAATATCAGATAATGGACGGACAGATGTGAATGGATGCATGGTTGAATGATTGGATGGATGGATGGATGGATGGATGGATGGATGGATGGATGGTTGGATAGATGGGTGGATGGTTGGATAGATGGATGAGTGATGGATGTTTGGATGGATGGATGGCTGGATGGATGGCTGGATGGATGGATGGCTGGATGGATGGATGGTTGGATGGATGGATGGATGGATGGATGGATGGATGGATGGATGTTTGGATGGATGGATGGATGGATGGATGGATGGATGGATGGATGGATGGTTGGATGGATGGATGGATGGATGGATGGATGGATGGATGGATGGTTGGATGGATGGATGGATGGCTGGATGGTTGGATGGATGGATGGGTGGATGGCTGGATGGATGGATGGATGGTTGGTTGGATGGATGGATGGATGGATGGATGGATGGATAGATGGGTGGATGGTTGGATAGATGGATGAGTGATGGATGGTTGGATGGATGGATGGATGGATGGGGGAGGAATGGATGGAGGAACGATTTGGTGGCCCTGGTTCCAGTAACCATATTAATTCCTTGTGATGGAGCCTTGTATTTCAGTTCAGTTCCCATAAGCTTTTTTTTTTAAAGACTTTTTTCATTTTATTTATTTATTTTTTTTTTTAAGATTTTTTATTCATTTGACAGAGAGAGACACAGCGAGAGAGGGAACACAAGCAGGGGGAGTGGGAGAGGGAGAAGCAGGCTTCCCACGGAGCAGGGAGCCCAATGCAGGGCTCGATCCCAGGACTCCAAGATCACGACCTGAGCCGAAGGCAGATGCTCAACGACTGAGCCACCCAGGCGCCCCAAGTTCCCATAAGCTTTATCCTGCCTTCCAACATTTCTCCCAGGGGCTCTACATCTGACACCCTATTTCCAGCTTCCAACTCTTCAAGAGTTATCCTCCCTGGACCATGCCCTGCAGCTGTACCCTCTGGATCAGAACCGCCTGCTGAACTGGCATCTGTCTTGTCACTTATCTGGCCTTACCTCTGAGTCCCTGTTTTCCCTAAGAGAGGTTTCTGGTTTGCTGATCCAGCTCTTCCCCAGGTATGGAATGTTTGTTCTGTTGCCAAGTGAGCAGGTGAATTCATCCGAACACTGGTGGTTAGCATGCAGCCCCCTTCCAGCCAAGACCACCCATGGTCCTGCTGCATAGCCCACTTCTTGACCACATCTGGTTGCCCTCTGCTGTGACAGCTGCTTCTGAGACCATCTGGTCTCCTGGCTTCCCAAGTCTAGCTCCCTTCCTCCAAATGTCACTGCCCAGGCTCCTCTGAAGGGTCCTGCTACCCCCACTCAGGCACTGCTGTCCTTTGGGGCTCTGGCCCTTGATCTACTCTCAATACTTGGGGTTCTTAACCACCAGGAAACATCCCCCAGGGCCTAGAGTTTCTCTTAATTTTGGAGGCTAAAGACCCCTTCAGGAATCTGACAAAATTATGGACTATTTGCCCCCCAGAACACACACATATACTGGAATTCTGTATATATGTTCCAGGGTTCCATATATATTCACATATGTTAATTCTATACATATGAATAAATCCCAAATATGCTACTCCACCTGGGCCTCTCTCCAGAACTTTATTTTTTTAAGTGGTTTCCACACCGAGTGTGGAGCCTGATGCAGGGCTTGAACTCAGGACCCTGGGATCAAGAACTGAGCTGCAATCAAGGGTCAAATGCTTTACCGACTGAGCCACCCAGGCGCCCCTCTCTCCTGAACTTCAGATGTAGATACACCTGCTCTGTCCAACATCGCAGCCAACAGCCGTACGTGGCTACTTAAGTTTAAATTTAAATTTAAATTAAATTAAAATTAAAATTCAGCACCTTAATCCTGCCAGCTACGTGTCATGTGCTCATAGCCACGTGTGGCCAGTGGCAGTCCCATCACGGGACAGCACCGATGTCGAGCGTTTCCTTCATTAGAGAATGTTCTATCTAACAGAACAGTCTATTGATGTATAGGCGTGGTTGCTGATCATTTCTATTTGAATGTCCGCTAGGCCAGTCCCCGTCCTGTTGGATTAGTCGGCAGCACTACGTGTGACCATGATACCATGTCACCACCCTAAAATCTCAGTGGCTTACAGAAACAAGCGTCGTCCCAGCTCCCTTGCCTGCAGGGCCGCTGGGGCAGCTGATTCGCCTGCAGGTCTCATCAGCCCTGCTCTCTGTGTTTTGATGTAGGCCCCAGACTGCAGGGGAGCAGACACGGGGACTTGCTCTTCCGGATGTCGCTTCCTTATATTTGCTCACATTCTACGGGCCAAATCGAAGTTCGGGGCCAGGCCCCACAGCAAGGGATGAGTCATGGTGTGGATTGCCCGTGGGGCACCACGGGTGGGCAGGAAAGGAAGGAAAAACTGCAAACTAATAACCCAACCTCCCAGAGGCCAGAACTACCCCCAGATCCGTTTCTGCTCAGCCATTCTGTGCCTCAGTAGGCGCCGACTCTCCCTTTGGCCACTCGAGAAGCCAGCCACGAGCTTGCTGATCCACAAACCACCTGGCCAGGAACACACAGAGGGACAGATGTCAAGCCCCTGCTTGGGCAGCAGACATGTGCAGCAACATGGAGCTCCTGGTGTCATGGTGTCAACGGGGGCTGGGGCGGGGGGAGAGAAGAGGGGAATCATAGCACAGCCCGAGCAGGGCGGTGGGCTCCTCCCCAGACCAGTGCAGTGGTGAGATCTCAGAGCGTGACTCCCCAGATCTCCCAGTAATGTGATGAATTATCCAATTTCCTTTTAAAATCCCTTTTAGTCTAAACAATAGGAATATATCTCCTAGTAATGTGATGAATTATCCAATTTCCTTTTAAAATCCCTTTTAGTCTAAACAACAGGAATATATGGCTTAAACAACAGACATTTATTTTATCACAATGCTGGAGGCTGGAAGTCCAAGGTCAAGGTGGGGACAGGACTGGTTCCTCCTGAGGCCTCTCTCCTGGGATTGTAGACACTGTCTTCTCCCGTGTCCTCACATGGTCGCCCCTCTGTGTGCCTCTGTGTCCCAACTTCTCATAAGGACCCCAGTCAGACTGGATCAGGGCCCCACCCTGATGGCCTCATTTTACCTTAATCACCTCTGTAAAGGCCCCATCACCAAACACAGTCACATTTTGAGGGAAATTCATATGTCAAGGCTTCAACATACGAGTTTCAGAGGGACACGGTTCAGCCCATCACAGCAGCTGTATTCAGTGGCTGTGGCTTGCAGCCCAGGACACTGACCCCTGCACCTGCCACCCCAGCCCCAATTCAGGCTCCTCATTTCTCACCAATCTAACTGGCCCTCTAGCCACTTGTCATCTCCGGTCTTAGTACCCTCAAATCCAGGCAGGATTCTAATGTCATCCCGAGAGTCTCATCCCCTAAGGACTAAGCTAAGCACTGCTGTGAAGAGACTCTGCCAATGTCATCAAGGTTGCAGACCTTAAAATGGGGAGAGTATCCTGGATCATCCAGCTGGGTCCAGCCCAGTAACTGGAGCCCTTAAATGCAGAGATGTCTCTGGCTAGAGGCAGAGGCAAAGAGACCAAAGCGTGAGACTCAACCCATGTCCCTGAAGGGCACCGTGAGGCAGGGAATGCAGGTGGTGTCTAGAATCTGACAGCCAGCCAGCCAGGAACAGGAAATTCACCCTAAGACCGCATGGACCTGAATTCTACCAACACCCTGAATGAGCCTGAAAACCACTATTCCCTGGAGTCCCCATAAAGCCCACCTGACTGACCCCTTGATTCCAGCCTTACCCAGGCCAGCAGACTTTGCAACTACACAATGTGAGATAATAAGCATGTTTTTTTTTAAAAGATTTTATTTATTTATTTATTAGAGAGCGAGCGAGAGAGAAACAGCGTGAGAGGGGAGAGGGTCAGAGGGAGAAGCAGACTCCCCGCTGAGCCGGGAGCCGGATGTGGGACCCGATCCCATGACTCCAGGATCATGACCTGAGCCGAAGGCAGTCGCTTAACCAACTAAGCCACCCAGGCGCCCCAGTAAGCATGTCTTAAGCCACTGAGTTTGTAATAGAGCAACAAGGGGAAACTAACACACCATCATCTATATAGCAGTGACCTTTCTAAAGTACGCTCATAACCCTCCTGTGTAAAATCCTCAACAGCCCACCTAAACAGTGGTTCTCAAATTGTCTGCAAAGGAAACCCAGGGCTCCTTGCAACTGCGTTTGGGGCTAAAGCATCTGATGATCATTTCCTCAGAGGCAACCCGTTCTCAAATGCGTTCTATACCAAATATTAACACACTGGAAACCCCCAAAACATTAAACATTTCTGCCAGGATAACTCATTTCTGTGCAGTCCTCATCCCAGATAAAACTGGTATTACTTCACCTATTTAATTATGAAGGCCCTGAGATTGCAAAGCAGGAGTGCAGTGCATTTGCCCCAAATACAAAAAGATGCACGCAGGAGGCTATTTGTTGCAGGACTGCGCTAGCAAGACGGAGACTGAACAACGCACAAGTCCGTCAACAGGTTGATGAAGGGATTCACCGCCCACACAGTGGAGCTCCCAGCAGCTGCAAAAGCAGTGAGGCCGATCCCCACGTATTCCTACGTGAGCGATCTCCAGGATGGATGATGATGAGAAAAAAGGCAAGGTGGAGAAAAGGGGGGATAAGGAAGGAGGAAGCGCAAATGTATACATGTATCTTCTTACAGTACAAAAGAATAAACTAAAAACACTGGAAATGTCTGGCTCCGGGAAAGGACCCAGCGTCCCCTTAGGTCTGAGGCCTGGTGCTCGCGGGCAGTGAGGATGGGCCCCTCTCCCCGAGTTCCGGGGCGCTGCATCCTTCCGCGGGCTCCAGGACTTCTGTGAGCTCTCGCCCCCCACCCGACCGCACTCCCACCGCCCGCCGCCCGGGGCCCTGCGCAGCCCGGTGCTGGGGCCTCCTGGGCGCGGGGCCCCTGCGCACCAGTACGGCTTTCCCGGGGCCGAGCCCCAGCGCGGCGCTCCTCCCGGCCTGGGGCGGGCCTGGGGCGGCCGGGGGCGCCCGGCTCCATCCCTGCCAAGGGGGCGAGAGAGGAGGGGTCTCCTCCGAGGGGAAGGTGCGGCCAGGGAGGGTGCCCGCACTTCCTGGCTCCGCGGAACCCGCCCAGGCGGACAGGCCCGCCCGGGACCCTGCCCGCGGCCTTCTTCTCCCTGACCGCCGCCTGCACGCTCGGCTTCCCGGGGCCCGGGAGGCGGGAGGAGCGTGAGGTCCGGGCCGCGGGCCTCCGCCCGCCTGGTAACACCCGCAGCGGAGAGCGCGAGCTCCCAGGCCCAGGGGGCGCGGGGCTGGCTGCGCGGAGAGCGCGGGTGCCGGCAGGGGGCGCCGGCGGGCGGCGCGCGGGCTCCCAGGCCGAGGGGGCGGTGCCTCCCGCGCGCGGCAAGCCCCGCCCGCGCGCAGGCAACGCCTCGTCCGATTGGGCAGCGCCTCCACGCCGTCGGGGCGGGGCGAGCGTCGTCGCGTCCGGGTGACGTCTCCCGCGGGCGTCGGGCAGGGTCGGCGGCGTCGGCAGCAGTGGCGGCGGCGGCGGGTGGGAAATGGCGGAGTATTTGGCCTCCATTTTCGGCACCGAGAAAGACAAGTGAGTGAGAGCCGCCCGCCGGGGCTCCGGGCCGGGGAGGCGGGCGGGGCGCGCGTGGGCGCGGCGGCGGAGCGCGGGCGGCGGGGCGCAGGCGGCGGCGGGAGGCCCGGGCGGGCGGGCGGGCGGGGGGAGGGGCGCGGCGGCCCTTCCGGCCTCGGGAGCCGCGCGCCGCCGCCTCGTGGGCGCTCGGGCGGGCAGGCGGGCGCCTCGGCGGGCGGCGGGCTTCCGCTCGGGCGGCGCAGCCTCTCTCACCGGAGGAGGCTGCGCCGCGGCCCGCGGGCCGTCCCGTCTATTGGCGACCCGAGCCCCGCGTCTCCGGCTCCGAGCCGTCTCGAGTTGTGCCGAAGTTGTCAGCGTTAACCCCTTCCGCCTGCTCCAGCCTTAAAGGTCGTGTCGGGCAAGTGGTCTAAGGCTCGCCCGTGTTAAATCGTCCGGTAACTCGGGGCGCCGATGGTTGGGGTTGTATTCACTCAGCGAGCCTCTCGGCGGGTGAGGCGACCATCGGGCGGGTCGTGAGGACACCGGATGTGAAGAAAGTGTGATGAACTTGGTGCACGTAAAAGACGTAACCTGATTTTAACGTACTCGGAGATGTGATTCCAATAGAGAAGAAAGCGGGGTCCCCCCCTTCGAGGTTGCGTGCCTGCCCTACCTGGTTGTTAGATTAAAAGCAAAAAATTTAATTCTGATTTTGATTGCCGCCTCAGGACGTTTTAATTCCCAGTGCGTTGACGGAAGTTTAAAGGGAATGTCTTCACTGAGGAACATAGTTCTTACTTTGAAAACCTAAAGGCTAAGCTCTGGCTTAATCTACTTTTCGGATAGTTACCATGTTGGGGCTCTTCCGGGCTGTACAGGCTTACGTTAGCGTGTTCTTAGTGATAAGGCCCTGGGTTTGTCACAGATAATGTTTTAATACCACTTTTTCAAACACTGTGGGTTTTTTTTTTATTATTTCTTGAAGATTTTATTTTTAAGTAATCTCTACACCCAGCGTGGGGCCGGAACTCAGAACCCTGAGACCAAGGGCACTGCTCTGTGGACCAGCCAGCAAGGCGCCCCCACACTTGACACTGTTTGTTTCCAGGATGCAGTCTATCTTGAAAACCTCTCGTGTTGTTTGGAGGAGGGGGTTATGTTTTTTAGTAGCAAAACCACAGGACGCAATCATCAGTCACAGTCACTCCAGAAACACTGTCGTCAACCCTAAGTCAGTCTCTGCTGACTTAAAGATGAACAAAATTTGGATTGTGATCTCAGGGAACTGGAGGGGAGGGGGTGCTTGTCCCGAAAGGATAATTAAAGTAAAACGCACCAAAGCTGGTTAAGTGCTGTGGAAGAGGCTCGCTGGAGGCCCCGGGGAGCTTACCTGTAGACATCATCCTGAACGAATGGCCAGCTCTGCTGGAGAAAGAGCCTTCTCTGAGCGTGGACTTAGGAAGATGCATCATTAATTTCATTCTTGAGCTTGTAATAGTGCCGTGACTTCTAGTCCGTGGATTTTTCTTCCCTGTTCTTGTAAAAAGCTCTTTCGGGTGGTGCTTTTGCTGTACTCGGCAACACTTTTAGTTTAGAAGTTTATTCCAGTAACCTTTTTTATATTCCTGATGTAAGTAACCACATTTCAGCCTGTTAGAGCCGTCGTATAGTAAAAGGCATGGCTTTAATTTGGGAAACAAGATTACTCATAGTCTCATTTTAGGGGGACTTGTGGGGTTTTAAGTTCCAGGAGACAGTATCAACTCCTAAAAAACGAAGGTGATGATTCCTGCTAACTTTTTTTTTCAAGCTAGAAGTAAAACGTAGGTGTGTACCAATTAAAAAGATTTAGATAGTCCTACATTTGAAGTTACGGACGTTTTCTAAATCCAAGCAAAGGTTAGTTCTCTAATTTCTTCTCTGTGATATTGGATCACACTTTTTTATTTTCTATCTTTTATTTCAGTAGTTTAATAAGTGGATCACTAAAAGTTTATTACTAGGAAAGTTTTGACTGATACACTAATCTCTAATTGAGCATTGTGAAATGAAAGCCATCTCTGGAAGTACAGGAACAAAGATTGTTTTAATTATAGAGAATAGCTGGGTATTGTTCAGGTGGGGGTGTTGCCCATTCTGAGGTATTCTTAAAATAAGCTCTTCGTTTTCAGGTGACTTTCTGAAGATGTAAGTTATATATTCAACTTAAATTATGTAAAGTAAAACTTAATACGATGAGTTTGCAAATATATATAGTAATCATTTGCCTCCCCTGATAAATTCAGACTTTCCTGTGTTTATTGCTACCTAATAATAAATCAGTGGCTAATTGGTATTTGTGAACCATCAGATTTTGTTGAGGCTAACTGGATCAGCTGTCTGAACATGGGGCACTTGATAAAAAATTGAATCTACAGGGTAACCCTCCCACCTCTGCAAGTCTAATTTTGAATGGGGCCCATCCAGTAAGATTTCCTAATTCCTCACAGGTCTGAGCCACCTGACGTTGCTGTCACGATGGCTGGATTGCTAGTTTTGATGATACCTGGATCATCCCAGTATTTGAACACTAGTAAGGGAGGAGGGCTTTGCGGTATAGGTAGAAGGTGGCCTTATGTAGGAACAGGCGGATGAATTCCCCAATAGCTTGTCTTTGTGTATTGAAACCAGGAGACTGTTACTTCAGACCTGTGTTTGGAAATTTCCGGTTGGTCTGGCATCATGAATGAGAGAATATGGACTTCGTTAGATAATGATTGCATTTAACGAGCGCTATGTATGAAGCGCACACGCTGTCTCTGATTCTTGGAACAAAGCCACCTTGGCATTTTCCTCATTTTACAGATGGCTCCTGGGACCAGGAGAGGTGGGGTGACTTGCCCAAGCCCAGGTGACTAGTGGCAGAGTCAGGATCTTAACCCTCGCCGTGCTGTATTGGTGTCCTCAAGAGAGAATTTCATCATAGAACACTAGAGAACCGATACGTTTTTAAATTAAATTTAGTTTTAAACTAAATATTCTATTTAAGAGAAAACAATAGAGCAGAGCAAGTAACTAAGAGTGGAGTGGATACGGATGAGGGGTCCTGGGGTAGGGTTCGAGCACCTGTCATTGAAAGAGCAGTGTGTTCGTCAGGAGGCAAATTAAAGCGAAGTCTTCCTGAAATGCTGCCGGGAAAGGCAAAGGTACCTGCTACCCCAGAAACCCGTATGCCTGTGTTTGCGTGAAGCAAAAGAAAAGCAGTTTGGTAGCATGTATCGTGGTGTTGACGTATGTGCATGTGTCCGTCTTCCCAGCAAAGTAATCCGCTCTTATTTTCCCTTACAGAGTCAACTGTTCATTTTATTTCAAAATTGGAGCATGTCGTCATGGAGACAGATGCTCTCGGTTGCACAATAAACCGACCTTTAGCCAGGTTTGTTTGTTTTTCCTTTCTTTTTTCTGTTTTCATGTAAATTATCAAAACTTCATGTACCTTACAGAGGCAGTTAATAATTTCCATGTATTACGTAGGACATTTTTTTCTCTAGTGGTTCTATTCTCCATTTGTGTTCGTGAGTTTGTTCTTCTGTTTAAATGAGAATGAGGCCGGTGAGCCACTCCAGGGGGTGGTCTGTGAGACAGGTCCCTCCTCTCACCGTGTGGGAAGCTTTTTACAAAGACGTGATCAGTGTTTGCGTGTCGGCTGTGCCTGGTCCCTGCCGCCTTGCCACCCCTTGTGCCCCTCCCGTAGGCGGGCCGGGCGGGGCGGCTGCTTCGGCACGAACTTAGCTGCTTGGTGGGCACCAGTAGAAGTGGAGGCCAGCGGGCTTGGTGCTCTTTGCTCTCCAGGCAGCCGAGACCGAGCGAGCCGCCCACAGGAGGTGCTCGTGCCATTCTCAGCAGGGCTAGCTTGCCACGCGCCCGGGGCTTCTCCAGTAGTCCTGGGTGCGCCCCCTCTTTCAGAACCCCAGGTGAGGGGAGAGCAATGACATCATGTCCTAGAAACATGAAAAATGGCCCTTGACCTTAGAAGCCGGGCATTTCCTTCCGTTACTTGTAGCCGGTCTGTCTGGTCAGTGGAGAGGTGCTGCCTGTTAGCCTGAGTTCAGGTCTGCTGGGGGCTCACATCAGTCAGAACCTGAGGTTTGGTAGGTTTTGTTCGTTAATCGAAGAACAGGCAAGGGTTTGCACCCTACAGGTGATCACTGATGAGTTAAAGGGAGAAAGCAGCTATAATAGGGACAGAAAACTTCCGCCCATGTTTATCTGAATGTTTGGAATTTGAAAAACTATAGTCTTTCCAGACTGAGGACTTTTGAGCTCCTTTCAGCTTACGGCGAAGTCTGAGTGAGCATCCTCTGAACCATTGGGTAACTATAGTGTGTAGCCCCTGGAAGCTGCCGGACTCTGCCTTTGAGCTCACATTGTTCTGTTCACATCTTTTAAACTTCTGACAGAACAGATATTTACGTTTTCCTGTGAGTATTTAGGAAAATGAGCCAATTGCTATAAGAGAGAGACATTTGTATTTTCTAATTTAAGCCCATAGAAAACCCCACAGTGTAATGTGTTTTTAGAAGGAGGGTGATGGCTTCCTTTCCCCCATTATTCTACTGATAACGGCGTGGTTGGTATAACAAGAATCTGTCTTAACTTACGAATATGTCTCTTTGAATTTCAGAATATCGGAGATCTTGCTTTAAACTTTGTTTATTGCAACTTTTTTTAAGTGCTTTGATTTATGAACTAAATCTCCCCAACTAAGCCGGTGGTCAGAGATTGGGCAGTAACCAAATGTCATAAGTGTCCACTGAGTTTTTTTATTTTGGGGGGTTACTTATAGATGTGCCAAGTGTTGGGCTGAGAGGGAAATGATCCTGTCAGGAAAGTTTTCTTTAAGCTATCCAGAGACACTTGGTTTATTTTCTGTCTGAATCACTAATTGCCTCAGAATGTTAATGTGAAGTTAATTTGAGTACTGTGGGTCAAAAAGAGATAGTGATTCCATTAATGTTTGGTGGGGTCAGTTGTATGTGTTTACCTGAGCATCTCGTTCTGACTGGCTTGGTTGGTTGGTTGGTTTCAGGCAATCCTGACCTCCCCCGATTGTAATAGAACTGCATTGCCCCATTTGAGTGAAGTTTCCTTCACTGAACAGCCACTGCCAGATGACCTGAGTGAGACCTAAAATGAATTTCTTGTTGAATAATTAGGCTCAGTATAGCTCTGTATCAGAGTTGTTACACATGCTGGTGATTCCAGTTGAAAACGGAGTCAAGTCAACTTTGGGAAATAGCCGAGGCTTAGATAAGGTGACCCGGGGCAGTACTTGATGGCTCGGGGAAGATGCCACGCCCTGCAAGAAGGGTGTGCGTGTGTGCGTGTGCGTGTGCGTGGTCTGGCTGTTGGATGTTCCTCCCCTGGGGTTTCCCCACAGCAGACCTTTGGGGAGTACCCACACAACTTCTTTCTGGAAGTGTAGCTAGAAATAGAATGACTGCTTTTGTAAAACCACTCACCAAACTGCTTTGGACCTATGTTGTTGAGACTGAACATTTATTTTTCTAAATCATGCAGTTTATTCGTTCAGCTTGTAAAGTTCAGTGTGGGTTTCTTTTTAAGCTTCTTGCAGTGATGTGGACATTAAGATTCATGTATTAGCCTACTAACTTAAACATGGTTTGTTTTTTCAGACAACTTGATTTTAAGAAGAACGGTACAATGTAAGGTTTCAAGTCTGCCTGATCCAGTTTAAAGCACAAGGGCTAAAAGGATTTTTTTCCCTTAAAAGAAGGATCGGAAAAGAACAGATGTTTAAGCTATTGTATTATGTAAACAGAGGTCCCCCCAAGCAAACAGGAATGTGTATAGGTGTCCGTGACAGTCAGGACACCCATTTGGTGCGCCTGTTTCCTGTGAGACCAGACAGCTTGATGGACTGCATACAGTCGACTGACACATTTGGTTTTAAAAAATATAATTTTGTGTGGGGAATATGATTATCATGTGAATTTTTCGACATCTTAGTGTCTGCTAGCTTGAAGTATAAGAAAACGTTAGTGTGATTTATTTTTCACTAAAACACTTGAATGACGTGGGACCACTGAGAATAACGGCTACAGTTTCTTCTTGGTTGCTGGCTGACTTGACCGAAGTCACTGCTCACACTCTGTTTTCATAATATGATGGTTTGGGTGTGCTCTTCAGAGGACAAGTGTCTGACTTGTGGGAAACAAACAAGCAAGCGTTGAGCCATTTGCAAACAAGTTGTCTCTTTGCAATTGTCTAATACATGCACAGCAGCCAGTAGAATTCCCCTTTTTATTTTTTTTTCCCCGCAGACCATCTTGATTCAAAACATCTATCGTAATCCCCAAAACAGTGCACAGACGGCTGACGGCTCACACTGTAAGTCCCACAGTTGGAGAAATTTTTTTAAAACAATGGTGTTAAAGAGCCCACTCTTAATTGAGACAAATAATGTTGGCTTCTGAGCTGCTGACATAGAGCTGTTGCAAACAGGACAAGGTGCTGGGAAGCCTTGGTACCTACAGCAAGAACCTGGTACTTGGCCACGTTCAGGAGGCTGTCGTCGGCAAGGGCGCTGGGGAGGCCTCTTCCCTGGGTTGACGTTTGTTAACAAGAGGGAGGGGGTCTGTCCAGGTGACACCTGACAGCTACCAGCCAATCACTGGTCTTTCCAGTGCCTGAACCCCTGGCCTTTATTAAGTTCTTTCTGTAAAGTTACAACTCTTAGGAATATTTAGGAATCAATAAGGTAAGTTGCCCGATAAGCGTGGGTTTTATTTCACCATTACAATTTTTCCTCTAGGAAGTGGAGATTTCATGATATGCAATTATTGTATTTCTCTGCTCCTGTGGTTTTTGTCATCAGTCGATGCAGCACTTTCTCAGCTCATGACGTGTTCTGTAATACGGAAGACCACTTTGGTAGTAACCTGCCAAGTTGCTTGCATTCTGACCTGGATTGGAACTTGGCAGTGGGAAGTCTTTGCGTCCCGTGAACAGAAATACAATATCAGCATATCATGGGATCTCTGTGACGTTGCAGTGTTAGGGCGCTCCAAGACAGCCACCAGCTAAGAGAAAACATCTCTGCTTCGAAAGAAAATAACTTGCTCTTTTTTCAGCACTGAGTCTTGACTGACGTGATCGCCACAGGAAACCGGTTAAGTGTTTAAATTTAATTTTCCATAATATAAAGTTGTTGCGTTTTGTATTTCAGACCATTGCCCTCTTGAACATTTACCGTAACCCTCAAAACTCTTCCCAGTCTGCTGACGGTTTGCGCTGTAAGTTCATACAAGTTCCTTCCCTGGTTCCCTGGGCTTGCGTGTCAGAGCTCAGTGTCCGCTCCACCTGGTCTGCCGCTGTAGGGTCAAGGACGGCCTTTCACTAGACGTGCCCAGAGCTTTTGTCCCACTGACCCCATGGAAGCCTCTGAGATTGGAACTCCTGCCCACTTAAGAAATGAAAAATGACCGGAAAGGATACCCTCCCTGTACCGTAGTTTGGAGCTGCTGCTCTTCCTTTACCTTGACCGTCATCCTAGGGGAGAGTATACTTGGAATTAAATGTGCAGTTACATCCTTCTCCTCTTAAGAGCAACAGTATTTGAAAGTTTCTCCCACGTTAAGATACTAATTGTTCTGAAGTTATTTTTGAGGTTTTATTTTTTTATTAGACTTTTTCTTAAGCTCCATTCTGGAGCTCATGCTTTAATTGTGAGAGCATTGTTCCGAGGGCGTTGCCCAAATGAGGGTCCTCCGAGTTGCACGGACTCCCCGGAGTTTTCCTCCCCGGAGTTTTCCTCAACGCCAGCCCTGTGCCGACTCAGTCCTTAATCACAGTCCTTTGTGTAGCTGTCTGCAGCTGCAGGAGCTAGCTTACTACGTGTGGGGAAGAGGTGTGTTTGGCAGGGAAACGGGGCTCAACTGGGCATTTAGTAGATATGGCCCATTTCTTCCTGTTTTGGGAAGTAATTTAAGTTACAAACGTTGTGTTTCCTGAGGGGTAGTTTTTCAAGAACAGGATCCATGTTAGTGTCACTGGAAATTTCAGAAAGCTAAAATTTAAATTTTATGGCTCTTGAGCCATGGAATCAATTTCTTCATCTGGATAAATTGAAGCGAACATCCTGGACTCCTGTTAAAATCAAGGGGTCCAAACCAAACGGCTTCATTCACCAGTTTGTTTTGAAGCTGCAAAAATTCATAGAAGGTGCTGTCCACAGATGCCCCTGGATAGCCACAGATCTAAGTCCCAACACACCCTTGGCCCACAGCCCCTCAGCTTATAGGGCGATCTACACTGAGTGGAATGGTCCCAGCAGCATTGCCCACTTGGGCTGGCCCCAGACGGGGGGCCTCCCAGTTGTGCACGTGTGAGTGCACGGGTCTGTGGGGGAGGGGCTTGTAAGGTTTTCCTGCCGAGACACTGTGTTTCTCCACGCTGATCCTGACCGGGTAGCAGATCATTTGTGTCCCTGAGTCTGATGGTAACAGGATTTACTTGGTAGCCCTTGTTTTAAAATACTTGGTTTTGCTTTGTTTTCTTAAAGAAACAAGATCAATAGGTGGAGGGAAATGCTTATATATGGACTTATTAAATAATTTTTGTAACAACCCTGCCCTGGGGTAAAACGAATGAGAGGTTGATGATTGAGTAACAACAATTAATCATTCTTTGCCCTGATCGTTTACCTGGGGACTGCGGATGCTTCGTTGACAAAACAATGTTGGATTAGTTTTCTTCGTGTCTTTACCTGCGATTCACAGTGCTCTTGTTGTGCGTATGCTACAGAATAAAAGTTTAGCTGTACCAAATATTCTGATTATGGGGTCCAGATTCGAGAAATTAAATGAAATTCCGATTTTTCAATTTAGGAAGAAACCCATTTAAGCTGATGAACCTGCAACAGACGCTTCGAGTAAATTTCAACCAGTCGGGTTCATCAGTTCCCCTAAATTTACAACTTTTTATCGTACCCTTTCATCTATAGAATTATGAATCCCAGTTTAAGAACGTTTCTGTGAGAAAACTGGGTATTTTCAGGTGGTAATCTGTAAAATTTATTGAGTCATGTAGATGACTTTGCAGTTACCGGTTTATTAATCACTCATCTCTGTTCTGCCCGAGTCATTTGGTTGACTGAAAATTTTTAAGCAGAGTATAGAAGGTAAAATAGGCCCACTATGGAGCATTTTCAAATCTCACTTTACAGAAGTTTACTAAGATACCATACTGTTCTCCAGTGAGAGAATAGAATTATCATGAGTGCAACAGTATTTGAACCACCACCAGAGCCTGATTCTCAACACTACTAGCACTTTGAGCGTGCAAATATCTTTTGTCTTCATTTTTTTCTGATGTGAGAAGGGAATGTAAACATTAAAATCTGCCTTTTGGAATAGGCTTCTCTTCTCCCGACTAGCTGTTCTGTTGTTTAGAGCCTGATTTCTACCCAGGGAAGGAGGTTATGTTCACGATAGCTTTTAAATTGGACTGGGCCGTCAGGAGTAGTTGTTGCCTAATGCATTCAAGAGGTTTCGGGTTCTAAAGCAAGCTGGATTCCTGGAAATTCAAAAATAACTAAAATGCAGGAATCGGGGCGCCTGGGTGGCTCAGTCGTTAGGCGTCTGCCTTCGGCTCAGGTCATGATCCCAGGGTCCTGGGTTCGAGCCCCGTGTCGGCTCCCTGCTCAGTAGGAAGCCTGCTTCTCCCTCTCCCACTCCCCCTGCTTGTGTTCCCTCTCTCACTGTGTCTCTCTCTCTGAAATAAATAAATAAAATCTTAAAAAAAAATTAAATAAAATGCAGGAATCCCCCCCTTCCCCCTCCCATGCATTAGCAAGTAAATTTAAACCATTCTCAGAATCCAAAGATTAAAGTTCTTGTCCATAAAGAGAAGGTTTTCCAGAGAGCTAGGAAACTGCTCCGGGGCGGCCCAGTGGGTAGATCCGAGTGCCTTGGCTCCAGCACCCTCAGTGGGGTGCGCCAGGTGAGGCCAGGAGTGTGGTCATGGAAGGGGGCAATTGAACATTAAGCTGGCCCAGCCTTGAAGCCACTCAGCCTTTGTAGGCTCCTTGATCTAACTGTGTGGAACACTGGTTTATTGACTTGCCAGCTTTGTGATTTCTCAGATGTAGGTTAAGAGAATTCTAAAATTTGAAAGGTAACATTTAGTAGAGAGAATGATAATGAGGATAGAATGTAAATTTGAAAAAGTCTATCCACACAGTGGATGTGATTTCACTTAGTGCATGTGAATTATGAAGAATAAACTTGATGGAAATAGTTCCAGAATATAAAATAAGAATGCTTTCTTCAGCAAAGCATTGTAACTTTCCCTTTATTCAGGGGCATGCGAAGTACTGTAATTGAACTTGGTAATTATCGTACTGAGTCTTTATTTATGGTCATTTGGGTTTTAATCGCATCAGAAAGAATTTTATAATAGCATTGTGTGGCTGCTAATCTGTAAAAGAAATTAGTCAGGAACATTAGCTCTTAATCACTTACCCTGATTTCAACTTCTTTTATTTTAGCCTAATAAAGAGGAAAAAATCAGTGTGATTCTTTGGCCTCTATTTTAAATCGTGAAAGGAAGAAAATTTTCATTTAAAAAATTTCTTGAGGGTAATTTTTTTCCTTACACTTTCTGAAAACATGGCCCTTTGATGCTGATTAAAACTTGTTGTGATTTTAATAGCCAGCATTGAGACTGTCATAAGGGGCATTTAAAAACCTCACCACACTTTAAAACTGTAACAATTGGCTGTCCCGCAGTTATCTCCAGTGCTCCAGTAGAACGCAGCTCCGTTGTGTTTCCTCTCTAGATAATCTCATGTGTGTTACTGTAGCAGTTTGAGTTAACGCAGAGTTCTCTTGGTTAAGGTTCCCTCTCTAACCAGCAAGATTTCTGTTGTTTCCAGGCGCTGTGAGTGACGTCGAGATGCAGGAACACTATGACGAATTTTTTGAGGTGAGATACTGTTGGAAAGTGATAGACCTGTTTGCCTTTTCTGTTTGGAAGGCATTAAATTTTTTTCCTCATTAATAGATACACTTGAATAGGAGTTATATTCAGTTACTCCTTTATCTTTAATGTATCGTGAGCCTTAAACCCCTGTCCTCCCCGCAGGAGGTTTTTACAGAAATGGAGGAGAAGTACGGGGAAGTTGAGGAGATGAATGTCTGCGATAACCTTGGAGACCACCTAGTCGGGAACGTGTACGTCAAGGTGAGGAGAGTGTGACAGGTGGGGGGTTGTGTCTCCTGACTGATGGCGGCTGCCGAGTGCAGACCCCGGGCCTCCGGATTTTAGCTGTGAACTTGAAAGTTCTGAGCGCTCACTACTAGCCGTGGATTTTCATGCGCTCAGGCGTTTGCTGGCTGGAGCCCGGGTGTGGCAGCGGCCTGGGGGTGCGGGAGGGAGGGACACCACGGTCACCGGCTGCTGTTCCCTGTCGGGATCTCCGCAGCTGTTGCTGATGGGCTGTCTAGACGCAGAAGTTGGTTTATTTATTTATTTATTTATTTTAAAGATTTTATTTATTTGAGAGAGAGAGAAAGAGAGAAAGCACATGAGAGGGGGAGGGTCAGAGGGAGAAACAGACTCCCCGCCGAGCAGGAAGCCCAATGTGGGACTCGATCCCTGGACTCCAGGATCATGACCTGAGCCGAAGGCAGTCGCTTAACCAACTGAGCCACCCAGGCGCCTCAGGAGAAGTTGGTTTCTATGTGTGGTTTCTTCTTCCCATTTTTTTAAACTTCTGTGGCCTACACAAATCATCGCATTTGCTCTTTTAACCGTATGAATTTGAAAGTCAAGGTCGTGTGTATCTGGTATGATTTGGGGCCATCACAAAATTAAGTGATCTGATCGCAAATAAAGGATGGTCTATTTTTTAATGTGCCGTGCAACATCACTCCGCTTTATTTGACCCCGTGAATATGTAACTTGTATTTGGACTGGGAACGGGAGGTCCTTCTGGGGAAGGCGCGGGCCGCAGGCATCTCTGCTTCACCTTTGCAGTTCCGCCGTGAGGAAGACGCGGAAAAGGCCGTGATCGACCTGAACAACCGCTGGTTTAACGGGCAGCCCATCCACGCGGAGCTCTCCCCGGTGACCGACTTCCGAGAGGCGTGCTGCCGCCAGTACGAGATGGGGTAGGTGACGGGGCGGGCGCGGGGCGCAGGGGGCCGGGCTGGGGGGGGGGGGGGCGGTGTGCCACATGTGGGCTCTGCTTCCCCGCAGGGAGTGCACGCGAGGCGGCTTCTGCAACTTCATGCACCTGAAGCCCATTTCCAGAGAGCTGCGGCGGGAGCTGTACGGGCGTCGGCGCAAGAAGTGAGTCCTTCCGCGGCCTCGCTGCCGTGCACCTGCTCGAGGAGAGCGTGGCCTCGGTGTGAGAGTCACCGTTGGGGATGCAGGGTGTATTTTAGGGCACGAAGCGTACTTTTCAAAGACTATCCCACGCACACGTCCTGCGAGCCCTCAGTACCTGGGTGAGGGGACGGGGGGCGGGAAGAGTGGGCTCGTGAACGCGGGGTTTACTCCCTCAGATGGCGGGACTTCGCGTGCGGAGGGTTTCCTCTGGGGGCTCCTGCTTCGTGTGGGTTTGCTTTGGGGGGAGGGACCACGCGCAGAATCGGGCAGAGTCTGTGTGTCTGGGCCTGGTGTCAAGGGGCAGCCTGTGGGACCACAGAACAGAGGCCGAGCCTGGATGTCAGGAGAGGCCCCCTGTCCCGCCTGGCTTGCGTTCTGACCCCGGGGGTTCTCACCCGTCTCCCCTCAGACGGGGACCAGGAGCTGCACACGTTGTTTGGTGATGGTTCCGTTGTCAACAAAGCACGGGAGGGCAGGGCTGGGGCACTGTGGTGGTTCCACAGTCCCCGACCCTGGGAGCTGGCGCCCCGGAAGCGCAGGCCGTGGGGGGTGACCTGCCCCGCGATCCCGCCAAGCCCCTCTTTTTCCCTGACGGAGCACGTCTGTGGTGTGGGCGCGCAGTCCCCTGGGAGCAGTCTCCCTGTACCCGTGCTGTCCCCCATCGGGGTACAGTGTGCAGAAGCGGTAGTCGTTGCGGGGCTTCGTGGCGGGCTCTGCTGTGGATGCACAGCTTTGTTTCTTTTTCTTGGTTGCAGGCATAGATCGAGGTCCCGGTCCCGGGAGCGTCGCTCTCGGTCTAGAGACCGTGGCCGTGGTGGCGGCGGCGGCGGTGGCGGCGGCGGCGGGGGACGGGAGCGCGACAGGAGGCGGTCGAGAGACCGTGAGAGATCTGGGCGATTCTGAGCCGTGCCGTTTTTACCGTATGTCTGCTAGACAGTGTTGTAGTTGATTGACCAAACCAGTTCATAATGGGAATTTTTTTTAAAAAACAACAAAAAAAAACAAAGATGGGTTTCTGAATAAAATTTGTAGTGATACAGTACTTTTGGTGCAGCTTATTTCTCGTGGAAAGTCCCTAACTCTCTCCCTTTGCAGCTGTGCTCATCATCCGTCCCGGAGGCGAGGATTAATACCCATCCGTGACTTGGGTGTAAACGAAGCCATGGTTTCAGACTTAGGGTGTGAGGTCAAACCCCCCCACCCGCCATCCGCTAAGGGAAAATTCACCCGGGGGACGGTCAGACTTGTTACCAGTTCCCTATGTGCTAACTAGCAGTCCGGCATTTCCCCTCCGAGGCTCCTAGGGAGCGTGGCACGGGGGGCCGGGGGGCCGCGTGGGCACTCACGGGGGGCTGTTGGGTCGGATGCCGTCTGCGGCCCACCTTTCTTACCCAGAGCCGCCGTGAAGCAGGAGTGCTGCCCAAAACCTGGCTGTGCCCAGAGCTGCAGGAGAGCCCCTGGTCCCATTTCTGTGTGTCATCATAGCCGCTGGCTCGGCCCTGGACAGCTGCAGGGACGTCACACAGACTCCCTGCGGCGCAGGGCGGCGGCCTGTGTGCCGTGGGGTGCCACTGATGGCTTCCCGCCTGCTCCAGGCCCGCGCATGCCCCGTCTGGGGGCGCCTCGTCCCCAGCAGAGACCACATCGCCTGGCACACCGCGGCGTGGTTCTCGGGGACGGCCCTGCGCCTGGCGTGGGAGGAGGCACCCCCTGGCCCTGGCGACCACGCGGGGCGTATGTGGGAGGAGATCCTACTTGACCAGGGTTGGGGTTTTTTTGGTTGTTTTTTCACGAACATCTGTTTTTACGTAATGAAAATCTTTTTTTTTTTTTTAAGATTTTTATTTATTTATTTCACAGAGAGACACAGCGAGAGCAGGAACACAAGCAGGGGGAGTGGGAGAGGGAGAAGCAGACTCCCTGCCGAGCAGGGAGCCCTATGTGGGGCTCGATCCCAGGATCCTGGGACCATGACCTGAGCCGAAGGCAGACGCTTAACGACTGAGCCACCCAGGCGCCCCTGTGTAATGAAATTTTTAAAAAGTGATTCTAGGGTGCCTGGGTGGCTCAGTCGTTAAGCGTCTGCCTTCAGCTCAGGTCCTGGGATCGAGTCTCGCATCGGGCTCCCTGCTCAGCAGAGAGCCTGCTTCTCCCTCTCCCTCTGCCTGCGGCTTCCCCTGCTTGTGTGTTAGCGCACGCGTGCTCTCTCTCAAAAATCTTAAAAAATAATAATAAAATAATTTTTAAAAAGTGATTCTAATAATGGAACATGAGTTGCGTTGGTCTCGAAACAGAGTTCATATGTGTGGTGACAGGCAGATGCTGGGGCATGAATTGGTGGCAGTTCTGAGTTGGTGAGCTAGGAAGTCTTGTCTCCATCCTCCCAAGCGTCAGTACCAATACTTCAGTTTTTCTCCCCAAGTTTGGTCAAAGTTGAGATTGTTGGGTAATTTCCACCATATCTGAAGGGAGGGAATGTGGCAAACATTTTATTTTGTATTTCTAAGATTAGAATCCCCTTTTCCTGTGAAAGTTCCTATTAAAATGTACACGAAAGTCCCACCAAAAGTGCCTTTTTTTTTTAAGATTTATTTAGAGCGAGCGGGGAGGAGGGGCAGAGGGAGAGAGAGGATCTCAAGCAGACTTCTGCCCAGCACGACGCCAGACGCAGGGCTCGATCTCATGACCCTGAGATCACGACCTGAGCCGAAACCCAGAGTCAGTCGCTTAACCGACAGCACCACCCAGACGCCTTCAAAAGTGCCTTTAAACATCACCACTGACATTGACGGAAGAAGGACGAGCTTACAGAGTAAACCAGGAACCCCGCACCACCGCTCCCTCCGCACCCGCGACGGGCCTGGGGTAGGAGGACAGAGGGTCCGGCCGCCGGCTCGGGCGCGCGGTGGGTGGGGAGCCGCCCAGCACAGAGGCGCGGGGGGTCTACGGCGTGGTGGGCCGGCCTCCCACACCCCAGGCCCATGGAGATCTCCGTGCAAAGGGAAAGAGCCACCTGAAATCTTTGCGATTTGTAATGAGCTCAGGTCCAGGGAATATCACTAAAAGGTTTCTTGTCCTGAATATCATATGCTGAGTCTTCAGACCGAAACCAAACGGAGAGTGAGGATAGCAGGTGAGCTCCGCTCTTACGGAGGGCTCCCCAAAACTCGCCAGTTGACTGTCTACCTGAGGCCTGTGCTTGGCTTGCACTTGGGACACGGGGCCTAACACACAAGCTGACGGTGTGCACGGGTATATAGTGGATAAAATCATTGTAACCGTGTCACACGGTGGCGGACAGGGTCACCTCTGCCTGCAAATCTGTGAAAATTCACTTCTTTTGAATGAGCTCATGTTGGAGAAAGGTGGGTGATGTGATTGCAGCATCTAAACCGAGCGGTTAATTAACACTTTCTCACCATTCAGGATTCCTTGTTTCCCGAAGGGATAGAACTGCAGGTGAGTTCTAAAAAATAAAGTCTTGGCTCACAGCACAAACAATGGTATCACACGTTCACTTCCGGAGCCTTTGTGATGGACGGTCAGGCTGTCCCACGGGGCGCGCAGGGGTGACCCTGGTGGGGTGTCTCGCAGGGCGTCACTTTAGCTCGGCGCTTCCCAGCCGCAGGGGTCTTCCCAAAGAAACAAGGTCAACCTGAGAGTCTCAACTTCTGATTTGCTAGGTGGGACTGTTCAAACTGCTCCTGTCAAATTTCACTCTTGTTTCATGAAAGAACGCTTTTTATGTATGTGTTTTGAAGATTTTATTTATTTGACAGCACAAGCAGGGGGAGTGGCAGGCGGGGGGAGAAGCAGGCTTCCCGCTGAGCAGGGAGCCGAACACAGGACTCGATCCCAGGACCTGGGATCATGACCTGAGCCGGAGACAGACAACCGACTGACGACCGGGGCAGCCAGCCCAGAAAGAGCTTTTTAAGTGTTCATTATGGACGTTTGTAAACCTGCGGAGACGTCGAGACTGTCAGGAGGCCCCAGATGCATTAAGTTTGTGCCCCTAACCTGCAGACTGGCACGACAGGCGCAGGAAAGCCAGCCCTCGGAGACGCTCCGCCCTGCACAGCTCCCGCCTTCGGTCTCGGGTCTTCCCGTGTCCGGGGCCCGGCAGCCAGAGGCCTTCCCAGCACCGCCCGTGGGGGTGTCAAAGTGAGCAAACGGGAGTAAATGCCTCGTCGGCACTTAGGACGTTCAGCTGGCATTTCGGGGCGAGACAAGCAAGGGCTCGACCCTTGAGAAGTGGATGCTCGGACGGAAGGGCGGGTCAGGGGACTCGCTCCGAGAAGTGTTCGGGGCAGACGAGTCTGTCCAGGGCCGTGCGGCTGCGACCCTAAAGGCTGAAGGGGGGAGACAGACGGGGTCACCGAGGTCCAGTCCCAGTCCTTGCCAGGCACGGGGATTCGGAGGAGCCCGAACACGGCCACCAGGAAGGGACCTCATTGGATCGGGCTCCGTCCCAGTTGATCCACACAACCTTTTGAGACTCGAGGAAACCGCGTTGGTTGCTGCCCACACTGTGCCAGGCAGGCAGCTGGACAATGCAGCCGGGGAGTGTCGGCAACAAGAGGAAAGGCGGATGGAGGAGCAGAGCGCCCGCCCGCCCCTCTCCGTCCGTCCTGGCCGCCGCCCCCCGTGGGGTTGCATCCCTCGGGCGGAGAGCAAGGCGGCCGCGACCCGGGAAGGACACCTCTTCCCCCGAAACGCCCAGTGTCTCATGCCCCATTGACCCAATTCAGTGCAACTTAATTTTCATGAGAAAATGAACAGCTTCCAGGCTCTTTCTATGAAATGAGTATGAAAACTGATGAAACCTCACAAAAATGGGAGAGACACGCCAACTGCAAGGGAGTTTCGGTTCTGAATATGGATATGAACCCCTGAAATAAACTACTGGCAGACAGCGTCTAGCAGCCCTTTAAAATAAATACGCCGCCGGGGGCTGGCTGCCCGGTGGGTAGATATGCGACTCGTGATCCCCAGGCCGTGGTGTTTGGGGGGAGCTGCGTGATGCATTCAGCGAAGTACCGCGAACAAGTAGGAAGAGCTGAAGGAGCAGCAGGGCCACCAGCCCCGGCCGGGCCCTGCCCGCCACAGAGCTCTCCTCGGGGACCGCTCCGCGCCCGCGGTCACCGTGTTCTTGCGATCCCCGTAAGCGTCATGAAGCGTTGCAGTTTTACCAGGTTTCAAGTTTTATAGAAGCGGCATCTTTATGTATCACCGGGCTTGCCCCTGCTAGGCTTCTTCACGACATCCTGTATGTTTGCACACAGCTGCCTTCAAATTTGCAGCTTGAGGTCCGCCCACGGCGAGGAGCAGAGCCGTGCCGCCCACCTTACTGGCTGGAAGAACAGGAGGGCGCCTCCGGCAGAGGGAACAGCGGTGGCCAACTCCCCGAGGCGAGGAGTGGCCCGGGTGCACCAGGATCCCCATGGGGTAAACGCACCCCTGACGCCCTGGCTCACTTCCCAGTCCCCCACGTGTGCACCGAGGGCCACTGCGGTTCCTTCGCTGGGGACCGACCGGCAGGGGGCAGCCCCCACGGGATGGAGCGGTGCCCGCCTGCAGGCCCGGAGACCGAGGGGCCCCCTGCTGGCTCCGGGGGCCCCGCTCAGAACTTCCTTCCGCACGCAGCTGCTCGGGACTGGGCTGGGGGTGGGGGCGCCAACGGGGGTCCCGGGGCACGAGCAGCATCTCGCACAGCGTGACCAAGGACAGCATGCCCGAAGGGAGTGGGGGACCTCTCCCAGGGCCGCGGGGGCTGGGGAAGGGCCCGGACGCTTTGTGTTGAGGTCGCGTCTCACTGCCGCGTGGACAATAGACCGAGGCCGGAGGCGGGCAGCCGGCGCAGAAGCTGTGGCTGAGCGGCAGTGGGGGCGGCTCAGGTCGGGGGGCAGGGCGCAAGGCCGTGGCGTCTGGGGTAGGCCCCTGGGGGTTCAGTCCGCCTCTCCCGTGCATTCTCAGGCCGCTCACGCCTCCGTGGGAGGCACCTGTTCCTGTCTTTGCTCTTTGCTAACACATGGCGTACTCTGTCTGCTTCTGGTGTTCTGGGAGTTGCTTACACGTGGTCTGCGACGCGTGCTCTGTCCCGTGCACTGCACAAACTGGTCCTGGTCTGTGGCTGGCCTTTTCCCTCGCTCAGGGTGTCTTTGGACGAACACGTGTCTTCTAACTCAGTTGGGTCCAACGTATCTGCCTTTTGTCTACGGACAGGGTTTTCTGCTCCTGTTTGAGAGATCTTTGCCCCCCACGTTCCCGCTGATGCGTCTCACCTTTTTCCCGTTGGGTCTGTGGCTCCTAGCCAGTCACTTCGTGCGTGTGGTGTGAGATTCATTACGGCTCTGTGTGGATTTCCGGTTGCCCCAGCACTGTGTGTCGTAAGAACAACCACCTTTCCCTGCTGAGGCAAGGGGTGCCTTTGCGCACACGTGTGGATGGGTCCGTTTCTGGATTCTCTTCTGTCCGTGGTCTGTTTTGTGTCCTCGAGCCCAGCATGTATTTGGAATGAACGAGAGCCCATAGGCTTTGCCTCCAAGGGCGTTCGCCTTAGCAGATTTGGAGGGGAGGTGGGGCTCCATCAGCTCGATCCGATAAAGCCGCCTGGAGAACCTGAATTTGGGTCTTACGGCCCAAAGAACAAAACACCACCTGCATCCATGGTGTGACCCGGGGACAGCTCACCTGAAGGACAGCCGGGGTCTGCAGAGCACGCACAGGAGTCCTGGATCAGTGTTGTGTCATGGGGGACGACAGACAAGTCAGGGTCAGCCTGGTCGCCCACTGATCAGACATCACCACTCTGCTCCCAGGACAGGGAGGGACGGTGAGCCCCGGGGCGGGAGTGTCCCCGTGGAAACGTAATACCGTCATCCCCACCCTCAGTGCCCCGCTCAGCCCGCGGGGGAGAGGCCGGCGGCCCAGAGTGGGCTGGGGAGGGGGCCCACCCCCGTCCAGGCGGCCCTCCCCCAGCCGCTGCCCGTCAGGGCTCCTCCTAGCTCCACAGACGGAGGGAGGCCTCTGCCCCGACAAGGTGTTGAAGACGGGAGACCACGCGGCATCTGCGGCGGGGGCTTCCCTCTCCCCCGGCCCGTCTCCCGTGACACCTGGACCCGCTGTCCCGGGAGGGTCCCCAGCAGCTGTGCAGGAGACGGGGCGAGAACAAGGCTGTGTTCTAACAGCTCTCCTCCCACGCCAGATTCCTCAGAACACGTCCGAGGCCGGATCACCTTCCCTCTTCCAAGCTCAAGGCCTCTCGCTCCTACATCTCACGTGATGGAAACTTTCCCACCAGCCCTGAGGCCCACAGCCAGCCGCCTTCCCGTGTTCGGGGAGCAGCGGGACAGGCCCGAAAAGAGAGCACGGCAAGTGCACATGGCCCGTCAGGAGAGGTCCCCGGCCCTGGCCGTGGCCTCCCGCAGGCCCATCACTCGTAGGCGCGCAGTGTGGCTCTGAGGGAGGGACCTGTGTCCCCCTGAGGCTTGCTGTTAGAGGGAGCACGAGAGCTCTCACCCCCGTCCCAGGACAGACTGCATTCTTTTACTGAGAAGGCGCGGGGCCCGAACTTGGCTCACTCACAGCTGGAGCCTCCTTGGGGGGCACATTAGACCCGAACATCTCCACCTGCAGCCGGAGGACAAATACACTCGCACCTGCTTCAAATCCCAGGTCTTTTTTTTTTTAAACAAGTTGAAACACATGAAATTGCCAGTGTTTGTAGGTCAAATAAGATCAAACATCAGCAATTGCACGTGGTTCAGCCTGACATTTCCCAAGGTCAGGTTGTTTGCTGTTGCAGGAGGAGCAAGGAGCGGAGCGGGGAAAAGCAGAGACCAGGAGCCTGAATCCTGGGTCCAAATCCTGGCTCTGCTCACCACTAGCCGTAGATGTTGGGCAGGTCGCTCCACCGCTCCATGCCTCATCTTCTCTGTCAGGTGACGGTGAAGCAGTGTGTTTCTCCTCCAGTTGTGACGAGGATCCCATTTGTGGATTTAGGTCAAGTTCCTGAACAGTGCCAGGCATGTACGTAGTGAGTGCTCAGTAACGGTTAGTTATTAGGAGCAAGACCGTCAGTAACAGAAGGTAGAAGGTGGGTGAAGGCCCAGAAGCGCAAGGAGAGGGATCATTAGGAACCCCACGAGGCCTGTTTTACAAAGTGTAGCACTCACAAGTAGCGTAAAAAGTTGTGAGTATAAAACTCACACGCTGAAACGTGACAAAACATTGTTGAAAGAAGTAAGGGAGACCTAAAGAAATAGCCATCCCATGTTCATGGACCAGAAGACTTACTCCCCACATCCAGAGGAATACCGTATTTGGGAATACCTTTAATCAAGGAAGTGCAAGACTTGTACACTGAAAATTACAAAACAGTGCTGAAAGAAATTAAAGAAGACCCAAATAAACGGAAAGCCAGCCTGTGTCCCCAGTTGGAATATTTCCCATTGTTAAGACGGCAATACTCCCTAACAGCAGTCTGCAGATCCGACGTAATCCCTACCACAATCCTAACGGCCTTTCTGCAGAGATAGAAAAGCTGATCCTAAAATTCATGCAGAATTTTAAAGGGCGGTAAACAGCCAAGAAAATCTCAAAGAACAAAGTGGGAAGACTTGTAGTTCCTGATTTCCAAACTTACTACAAGTCACAGTAATAGAAATGGTGTGGGCCTGGCATTAGGGCAGACACAGAGACCAGCGGGACAAAACTGAGGGTCCAGAAAGAACCTTACTCCTCTGGTCAGCCGATTCTGACAAGGGCGCCAAGACCAGTCGACGGGGAAAGAACAGTCTCTTCAACAAATGGTGTTGGGACTGCTGCTTATCTACGTGCAAAGGAAGGAAGTTGAATTCTTACCTCACACCATAAATTTAATTCAAAATGGGTCAGAAACCTGAACATAAGAATTAAAATCATGAGGGGCGCCTGGGTGGCTCAGTCGGGTAAGCATCTGCCTGCGGCTCAGGTCATGATCCCAGGGTCCTGGGATCGAGTCCCGCATCAGGCTCCCTGCTCATCGGGAAGCCTGCTTCTCCCTCTCCCACTCCCCCTGCTGGTGTTCCCTCTCTCTCTCTGACAAATAAATAAATAAAATCTTTAAAAAAATAAACAATAAATATTTTTAAAAATTAACATTATGAAACTCTTTGAAGACAACCTGGGGAAGATCTGAATGACTTGGGTTTGGCACTGGTTTCTTAGATATGATGTGAAAGCACAAGCAACCAAAGGAAAAATATGTATAAATTAGGGCTTATCAAAATTAATGAATCGATCCACTTTTGTGCATCAAAACACACCATCGAGAAAGTGAAAAGACACCCCACAGAATGGGAGAAAATATTTGCAAACCCTGACCCCTGACAAGGGTCCAGTACAGAATATGTAAAGAACTGCTAACAACAACAGAAGACAAACAAGCCAATTTAAAAGTGGGCAAAAGGGGCACCTGGGTGGCTCAGTCGTTAAGCATCTGCCTTCAGCTCAGGTCATGATCCAGGGTCCTAGGATCGAGCCCCGCATCGGGCTCCCTGCTCAGTAGGAAGCCTGCTTCTCCCTCTCCCATTCCCCCTGCCTGTGTTCCCTCTCTCACTGTGTCTTTCTCTGTCAAATAAATAAAGAAAATCTTAAAAAAATAAAACGTACAAATAAGTTATGGGGACAATAAATAGCATTTGTTTTTATTACTTAAAATAGATATTGTCAAAAAATAAAATAGATATTATCTGAGGTTCATGAATCAAGGAAGAGAAATACAGGATATTTATCCAAATTATGGAGATGAATACCGTAAGAATAAAAAAACAATTGGCCGAAGAGATTGGCTCTGAGACCTGGGACTGGGGGTGAGCAGAGGTGAGAGGCTTCTCCGTCACCCGCGGGGACGGTCTCTCCCGCGGTCCTGTATCTAGAAGACCACCCCCCCAATCTCCTTCCCCAGAATGGCTCACACCTTCCTCGGAGCCGATCACCCGCCCCCTCCATGAGTTGCACACCCTTCTGCAGCCCTGAGGGACGGGGTGCAGTGGCAGCAGACGCCCCCCCCCAGACACCCATTCTCTCCCAGTTCAGGAAGTCTGAGGTCAAGGCGGGGGCAGGGCTGGTTCCTCCGGAGGCCTCACTCCTGGGCGTGTGGATGCGCCTCCTCCCTCATTTCTGTCTCTCCTGCGGCTTAGGACACCAGTCAGACCGGGTACAGGTCCCCCGCCCCCCAAAACCCGGTGTATGTTGACGACCTAAGCCCCGGTGGGAAGGTATTAGGAGGCTCGGTGCCTCATAAGAAGAGACTGGAGAGCTGGTTCCCTGCCCGCCCCCCACCGTGTGTGCGAGCCAGGGAAGCAGCCCTCCCCAGGCCCGAGCCTTATCTTGGACCTCCAGCCTCCAGAATGTGAGAAATAAATGTGTGTTGTTTAAGCCAGGGCCCCCCTCTTGTTAAGGAATCTATTATTATGATGCTGGATGAAATGGTAAGGAAGACTTTCTTTTTCTTTAAGTGATCTCTATGCCCAGTGTGGGGCTGGAACTCACGACCCCGAGATCAAAAGTCACACGCTCCGCCGAGCCGGCCAGGCGTCCCCGGAAGGGAGACTCTATTCAAGACTCTTGCAGTGGGCATGTGGCCGTAGAGAGAGAGTTTGGGCTCAGCGCCAAATATGAGGACAGCTGGGGGCAGACAGCCAGGGAGCAGGGGGGCATCAGGGCTGGGCACATTCTTGCTAAAGGCAGGGAGGTGGGCCAGGGGCTTCTCCATGCGGGGGGGGGGGGGGGGTCAGGGGACGTGAGGCACTTGATCAGGTATGACAGTGATTGAATAGGGGGGTGTCTCTCTAAACTCAGTAGGATTCTTGCTAAACCTGGCGAGGCAGGCTCAAGCGGGGGCGGGGGGGTGGGGGGACAGGGCTGGGGGCTAGTGAAGAAGAGGTCAGAGGAGCCTGGCCAAAGGTCGGTCACCCTAATGGCCTCATTTTCACTTTGTCACCTCATTAACTACCTACAAACACAGTTACATTCTTAGGTGTGGGGGTTGGGACCTCTGCACAGGAATTCGGGCCCATTGGAGAAATGTCCCCATCCCAGGACTGGGGCAGGGCGTCAGATGGGCCTGAAACACCTCGTGTGACAGAAAACAGGGTGTTGGAGCACCTGGTCGGTGAAGCGTCTGCCTTCGGCTCAGGTCATGATCTCAGGGTCCTGGGACTGAGTCCCGCATATCGAGCTCCCTGCTCCGCGGGGGTCGGCTTCTCCCTCTCCCTCTGCTTCTCTGTCTACTTGTACGCGCATGCTCTCTCTCTGTCAAATAAATAAATGAAATCTTTTAAAAAAATAAAGGACGGACCGGAATGCACATTGGTGTGAATCACTGAGTAGGTACGAACGGGCGAGGCCGAGCTGCTGTGTTGGAATGCCAAATAACAAAGGTAGAGGGGGCCACGAGCTAGAACAATCCCCCCAGGCAACCTCTGCCATCGAAATGGATTCAGGCAGACTCTCCAGGGAAGCTTAGCCCAGAGAGCGCGGGTTTGAGGAGGTAACCGGGTATTTCCAAAGCATCTCTCCAAAGATACTTACTAGTTACAAAGCATAAAACCTGCAGCTTCCCAGCGGAGAATCCCCGCCGGAGAGGGGCCACGCAGACACCCCCCGTCACCCCCGTGCCTTCCCCCAGGAGGCCATCCCCGCGCCAATCACAAGGAGACATCGGACGAATCAGGGACATTCCACCAGACGTCTGTCCTGTCCGCGTCACCAACGCCCGTGGCTTCCTGTAAGAGCGCCCGCAGGGGCCCGGCCACTGGGTGCGGCGCTCGGGGACTCGCCCGAGGTGCTGGCCAGCGGACTGTCGGTTAGATCATGGGTTTGTCCAGTGGTAACTTTTTATTTTCGGTTTGGTTGTCTTTTAAAGACTTAATCTCTCTACAGCAGTTTTAGCTTAACTTCTTGATTTTGACCGCTATCTTGTGGTCATGGAAAACAAATTCTTTTTCAGAAACAGACACTGAAGTAGTTGGTAAAGGGAAGCCATGTCTGCAGCTTAATCTTAACCATTCAGAAGAGCCAGCCGGTTAGATGACATAAATAGATGGCACGTCCTCACATTCGTATTATAGAGACAGACCGAGACACAGTGTGAAGAAAAGGCAATGAAAATTTAACATTTGGAGGCACCTGGCCGGATCAGTCGGTGCAGCACGAGACTCTTGATCTCGGGGTCATGAGTTCAAGCCCCACGTTGGGTGTAGAGATGACTTAAAAATAAAATCTTAAAGAAAAAAAATTTAACATTTGGAAAATCTGGATGAAGGGCATCTGGGAATTCTTACTCTTCTTGCCACTTTTCTGACAGTCTGAAATTTTGTTAAAATTTTAAAAAGTTTTTTTTAGTACTTGGGCGCCATAACAAATCACTATAAACTTGGACAGCTAGAAGTCCAAAAGGTGCGGGCAGGGCAGCTGTAGGCTCCGGGGGAGGGTCCTTCCTGCCCCGCCCAGCTGGGGGGTGGGGGGTGGGGGGGTGGCCCGAGCCCCTCGTCCTGGGCCAGCATGACTTCCGTCTTTGCCTCAGTCGTCCCAACTTCTCTCTTCTTACAAGGACACTGGTCATACTGGATTTAGCATTCCCCCCCCCCCCCCCCGCCTTGTCCAGTACGACCTCCTCCTATGTTGATTAGATACTCAAAGACCCTATTTCCAAATAAGGTCATATTTACAGATTCCAGGGGTAAGTAAGAGTAATATTTGGAGATCTAGTGAGTATCTGGGAATTCTTATTCTGTTCTTGCCACTTTAGTGACAGTCAGAAATGATGCCAAAATAAACGAATTCAGAGCATAATTTAAAACTTCCTTGTTTGGGGCACCTGGGTGGCTCAGTTGGTTAAGCGTCTGCCTTCGGCTCAGGTCATGATCCCAGGGTCCTGGATCAAGTCCCGCGTTGCGCTCCCTGCTCAGCCGGTAGCCTGCTTCTCCCTCTTCCCCAGCTCCTGCGTGTGCTCTCAAATGAATAAATAAAATCTTTTAACTAACTAACTAACTAACTAACTAACTAACTAACTAACTCCTGGTTTGAAACCCTCCAAGGGCCCCGGAGCTTGGAGGCTGAAGGCTTGACCCTGGCCTCCCCCCCCACCCCCACCCCCGGCCACTCCTGTTCTTGCTTCGGTCACACTGACCACACTGACCTCTCCTGGGTTCTTCCAGCCCCTGAGCTTGCTCCTGCCCCAGGCATTTGCGCAGTGGCTGTTTTCAGCCCGGAACATTCCTTCTTGAGAACAAGATGTGGCTCCTCGGGTCACCTGTCACCTCTCCAGAGCGCCTTCCTGACCACCTGACCTCATACTAGCTCCCATCCACGTCTTCATCCTTCTTCACATTAATTCTCATTAGTGGAAATTTTGTTATAAAATGAGATCTAGTTGCGCCCCCTCCCCTAGAATAGAAACACCCCAGGGGCAGAGGCCCCGTTTGTTTTGAGTTTCCCGGTATTTCCAGAGCCTGGGACAAAAGCCCACCAAGTCACTGCTGGATGAAGCGCGACCTCGAGGTGCTGGGCTGAGCTAACAGTGCTTCTACCCCTGTTCACACCTGGTGGCACCGTCCCTGTCAGTCCTGCAGGTGCCAGGGGAAACTCAAGGGGCCACCCCAGAACCTCAAGAGGCAGGCTTTAAAAGTCAAGAGCACACACGTTTGAAATCTTGTTGGCTGTGACCTCCCCGGTGGCCCCAGGGCGCCCTCCTGGCCCGCAGCCTTGAAATGGGGAGGGCCTGTGTAACACGTGTTTCTGAGCGGGTTTGTGACTTCTGGCAAGTCTCGGCGAGCTCCGGTGCCCTCCCAGTCTTGTGGGGCGGGCTCCAGCCTGGGCAAGCACTGGGTCTGCTGGGCACCTGCACGATGCGGGGCAGAATCAAGCCCCGGAAACCCCGCCGCGGGGAATCCAGAGCCCGGGTGCTGGTGCCCGCCGGGTGCCCCCCTGACCCGAGGCCGCGGGGACCAGGGCAGGCGTGGGGGTACCTAGCAGGTGGGATGCTTGCGGAGGATCATCCTCACGGCCTTACCAGCCCTTCCCCGCTCCAGAGGGCACGCGGTAAAACTCATCAGCAAGTATTCATTACACTCCCGCAGAGCAAGCGGTGAACCAAGTAAAACGGAATCGGGACATCGAGTACCGAGCGTCCGCACCCCCAGGAGTCTGCGGTCCTGGTGGGGGGCCCCAGGGGGCGGGCAGAGGCGGGGGGGGTTCGGGGAACGCGGGGGGGGGAGACGAGGGTAAAGGGGCTCCTGGCCGGCGGATGCGTCAAAGGGGAGTGGAAACCGGGTCCAGGGCCCGCGGCTGGGCAGTGGGGGCGGGGAGCTGGGGGCTGGAGGGTGTTGCGGGAGGGGTAGCACGGGGGAGGGGGCGGGGTCCCGAACCTGCGGCTGGGCAGTGGGGGCGGGGGTGGGAGGGGGTGGGGTCGGTGGGTGGGAAGGGGGCGGGGACAAGCGCGGCGGCGGGCGGGGCGCTCCGCACTCGGGATTGGCCGGGCGCCGGCCCTCCGCCCCCGCCTCCCGGCCAATCGCCTGCGCGCACCGTCGGCCGCCGCGTCCCGCAGGCCCCGCAGCCCCAGGCTTGCGGCTCCGGTTAGTAGCTGTCGGCCCCGCAGCTCCTCGCGCCTGGACGCGCCCAGCCCGCCCCGCTTTTCCGCGTCTCCGTCCAGGTGAGCGCCCGCCAGGCCGAGACCCGCCCCGCCTCTCGGCCGGGGGCTCGGGCTGGGGTCCCGACGGGGCCTGGGTCGCCCCCACCCCTCCGCCGGAGTTGCATCATCTTCACCCGCACGGGGCGGAGCAGGGCCGGCGCCCCGCGCCCCCGGACCCTCCCCGCTCCCGCGCGTCCAGGCGGTCTTGAAGCCGTGGGTTCAGCGCCCACGTGGCCCCCGGGCCGCCCCCCAGCTCCCGCTTTTGTAGAGCGGACGGGGTGGGGGGCCGGGAGCCGGGGTGCCATCATTGATTTTTCGCTGAATTTTGGATGGTAAAGGGCTATTTCGCAAATCGCTCCTTTCCGCCAGTTGTATGAGGTGGGAGTAAATATTGATGTTGCGTGGGCGGCACGTGAGGTGGGTGCCCATGGGGGGAGGGGACGCGGGGTCGTGCCCCGGGCACATACGCGGGGGGTGGAGGGAGGATACCCTAAGACCCCCACTTCCCCAAGCCCTTGGGGATGGCCGAACTGGAGGGCGGGAACGCACTTTTAGCTTCTCAAGGATTAGCTGGGCGTGCTTCTCCCAAACTGTCCCGAAGTGCCCCTCCCGGGCGGTCTCCCAATCCTCTGTAGGGTCCCGATCTCCCACCTGAAAACTCACACTTTAAGAGGGGAGTTTACTCCCTCTGCACCCTTGACCTGCCCCCTTCCCCCCACGCTGGGCCGACTGGTGCGTGTCTCCAGAGTACAGGGTGCACTCGGGGCGTTGTGACCCCAGGAGGGTCTTGCGGTTTAAGGTGGGGCGGGAGCCAGCCGGGCGGCGCCAGGTGAGCCCGCCTCCCCAGGACGCACGTGCGTCGGGGTGCTGGGCGGCGGGGCGCGGAGCCCGCGGGTTCCGACCCGGTCGGCGAGCGGGCGTCCGGCCCAGGGCTTTCGGGGGCCGCGGAGACTCGCTCGGCTTCCCCCTGTGTACGCAGCAGCTCCTTACCTGGCCGGAGGTTGCGCCAGGCGAGGCGAGTCGCCAGGAAGGAGGCGCGGGGCTGCCCGCGTCTTGCCGGGCCGCGTCTGCGAGCGATGTGGCCAGTCCGGCGGCCGAGCGGCCGCCGGGCCGTCGGCCTCTGATGGGGAGCGACGTCTGTGACTCGGGGGCTTCTGCAAGATGGAGCATCACCTGCCCACGGGCTACTCTGGCGCCCGACGGAGAACCGGCGCTGTTCGCTTAGGTCTTTCCAAAAGGAGGGAGGACATCCTTGAGTGGCTTCAGGGAAGATCTGAACCTTGATAAAGGAAGTGGGTGATCCCGAGGCTTGGAAGAACCGCCGCTCTAAGGACGCGGGCCAGGACAGCTGGGAAGGCTGGTTTCTCCCAGAAGGCCCCCAGCCTCGGGGGCCTGGAGAATTTCCAAGGGGTGTGTGACTTGCAAAGGGTGCAAAGGTTCCTAACTCCCTGCTGGCAGGCCCTGGCCTAGGGGTCTGTGGGGAGCCGCTGGGCTGGGCTGCGTCAGGCCACCTGAGCTGGGGGAAAGGGACCCAGCTGGGGCTTCCTCTGCCCTTGCTGATAACCCGCCTGGCCCGGCCGGGTGAGCTCCAGAGGAGAAAGGGAGCAAGCGAGCGGCCCAGGAGCCTGGATTTACAGCTCCACGGGAGGAGCCCTGTGCACCTTCAGCCCAGTTCCCCAGGGCCCTCGACCTTTTCACTGCAAAACTGAAGCTCCTGGGGAGCAGAGGAGGTGCACGGCTGGGATCTGGGGTCCCTCCTGCCTCTCAGAGGAGCTGTGCGGCTGTGTTCAGAGACCACCCTGAGCCACATGCCTTACCACGGGCTTCCTGGCAGGGACTTGTCCAAACCCGCAGGATTCAGAGCCTTTTTTTTTTAAAGACTTTATTTATTTGTTTGGCAGAGAGAGAGGGTGCGCAAGCAGGGGGCGGAGCAGGCCAAGCAGAGAGCCCAACGTGGGGCTCGACCCCAGGACCCTGGGATCATGACCCTAGCCGAAGGCAGGAACTTAACTGAGCCACCCATGCGCCCCAGCCTTTTTTTTTTTTTTAGAGCAGTTTAATTTTAGGAAAAATTGAGAAGACAGGACGGAGAGTTCCCACGTATATGCCTGCCTCCTAACACAATTTCCCTGATCAGTCTCTTGCATTCGTAGGTCCCTGTGTGACAGTGAACAGGACTCTTCACTGAAGTCCGTACTTACTCAGGTTCCCGTCGTTTCCCCTAACACCCTGTTTGTCTTCCGGGATTGCAAGCAGGACCTCTCTCCTTTGTGCCGCAGAGCTTGCGCTGTGGGAAGTTCCCAGTGAGCAGTGCATACTTAGCTGGGCTCCGTCTTCTGGTCAGTGTGGGAAATGGAAGAAGGCGGCAGAAGAGGGGCTGAGCTCAGTCCCAGTCTCTCCGAAGATGAGGGTGGCACGTGCTAGTTGTCTCCCCAAAGGAGCGAGGCAGGGCTACAGCCAAGTGAAGCCTCACCCCTGAGTGAGCCCGCCCCCTTCCCTCCCTCCCTTCCGTCCTTCTGTCCGCCTGTCCCTATTGTTCAAGGGTCAACTGTGTTTAAGGTGTAAAACTTGATATTTTTTTTTTTTGAGCGTCAGCGAGCGCTTGCACACGCGAGAGAGGGAGGGGCAGAGGGAGAGGGAGAAGCAGACTCCCCACTCAGCAGGGATCCTGATGCAGGACTCTATCCCAGGACCCCGGGATCATGACCTGAGCTGAAGGCAGATGCTTAACCAACTGAGCCGCCCAGGTGCCCCTGATTTTGTTTTTAAGATTGAAAGAGAGAGAGCCTGCACGCGCGTGCACACTCCAGCTGGGTTGGGGTGGGATGGAGGGAGAGGGAGAATCCCGAGCAGACCCCCCGCTGAGCGTGGATCCTGACATGGGGCTCGATCTCATGATCCTGAGATCATGACCTGAACTGAAATCAAGAGTCTGACGCTCAACTGACTGCATCACCCAGGTGCCCCTGATTTTTTTTTTTAGTGGAACCTGCCCTACTTGTGCCATTCGAGACAGAAGCCCTTTTTACAACTTGGTGTTTGGGTTTGATGTATACATTGTGAAACAGGCACAGTCGAGTAAGATACCCGTCACCTCCACATAGGAGCCTTTCTTTTTTCCCACACGCCCCCATATTGAGAAAAAACTTTAAACTTTATTATTTTTTTATGGCCAAATAATATTTCCATTGTGCAGATATGCCGCATTCTGTTTATCGCTTCGTCTGTGGTGGACACTCGGTTTGTTTCCACATGTTGCCCATTGTGAGCCCGAACGTGGAGTGCAGACATCTCTTCCCAGTTGTCTGGGTATATGCCTGGGAGTGGGACGCTGGCTCACACGGTGGTTCTGTGTTTAACCTCTTGAGGAACCACCAAGCCATGCCCAGCAGCTGGGGCTGGTTTGTGCTTGTTCTTGTTGAGCTGTTTGGGTGGAGCCCCGCCCCCCCGGGGACCAGGTGAGCCGAATTCCCCTGGTCCAGCGCAAAGCGGGCTCGGCAGCAGGGGTTTAGGAACGGCCTGAACCGACTGAGTCTCTCCGCTCCCTTTGCCAGATCCCAGCATGCCTTCCGAGACACCCCAAGCAGACGCGGGGTCTGCAGCGTGCCCCCACCTCTCAGGGGCCCACCTGGAGAAGGGGCCCCCCGGGGACAAAGAAGCCAAGGAGCGCCTGTGGATCCGTCCCGATGCCCCAAGCAGGTGCTCCTGGCAGCTGGGCAGGCCCGTCACGGACTCTCCGCATCACCACACTGCCTTGTAAGTACCTGCTTACGGTTCCCAGTTGGTTTGTCTCTTACCTTGAAAGGAGGAGTCTGTGTCCTGGAAGCCACATAGCCGTGTAGACCTGAGGTGTGGTCCCCCCTCATAATCACTCCGGAGGGGTGGTGAGCTGGGGCGGGGGGCAGCGTAGGGATGAGTGGCCCGAGGCTCAGAGAGGCCAAGGCTTGTTTGCACTGTAGCCCAGCACCTAGACCAGTGCCCAGCGAGAGTCGATGCTGAGTCCGTAGCTGGATGTGCCCCAGTGGCAGACTTGGAGCGACCCGTGGAGGTGACATTCTAGCCCCCTCCACTGGCTGCACCCTGGTGTGGGAGGAGAGCCTGCAGATTTCCAATCAGTAGGAACACGCCCGCACTTTTCTCTACTTAACTGTAGGTGATGAACGCTTCTGATCATGAAATGTTTTCCTGCGATGGGCTCTTTCCGTGGTCGGGCCCCGACTGCTGGATAAAGAATTGTTAAGCCCTCTGTTGAGTGTTTAGATGTTCGCAGTGATCTTGGGTGAAGAACTATCAATACAAAACTGCGTCTTTAACAAGAGCCCACGCTATCTGTGCCCTGTTCTACATGCAGGAGATCCGTCTGTGGGAAAGGAAAAAAAAGACAAAAATCCCTGTCTCGTGATAAAACCTGACCGCGCTAAACCTTAGGATTGTCTTATGTCCTTAGTACAACCTCCTGGAAGCAGAGAATGTGCTCTCACGTGGTGGATTTTTGTCCCAGATGCATTGCTGTACCAATGCTCGTAATTCCTGGTTTGAACATCAGAAGCGAGGGGTGGAGGGGGGTGCAGGCCTCAGCGGGGCTGAAAAATGTACAAATCCAGAAGCTGCAAACATTAAATGTGTCTCAGTGCCAGGAGCTGAGGAGGCCACGTCGGCCGCTGGCCGGACGGGATGAACCCTCACTTCCCAAGCAAAGCCGAGCGGGGGCAGAAGGGCCGTGTGAGGCTGGGGTGCGGTTGCTGCGGGGTGGGGGTGGGGGGGCAGCAGAGAGAGACCGGGGTTCCTGAGGGCTCCTGAGCTCTCCCTCGGAAAGCCTGGGGTGGAGAGGATGCTCTCTTACCTGGGTCGTAAAATGGTGTTACAGCTGCACCTCACATACTGGCCTAATTAGCCCGCTTAAAGATGCGGTGGGATTGCGCTCCCGAAGGCCTCCAGGCTCGTCCCTGCTCAATTCTATACCCGATCCCGTGTAAGCTTCTGGGGGGAGGGAGGCTCATCCTGCTGGGCCAGGAGGATTCAGGGGTAGCTGTTTAGCTCTGTCCCTTTGACTAGTTAATGAATCAACCCCCAGCCTCACCCTGAGGGCCTGGCCTCCCTCCAAGGCTGACGTCAGGAGCCTTTGGCCCCCAGCCAGGCTTTCCCTTCAGCCCAGCATCTGTGAGGTGCCTCTCTGCTGGGCTTGCCTCCGGCCTGCCCGGGGTGTCCCCCTGAGCCTCTGGGAAGGCTGCAGTTGGAGGTTGGGTTCCAGCTTGTCCGCCTGGAGGCCTGTTTGGGCCCCCGGGGTGGGATGCTCCTCCTTAGCGCCTCCGGACCCCCTGGGAAGCTGGGCCCGCTGGGGCTGGGCGTGGGGCCAGGTTCTTGGAGCAGTGGGCTCGCCGGAGTCTGAGAACCCTGGGATGTATGTTAGAAAGCCAAGGCTGTGGGAAGCGATTGCATTTCTCGGAACTCAGGTCAGTGGTGCATATTGCCAAGCGAATATTCGGTGAGCCCATCCGTGGCGCAGACAGGAGGAGGGTGTGGAATTGGCATCAGTCCCCGAGGGTAAGGATGGAGGAAACTTCGTGGGGGCCCTTCAGGAAATGCATCTATCATGGTTTGCACGCACGCCAGCCGGACTGTCCACACCTGCCTGTCACCTGTCACCAGGTGGAAGAATGGGGAGGGGGAGCCAGTCACTCGAGTGTGAAGGGAGACTGTGGGCCCATGATATGGAAACCCACACTGAGCTGGAGGGCCACCCGGGCATTCGTCCTGACCTTGACCCCAGGGGCTCCAGGGACTCCCCGAAGGTCTTCGTGGTTTTGTTGGGAGCGTGGTGCTTCACACCACCTGGGCCCGACATTTTCTGAACGACGCCAGATGTCTGGCCCGCACCCTTGGCAGCCGCCGTCCCCGGCCTGGTGGGCAAACAGGCAGCCTGGGGGTCTGGGGCTCTGGGGTTGGCACCAGTTTGTTCATCAAGGAAAAGAAAAGGAGGAATCGTAGGGGTCGGGGTGAGAGAGGGATGGAAGTGAGGGTCCCCGGAAAAGACTTTCTGAACAGATGGACCAGGACCTGTCGAACTTAGTGCTGTTACTTCAACCTTCTTATTTGGAAATAACTTAACACAAGAAGTTGCAGAAACGACACAGAGGGGTCCTGCAACCCTGCGCCCAGCCGCCCTGTGACACCCGCCGCCCTGGACACGACCTTGGCACAGCCGACCTTAGCTGAGCTACCGGCGGGGTTCGCTTCCGTCGGCTCCCACGCGTCCTCACGTGGCGTGTGTGCACACGCGTGTGTGAATGTGCCTGTGACCGTAGATCTGTGCCATCACCCAGATCCCAGTAAAGCCAGTTCTTTGATTTGCTTCTTGATTAAAACAACGTGCTGGACTGCCAAGTCTGAATAATCACGGACTCCTCTGTTTTAGGGCAAAATCCCCCAAAATCTTGCCAGATATCCTGAAGAAAATTGGGGACACCCCCATGGTGCGAATCAACAAGATTGGGAAGAAGTTTGGCCTGCAGTGTGAGCTCTGTGAGTACCTGGCGCCCTCTGTCCGGTGCTTGGCCCGGCGGCTCGGTGGGCCCGGGGATGTGGGGGTGGCCCCCCGGGCCCCTCGTGGGGGGCAGAGGGGCCAGGAAACGAGCTGGCAGAGATGTCCGAGACCGTATCCAGCCCAGCAGCGACGTGCCGGGGTGACGGAGCTGGCCGCTGTGGTCGGGGCCGCACGCTGGTCGGCTCGGACCCCTGCTTCAGCGCCGGCCTTCGCACGGGCTAGTTAGAATGACGGCATTCAGTAATTCAAGTGTGGGACCTGGAAGGGCCCCGGGGCGCAGGCCTGCCGAGCGGCCAGGCGTTCGGGAGCTCCCGCTCATCACATAGCAGCACACTGTCCCGCCAGGGCCTCTGCCTGGCTCTAGGGGGTAAGTCCGTGGTTGGATTTCAGAAATCAGGGCAGACGGCGCGAGATGGTTGTGCCCGTGTTACGTAGGCCGGCCCGGGCCCATGCACGCGCACCTGGTGCCGTAGCCACCCCGCCTTTTACAAACACTGGGTGTTTTTAAGAGATGGGAGGGAGCCTTCCCACAGGAAGGAAGAGCAGAGACGGGTCAGGGAGAACTCGGGAGAGCCCCGTGTGCCTGGGCGAGGGGCTTCTCCCAGTGAGGAGGGTGACGGGAGGCAGGCGTGGAGCGTTTGTAGGCCCCGGTCGGACAGGGCAGGGCCATGTCCTGTTTAAGGGGGGGCGTGGGGCTCATATCGGCCGCCTGCTGCATGTCCCATGAGTCTATGTTGGGACTGTGCTCCCCCAACGGGGGTTTTCCTGGCCCATGCACCCAGCAGGGGCTCCCGGTGCCTTTTTCTCCTTCACTTGGAATGGCTGTGGGGCCGACAGCAGGTGGACGGGCAGGTGGGAGTCCCCCAGTGAGCCAGCGCTGACCCTCCTCCAGGCGCAGGCGGGAGGTGGGAACGGAGAGGGGCTGGCTTGCAGAACCAGCAAAGACCGTGTCTGTCCCCACATCCTGCCTATATCAGAGTAAGGGTCGGGGGGCGCAGCAGGGATCGGTTAGGGGGCAGGGGCCTTCTCTCATGATTCATCCTCGGCTCCCAGTGGCCAAGTGCGAGTTCTTCAATGCGGGCGGGAGTGTGAAGGACCGCATCAGCCTGCGGATGATTGAGGACGCCGAGCGGGCTGGGACGCTGAAGCCCGGGGACACCATCATTGAGCCGACGTCCGGGAACACAGGTGGCTGTTGGGACAGGCCAGGAGGGTCCCCTGGCCTGGGGCGCGCTGCAGCTGCTTGCGGCCTGTCTGCCGGGCCTCTTCCCTTGGCCGTTTGCTCAGCACCTGATGCACGTGTCCAGGGTGGGGGTGGGGGCGGGGGCCCAGGACAAGCGGGAGGCGCCGGGCATCATGTTGCTTCTGGGTGGGCACGCTCACCTTTGCCTTTCTACCTCTGGCGTTCTCTGCCCTGACTCCCTCGCTCCGAGGCAGAAGGGGCTGACATCAGGCCCTTTTGGAACCCGGGGTGCCGTCTCCCTGGGCCTTCCTGGCTGCGGGGAGGGGTCTGGGGGGGCGCCGCGGCCGCCTCTCACCCCACGCACTGTCCCCAGGGATCGGGCTGGCCCTGGCTGCCGCCGTGAAGGGTTACCGCTGCGTCATCGTGATGCCGGAGAAGATGAGCACCGAGAAGGTGGGGGCAGGGGTCCTCTCCCGGGGCCGCCCCTGCACACCAGGCCTGGGGGGAGACGCAGGCCTCCTGTTCCTCCGCAGGTGGACGTGCTGCGGGCCCTGGGGGCGGAGATCGTGAGGACACCCACCACTGCCAGATTTGACTCCCCCGAGTCGCACGTGGGGGTGGCGTGGAGGCTGCGAAACGAGATCCCCAATTCTCACATCCTGGACCAGGTGAGGCCGGGGTCTGGGGGCGGGCATGCACTCGGGGGTGGGGACCTCTGTCGGGGTGGGGCCGCAGAGGGGCCCGCAGGCCGCGGCGTCTCCGGCCTGGTCAGGCCCTGCGGCGGGTGGCTGGCTGCGGCAGGCAAGCCCCGGGCTCTCTGCTCTCCGTGCGGGCTTTGGAGGGCTCGGCCTGGGCTGGAACGGCCTGCGCCGTGGACCCTGGAAGCGCTCTGTCGGTGTAAAACGCACAAAAACCTTTCTACCGGAAACTGTCTGCCTCACTTCACTTCTGGGTTAATTCAGAAAGCGCATCTTCTGGAGAGCTGGATTTACTGCTTTGTACCTATTGAGGTTCCTAAAACTGCCCGTGCCATGGGCCACTCTCACCCGAGCTGCTGGGCTCCTCTCTGGCTGAGCTGTGCGCTCCTGCCCTGTGGCTGTTGCCCCTTCTGAGTGTCTGACCTCACCATCTTCCCACGCAGTACCGCAACGCGAGCAACCCCCTCGCTCACTACGACACCACCGCCGAGGAGATCCTGCAGCAGTGTGAGGGTGTGTACTTCCGTCCTCCCCTCCGTCTGTCTCGATGGCATCTCCCCCTGCTTGCCTGGGAGTGTACGAGTCACTTACCCGCTCCTTGGTAAACTCCTATTCATCCTTCAAAACCCAGCTCAAATGTCCCCTCTCTGTGACATCCTCTCCAGAGCACCTCCCCAGAGAGGTCTTCTCTCTCCAGTGTGCTTTTTCAGACTTTGCTTTTGCCTCTCCTCTAACACCAGACATGTGTAGTCCTGTTTGTGTGCCCAGCAGTGTGTGCTCCAGACCTGCAGGGGCTTCTGAGTGCAGGGAGTGCGTGTGTCCCAGGCTGGTGCTGCATGTGTCCCTGGGCTTCACGCTGTGGAAGGGCACTTGGCGTCGAGCCCCAATCTGAACCGGGTGGTGGCACCTGTGGTTGGTTTACTTTCTGTACGGACATGAGCTTCCTTGGAGCCTTTCTACACGTTCAGAGCCAAGGCCCGGAGGGGTTGTGGTGGTGTTTGCTGCTGGGCTATTTCCTGAAGAGACTTGAGGGAGAAGGTGCCGGGCGATGGGCCCCATTGGCTTCCTGCTTGGAATCTGGAGCCCAGGAGCCGGGCAGCGAGCTCCAAGCATTTGCTCACCCAGGTTTTATGTGTGAGAATTCTCTCATTTGGCAAAAACCAGTCTCTGCCTTGGCACGCGTGCCCGCGTGGACTTGTTTGCGGGCTGTCTGAGCTGGCCCCTCGGCAGGGTGAGAGCCGGGTGATGTTTGAGCCAAGCCCGAGTGATTTCTTCTGTCTCCTTTATAATTCACTTCCCTTAGTCACGTCCCAAACCTGACACCCTAGGGGCAGCCTCCAGACGGCGTGGAGGGACACACGCCAGATCGCGATTTCCGTGGCCGCGTATCCGTCAGCAAGATTGAAATGCCCCCTGCGTCACTTGCTGTGAATGCTGTTTAAGATCTAGCACTGTAATGAAAGGCTGTTGAAACACGAGAATAGTTTCTCTGGACCTTTTCCATAACCAGCCATCGTTTTGGTTATGTTTTCACTCGTTAGTAAGCGTGGGGCGGGGGGGCGCCTGGGTGGCCCAGTTGGTGAAGCGTCTGCCTTCGGCTCAGGTCCTGGGATCGAGCCCCACATCAGGCTCCCCGCTCAGTGTGAACCTGCTTGTCCCTCTGTTCCTCCCCTGCTCTTGCACGTGTGCACGCTCGATCACTCTCTCTTTCAAGTAGATAAGTAAAATCTTAAAAAAAGGTGGGGGCGTGGGCCGGCTGGGTTAGGGCCTGAGGATCCCTGACGCAGCTTCTGCCACCAGGGAAGCTGGACATGCTGGTGGCTTCGGCAGGCACGGGGGGCACCATCACGGGCATCGCCAGGAAGCTGAAGGAGAAATGCCCCGGCTGCAAAGTGAGTGACCCGGGGGCTGCGGACGGGCGGGCGCTGGAGCACGCGGGCATCGGCCCTGCCCAGAGACGCGGGCCCTGACGTGTGTGCGTCTCTCCCCCGCGGCCTCAACTGCACTTGGGGGCGGAATCGTCAAGCTTCTGGGCGTCAGGCCCCCAGAGTGGCCTCTGCTGTGGAGCTGAAAGTTCCCGACATTCTGCTTACGGCCTTGTGTCCAGGACAATGTGTGTGTCTGTCTGGTCTGGGAGTGGCGTGCCCAAATGCTCTGGGGGTGGGGCAGTTGGCTTGGGAGGCCTCCAGGGATTGTTCCAGAGGCTCGAAGCTCTTAGGCTCGGGTCCCACATGTGCCCCATCTGAGAAGGCATCTGGATTTGGAGTTAAGCCTGGACCTGGGGAGGGGCTTCTACAAACATCCAGCTGGTGGTCCATTTCTCTGCCCTCTGTCCCCACAGGCTCCAGCTGTCCCCATAGGGGCAGTCAGGGCTTTTCCTGGGGCACCCTGCTCACCAGGTCCGCCCCTGAGAGGCTCCCCCCCCAACCACATGCCGTCCCCTCTGAGAGCCCCCGGGTGAACGTTTACCTTGGAATCTCCCCAACTTGGGGCCTGGGTTCCTGGGTTTCCAGTTTGGCCTGAGGCCTGGGAATGAGGCGCACGCCCCAGGGGCTCATCTTTATCAGGAGCTTGCTAAGGGCGGGATTGGCCACCTCGATGAAAGCCAGGCGTGGCCAGATGAGACTTCTGCCCAGCTCCGGTCCTAATGCCGTCCCCTCTGCAGATCATCGGGGTGGATCCCGAGGGCTCCATCCTTGCAGAGCCCGAGGAGCTGAACCAGACGGAGCAGACGGTGTACGAGGTGGAGGGGATCGGCTACGACTTCATCCCCACGGTGCTGGACCGGTCGGTAGGTAGAGCCAGGCCACTGCCCCTGCGAGGGGTTCCAGCCCTCCGCGCACATGCACCCTCGAACCGGCTTTCTCCGGAGGGGGAGCAGAGAAGTGAGCACGGCGCAGGCAGGCGGGCGAAGCGCGGTCCTGGCGGTCAAGGCTGGGTAACCGGCGGCACCTTATCAAGTGTGTGCCGTGGCCTTGCTGGGCAAAGACGCGGACGTGGCCGGTGGCACAGATCCAGCTTTGTGCGCACATCAGGCCCCCGCAGAGGGAGGGAGCTCCAGGTGCTTAGGGCAGGTGAGCGAGGTGAATGAGAAGGACCCCAGCCAAGGCTCTTTAGGGGGAGCTTCCATCGGAGGGGTCTGGAGTGGACCTTGGGGGGACGTACCGTGATGCAGTGGGGCCTGGAGGGCGATTTTAGCTGCCAGAGGCAGAATGTGTCAGACCAGGGAGAGGGAGAAAGTTCTAGGTTTTTACACGTGAGAATCGCATCCCACACGTGGGGCCGGGCCATGTCCATTGAAGGTCACGGCCTCGTGGACCAAGACAAGGGCATCTGTGAGGTCGTGCACACGGGCGGTGGGCCACGCCCCCACCTCACAAGGGCCCGAGCCCCTCCAGAGCCTTCGGTGGGGGTCCTGCCGCAGGTGGTGGACAAGTGGTTCAAGAGCAACGATGAGGAGTCCTTCGCCTTCGCCCGCATGCTGATCGCGCAGGAGGGTCTGCTGTGCGGTGAGTGGTGCGCGGGCGCCGGGCTGGCGGCTGGGGTGCAGACTTGCCCTCGGCCCGCTTCCAGTCCGGATGGGTAAGACTCCTCGTCCTGAGGCCGCGGGGCGGCGGTGGCCGTGCTTGTCAGGTGCCGTCCGCCCACCTGCCCTTCGGTGGGCCGTCGTGCTCACGGCCAAGGGTAGGAGGCGGGGCAGGTGCCGTTCCAGAACATGGCCGGAGCTCTGGGGCAATGTTCCTGGGTCCCTAGGGTCCACAGGCTTTGTCTTTTAACGGTCTTGCTGAGAACAGGAGTGTGGCACACGGACCGAGAAGGGAAGGAGCGGGAGAGGTGAGGGGCCTGGGGACATAGCAGACCCCGAGTAGCTTGACAGGAAGAGGACGTAGCCGTGGGCAGTGGGGTCCGGGTGTGAGCCGGGCGTCTGCCTCCCGCCTGCCCGCCACCCCCCCTCCGTGAGAAGAGGCCTGGCGATGCCATCGGCCGTGCAGGGCTGTTTTGGGGGCGAGGCCAAAGCTCTCAGGACACTTGTGTTTTCCATCAAGCCCAGCACTGACCTGGGAGTGGGGGCTCACCGACTGGGGTCCCAGGCTGGAGGGCGTCTGTCACACGGGCCTCCGGGGGCAGAAGGAGGTGGGACAGCACTCCTTGCCAGCTAAGTGCTCTCGCAGCCCCAAGGCCCCCGAGGGAAGCAGCCGGATTTCCATCCCCGGGGACTTAGGGACAGAGGCGACACGCATGTGCTCTGCAAAACCCCGCTCAGGGCTCTCCGGGTTTCCCTGGGGGCGGGTTGAGCGATGAAAGCTGGGCGGATGTGAAGCGCAGCGGGGTGAGGGAGGAAGGCAGGGTGCGGGAGAAGCGGGGTCCCCCCAGAGGCGGCCCCGCAGAGCGCGCACGCACTCACTGACCCCTCCGCAGGTGGCAGCGCGGGCAGCGCCGTGTCGGTGGCCGTGAAGGCTGCCCGGGAGCTGCAGGAGGGCCAGCGCTGCGTGGTGATCCTGCCCGACTCCGTTCGCAACTACATGTGAGCCGCGCCGCGTGGCCCCGGCCTTCCGTGGGCGCTCTCGTGGCCCCCCGCCGGGCCTCCCCGGACCTCCGGCAGCAAAAGGGTGACGGGGGGGGGTCCGCGGGACCCCTGCAGCTCTGCCTCCACCCTCCTGGCCCGTGGGTTCCCCTCACGTCTCAGGAGGTCATGGTTTTTCAGCCTGTCTTGTCCCCACCTTGGATCCTCTAGACACACTTCAAAGTCTGGGCCTAGAGCATCGGCTGCGGGAGGATGAGGAGGAAGCTGCCCTGGTGGCGCCTCCCTGCTGCCCTCCCCCACTCGCCCCGTAGCTTCATCCACCCCCTGGCTGCGGAGATCCCTGGCTGGGGTCACAGGCCCCTTAGGATCTGCTGTGGAATGTCCGACCGGTGGCCTCCGAGGCCCCTTCAGGCCCGCTGGTGCTGAGCGTTTGTGCACTTGTGTGTGCGAACCCTGAAGACCACAGGCCCCGCTGATGGCCCTGGGCTGACGGCTGTGCTCCTGGGCCCAGTGGCTCTGCAGCAGGCTGCTGGGGGGCAGGGATCTAGAGACCCTCGCCCCCCAAACCCTCACAGTATCCTCCATAGCACGGGGGCTGCGGGCCATGTATCTGTGGTACATTCAGCTGCTCCTCGTGGGCACGCCACGTTGGTGTCCCGGGGGTGGGGTGATTCGTGTCTGGGCTCCCATTGCCAAGCTGCCCTGAGCTGGGCTGCCCACCTGCCCAGTAAGAATGCGGACTCCCCTCGAGTTTGGTAGGCCTGCCGTGTGTGTGAGTGTCTGTGTGTGATAAAGTCTGAGGAGAGTGTGAGAGGTGGGGTGTGTGAGGGGTGTGTGTGAGAGGTGAGGTGTGTGAGGGCTGGGGTGGGCTCGTGAGGGGCGAGGTAGGTCCGGGCGGTGGCGTAGGTGTGAGTCACGGAGATGGCTGGTTGAGGGATGGAGCAGGTCGTCCCACAGTGTCCTGCCGCCTGCTGGCGGGTCAGGGACTCCCCGTGGGCACTCAGGCTGCCTGGTTAGGGCCGGTCCTGGGCCGGCAGCCCCGTGGCGGGGCCGGTGTCCTTCCCCCTCAGGAGGGCCGTGTTCCCTTTGTGGCCGTCCCCGAGTGTCAGGAGGGGGGTGGGGAAGAGGTGGCCCCGGGAGCCGTGAGGGGCCTGCTGGCTCGGGTCTGGGGACAGAACCTCCTGTGCCCTGCGCTCCTTCAGACACAGACGCCGGTCGCTGCTTGGCCGGATGCCCGCGTCAGGTCCTTGCCGGGCTCTCCCAGGTCTGCCCTGTGGGCCTGGCCCCCTCGCCCTGCAGCCTCAGCCACGGGGGTCTCTGCGGGACCATGGCATCCGGCGAGGGGTGCTGGGCTTTCTCTGAGAGCCCACCGTGTCCCCCTCCCTGTGGGCAGAGGGGTGGTGAGACCCTCCGTCCGGACCCCGGTGACTTGTTGACACCCGCAGGTCCAAGTTCCTGAGTGACAAGTGGATGCTGCAGAAGGGCTTCCTGAAGGAGGAGGACTTCACGGTGACCAAGCCGTGGTGAGGACCGCCCTCTGAAGTCCCCCGTGTGGCCGCAGGGCACCTTGCTCCGGCCCGCAGCTGCCCGGCCGTCCCCGCGGTCTCCCGGTGTGGTGACCCTCACAGTGGCCGTATCTGTCCCCGCCTCCCGCCTCCCAGTTCACGGCCCGCCCTGCTCCCTCCCTCAGGTGGTGGCACCTCAAAGTGCAGGAGCTGAGCCTGTCGGCTCCGCTCACCGTGCTGCCCACGGTCACCTGTGAGCACACCATCGAGATCCTGCGTGAGAAGGGCTTCGACCAGGTGCCCGTGGTCGACGAGTCAGGGTCAGTGTGCGCCGCCCCCATGCAGGGCTTGGCCCCGACACGGGTCAGAACGGAAGCATCCAGGGGACCCACTGGTTTGCAGAGTCCCTGCCACCCGGAGGCCCTGCACGTACTGGTTGAATTCTAAGAGGATTTGCCCACTTGGCCGAAGGGCACCCTCTGACGCGGAGGGCGGCCGTGGGCATATTCTGCCCTGGGGAGGGAAGGGGTGCCCACCCTGACCCCTGACCCTGTCCCCTGCTTCCCAGGGTGATCCTGGGGATGGTGACCCTGGGGAACATGCTGTCATCCCTGCTCGCCGGGAAGCTTCAGCCGTCAGACCAAGTTCGGAAAGTCCTCTACAAGCAGTTCAAGCAGGTACGGGCGCCGCTGACCGCAGGTGCGCACAGTGTGGCCACACGGGGTCTGGAGCCAGTGGGCCTCTGCCAGCATGACCGTTCCCGTGCCGCGGGGCCCACGCCTTTCCTGGGCACGCTCGTGAGGAGTATCTGGCAGGCCCAGTTATCTAGTGAGAACTAGAACATTCTGGGAGACGTCCGGGGCTGGTGGGACCCCGCAGCGGCCTGAGACCGCGACGGGCCCCTCACCAGGACGGGCAGAGCGCGCTGCTGTCCGAGGCCCCAAGGCCGCAGAGTGGGGTGTCCCCTCTCCCTGGGCCCCCCCGCGCCGTTGCACGCGCACTCTGGCCTCCACCTGGCGGCGAGGGGGAAGGTGGGCTGGGGGATGCGCCACACGGGAGAGGCCAGGGGCCCGGGGCTCAGGGGCTCGGGGGCTCAGGGGCTCAGGGGCTCGGGGATGAATGTGCGGCGCCTCCCCCCTCGCCAGATCTCGAGGATTTCTTCCATTTCCACCGCCTCGCTCGGGCCCCGCAGAGCCCCTCTCCCACCAAGCCACCCCCCCGCCCCCCGCTCCTCCGGGTCCACCTGTCCTGCTTCCTCCAGCCACGAGCACCCCCCCGCCCCCACACGGCAGCCGTTCTGGGGCCTTCCCGGCTTGCCCCTCCCGCGGGCCTCTGCTCAAACGGCCCTCCTCGCCCCCCCAGCCCCTGGCACACGGGTGTGCTTCCCGGGCGAGAGCTCCGGGGGGCTGCCCGGCCCCCGTGTCACCTGTGAGGGGCTGGCCAGCCCGGCTGAGCACTGGCGAGCTATCCACGGGCCCCGTTGCCACCAGCTGTTGCTTCTTTGCTCCCGTCCCTAAGAGGTGTAACGGCCTCGCAGTGAGCACGTTCCGCACGTCCCATTTCACGGTGTGACGTGACCCCATCCTCAGTCACCCCGAAGGCTTCCCGCACTCCCCCCTGACCCCCAGCACTGCGGAGGCCCTGCACTTGCTGTGCCTGCAGGTTGCGTGTGCCCCCGACTCACGCATACACACACTGCACATGTCACGACGTGTCCGGCGGCTTTCCCACCACATCCGGTTTTGCCATCCATCCGCAGTGGGCCGTGCACACGGTCTGTCCCCCTCCCGCTCCATTGCATCTCAGGCCTTTGGGGGTTGATTCTGTGGGCGCCTGGCCCTTCCCTCGGGGAGTGGCTGCACCCGCGCCGTGGCCTTCCGTGGACCTTCCGTGGACCTTCCGTGGGCCGGCGTGGCTCCTCTGGGGGGGGGTCTCTGCTCTGATGGTGCTTCGGTTTTGTGTGTGGGTCTTCAGGCTGGCGGAGCCTGAGGGTGGACGGGCAGAGCTGGGGGCCGCCCCCAGCCGCGCAGCTCTCTCTTGTTCCCTCCCTCGGAGGCCAGGTCAGACCTCCCGGCATGCCTTCCCTTTCAGAGCATGGCCAAGCCCCGGGCCGGCCCCTGCTGGCTCTCCTGCTTTCAGGACTCTCAGGGTCTCCGTGTGGGGACTTCAGTGTCCTGCCACCGAGATGCTGGGCAGGGCCGGCAGGAGCAACACATGAAGGGGCCCCGGTGTGCCTGCTCCGCTCCGCTCTGGGCGCCAAGGGGCTGGTGCGGATGGAGGCAGGAGGTCTTCCTTCACCAGGCGTCCGAGGCTTCCACGGACCACATCCTGTCTTGAGAACGCAGGCGCCACAGGGTAAAGCCTGGGTGGGACCTGTCTCCCGGGCACACGGCCCTGCCCTGTGCTGGCCTTCCCTGCTGCCCCATCTGCCGGGCTCTTCCTGACCCCGTGGTCTTTCTGGCCACATCCAGCATCTGAGCCGCCGAGCGCGCGTTCGGGGCACTGCCGTGTGCGGTTCAGCCCACACCTGGTGTGGCTACGGCGTAGGGTACCGCTGACCCTCTCCACCCGGCCCCGTGAGCACGTGTCTTTCACGGGGAGATCGCCCCCCTTACCGAAGCCAAATAGGAAGGGCGCCCGGCTAGGCTCTGGTGGGGCTAACTGGGCTTTGGAAGTCACCTTGGGGTTTGTCCAGCTCGCATCTGATGAGGAGCCCCAGGGAACTGAAGGCCGTGGAGGCCATGGGGACAGAGGACTCTCCAGGTCCATAAAGGACTTTTCTGGGATGGTAAACAGGCGACCCAAGAGCATGGTTAACACCAAGTGACCCTTGGGGCTGGGCTGCGGGCGCCCCGTCTGTCACTCCCCTTCTGAGAACCTTGCGGTGTGACCAGGTGGAAAGAAGGTCCCACCACGGAGCCCCAGGCCGTGAGCCTTGCGCCTCCAGCCTCGCGGGGGTGGGCTCACTCTGCTTTCCGGATCAGTCGTCCCCCTCGCGCTGCTCACCTCTCCGTCTGGGCCATTTAAAACTGGAAAGATCTTTCAGAGGGAATTACGGCCTCAAATGAGTTCAACTGGTAGAGCGGTTGCCTTCGATCATGTGAACGTCATCTTCCAGGGAGGGGAAGGTGTCTGTCTGTGGAGTGCTAGGGACGGACAAGTTTGACGACGCGCCCCCCACCCCCCCGCCCCGAGGGCCAGGGAGGCCCAATCCACGGAACAGCCTCCTCACACTGACTTCTAAACGAATGTAAAGACTGAGGCCATTTAGGCCTTTCATTGATAGCAAACATCTTCCATCTGGACATGTGGTCACTGTGACTTCCCAGCTCCCAGGCGGTTGGGCTGAGAAACCCCATTTCAGGTCTTTCCTGAGGTGTGAGCTGGGTGTTGGCCATGTGGGGGGAAGAGGGTCCGGGCAGCCCTTCCCAAGGGGGTGGGCCCACCTAGACCTGGATGCTGGGTCAGCTGATGGTGAACTACGGACCGAGTGGGGTGATGGGCCTGGAGACGGGGGCCACCGTGGGCCGGCCTTGTCCCCCCCCCCCAGTGAGGACCAGGGTCTCCGTGCCATGCTGGTTTCCAATCCCCCCGTCCTGATTTTTCTTCCTGGATCTTCTGTCCATTTTGTATTCCCCAAGTTCCCTTTCCCATCGTGTCAGAAACACGCTTCCCATGAAGCTGCGTGCAGGCGAGTCTACTCCTCTCTATCTTTGAAAGGCGGACGGACCGAGCGTCTTTTTTCTTTCTTCCTGTAAGTTCTCATCACCTGTCCTGAACAGGTGGACCAGGGCGAGTTCCCACATTCGTCCCTTCTCCACACGGTCTCCTGAGTCTTGCGTTGGTGTCAGTTGCGACGGTGACCAGCAGTCATTGTTACTAAGTGAAGGGCTGGTCGAGGTGGGGGTTCTGTCTGTCTTGCACAGGCCAGCGGGTTGTGACAAATGCATCCAGCCCAGTATCCCACAGAATAATACTGTGCGTAACCCCCCCCACCTCTTTGTCCTTGATCTTTTTATTATTTTGCCTTTTCTAGAACGTCCACACTGAACTGGGATCAGACCGTGGGAAGCTCTTTTAACAGGCTCTCTCATGTAGTGATTTGTACCGAATGTCCTGTGTCTTTTCAGGGACTGATGGCTCATCATAGTGTCTTACGTACATTGTGTTGCCCTCTGCATCCTGTGTTCAGCTTCTGATTCAGCCAAAGGCTATGGGGGGACCTTCTGGAGCAGTGGCCGGCCTTCCCTGGGCTTTGCTCCCTTCCCTGGCGGGCCTGGCGGGCAGTGGCCACGGGAGCAGCAGTCCTCAGGCTCTGGCCAGGTTGACACCCGGCTGGGCCGCCCCCGTGGGCACTAACCACCGCTTCTCTTTCAGATCCGCCTGACGGACCCACTGGGCAAGCTCTCGCACATCCTGGAGACGGACCACTTCGCCCTGGTGGTCCACGAGCAGATCCAGTGTGAGTAGGGCCCGCTGCAGGCCTGGCTGGGTTGGGGCCGGGGAGCGGGAGCCCTGCAGGCCGCTGGCTGCCAAGGCCCAGCCCCAGGTTCCGTGCACCTTCCTGCCATGAGCTGTGTGGGGCAGGGAGGCCCTCGTCCCTCAAGCACCTGGGGAGTTGGTGGTGCTGACCTTAAGCCCCCACCGGCCTTGGACTGTGGATCCAAGGGACCCCTCTGCCTGGGTGCCCACTGCCAGGGAGGCCATGGGGCTTTCGAACTGCCACGTACACAGCCACTTTCAGGCCAGGGGACGCCGGTCCAGTCCCGGGGAGGAGGCGGCCTGGGGACATGAGAATCGGGAGGGGCCTGAAATCTGCCCACCCTCCTGACAGAGGGCTGGTCTTGGCGCCTGGGCGGTCCCGAGTCTAACCCCTCTCCCGTTCTTGGCTTCACAGCGTGGGACCTGGCCTTATCGGGCGTGGTGGGGGGGCCTGCAGGTATGTACGCCCTGCCCCCCCCCGGAAATGGCTCTGCGGTTAGAATCGCAGCCTCCGAGGGCAAAGGAGGGTGTCCAGGGTCCTGGACCCCCAAGCTTGAGTGGGAGGGTTCTTCCTCCTAGTCTCACGTTTACTCGTATTTGAGCATCTACAAAAAAAAACAGAAAAGAAAAAGATAAGGAGTTCCAAGTTCAGGGTCCAGGAATAAAGTTCTCTCGAGTCACACTCGGTAGCACTTCTGCTGTGTTGGCAGAACCGAGTGGTCTAACGGACCGTGTGGCCCTTTACAGAAAGTCTGCACGCCTCGGCTCTGGACGAGTTTCTCCTGGAGGGGTGTGTAGGGCAGGTTACAGAGGCGGCTACAGACCACCCTCTCCTGCAGGGGTGCGTGCACAGAGGCAGCCCTGGACAGGCTTCTCCAAAGCTGCCCCTTTGCCTGTACATCCCTGCAGTGCGCGGGGCTGATCCCTTCTGGGTTCCCCTTGTATTTTCCTGAGGTGCTCTGAGTAGGCCAGCTGGGTGCCCGCCCCCCCATGCCTTCCCCACCCCCACCCTCTGTGACCTCTGCCCTCCAAGGCGGGAGGGACAGCCGGCCACGGGAGTGGTGCTGGGGAAGGAGATGGGACCTGGGCCTTTCCCTCCCGCTCCTCTGCTCTGCGGGCCGTCCGTGTGTTGGTCACGGCTCTCCAGGGAAACCGGGAGGATGAGTGGACGTCCGGAGAGAGAGTCAGTATCCAGATTGGCTCACGTGACTAGATCGGCAGGTCCCAGGGGCTGCGGGCTGAGCGGACAGGCTCAAGACCCGAGAAGAGTCAGTGTTTCAGTCTGAGTCCAAAGACAGCAACGATTTTCTGTTACTCGGGGAGCATCAGCCTTTTTGTTCTGTTCAGGCCTTTGGCTGATTAGGCGCGGCTCGCCAGGCCAGGGAGGGCCGTCTGCTTTACTCAGTGCACCCGATCAAGTATCTGGTCTCAGCCAGGCAGCCAGAATGATGTTTGACCAAGTATTTGCACACCCCGTGACTTAGTGAAGCAGACACATAAAATTAACCATCCCCAAAACCCTGTCCGCCCACTGGTGGCACAGGATGGCAGCCACCGCGAGAGAGGCATGGGTCTGAAGACAGGCCAGAGCTATGAGCTGCTGTAGTTCATGGCTGTGGGCAATGTGGGAACTTCATGCCCAAACTCGAGCGCAGGCACCAAGGGGGACCCACAGATTGGTTGAGTAGTGAGACTGGGGCATCTGGCCCGGCAGACCTGGCGTGGAGAAGCCCGGACCCTACTCTGCAGCTTCGCCCAGACGGCTCGTGTCAGATGGCCGTTGCTGTGGGTGGGCCCGGGTGCTGCTGGGGAGACCCTCGGGCGGCTTCAGGGCGGGGCCTCAGGAGCTCAGCTGCCAGCAGGGCCTGGGTGTGGGCAGGGCGGCCTCTCATCGCATGCACACAGAGGAACCTTTACACCTACTGCCTTGTTCCTCAGACCACAGCAATGGCAAGTCCAGTAAGAGGCAGATGGTGTTCGGGGTCGTCACTGCCATCGACTTGCTGAACTTCGTGGCTGCTCGCGAGCGAGAGCAGAAGACCAAGTCAGGACCTGCCGGGGCCACGGCACAGCTCTGATGGCCCCCACGCCACTGGCTGGTGTCCGTCCTCTCTTGCTTTTGTCTGAGCACACAAACGTGACCTTCAGCTGCCTGACGCTGGGCACTGCTCTAACATGATGGGTAGCAAGGACAGGTGCAGGATGCTTAGCCCGGGGCCAGCAGGAATGTTCGTTTTTCCTTTATTAGCATCTGGCTACCTAAATGAATCTATTTATGGTTTATTAGAGTAGATGTGTTTTTCTTTAACTTTCTTCTAAAATGTTTCAACGCAAGAATCTTATTAAATAGAACTCAGCCAGGTGGAGGAACCCATGTGAGGATAGGAGCAGGGTGGGTAAAAGCAGCTGCAGGTGCCTTTTCTGGGGAAGAATCCAGAATGGGAAGCAGCAGAAAGGGGCTGGGGAAGCGTGGGTCTGCTTGGGGCTGGGTCAGTCAGAGCGACTCGAATGTTTGGGGTTTTTTGATTGAGGTGAAATTCCCATAACCTTAAATCAACAGTTTAAAAATGTGATGTTCTCGGTGTCATGTAGCCAGATCCCAGTGCACGTCATCACCTCCCCTCCCTCTCCTGGCCACCGCCAATCTGCTTTGTGTCTGCGTGGGTGTATCTGTTTGGAATCCATCATATAAACGGAATCCTACAGTCTGGCCTTCTGTGTCTGGCTTATTTCACTCAGCACGATGTTTCTGGAGTTCGCCCACACCGTAGCAAGGGTCGGTTCTTCACTCGTTTTATGGCTGAATAATGTTCTCTTGTGTGAATGGATGTTGTGTTTATCCCTTCATCCACGACGGACGGACATTTGGGTTGTTTCTGCCTCTCACCTGTTAGGAACTGTGCTGCCATGAACCTTTGTGTAAGTATTTGTTTGAAGATCTGTTTTGAATTCTTTTGGTTCTATACCCGGGCCTGAAATTGCTGGGTCACATGATAATTCCACATGTGATTTTTTTGAGGGACGACCAGACTGTTCCACAGTGGCTGCCCCCGGCTTACATCCCCACCAGCCACGCACAAAGATTCCACTTTCTCCACATCCTTGTCCACATTTATTATTCCCTAGTTTTGGGGGTTTCTGTGTATTTGCTTTATAACCATGATGGTATAAAGTGGCATCTCATTGTGGTTTTGATTTGCATTTCCCTAATGACTAATGATGCTGAGCATCTTTTTATGTGCTTTTTGGTCATTTGTGTATCTTTGCAGAAATGCCTATCCAAGTTCTTTATCCATTCTTAAATTGGGTTATCTTTTGTTGTCTAGCTGTAGGAGTTCTTTATATATTCTAGATACTAGACCCTTATCAGATATGTGATTTGCGAATATTTTCTCCCCTTCTGTGGGTTAACTTTTCCCTTTCTTGATAATGACTTTTAGTGTACAATATTTTAAACTTTGATGAAGTTCAGTTTATTTTTTTCTTTTGTTATACCTTTGGTATTGTATATACGAACCCATTACCAAATCCAAAGTCATGAAATTTTACACCAGTTTTCTTCTAAGACTTTTATAGTTTTAGCTGTTATATTTGGTTCATTAACCCATTTTGAGTTAATTTTTATACATTGTGTGAGGTAGGGATCCAACCTCATTTTTTTTTTGTATGTGGATGTCTATTTGTTAAAGAGAGATTATCCCCCATTGAATGGTCCTGGCACTCTTGGTGAAAATCAACTGTCCAAGGTGGAAGTGTTTTTTTCTGGACTCTGAATTCTACTCATTGGTCGATAGATCTGTCTCTAGGCCAGTACCACACTGTTTTTGATGACTATAGCTTTGTAGAAAGTTTTGAAATCAGGAACTGTGAGCCCTCCAGCTTTGTTCATTTGTAGTATTATTTTGGAAATCATGATGTATCTTGATGTATTTTTCTTCGTGTTTCTTGTACTTGGAATTCTTTGAGCTTCTTGGATTCCAATATTTGACTAGAAATAGTTCCAGAAAGAAAAGCGAAAGCAGGGAAAGAAATCACCAGTGAAATAATTCAAGAACCTTCCCAGACTGAAAGACATGATTTTGTAGGTTGAGAGGGTCCATCCAGTACCCAGCACAATGGATGGGGAAAGACTCACACAGGGAACATCATTGTGAAATGTTAGATCACTAGGGACAGGATCCAAAAGCAGCTTCCAGAGGTGGGTGGGGAAACCCAGCTCACCTAGAAAGTCTTGGGAATGAGAAAAGCATCTGACTTGATCTCTAGCTTGTGGAGGCTGGGAGACAAGGGAGCAGAGCCTAAAAACATCTGGAATGGAAGGAATATAGGCCAAGCCGTCCCTTAACAGCAAGATGGGGATACCGACATTTCCACCCAGGCACTGGAAGAGGTGCTCCCCAGGTCCTCAAGGGCACCCCAGAATGGTGGGAAGGCAGGTCCCCTGACAGAGAGCTACTTAGCCATGGACTGCAGCAGGACAGAGGGCTCCGGGGGATGCTGGGAGGGGGAGGGAACGTCAGAGGCCTACAAACATTTGAGTCAAGCCTGGTAGAAAGGAGGGGTTGCTTTAGTGTACCTAGGAAACACCACAAAAAGGCAATTTGAATGCAGGCTGGACCGTTGACCCTTGAACAGCACAGGGGTTGGGGTGCCAACCTCCCTCCTCCTGCAGTAAAAAATCTGCAGCTTTTTGTTCCTCAGAAACTTAACTGCTGGGGCGCCTGGGAAGCTCAGCGGGTTAAGCGTCTGCCTTCGGCCCAGGTCATGCTCTCAGGGTCCTGGGCTGGAGCCCCGCATCAGGCTCCCTGCCCAGTGGGGAGCCTGCTTCTCCCTCTGCCCCTACCCCCCTGCCCGCTTATGCTCTCTCACTCTCACTCTCAAATAAAATCTTTGAAAAGATACTTAACTGCTAATAGCCTACCACTGACCAGAAGCCTTGCTGATAACGTAGTTCAGAGACTTTATATGTTACATTTATACCGTATTCTTACAATAAACTAAGCTAGAGGAAAGAATATTAAGACATCAAGAAGAGAAAATACATGTACAGACTAGACTGTGGAGAACAAGTCCACGGACAAGTGGATCCACGCAGTCCAAAGCTGTGTGGTTCGAGGGTCTGCTGAACGAGGAATGCAGTCGCAGTGCCCAACACAGCCAGGCTGGAGGAGGGACTGCTTAATTAAAACCCTGTAAACACTGCGTGCCGATCCACACAAACGTGTGTCTGCGCTGGTGGGAAGGGGTCCCCACCCCCGGCAGAAGGACATGACTAGGTAACAACGAGTAGGGTGAGCAAGGGTTTGGAACCACGCACGCAAGGGGCACGGGCTGCAGCTGGGCGACCGAAGCCGCTGTGTCTCGAGTGCGTGGGGTGGGTCTGGGACGCTCATGTTCATCGTAAGCCGCCTAGAACTCTGCCCTGGATCTGTGTGTAACGGTGATTTAAAAAAAATCTTTTTACACACGAAGCCTTATAAAAGCTAGTTTCTGGACAAAAAGGCAAGTATCTTGGGTACGTTTCTGAAGCCCAGTAGTCCCTGTATTAGGCTTTTGTGAACAGTGACCGGACGGAGGAGACAGTCGCCCCTGCTGTCATTACAGGACTCCCGACGGGTCAGCAGGTTACTTCCTGCAGCAGTGCTGGTCCTGGACAGTCTCGAACACGTTCATAGCCTGCTCCCTGGGGACCACGGAGTGGACCGTAGGACAGCGGTGCTCCACGTGGGGCTCCGAGCCTCCCCTCCCCCGGGCACCCCAGGCTTCAACCTCGTCAGGAGCCCGCCTGCCCCTGCTGCGCGTGCTGGTGGCGGAAGCCGGCAGCCCCCCACGGCCTGCTCCTCATTCCTCCGTGCCAGCCCGGCCGAGACCCGGTGGGCAGTGCCAGTGGCCACACGGGGCTGTCCTGGGGGGGCTCTCTGAGCTTCCCGGCTGGGCGGGGCTGCGGTGGAAGCAGCAGGCATGGGGCTCAGGAGCCACCTCCAGCATGTCCCCGGCTGTCCCCGCACCATCAGCCCCGGACACCGCCTCTCCGGAACGGGAGGCCTTCAGCGACAAGCCTCCTGTTGCAGGCGCACTTCCCTCCCGTGCCCGCATCCTCTGGCAGAGAGCAGCCCGGTGCCCTGGGCACACCCCTATAAAGCACAGTTCCTTAGTCATTACCCCCTTGTCTCTAAGACAGAGGCTCCTACCTGGCATCCCGGGCCTGGGCTGTGGCAGGAAGCCCCTTGCTCTGGACGCAGCCGCCAGTCCTCAGCACAGGTGGCCTGCTCCGCCCACGGGCCTGAACTTGGGGCGGGGCCACACCTGGCTGCCAGGGAAGCTGGACTTTGGGGTGTTTAGTCAGCTGGCCACAGGCTCAGCTTAAAATGCCAGTGGTGGGGGACCAGTCCTAAGGAAAAAGAAAAAGGGGCACCTGGGTGGCTCAGTCGTTAAGCATCTGCCTTCGGCTCAGGTCATGACCCCAGGGTCCTGGGATCGAGCCCCGCATTGGGCTCTCTGCTCAGCGGGAAGCCTGCTCCTCCCTCTCCTACTCCCCCTGCTTGTGTTCCCTCTCGCTGTCTCTCTCTCTGTCAAATAAGTAAATAAAATATTGGGAAAAAAAAAAAGGGAAAAGAAAAAGATGGGTGGGGACACACCCTGCCCTCTCCTGAGGGTGCCCTTTTTAAGGGAACCCCCACAAGTGACCGAGCTGGCTCAGGACACTAGTGTCCCAGAGGGCAAGGCGGCGGAGCTCCTTGGGTCCATGTGACCATCCCATGTGGCCGGCGGACCCCCTCCTCCCGCTGAGTTGGGCTGGGGACCGTGGGTCACTCCTGGCCATGCCCAGAAGGTGAGCGCCCTTGTGGGTTGTGGATCACCTCAGCTCCCGACATGTCCTGGCGGGAGACAAAGCCCACCTTCCGAGCTGCAGACCGGGAAGCACCCATCACGCTCCCGACGTCTCTGCAGCTAGGACGCAGGCACCGGGAAAGCCCGGCCGATCAGACGCGCCGGCCTGCGCCACCAGGAAGGAGGACATGGAGCCCCCTGTGGGATCTGGGCCGGGGGTGGGGGCTGCAGCGTGGCACCTGCCCCATTCCCGGTGCGACCAGCGGTGGCCTGGCCCCGGCCTCAGCCCGGTCCTCTGGCCTTGGGACCACTGCAGTCTGGCCTTCCCGGCAGTTTCCTTTTTGCCAAAGGAGCCACAGACCACGTCTCTTGCAGCAAGAAGCGCTGAGCAGGGACATTTCCTCCACGGCCACCTAGGGACGGCTGCATTCTCAGGCCCTTCCCCCATTCTCCGTCACAGCTGAGTGCACGGTGGATTCCAGAAGGAACATGCTCTTCCTGGAGCCCAAGCTGCGGGATGAGGAACCAGCCGTCCTCCACGATGGTCTGACAAGTGCTGGAAGGACTCCGGCCCCCGGACAGCTCTTCCTGGGCTTTGTCGCCCTGGCTCAAAGTATTGTCAGTCACACTTCACCCCTCAGGAGGCTGGCCGGCCAACCTGCCTGCTCCTGGACTCAGAGACATAGGCCACAGGCCAGGTTAGTGAGGGCCAGGAGCAGGAAACCCCCCGAGTGGGGCGAGCCCCCCGCACGGGCCTCTGCCGGCTCCTGAGCGGACATGGGTACAGCCTCTGGGGACGGCAGCCTGCCGGCCGGCACACACACTCTTGCATCCCACAGACACCGACTGAGCGTCCCTGCACACCAGACACCAGTCCAGGCCCTGAATTACAAATGCGCGGACACCAGACCTTCCCTTCTGGTGGGAGGGGTCAAACAAGAAGCAAACAAGCGCGCTCTGTACGTGCGGAATATTACCCAGCCTTGGAGAGGAAGGACATCCTGACACATGCTACAAGGATGAGCCTAAGGACATCACGCTCTGCAAAAGAAACCAGTCACGGAAGGACAAACACTGTATGCTTCCACTTGCAGAGGCATCTCGAAGGATCAGACCCATGGACACAAGACGGAGAATGGGGAGGGGTGGGGCGAGGGGCTGAGGGAGGGGCGTGGGGACTGTGTTTGATGAGGACAGAGCTTCAGTTTGGAAAGATGGGAAGTGCTGGAGATGGATTGTGGGGATGGGCTGCACAATAGAGTGAATGGACTTAATAGCACAGAACTGTGTGCTTAAAAATGTAATTAAGATGCTATATTTTATATTCTGTTTACTACAGTGAAAACAAGAGTAAAACAGGAAGAGAGTTGGAGAGAGCGGGGAGGCAAAGCAGCCACATCCCCCCAACCTGGGAGGGCTGGTGCCCACCGGAAGGTGACATTTCAGGCTGGAGAGCTGTGGGGGCCGCCCTGTGGGGCAGGAGTGTGCCGCCCGAGGGACGGGCAAGAGCAGGGCCACACTGAGAGCCGGGGCAGAGCCGCCCTGTGCCGAGGCCCCCAGCAGTCCCGGCGTGGCCCTCGGCTCCCGGAGGAGCACTTCTGCCCGGCCAGAGCAGCATCCTCCCAGAGGCCAGCTCGTTGGCTCGGAAGTCCCGTGTGGCAATTCCCGCCCACAGACGCGTGTGCGCGAGCGCTCTGGACGGGGTGAGTCCACGGTTCCCACGGGTCTTGGCGACCACGTCGGGGTGCCGCTCTTACAGCAGAGGCCACAAAGTCCTGAGAACAGAGCGGCTGCCCGGGCCGCCAGGACTCGTCAGAGTGGCGCCGCCCATTCCTCTGAACCCTCTGCCAGCACAACCAGGGGTGGGGGCAGGGAGAGCGAGGGAGGCCGGGCCCGCTGCCTGGGCAGGGGTGAGGCACACAGACCGGCAGCCGGGCTTCAGGGGAGGCGGTGCGCGCGACAACGGGGACAGGTTCTGTGCAGAGGTGGCTCTGCCCCAGCCTGGTTCCCACTGGGGGCCCTGAAAGCTGGCCTTCACACGGGAGGCAGGCTCCGGCTGCCCGGTGTCCCCCCGGGGCTGGCCAGGCAGGGGGCCCGCGTGTGCTGTGCCAGGGGATCACGAGCCCCAGCGGGGTGCGGTGGGCAGGGCGTCTGCAGGCTGACCGCCCCAGAACTGCAACGTAACACTGACCTAGGATCTCTGTCATGTGTGACAACAGACTCACGCCGACTATTTTTACCGTACTGACTCACATCAAAAGTTGCATTTGTTTTGAGCGGGTATTTGCTTCACTCAAAGTTTACAAGTTCAAAGGAAGGCGAGGACCGATAAAGCCTGTGTGCGGAGCCTGAGAAACTGTCAAGGGCCACGGAGGAGACAGGAGGGGACCGGGGGACACGGCGGATGGGGGTGGGGATGGGAGAGCACAGACGAAGCGCCGCGGAGCGGGTCAGAGCCTCTCCGGCACAGAGCCAGGAGGTGCCAGGATGGCCGGCCAGGCACTACCTAAACCTCGCCAGGTTCCAGACACGGGATTCGCTTGATGGACAAAGTCCTAGACGCGCACTCAGGGCTGGAAATGCTGCTGTGGCCACAAGAGCCTGGCACGCCCAGAACACAAACACTCCCACACACACAATCAGGATCGCAGGCGTTTGAGAACGCTCAACAGGAAGAAGACCATGAAACCACCTCTCAAATTCTAAGTAAAAGTGATTTCCAAGTCCCATTTCTCCTTCCTGATTCCCACTTTTAACTTGTGGACCGCCAGTGCAGAGAGCTTATCATGCCCCCCGACCCGCCGCGAGCACCCTCCCTCCGTCCCCGGCACCTGCCTCGGGACGCACGCCTTGGGCCAGACACGTAGCCTCGGAGTATCCGGAGTATCCTGGGGCAGGCGCGTTCCGCGCATTTCTCACCTGACGGAAGGTGTGGCAGACCCGGTGCTGCCTCTTTTCTCCACGTCAGCCTGTCTGGAAGTCTTGCTAATCATGCTGCAGCCCTGCTTCGCCTTCTGATGGAGAAGCCACGAGAGTATGCACCCGACAGTAAGGACAGCGGAGAACCCACAAAACCCTAACTCTTCTCTGGCTGAGCTGCAGCGGCCAGGCCACCAGATGACTGACCTCCAGAGGGACAAACCCCTCCAGGGCAGGAGGGGATGCAGACCGGCTCAGGGAGGGCAAAGAACACAGCCAGCCAGGGAGACAGCGCTCCCTCACATGGGGACCGGCGAGGAGGCGTGGGGAGCAGCCTAGGGGACTGGAGAGACCCCCTCAGGGTGTGTAGGCATGACCCCCGCCCACCACCCTGACTATTCCCTCACATGAAGAGCCTTAATCCACAAGGGGAGGAACCCATAAAGACCGCTACTTCTGGGGAGGCCCAGAGAACCTTTTGGACCCAGGACGCAGCCCTGATCCCAGGCCCACTTCCCCCCACTGTGTAAGGCAGTTTGCCGGCAGACCACGAGTGGGCAGGACCGCTGTGGAGGCTGACCCCAGAAGCCCCCAGGACCTGCCCACCACCTCCCGCCTTGCCGGGGTCTTCTGCTGGGGCGGGGTGGGAGCAGGGAGAACGTCTCAGGGGCTCAGGTGTGCAGGGCCTGCCGAAAGCTGAAGGCAGGGCAGAAACACAGGACAAGGGTCTGGCTGGAGGAATCTGAAGGTGAAAAAGCAACGGCGAAACCTAAACCCAGCTCGACGGTTCAAAAGATTCACTCACACACGCTAATGGCCTGTCGGCAGGGGTGTGCCCATTCCTGGGCATGAGGACTATCTGCCTTGGTCTCTACTGTTCTATCAGATAAACCGGCATTCCATCCTGAGTTAGGAGCCGCACAGCAAAGATACCCACCCCCCCACCCCGCCGTCAAGAGATAAAGCAGTCCTCCGAACCAGACCTAAGAGCACGCGCCTGTCAGATTCACCCAGTAGGGGGCGCCCGCCTCAGCAGGTGCACCCCACCACACGGGCCTTCCCCTTCCCCTGGGCACAGACCCCCAGGGTGCTTCTGGACGCCCTGCGGCCACGAACGACGCTGCCGGGAGCATCTCTGCAGCGGTCCGCACAGGAAGCCGTCACAACTCCCTGGCCGGGATGGTAGGGCCACAACACGCCACGCTTCCGCTTCCTGGAGTCCCTGGAGGACCGTGAGAAGGACCCGCGGCACGGGTCCCAGTGATGCTCCTACCCCGGGAGAGAGGCTCCCACTTCTACGCAAACTCAGAACCGCCTCCCCCACTGTGGCCCGAGAGAGAAAGCGGTTTCGGGCGCCCGGCTCGTGGTGCGCCTCCTCCACAGGCTTGCTGGCCGCTCAGACGCGCCTTCAGTGACTGCACGTTCATATCCTCGGCCATTTTGCTCTCGATTTCCAGTCTTTGTCTTTTTGATCTGCAGGACTCTTCCCTTAAACCTAAATAGTAACTCCTCATCGGCGGTAGATGCTAAAACAGAAAAACACTCCTCTCAGGTCATCAGCCGTTCACAGTCCACAGTGTCCTTTGCTGAACAGAAAAGCTTCCTTTGGATCTGGCCAAATCCACTCGTTTTATCCTATCGTTTTTGTGTTTGGGGTCTTAAAAGGTCTTCCACAAGGTAACAAAGACAAGCTCCCTCACCCTCATCATCATCTGCTGATCCACAGTCACCTCCCCGTGACCCCTGGCATCTGCCTCACCCCACTTCTCTGACCCTGCTCCGCTAGAAGCCCTGATTACCTCCTGGGGGCCCAACCCAATGTCCTCCACACACGCCTCTTGCGCTCCTAGAAACACGCCTTTCTCGGCTTCTCTGGCTCAGCTCCACTGTTCTGTTCTAACCAAACTCTGCGCTTCAGATCTCCGGTCTACACTAACACGCAGTGTAGACGCTTATGGGCTTCGCTACTTATTTCTGACAGGACTGCTGTGTTAATACTAGAGAAAACAGAGGTAACAGAAAGCAACATATTTTAAAATATACCTAATTTTCCCCCATAAGCCATTTTCTAAAAAAAAATGCCTAAGCAACTGAAGCCATCAACATCCTTAAAATGTTCCTTTTCAAACCGCTGCAATAAGAGAATTCCTCAGCTATGTTAAAGCCATCAGTGGCTTTTGCAGGCTGAAGTTTTGGGTTCATTTAAATGACGTAAGAAATGGAAACATCTGTGCAAGATAATGCCTTCTAAGTACTATCTGTACGTAAAATACCAAATTGTTCAACCAAGCCACACAAAGTAGCTCTCTACAGACTGACTGGGGGAGAGGTGGGAGAGCCGCTGCTGGGAGGAGGCTGGCCCAGGGCCCGGCTGCTGGGGACAGTGGACTGCTGGGAGGAAGCTGGCCGCAGGCCCGCTTCCAAGACCAGCATTCATCTCCTCGTCACGTGGGCTTAGATGCCACAGTTCTGCAGCTTTGCAAATTTTAGTTTAAAAATGGTACGGAGATCTTAGATCTTAGTGAAGACAAGAGGATCTCATTGTAAAAGGGCAAAAATCATTTGTGCTAAGAATTTCGTCCCAGAGTGCCTATAAGCACAGCATAGGGGTTAAACATAACATACATTATTGCTGACTTCTGCATAACAGAACAAAATGCAAAACATTAATCTAAATATATTTCTTATTCTCAGGATTTGCTAGATCACTACTTATTTACTTCTCTCTCTAGATAGATGAGTAGAATTGCATTAGTTATAAATATTATTTTTGAGCTAGAATAAACCTTATAAACCAATTTCTTCCTTTTACGAACAAAGCACTTGAAGCCTAAAGGGGTCAAAGACTGGGCCAAGGTCTCACCTGGTTAAAATTCTGACCTAGAGGAGCTGGAGAGATGACACAGAGGCTCCATTTTCCCTCCAAACAGAACATTTCCTGAAACAATATACTTTGGAGCTGGCTCTCATCGCCTGCAAGATTTACAATTTCAGATGTACTTTTTAAAAAAATACTTAAGTCTGCTTACTTTGGCCTCTAAGGATAAACAGTTTGGAGGGAGTTAAAACACACTGGACTACAAAGAAAAAACTCTCTGAAATTGTTTTAATGCAGCTCTTCAACAAGTCCAGAAGGACCTCGGGCATCATTTTACAACATGCACCATGGAAGGCAATACCTCACTGATGAATCATTTTCTCATTACTATCAAAATAATTAGGTTTATGATAAACTACAATAAAAAACAAACAGAAACTTTCCAATTTTTTTTCCCGGAATACCAATGACTAATTGAAGAAAGTAATTTAAGGAAAGAGTCCTGAAAATGCAAATGGACCTGAGTGTCCAGTGCAGTACAAGCCTAACTCTTCAACAAAGTGCAGGGCTCACTACGAGCCCCATGTCACCAGCAAAACCTGTCAACGATTGGAATGTTTTACTTAAAATGGAAAAGCAGCTTGCGGTGACCTCCGCTTTAGAAAATAAAACATCCATAAAGCATGTTTCTATTTTTAATTTTTTTGCTTTGATAAATCAATTGCTTCACAAAAATCCCTTTTAAAGACAACAATCCAAGAAAACATATTGTTACAGTATTCACATTTTAAAGATTGTCAGTTCATAGACCAAACAGAACTAAAACGAAGGCAGATTGCGGAGTTATTTCTGTCCCTAACTGCCAGAGACGGGCCTTCTCCCCCGTCCGGGTATGTTCGAGTCTGTCTAGAAGGAGCGCACCCTGACGCTCGCTCCCACAGGGAAGGACTGGACCGGCCAATGACGGGCCGCGCGGAAAAGGCCCCTGCGCCCCGGGGGTGCGGGGTGTTCGCGGCCCCGCTCCTGCGGTCTGGGTGCGAGCCGGCGCCGCTGGCTGCCCACCCCACCCCCCCCAACTCTGCATCCGGGACAAACACTGAACTTACTCGACTAGCTGCAGTCAGGACGCTGCAGGCGCGCTCAGCCATCGGCTACCTGCTCAACAGCGCAACAGCGGGGACAGCATGTTTTGTCTGGGTCTCAGGACACATCCAAAGCATCCTTCTTGTGGAGAGTCAGGACCGAGTCTGCTCGCAGAAACTGGACGTCGATGCAGTCCCCTTTGCAAAGATTCTCTGGAATGCCCGAGGGCTGGACACGGGGGGTTTTTATAAAAGGCAGACAGACAACAAAGATGCTGGGCGGCGGTTCCCTGAACCGAAACAGCTTGGTGTGCCGCGCTGCGTGCGAGTACCTGCGGCCCCCAGGCCAGCCCGGACGCACCTCTCTCTGAGTGGCTCATCCTGGTGCTCTGAAGCCAGTGAGAACTGAGAGCCTAGGAAAACCGGCCTCAGCCCGAGGGAGCACGTGGTGTCACTGGGCACGGAAGGCCGAGTCTCAGGCCAGCGCGGGGTGGCGGGGGGGAACCCTGTGCAGCCCCCCGCCTCCACACTGACGAGGTCTGTGTAGCCCTCGCGACCCCCGGGCGGGGAGGGAGATGGTGACCGGCTGGGAGTCCACACTGGGAGAACGTCTGCACTCGGCCAAAGAGCAGGGGCGGCTAGGAGGGACTGGGGTTGGAGGAAGCCGGCTGGCTGGCCTCCACAGGTCCTAACTTCAAGAAGTCCAACAATGTCAGAGTTTAGGTCAAGTTAAAATGATCTTTTAAACTTGAGTAGACTTACTAAAAATATTACAAATCGTTTATAAATAAGGAATGTAATTGCTGCTTAAAAATGTGATTCTCTTGCCAAGAGCTGATAGTCAAGTTTTTTTCTAAAGTTCCTGAAATATTTTAAGAGAAATTTCCATGTATTTCTAACTGCCTTCTAAGTTATCTAGGAAATAATACTCTTCTGTGATTAACTTTAATCAATAAATTTTGGGGGGAAAATCAGTTGTAGAACAAAATCTGCCCTCGCTCGAAATATCCCTCAGTGTCACCTTGGTCTATAGCCAGCTAGTGCTACTGAACCCCAAGAACGGACGACTTTCCCAAACATGAAACTATCCTTTAGAAACACGAACTGTGGGCATCCCATGTAAGACCACGTAAAGACTTTATGAAACAAGGTAGCTTGTTTTCACTCTGAGAAAGAGCCCCACTTGCAAATACATGAAAACAAAGGAAACAAAACCCAGTCTACTCTTTTGGTTTGTCTTGTCACCAAGAAAACGGAAGTCCTAAAATTATTCCAAATCTCATGTGATCAAGTCAGAGGGGGAGGGCTCTGGAAATTCCAAAGCAACAACGGACAAGGAGAAAAAACGGACACCAGGACCAATGGCGGGAGAGTCTGCCGCCACGCTGTCACACCAGTCCGGGTCACCATGTCACTTCGGGGAGATGTTAATTACGTAACAGAGCTGAGCGTGGGTTATTGGCCCTCACTCTGAGCCAGTGGGGTAGAGGACATTTTATATTAGTTTATAATAAACATTCTATGCAAACATATGGCTGACTAAAAGATCCTAAAACAACACAGCTAAGTGGCAGAGTAACCTTTAACTGTAGTCAGATTTAAATCAGACAGAAATACGGGTGGTAAGAGCTGTTAACCAATTACTGGCCACCACTTCACCTGACTTACCTAGTCCTATTTAGCAATACCTTTAGATCTATGTTCAGATCGAGTGTAAGATGCAATCTGAGCATTTACATATAAACTAAAATTTGCAGGTATCAAAATTTCATTCAACAGTTGTTTCTTTCATAGTAGTAAATATAAATCACTACCCTGGGATGGCAGAGAACCATGGAATGCTAGCTAACTTTGGGCAGGTTCACTAAATTTGGTCAGTTCAGAACATTCCAAATTGAAATAATAAGCATGTATTGTTTCTTCTCTAGAAATTTTATCCTCAACATAGTCATAATCCAATTCATAACGAATTTATAAAAATAGCTTTTTTATCCAATAATTCCAGCAAGGTAAAAATAGGAGTTTCTTTTTATCTATAGCAAATGAAACAGGCTCACGGAATGTGCGAGAACCTAAGCGTATTCAGACCGCCGCAAGCCCACCACGGAGTCACGCCTACTTTATTGTTGTGCGGTGTCCGCCTCGCGCCGGCAGCTTTAAGATGCAGAAGCTTCTTTCAAATCCATGGGCCACACAAAGAAATCAGCCCACTGAGACCTGCTTCAACCACAGAACTAAATTAAAACTGCATAATTTTTTAGAAAAGGGCAATACTATTCCTTAATCTAATTAGGGGCTCACAGGGGTGTTTGTCATTCATCACATTTTTAGCGTTAAACCTTTAAAGAATTTCCTTAAAAACCCGCACACACACGCACACGCACACTTGAAAGAAGTCGCTGCACCAGCAAAGATGCTCTTGAAGCATACTATGAAATACAAAAGTGCACTCTTCTCTATCTACATATAAAACATATTAGAAATAAAACTGTGTAAAATGTTTGCTGTGCAAACTATAAAAAGTCAGGCCAGCCCGCCCCACGGTTCTGGGCCGTGCTGGCCCCCTACTGCAGGGAGTCGCTGTTCTCCAGGACCAGGCCACTGATGTGGGTGGAGGCGAGCGTGGCCCCACTGTCCCCCGTGCTGTCCACAGACTCGTCCTCGCTCTGTTCCGCCATCATGACCTGCTGCACCGCCAGGGTGGCGCCATCTGAGGACAGAGACTGGAGGCTGTCCACATTCATGCTCACGGGCGTGGTGATCGTCACAACGGCTCCTGGGGCAGAAGGTTAAAATTAGCACCCATACAGGAAGACGCTGTGTTACTCGGTGGGGCACTGTTTGCTTATCTGACCTCGTGTTAAGACCCCTATATATGTTTCTGGGATGTTCCACAGGGATCAGGAAACGGTCTCTAGAATCAGCCTCCGCCCTTCCTTAGCTAATACACTCTAAAAGCTCTTGGTCTACAGGAGGCCTCAGGGGTCAGGACCATAAAGAACACAGATGCACAGGGCAGAAAGGAGGTGCCACACGGAGAACAAAAGAGACCAGGAACCTTGTAACATGCGGGTTATAAGGTTATAAGACATGCCTAACGGCGAGGGACAGAAGCCACACGAGCATACTGCACACACACGGGGGTCTCGTGCGCGCATCTGTAAAGGCCTGCAGAAGTAGTGATATGTGATGCCAGGAGAAGGCTGTGTCATACATCACAATTTGGGAAACACTTTTAAAGAGATTCATTCGTTCACTCTGGTCTGTGCACAGTGTTATCATGTCACGTATGCACTGGGAGCATAGACGGGAGAGACTGGTAATGAGGATGGTTTCTGGAGAAGATTAGGAGCCAGGATGGAGGAAAAAAATCACTCTTCACTGGATAGTTCTGTTTGAACTTCTTCCCCAATATACAGTATTATCTTTTCCAAGTGTGGGGGGAAGAGGGAGCGAGAACACACACCTTTGTAACTAATTCTTGGATTAAAAGAGAAAACAAAAACTGAAAACATAAATTATTTAAATATAAACAGAAGACCACTGCATATCAAAACCCAAAGGATGAAGCCCCAGCTTTAAATGCACACACCACAACTCAAGAAACAAAATCAAGCATGGCTGACAGCCCACCGTGAGAGGCCCGCCCCAGCCCTCCGGCCAGCAGGGCTGTGGAAAGGCCCCCGGGTATATTCGGGGGAGGACAGGCCCGCACACGCGTGCAGGAAACAATCACACCCTGGGAGAGAACCACCTGAGAAGATTCGATGACACTGTCCAGGCCTCTGAGAGCTGGCTGCATGGGGGCCGGGGGCAATCTAGTCTTGCCTTGGTTTGAGTAGTCAGCCTGCGACTGAGCGCCCCTGGGTCACCAAACAAGGACTAATCACAAAAGCAAGGCACAAGAGGGTCAGAGCGTCCCAAGTAACGTCACTGCTAGAAGAGAGCTCAGGAGGACTTGCCTCAGTGCGAAAGCACCAGCCCCAGCAAGGTGACGGTCACAGGGCCTGGCATCCAGTCCAGATCACCAGGCCCGCACACAGGCAGGGAGACAACCCACAGTGAGGGGCAAGCTCAGAAAGCAGCGCAGGGCGGCCAGGTGTTAGAACCCGCAGAGAAGGACATCAAAACAGTTACTGTGACTGTTTTCTATGAGGTGGCGCCATGAAAGGTAGCAAAGCCTCTCCCGGAACTTCTGGAGATGAGCACGACAGTGTCTACCCTGGAACACACCCGCGGTGGGACCGGTGGCTGGTGAGCCACAGAAGAAGAGCTTAGGGAAGCCCACAGACAGATGCAGAAACCATCAAAATGGCGCAAACAAGAAACAGAAGCCCAAACCCGGGAAAGCGCACCAGTACAACAGATGGGCACCTGGGGTCCCTGAAGGGGTGGCGGAGGGGAGACAGAACATATATCTGAAGAAATAGGGGCCCCAAAGTTCCCTGACGTCGTAGCAGCACACTGCTGAGAGAGGCATGGTCGGCGGGACTAGTGACAGCAGGACCAGGCCGGCAGGGGCTCACCGCCGGTAAACAAAGGCCAAATGCCAGCTGGTGAGGATGGGACCGCTCCTTCCTGCGCACTGAAGTCTGAGGGGAAAACGGGACCGGACACACTGCGGACACTGGGCCCCTGAGATGCAGGCTTGCGCGTGCGGCTCTGTCGCGGGGCTCTGCAGATAACATCACACGCAGAACACCGCAGCTGTGCACGCGCCCCAGGCAGCCAAGGCCGCCCTGCCCCCCCGCCCCCCCGCCCCCCCTGCCCCCGCCCCAGCACCCAGGCGGCCCACCTTCCGACATGGCCAGCTCGCTGGGTGGCGGCTGCGCAGTTCCGGAGGCAATGGAGTCAGGCCAAAACCTCTGGACCGGTCTGTTCTGAGCAGTTTTCTTCTTAGTTTTTGGAGTTTCTGAACAGCTAGAATCCAACATGGGCTGAAGAATCCGTCTTCTGGCATTGATGAACCTGGGCATTGAGGGCGACACAGGGACCCGGTCACCAGGCCGGCCCTCCTCTAGCCCTCCCGCTGAGCACGGCCCCCACCGCCCTGGGTGCCTCGCCCCCTCACCCAGCGAACAGCGAGCCCACACAACCCGCAGTCCCGTCCCTCCCGGCCCTCGGGGTGCGGACGGTGCCTGATGCCACTCGTGGTCACCCCCACGCGCGCGGCCCTGGAACCCAAGCTGCGGCCCTCGACACCGCCCCAGGTGACGGGCTAGTTATGGAGGGGCCCCTGTCCTAAACCCCTCAGCTGTGCCGGCGCTGCGACAGTGGCCCCGGCAGCCCAGGCAGGGACGGGCAGCCGCGGCGGGGACCTGACCCCGCACCAGCAGAGCGGCAGGAGCACACAGTCGCACGTGGGAACACGCTTCATGGACGTTAAGTATGTGCATGGAAAGCCTGCCTTCTTCAGCTCACACCCTCCTGGCACCCAGCCGGTGCCCTCGGACCTGGGAGGGCAGCGGAGCTCCGGTCCACCGCCCCCGCCCGCCAGAAGCCCGCAGCTGTTCGGACCGCACACTTGGATGCGGTCACGGCTGCACCTGCCACGCCTAGGGGCACTTCCGCTTCCCCCTCTAGGAGTACGAGGGAGGAGGGGGTTCACCTCGCTGGAGCCGAGCCTGCTCACCCCCGCAAGCGGGGCCCTGATGAGAGCGAGGAGCCGTGTTCAGGGTGTAAGAGGAACACAGGCTCCTTGGGAGACTTGGGCTCTAGGCTGGTCCTGGCGGTGTGCCCCCCATGCCCCACTCTCCATGCCCCCCCATGCAGAACAGAACTGGGATACATCTGCTCCCAGGCCACTTAACATTAGCGTCCTGACACTCACGGGGCACCTGGCTGGCCCAGTTGGAGCGTGCCACTCATCTCCACCAAGAATGAGCCCGACGTTGGGTGCAGAGATGACTTAAATAAAGTTTAAAAAATAAAATGAAATCCTAGCATTCAGAAGCATCTTCAAGTGCAAGAGGACACATTCTCCGACGGAAATGAGGGGACTGAAGCCACAGAGCTCCAGGCAATGATCTGGTCCCAGGAGCACAAGCAAGGCGGGCACTGGAAGTCACCGGGGAGCCCTGGCGGCCCCCAGCTCGTCACTGACCCCGCCACTGCCTGGGGAGGGAAGCCCGCTGCTGCTTCTCAGCATGTGCCTCTTCAGCCTCCGCGTTCAATGCTGCTAGGTGGTGGGGTGCAAGCTAATGGGGTGTTCAAGCTCAGGCCAACATGTGATTTTTGTAAACATAGAAGGAAAGTCACAAAAAGTAGAAGTAGCTACAAATATGAAAAGTTTTAGAAATTTTATGCTAGTCATGCTAGTAAACTGCTATTAATGTAAAAATTAAAAGCTGATGTCAAACCTTCCAGATCAGACAATTCTGTTAACTTAATAGAGCAGCAAGTTAGGGAGCTCGAGGAAGTCGAAAGATGAAGAAAAGCAAGAAGGCTGAGCAGCAACAAAAGCATCAGAATGTCCGAAGAAGTGACCCTAACGTCCACCCCCAATCAATCAATCGACCATCCTTAGGGCTACACCCAGACTGGAAGCGTCACACGAGAAACGGGAGGAAACCAAGTGTACTGGGGCCATCGCAAATGTCGCAGCAACAACATAGGTAAAACCTTTGTTTTCGCTAACCCTATTTAAAAGATTTAAGAGGAAATAATTCGAAGAGCATGGCCTATATTATTGGCACCCAGAACAATGGCCCAAATGCAAGACAACAGTATTTAGTGCAACCCAAAGCATACCTCCTGCATATACGACTGCGTATGTTGGGAGATTTTGTCATTTATATGGGAACTTACCTGACCTTGCTTAAGTTTAAATTCTAACAGTTAAAAAGGCAACAGTGTTTACAAGTGGTAGAATTTGTGCTTTCTTTTACGGATGCCCATTTTACAAGGCGAACCTGTTTCCCACGTCGGAGGGAGTGCCAATGAGACAGATGACTGACACAAGTGGAAGTGCGCCCCTCGGCATTAACGCCCTTCGTCATGGTGAACAGCTGTGATCTCAGGGGAACGCACGTGCTCGGGGTCCCAGCGTCCACAGTAGTATGCAATCCCGACATTACAACAGGGTATTTCACTTAATAAAGTCGACACTGCCCCAGGCATTTCCCTCTTAGGACCCCGACTCCTGCTGAGGGGCTGCCTCCCCCACTCAGAGTTGACCAAAGTGACACAAGGTTTCCAAAGGGGGGGAGCTGCGGGGGGGGGCCACCAGAGGTCAAGATGCCTCATGGCCACCATGCACCACCCAGAGAAGCTCATCGACAAAAACATCATGTTTCTGAATGAATGTGGGAGCTTAGGTGTAGTAGTAACACAATGGAGAAACATTTTTTTTTTTTTGAGAGAGCGTGTGTGCAGGTGCAAGCAGTGTGGGGAGGGGCAGAGACAGAGGGAGACAGAGAATCCCAAGCAGACTCTATGCCCAGCGCAGAGCCCGACGCGGGGCTCGATCTCATGACCCCGAGGATCATGACCTGAGCCAAAATCAAGAGTTGGACGCTTAACCAACTGAGCCAACCAGATGCCCCTGGAGAAACACATTTCTGACTGCACAAGCAGGATGTAGACGAAAAGTGAGCATTAAATGTTTAAGTTGGAAGTGTGTGTTGATTTATTCTCAAATATCCTGCCACCAATTATCCAGTACTCTGATAACACAGTGTTGCTAGTTAAAAGGACTCAGATACTTTCAACCGAATCCCACTACTTATTAGTGTGTTTTCGAGGGCTCCATCGTGCCGACAGCACAATTTCAGAGAGCAGGCGCATCTTACCAGTTGTTAACTTGGAGTAGAGTCAAATTTGTCTGAGCAGCAATCTGTTTTTTCTCATCTTCTGTCGGGTAGGGATGCTAAAAATAAAAAGAAGGGTTAGCATGAACTTCAGTTCTGAAAAAGGCACTCAAGCTTATCTAGGTAGAACAGAAACATACAAATAATCATCAGTAAAAAACGCGTTAGTAGCAATAGTGCTTTCTGCCAAAACCTCTTTAGTCTTATAATTTCTTTTTAGAAATGTCCCAAACAGAAGGAAGTCTTTCTCTGCGCCGCTCGAGAACGCGGCCGGTGAAGTGCAGGCGAAGGCGTGGTTAGGCCGAGCGAGAAGGCTCAAAGGGGAGGCGAGGGCCAAGCCCGCCGGGAGCCGCTGCCCACCGTGGAGCTGCGCTCTGCTGATCTGTCATTTAGGGACAACTTCACCGAGGCCAAGTTATGAGCCATACACTGGGGACACAGCACGGATGTCACGCTGCACGTCCTACAGTAAATCCCTGATCCTCACAGTCACTTCTGTCCCACAGATGAGGAAGCCAAGGCCAGAGGGTATACACACTCCCCATCCTCCAGCTGGGTAACAAGGGGGACGCAGGGAAGGGGCAGGGCGGGCTGCTCCCAGCCCGACACACGGGGTGACATGCTTCTGTCACAGGCACTGAGAGAGGAAGGGGACACGGGCGTGCACGGATGGCTGTTCAGGACCCGCCCCGTGCTAGGTCAGTGTGTGCGCTCTGTGAAGAGCCGAGCCCAGGGCTGGGGGTGGGAATGCCTGTTATACTGCTCTTTTCTTCTATGATGAAAACATTCCACTTTAAAAAACAGAATTAAACCAGAAGGTACATATCAAAATTGACAGAAGGACCAAAGGAAATCACTTCTATCTACAGTAATAAGCGGTTTCTCCATGGCTGATTACGGTCCACGTGTAGAAACCAGTAAGACAATGACTCAAAAACCTACGTGCAACCAAGTCCCTTATTTTGGACTGCCCGGGACCCCAGAGAACACGGCGGGGGCAGGGGATACCGTAACACTCAGCGTATGGGAAAGTCGCTGCACACTATGGTGACCCCGGTGACCACAGCGTCGTGCCACACCGGTCTCCCCAGCAGCGTCTGTTCCTTCGGACAGACAGCGACTTGGGGTGATGCCACCGCATATGGCCCCGAGGTAGAGATTACAGAAATGCGAATACTGTGCCTGCCGTTTAAAAGCTCATAAAATAAAAGGGGACAGGAAACCCAGTGCACTAACCAGGAAAAGCCCCATCGTGCGGCAGTAACTGTCCCCCTCCCGTGTTAGGAAGGCTGCAGGAGAGGACCGTGTTTCAAAGAAACAAGGGCCAAAGGAGGCAGAAAATGCCTCATAGGGAAAAAAAAATAAGGAACGTTTTACTTCAACCTACGAGCAGGGTTTACTGCTCTAGGAACTATGAAGACACGAAAGGGCACCGGGAGGACGATGGCCGTCCTACACTGGTCTGTGATCCTACAGCGCGGACACGCACGTGGCGGGGCCATCCTGGGGACAGCAGTGGGAGAGCCTGCTGTCTCACTCGCCACCCCCTGCCCGGGTCTGCCGAGTGCCCCGGCCCTCATGTACCATGGGAACCAGCTGGGTAACGTCCCAGCAAACACACCAAGTCTTCCCACCACTAGAATGAACAGCGCTGAACCATGGTGTCCGTAACGCCTTTCCCTTTCAGGACAACTTTCCGGAAGTGGCCGCACTGCTCAGAGCGGCACTGTTCTCCCCGACTCATGCTGCTGTGTCCTGCACGCGGGGACGGCTCGGCAGGGCAGAAGAGGAGAGAAGCTGGGGGTCCTAGCGCTCCAGGAGGGCTGGCCAGGAAAGGGAGAGGGGTCCTGCTCAGCGACATCACGTGCCGGTTCCAAGCCTGGAGTCGGCGGCTACCTCGGACTGCTGTCTCTCGGGGAAGGAGCCTGGCGCCAGTTAGAGAAAAGGGGGTGCCGGTCGGCAGTGACAAGGGCTAAAGGCCAGAAGACAGGGGATGACGGAGACTGGCGCCGGCCCCGGGGCTCAGAGTCAGGGCGAGGACGGAGACCGGCGCCAGGAACACACGCAGGCCTCGGGCCCAGGCAGCGGGCCTCCCCAAGGGTGCATGCGGAGAAAGGGCACGAAGACGCCCCACTGACAGCCACAGGGCACCGGGATGCAGATGAGCAAGGCGGCCCGCGGAGGGAGCGGTCAGCAACCAGAGACACGAGTGGGGGCCAGGGGCAGGGAGGCAAAGGCGCAGAGCCGGCTGACGCAGCACAGAAGTCGGGAACAGCAGGCGGAAAGCTCCGGCCGCAAAGCTGGTTCCCGAGGCTGCCGGGCAGCTCCCCACCGGACCTCCTGACCTTCCGGACCTCCTGACCTTCCGTCCCTCCAGGCACCGAAAGGCCTCTGCGTCTGTGCCCACACCCCTGCGGGCTCCTCGTCCACCTGGACGGGGCCGTACGCAGCAGACAGTAGCCACATTGCTGCCTCTGTCTCACCACACGCTCCCCTGCAAGCCAACCTGGTCAGTCCTGACCCTGGCCACTAGCCTGGCTGTCGCCCCTGAAAGCTGCTCTGCGTCACATGCCTCCCCCAAGTTCAGCGGCAGGAGGACTGAGGGTCTCAGCTGGGTAAGAAGCAAGTCTTGTCCAGTAAATGGACGAGCAAGTGTGTGCTCCCGAAGACGGGACATCTTCACAGACAGGGTGTGGCCACGACCCAGGTGAGGGAAGAGGTGTGCAGACACTGTGCGCATGGGCCGCTGCTGTCCGCAGGGCAAACGCCGTCTCAAGTTCAACAAGCTCACGTGCTGACCCTCTGTCCACAGCTCCACCTTCGACCTTACCGTATCTTCCTCTCAAATCCAATATCTAAAACGTCACTATCTCCCCAGGTGTTTCCCGAATTCCTCTTCTCTCTGCCCACTTCTCGAACTCACCACACGGGGTCGCCCTCCGTGGCACGTAGGTGATTAGCATGAGCGGAAGGCACTCCCTTGTCAGCAGCAGGGCCCTCCTGGCTAAGTCCCTGAGGCAGAGACCTCCAGAGTGTGGTCACCCTCCTCTGTCCCACGTTCCACCCTAACATCGAGACAGTCAATGACGCCGACACTCAACACCAGGCCTCCGGCACAGACACTACATTTTTTCCAGGAAGGAAGCCAGCAAGCAAGCGTCTCAGGGCGCTGTTGACTGTGGAATCACTTGCGTTCTTACCCCTATGTGCTGAAAGAGCCAAGATCTCATCACATTGGTAGCGTGCTTCGGCAGAACGCCCCTTTTATTCTTAGAGGAGCCATCATCTTGATGCAAGATGCTTAGATCTTGGTTTAACTGTAACTGAAGCTTTTAAACAATTGAAAAATAACGTTAGAAGGCACAGGAAATTATGACACAGGCAAGTAGTTTACGACTTCTGATGGAGGAAATAACCACGGTCTTACGGAGAAAGGACGTATGGCAGCGGAGACGTGTGTGCTGGGCCCCACAGGCTCACCTGTCGGGGGGCTCCCTCTGCATTCTCACTATTGACCCCGCTGTCTCGCGGGCAGTGGCCCCTCGTCCGGCAGGTGAGACAGGAGCCCAGAGGGCCTTGGGGCCGCTGCCCTGCAGACCTGTGAGGCCCACGGCCCTCCCGCCCACCACTCGTGTTCACCTCGCACCCTCTAGTCATGGACATGACAGCACCCGCTCTCCTAGCCTAGAGAGTCCAAGCGATCAGCAAGAACGGGCAGGAAGGCAGAAGCGCCGCTGACGAGAGGCGGCCACGCAGGCTGAACAGAGGGGAGGGACACAGACGCACGCACAGTGCAGACACGGGGCTCACAGAGCCAAGGGGCCAAGGCACCCGCCTCTGGCCCAGAAGCCTCCGGAGCCACCACAGACACGGCCTCCCTCGCCCCTGAGGACAGCATGGACACGTTCTGCCCACCCCCTTTCCACAGGAAAGGATGCGCATAACACTTCTTATGGGACTGTCTTTCACACAAACGTAAGACAGATGTGATGTCCGTAAGGCCAGGCCTCAGCCCCCAGGCCCAGCCTCCCTGTGCAGAGGTGTGGTCAGCGCTCCTGACCCGGGCCGGGAAGAAGCCCACTGCAGCTCCGCAGGCCTCTGCACAGACCCGTCGGGGACACCCCTGCGGTTGTGCACGCGTGAACGCAGAACTTATGCAGGAATCCGACTTCATAGAGGAAAGAGCATCACCTTCAGTGTAATGTATCCAGACACCCCTGTAAGGGTTTGGAACGTGATTCTGGAGGTCACTGTATTCTCTGCACTTCCTCTGGCCTGACACCATTTCAGATGTCTGCTTTAAAAGCCTCAACGACAACATCGCAACAACACAGTCCATGACTCATGGGAACATCAAGCCACCAGCCATACCTAACGTTTCTTAAAAGTCAGGATTATTATTAAGGGTGTGAGTGTTTTTTGAAATGAATTTGTTTGTTAAAGGACTGAAAGCAAACGGTATTAAGCCCCCTCTCTATGCTCGTGTTTGTGTGTACAGGAAAAAGAAGAGGAAATGAACTTTTAATACGAGCTCCAAAGCACCAGGGCCAAAACGTAGCTCATCTGTCTTATTTGTCTCAATTAATATATGATGTTCTTCATGAAATTTGACATACGCCCAATGTTGCTTTCTTCGTGCAGGGTTAAAGCAAATGCGGGCTCAAAAGTAGGCGAAGTGACAGCTAGCCGTATGACTCGACCTCACAGATGCTACCAAGGGGCCTGAGTGCCCACAGGGCTGCGTCAGGAAAGCAAGCCGAGGCCTCTGCACGGAACGGCCACTGGCCCTGCTGAGCTCTAGCACCGCTGGGGGCTGGACAAGCGGGGGGTTTAAAAGCCTGGGAAACTGGCTGGAGGTCTGTTTAAGAAGCAGTGAGAGCCCCCCACACCCTCCCCATCATTCTCTGCAGATGACTGATCTGCCCCCTGCCCTGCAGGAGACTGGGGCACACTGAGCAAGCTGGACAGTGGAAGTGAGGGGCAAGGCCAGAAAGAGGGGTAAGGAAAGTCTACACGCAAAATGGGAGACCCCGGCCCACTCTCGCCCTCGCAACCAGGCCTATGCCCCGGGCAAGAAGGCTGAGAGTCCTTCTCTGGAGACACTGCGCAGAGGAAACCCTCCAGAGGCCAGCCCGCGGAGAAGCCGGCTTGCCATGGCCCGCACCTGGCACGCACCCAACGGCTTTCTGGCAGCTCACGCTGACAGGTCCGAGGACAGCCAACTGTCCCCAAACATCCGAAGGCCTCCATCACAGAGCAGACACCAGAGTGAATAAACGCTGAGATGCAGAGGGAACAGAGAGAAGGCTTCAACCACCCATGAAGCAAAAACGGGAGCTACTTCAAGAGAAAGCACAGAGGGCATGGAAGAGTCTAAGAAATCCAAACTGAAGAACGCCTGGGTGGCTCAGTCGTTAAGCGTCTGCCTTCGGCTCAGGTCATGATCCCAGCGTCCTGGGATCGAGTCCCACATGGGGCTCCCTGCTCTGTGGGAAGCCTGCTTCTCCCTCTCCCACTCCCCCTGCTTGTGTTCCCTCTCTCGCTGTGTCTCTCTCTGTCAAATAAATAAATAAAATCTTAAAAAAAAAAAAAAAAAAGAAAGAAATCCAAACTGCTGAAGAGGTCAACCTGCATGGATGGGTTGGGAGATAAAAGATCTCTCAGAAACCAGACAATGGGAATACAAATACAAAATGACACAAAAATGCAGAGATTTGGTTCAGAAGGTCTAATGTCTTGGGGTGGGGGCAGGGCTATCTCAGAGACATCAAGGAGAGGTCTCAGACGCCAGGACATGAGGTTTTCCCAGGGCTCAGCAACAGCTCGGAGAAGAGACGCGGCTAAGAGGAGAAAACACAGCAGCCTGGAAAGCAGCGAGCACTGACCTCCTCCCAAGGCGGCTAGAGCCCCGATGCCATGCTCCCGGGCCCTGCTGACGATTTCTTCCGGAAACCGTCCTGGGAAACAGTCAAGTACAAGACCAAAATAAAGTCATCTTCAGGTTTGCAACGTCTCGACAGAATGTATTTCCCATGCACATTTTCTGTGGAAGTTTTCAAAGTGGGGAGTAAAGCCAAGAAAGTAGAGGATGTAGGCCCTAGGAGAAGGGATTCCTCAAGGCAATGTCAAAGGAAAGTTCGAGAACACACGCTATGCCCAGCCTGGATAGAGAAGAGCCCCGGAGAAGGGAGGCGGAGAGCTTCTGGGGGCCCACGGCCCCGACGGATGCACCTTGGGCAACAGTGAAGCACTTGTGAGCTCGGCCAGACACATCTGAACCAGAGAAGCCCTGAGATCACAGGTACACACTCAGCTCCGCAGAGACCAGGTGATGTTCATACTGACAACAGGTGTGGCCGAGCTGTGGGGAGAAGCACGGGCAGGGCGGGGAAGAGCCACCGCCGAGGGGGCGCGCGGACGGAGCACAGGCCCCGACCGTGACAGAGAGCCCAAACAGGGAGCTTCAGGGGTGAGTTAAGAGGGAGGATTTTTAGTGAGAAACGGGAGGAAATCAGCAGGATCAGAAAGCAGCTGCCTGAGGGGAGAGGAGGGAACGGGGCGGGAAAAGCGGTGCTTGGCTCCAAGCCTCTCAGCACCCTGCACACTGAACTGGACTCACAACCACCTGATATAAAAAAGCAAAATAAGAGTAAAACGGAGGCAAAAAAAACCTTGTCACAGGCCAAGTAATAGCAAAAACTTAAAATATATACAAATAAGACTCTCCCGGGAAAGGGGGAGGAGCTAGAGCGGGAGGAAATCCGTGAAATCCCCCTGGCTACTTCTCTTTCCTCGAAAACATGTTTTTAGAAGTAGAAACACCTTGGGGCGCCTGGGTGGCTCAGTCGTTAAGCGTCTGCCTTCAGCTCAAGTCATGATCCCAGGGTCCTGGGATCGAGCCCCGCATTGGGCTCCCTGATCAGCAGGAAGCCTGCTTCTCCCTCTCCCACTCCCCCTGCTTGTGTTCCCTCTCTTGCTGTCTCTGTGTCAAATGGATAAATAAAAACTTTAAAAAAGAAAAAAAAAGGCAGAATCACCTTTCCATAGAGATGCCCTAGGAAAAGGCCAAATCCTGCCTCCTCCTGATGAGCCGTAGGTCAGAATGTGGCCCACGGTGGCCAATTCTCTTCTGTGGGAGAGTGGCAACGTTAGAATCCGCCTCAGCTGCGCTCACAACGCAGCCAGACATGGGGCAGGACGGGCAGGTGGGGGACAGCACGGGAGTGACCGCCACCACAGTGCTGCCGTGAATGACGCTGGCCAGAGTGACCACGGGAGCCAAGACAGACAGCGAGCAGTTTTCTCGATCAAACCAACCCTGACAGTTTCTGACACAAAAACAGAAAATGTCACTGGTTAAGTTACTCTCCCCAATTACCTGAAGCCCAGTAAGAACCAATCCCCCCTCCCCACAAGAAAAAAAAAGAAAAAGGGAAGAAAAGAGCCCAGAGCAGCCCAAACAGCTACAATAAAAATCACACGTACCATGTACAGGTTTTATTCAAAGAACACCTGCACCCAGAGCCCTCGGTCAATCTGTTTACTCTTCTGTTGGAAACCCGGGGCAGCTCGTGTCTTTGGCTTCCTGGCCCTGCTGCCCTAGAAGCCGGACTCGGCAGGAGTGTGATGGCGAGGGGACAGGCGCACGGTGGACTGAGCACCGGAGCAGAGACAGCCCACAGGCTGGGAGCTGTGTTCACCTGTCTGCCTGACAAGGCTGGGGAGGGTCACAGGCATGTTCTGTGTCAGAGGGGTTATGCTGAAATACAAACTCTATGTATTTGCTAGTTAAACCAGTCCTTTCCATCTATAAGAAAATTCAGTTAAGTAGAAAACCTTTTTTTTCCCTTAAAGATGGATTTATTTATTTGAGAGAGAAGGGGTGGGGAGAGAGAGAGAGTGAGCATGCAGCAGGGAGGGGCAGAGGGAGAAGGAGAGAGAATCCCAAGCAGACTCCCAGCTGAGCACAGCCCGATGCGGGACTCAATCTCACGACCCTGAGACCGTGCGTGACCTGAGCCGAAATCAGGAGTCAGACACTTAACTGATTGAGCCACCAGGTGCCCCGGAAAACTTTCTTCTTAAGCAACAGGACAAATAAACCTCTACTACATAAGGAAGGCACCTCACTCTAAAAGCAGTTCCATGTGGTACCAGGACGAGCTCTGCGAACCAGACACCAGTTCACGCTCACAGCCGTGGTAAATGGGAAGCTCCAGGGAAAGCAGGCTGGCTGGAAAACCTAGGGACAATGCTGGGGGAGTCCAGTTCCTCCTCCACCCATTGCTGGGCCTGGTGAGACCCCATGTGCCCAGATGACAAGGCCCCCCGCCTCAGCTCAACTCTGTCCATGCAGTGAGAGGCAGTAAGCCCTGGATTGGCAGTGCCAGCCCTTGCCCCTGACGCCCTCTCGCCTCTGCTGTCTGCTTGAGGGACACACAACATCTCCGGGGCTGGGCCTCCAAGCCGTCCGTGAGGTTGTGGGAAACACCTGTGTGGGCTAAAGACAACTAACATAAAGAATCTGTATTCCTAACTTCGAGCTGACAACAGAAACATTACCTTTCTGACTTAAACCTAGCTCAGTGTGGAAAACAAGGGTGTGTGTGCGTGTGTGCGCGTGCGTGCGTCTCCGTGATTGACAGCGGCCTGGCCGACCACCGAGGCAACCCCGTCTCACCACGTAGGCACAGAGAGAGCAGTGTGACCTCAGCCCAGCACAGAACAGCACGTGCACGTGCTGCTTCTGCCCGTGAAGCAGCCTCCTGCGCTCTCGGAGCTGGGGGGCGCGAGAGGCCGAGGGCAGGAAGAGCACACCAGCCTCCTTGGGGCAGGGCCTCCACTGGGCAACTGGGAGCAGGGAAGGGGCAGCCCTTGCTCAGCTTTCGCACCAGGCTATGGGAGGATGTTAGGGAAGGGCCCCGGCCAGCCCGAGGACCAGCCCGGAGTGGCGCTCTGGCCCAGAAGCACAGAAGGGCCTTGCCACGGGCTGCAAGACCTGCCTGCTGGGTCCGCTGTCAACCTGCATGGCGGCAGGAAGAGCGTGTCCACACTGCCTCGAGTCTCCTGATCCGGAGACAACCACACAATCCAGTGTTCAACTGGATGACAGTGGTTGCTGAGGGGAAGGGGTCATGGATGACTTTTTTCCTGCTTCCTTAGACTTTCTGAACTTTGCAACTTTTTTACACCGAGGGAGACAAAGAGTAAACAAGAGACAAAACATGGACACTGAGTTAACTGGAGACTGCTACGGGGAAGCCAGCTCGAGACAACCGATCTTCAGGCAGAGGGAACAGATCCAGCCTGGGCCTACTGTGCCCCACGCCTGCGCAACGCGCCCCCAGACCCTCCCGCGGGAATGGCACACGCACCTGGGAGTTCTGGATCCTGATCGTGCCGGGCGACAACGCTTGTGTCACTACTTGGCCTTGAGGGGTGACAACTGTGACAGGTTGATACACTGTGCCACCTCAAGAAGGAAGAAATTAAAATACTCTTTAAGTCTCAACGATTTAAAACCGTATTCTCAATATACGCGATATATGTATGAAAGGAATAAAATCTTTAGTCTGATGTGGTTTTTAAATTGTTTCAAATGATCAATACTTTGCTGGCTGACTTGTCACTATGAATTATTGAACAACTTCCCTGGACAAGTAGTGTTCCAGCATCTATAGTGAGGTCTGGCTCTTTGCAGGGGAGGGGCACTCGGCGGGGGGGGCATGGTACTGTAAGGGGTGTGCGGGCCACTGTGCAGGAGGTACGGCAGTGTGCAGGGTGAGGGGCAAGGCAGTGGAGGGGACAGGGCAGTGTGTCAGGGGGGCGGGCACGGTCGGGGGGCACAGTGCAAAGCGGGTGGTAAGGTGTCCCACCGCACAGGACACAAGGGCTTATTTGGATTCTGCAAATTCCCTTTTTTGTCCACCTCTGTTTCCTACTTTCCCCACAATTAGCAGTATTAAAGGACCTGGCAACTGGTGTGAACTATTTGTTATCATAGTATATTTTGATCAAACATGCTTTCATCTTCCTGTGGAGGTTTCCCCTGACACTATCACACGAGGGTTTTCGTTGTAAATTTCTCCCCTCCTCACATGCCCCATTCCATTTTCATGACAATTTTATATTTGCGATGTTCGAGATGCACCAGGGAACCACAGAATCGGTACCCCTCCCGTGTTTTTATTTGACAAGTAATACTAAGAATGAATTTTTCTTTGTCAAACATTAATGACACAACCTAAGCTTTTCCCGGTGCTGCCAAGAGTGCAATTAACAACTATGTTATCTGCAAAGTACAATTGGTTTTTGCTATATGCTGTCAACTCCTATATAAAACCTTTCTTCCCAAAATTTTTTAGTAGGGAAACACAATTTGCGTAAACTATTTGTTACTGGGAATTAAAACAAGAAACAGGCATTCAATTCTAAATGCTCTAGATTTTGCCACTCCTATTTCAGGAACTGGCATTAATTAGAAATTATATTTATGCACTTCTCTGTTCTAATATAAAGGGCTTTTCCACAAAAGCTCAAGGAAAGAGCATCCCTTTCTCGGTCGGCGTACCTGCCACTGTTGCCATGGTTACGTTCCCCTGCTGCAGCGCAGATGCTGGAACCACGATTCCCTGGGGGCTGAGAGTGCCTGAGATGGCACTCGGAATCTGCTGTAAGTCAGAAATACAAAGTGAGGGGCTATGGGAAAACAGAAAGCCCACCTTACATATCTGCAAACCAAGAGATCCAAGACTGACCCAGTATCAACTATCATCATCAGTACTGAGATACTGGTTTCAATCTGGCTTCCAAAAGATTATCCTTCCTCTTGTCAGCATATTAATCATCATAAAAGACGCAAGCCCCCTGGTGTTCATGATTGTGGAGTGCTAGATCTGGGCCTGGCCTGCAGCAGGTTCCACAGAAATGACCATAAACACCACATCAAGATTCCACCCGTCCATTCACCGAGATGGCTGGGTTGCTGGCCGGCCAGGGAGAGAGCTCCGCACTGGCGTCCAGGCACAGGGTCTGGCGCCCAGCAGGCACCCAGGGATTTCAGCAGTTCAACAGCATCAGTGGGTACTGCCCAAAGACGATTACTTTGCAGGCTGCCACATCAATCTGAATGTATGTGTAAAGCTCTGGTAGGTACATACAAAGTCTGCCACATTAACTTGGTTAGAATATTAATTCATTCAAATCAATAATCCAAGCTCCCACCATCAAGAACCTAAAAAAGAGGAACAAAAGGAAACTAAAGCAAGCAGAAGGGAGGAAATAATAAAGATCAAAGCAGAAATCAATGAAACTGAAAATAGAAAAACAGAGATCAATGAAAAAAGAGCTGGTTCTTTGCAAAGATCAATACACTGACAAACCTCTACAAGACTTAGGGAAAACAAAGAGACATGACAAATTACCAACATCAGGAAGGAAACCGAGAGCACCGCAGACCCTACACACGTCAGCAGGAGAGGAGTGCCGCAGTCCACTCGGCACGCGGGCCTCTGAAGCTAGCGTGAAACAGGTCATCTGAACAGCCCTACAACTATGAAGGACACCGAATTCGTAACTTGAACACTCAAAAAAGAAATCTCCAGCTCCAGCTAGTGTCACTGGAGAATTCTATCAAACATGTAAAGAATTAACACCAATTCTATATAATCACTTCCAGAAAATAGGAAAGGAGGATATATTCTTCATTTTACAAAGCTGTACTATCCTGGTACCAAACCTAGACAAAGACTGTAACAAAAAAGAAACTACAGACCAGTATCCCCCAATACAGACATACAAATGCTTAACAACATATTAGCAAACAGAATTCAGGAACCTATATAAAAAGAATTATGTGCCATGACCAAGTGGAGTTTATTCCAGGAATGAAGGCTTGTTCAGTATTCGAAAAATCAAGTAATGTAATCTACTACCACGTTAACAGAAGAAAGAAGAAAAATCACATAATCACATCAATTCACCCAGGGAAAGCATTTGACAAATTCAATATAATAGAAACTCTTAGAGAAACAGGAATAGAGGGGAACTTCCTCAACTTGATGAAGAGCATCTAGAAAAAACCTGCCACTAAAACTATAACTAACAGTGAAAGGCAGAATGCTTTCCCCTAAGATTGGGAACAAGGCAGGACGTCCACTCTCACCAATCGTATTCAAGATAGTACCAGATGTTCTAGCCAACACAATAAGGTAAGACAAGGAAATAAAAAGCAAACAGATCAGGAAGGAAGGAACAGAACTGTTCCTATCTGCAGATGACATAACTGAATAAGGAGAACATCCTGAGGAATCTGTGAAAAGGACCTCCTAGAACTAATAAATGAGTTCAGCAAGGTTGCAGGATGAAAGATAAAACATACAAAATCGACTGTATCTCTAAATACTAGCAGGGACACTAAAGTTAAAAATATAATACCATTTGTAATAGCCAAAAAAAAAAAAAAAAAGAAACAAACAAACACACAAGGTGTAATTCCAAAAACACATATGTAGGACTTCTATCACAAAACTACAAAACACCAATGAAAGAAATGACAGAGAGACATACCCGGTCTGTGGACTGGAACAGTCAACAGAGGAAAGACATCAATTCTCCCCAGAACGATACACAGGCTTAATGCAATTTCTATCAAAATCTCAGTAACATTTTTTTGTTGATATAGACAAGATTATTCCAAAACTTATATGGAAAGGAACTAGAATAACTAAAATAACTTTGAAAAAGAAGAATAAAGTGGGAGGAAACAGTCTACCCAAATTTGAGACTTATTAAATAGCTACAGTAACAAGATTAGCTGGTGCAAATACAGAGATCAGCAGAACAGAACAGAGAACACAGACACAGACCAACACAAACACACTGACTGTTGCCAACGGTGTAAAAGCGATTCAAGGGAGGAATGTCAACAAATGTGCCGGAGCACAGGACGGCCAGAGGCAAAACAAAGAACCTCAACCTAAACCCTCACACTTTATACAAAAGTTAACTCAAAATAGGTCATGGATTTAAATATGAACTATAAAACTTTCAGGAAAACAACAACAACAACACAAAACTAGAGAAAATCCTTGGGATCTAGGGCTAGGCAGAGTTCTTAGACTTAACACCAAAAGCACAACTCATCAAAGAAAAGTTGATAAATGGGACTTGATCAAAATTTAAAATGTTTGCTATGCAAAAGACCCTGTTAAGAGGATGAAAAGATAAGCTACAGACTTGGGAGAAAATATTTACAAACCATATAGCCCATAAAAGACTAGTATCTAGGGGCGCCTGGGTGGCTCAGATGGTTGATCATCTGCCTTCGGCACAGGTCATGATCCCAGGGTCCTGGGATTGAGCCCCACATCAGGCTCCCCGCTTGGCAGGGAGCCTGCTTCTCCCTCTCCCTCTACTGTCCCCCCTGCTTGTGCTCTCTCGCTCTCTCTGTCAAATAAATGAACAAAATCTTAAAAAAAAAAAAAAAAAGACTAGTATCTAGAATACTCTCAAAAGTCAACAGTTTAAAAAAAAATCCAATCAGAAAATGGGCAAAAGACGTGAGCAGACCTTCTACCAAAGAGGATCTACAGATGGCAAATTAGCTCATGAAAAGATGGTCAACACCATTAGCCATCAGGGAAGTGTGAACTATGACCACAATGGAATGTCACCATCAGTGGCTCAAGTATAACAGTGCTTCAACATGGGTGAACCTCGAGGACATTATGTCCGTAAAGTAAGCCAAGCACAAAAGGACAAATACGGTATGATCCCCTCACGTGAGGTACCTAGACTGACCAAATTCATAGAAAGTAGAATAGTGGGAGCCAGAGGCTGGGGAGGGAAGAATGGGGAGTTAGTATTTCATGGGGATAGTGTTTCAGTCTGAGAAGATGGAAGGTTCCAGAGATAGATGGTGATGATGGTTGCACAACAGTGTGAATATGCTTAATGCCACTGAATTGTACACTTAAAAATGGTTAAGACAGTACATTTTATGATATGTGTATTTTACCACAATTTTAAGAAATAATAAAAACCCTATTTTAAAGAAAAAGGAAAGCAATGAATGGTACTCCATCCTCCAGAAAGCTGGGATCCAGGGTCTGCACACGCAGACTGAGGCCTCACCCCACTTAGTGCATGAGGCCCAGAGGGCCTGTCCTTGTGGCTTGAGGATGGCGTTATGTCAGCCCAGGCACTCCGACAGGGCGGTGGGTCTCAGGAGTCAGTACCCGCCACCCCCGCAGACCTCACCACCACCCAGAAGCAGAGCAGGACCCGACACAGATACCTGGGACTGGACGGGGGAGTACGGGCTTCCGGGTTCTCCACTCAGCAGAGTCTCACTGTTCATTTTTGTTTTTAGACAAGCAATGTATCGGCTGCAGAAATCTTTGCACAGTTCGTTAACCTTTTCCAGCTCCAGAAGATGAATACGCAAAACCTGGATTGCTTTTACCATCTAGAAGCAGAGAAAATGAAGACCTTCAGACAAGAAAACGGCAGCGTCACGGTAAATTGTAATTCTCAGTCATTCGCCTGAACGCCACAGAGCGCTGACCATCTGCACGGCCAATGACAGGAGGGGGACAACATCAGAAATCATGCAAAACGACAAGTCATTCCAGCGCCGCGGACCTCTGGCATCTCGCTGCATCTGGTGTGTGGGGCACAGATGTCCCCGTGCTGCCCTCAGTGAGTCGCAGCACCAGGAGACAGCCCAGCCTCACCCCGGCCCCACCGCGGACCGGCTCCAACAAAGAGCAAGGTACTTACCCTCCCTCTGCTCCTGTGTCTTCCTCTGTAAATGGGGAGGAATCCATACCCCCCTCATAGGAGGCTCTTCATTTTGATAAAACTCCACTGACCAACTCTGCCTTTTATGGATTGTGCTTTTGGTGACAAGCCTAAGAACTCTTTCCCTAGCACTAGGTTAGCCCTTTTAAGATTTTTCTAGAAGTTTTACAGTGACTTTAAGTCACTAAATTTCAGAGTAACCTGCCCCATAGCAGTAGACAATGGTCTGTAATAAGCACTACTTGCCTGTGAATCCACAACCCCAAAGCTCAGCTCCTTCCCTGTGACCTTGGGGACAGTAATTCGTATGTACCTGTGGAATGAACCAGCCAAGCAGTCGATAAAGAGCAACCACGTCCCAAGCTCTGCTAGGCCCTGTGCTGGAACACCAGTCAGGAGAACCTGGGTCCCCTCTGGCTGTCCCCGCGGCCACGCACTGCTGGCTGTGTGATAGAGATTCAGAGGCAGAGAGAGCTTCTGATTCTCACCCCAAAAGGGCGGGCACTGTTGGTCCCGGTTCAGAGACGAGGAGGCTGACTCCCGGTCAGACAGCGCCCTGGTAAAATCCGTGAGGCACGAAGGGTTGAACGTATAATGAGAAATTAAAAACCAACAAAGATCTGGGACATTTATTCAGGAAAAAGTTTCCTGAGACACTTTTCTGCTGATCAGGGCCCTGACTAAGGTTTTCGGCTGGGGGTAGCAGGCTCTAAAGGGAGCCCAGGGAAGGAGCGTGTCCCCTGACGCGGGCTAACAGCGTTCCACCAGCACTGAGGGGTGCAGCGGTGATGTCAACTCTGACAAACTCTGCACTTCCTTCAGCAAGCACAGAGGACCCTGGAACTCGGGGCACCGGACCTGGGAGGAGGGCACCCACACGAGGCTGAAAGGCCAGGGGAAGCAGCCGAGGAGCGTGCGAGCCCCCTGTTAAGCCTGCCCTGCTCTGTGTTCGAGGGCCTCCTCAAGTCTGCATACAGCCTGGTCACCCACCACCACTTACTGCCAGCCTCCAGACAGAGCATAAGGGTGTGTGTCCGCGGTCCGGGGAAGCCCAGAACTGGACTGGGGCACAGGCATGCTGCCTGAGAGGCACGGCATATAAGCACACCAACCCCAGTGAACTTCACAGACACTCAGGAGAGAACTGCGCCCCCAGGCCCCTGTGACACAGGCACAGATGAGCTCCTTTGATCCCTACAGTAAAAGTCACTATGGAAAGCTAGAAGACATGGGGACGTTCGGGTCACACATACAGGAAGTTATTTCACAAACTATCGGATTCTCCCCTTTAGCAGAACTACATTCTGAAGTTCTAATCAGACGTTTAAAACTTATTGAACAGATTTTAAATTGGGGGAAAAAAATAAAACATTTCTTGTACTTACTAAATTGTCAGTTTCCGGATCTTCACAAAAGAAGGGTTTTCCTTCCTTCTCTTGCTTCCTTACAAAATTTTCAATATCTACATCAAAACTGGCAGAAGTCGTGCCTTCTGAGCCCTGCGTAGATTGTTCACATTTTTCAAACAACAAAGCTAATAATGGAAACAGTGGATGCCTGCAGGAAAAAAATTTTAAAATGTATGTCCTACATTTGCACGAGAATATTTTAGTACGTATGTCTGCATTCGTTTATATAACAGCTTTGTTGAGATATCGTTCACATACTACAGTTTATCCCCTTCAAAGTGTACAATGCAATGGTTCTACTCTGTTCACAGAGTGGTGCAACCATCCCCAAGGTCAATCTTACAGCATCTTCGTCATCCCCCAAAGAAACCCTGCAGCCATCAGCTGTCACTGCCCATCTTCTCCCAAACCCCAGCCCCAGGCCACCACTACCGACTTCCTGTCTCTATAGATTTGCTAGGGTTCTAGACATCTAAACGGAATTATACAATACGTGGCCTTTGGCATCTAGCTTCTTTCACTTAGCACGGTGTTTTCCAGGCTCATCAATGTTGTAACACGTATCACTACTTCGTTCCTTTTTGTGGCTGAATAATATTCCATGGTATGGAGAGACCAGTTTTATAGTTTTAAAATTTACATTTAGATCTATACTTTGTTTTGAGTAAACTTTTTTTTTTTTAAGATTTTATTTATTTATTTGAGAGAGAGAGAGAGAGCACAAGAGGGAGGGAAAAGCAGGCTCTCCACTGAGCAGGGAGCCCGACGTGGGGCTCGATCCCAAGACCCCGGGATCATGACCTGAGCCGATGGCAGATGCTTAACTGACGGAGCCACTCAGGTGCCCCTTGAGTAAACTCCTGTATAAAACGTGAGATTAGGTCAAAGATCTTCTTTCAGCATATGAATGTCTAATTCTTCCAACACCATTTTTTGGAAAGTCTACCTCTACTCCACTGAATTGTTTGCACCTTTGTCAAAGATCAAATAAATAAGGTATTTGTATAGGACAAAAGTGATTCTGATCCTATCCCTTCACCACCGTCACCACATTCTCATTACCATAATGCCATGGTATGTCTCAAAAATCCAACTTTATTCTTTTTCAACACTGTTTCAGCTGGTCTAGTTATTTTGCCTTCCATATAAAATCTAGAATTAACGTGTCTATATGTACAAAACTGTCCTAGGGCTTTAATTGGAATTATGCTAAATCTACAGGTCGATTTTAGGAGAAAGGACATCTTTACTAAGTTGAGTCTTCCAATCCATGAGCATGGTATGTGTCACCATTTATTTAGGTTTTCTTTGATTGCTTGCATCAGCATTTTATAATTTTTCAGCATAAAGTTTCCGCGTTTTGTTAGATTTATACCTAAATTTTTTGGAGCTCTTGTAAATGGTATTGTCTTTTTAAATTTTCAGCTTCCAATTGTGTATTACTCATATAGAAATGGGATTGGTTTCTGTGTGTTGCCCCTGTAATGTGTGACCTTATTAAACTCACCCTGTTCTGGAAGGTTTTTGGTTGAGTCTTTGGGATTTTCTATATAAACAATCATGTCGTTTGTGCACAGAGCCAGTTTTATTTCTTCCTTTCTAATCTGGTATGCCTTTTCTTCCTTTCTCTTGCCTTAACCGCACTGGCTAGGACTTCCATTACAGTACTAAACAAGAGGAGTCAGAGCGTACGTCTCTGCCGTGTGCCCAGTCTTAGAGGAAAACAGTCTTTGGCCATTAAATACGATGAGAACTACAGACTTTTTGATGTTGCCCTTCATCAGGTTAGGAAAGTTTCCCTCCATTACCACTTTGCTGACAGTTTTTAATCATAATTAGCTGTTGATTTTTGTCAAATGCTTTTCTGTGTCACTTAGTATGATCATGTTGTGCATCTCACTGGTTGATCTTTTGACTAACGAATCAGTTTGAGTTCTTGGGATAAACTCCACTTGGTCAGTGTGTGTTATTCTTTTTATATGTTGCTGGATTTAATATTTTATTAATGATTTTTATGTTTGAGTTCATGAGGCACACTGGTGTATACTTTTTTTTTTGTATTGTCTTTGTCTGGCTTTAGTATCAGAGTGATGTGTTGGGAGGCATTCCCTCTTCCTTTACTGGATTCTCTAGTAAAACTACCTGGGCCTGAAGATTTCTTTTTGCGAGGTTGACTAAAATGTCCATTTATATTCCAAAACTTTTTTTTAAGGTATTAGGAATAATATCTTAATTTGACAAACTTCTCACCCCCGTGGTTATCACATCAAACCTTACTGCTCTGCCTAGCTAATAGGTCTAGCATTCTATTTAACAAGGTTCTCTATTCCCGTCATTCCTGTTAAAACCCACATGCGTCACATCTCATCGCTACCTATAAATGGCCTGCTTGTCGGCATCCATTGGCGTCTGGGACCCCACGGGTGGGGGGCTCACTCCTTCCACATCAGGTTCAGAGCAGTTGGGATCTTGCTCCGTTTTTAACTCTGTTACTACTTGCATCTGTGAAAGGAGGAGAGAATTCTGGTTACTAAACACAAAATAAACTGCTACTAAGTACTCTATTCTCAAACGGAAACAGAAATGCAACAGGAGTGGTAAATTGCTAGACAGCTGGATGACTGGCAGTAATACATAAAAAACACTACCAACAAAATTCCTTTGAATTTAATACGTTTTGAAAACGGCTAAAACAAAGGTCAAATTTCCAAATCATCTTGAAAACTGTGAGGACCGGTATCCGTGAAATGCTTATGATTTTCAAAAACGCACTACTACATGGTGCTGAAGGGAAGCGGCACATAAATCATCTTTCCACTGTCTCCGCCTGCTCGAGATGCTCACGCTGAGTAAGAGAAGTGCACACGAGTAGTTAAAACTCTTATCTTGTCACAAAAACAACTCAGACCCTATATTCTAAATTCTCCCCTATCTACTCTTACATTTCAGGAATACATAAGCTATCCAAATTTTGAGAAAAAGTCACTGTATTCAGAAGGCAAAGACCAGCTGTGTTTAAAGAAATAGTATTAAACATAAGAGGAAGCCTTAAAGATATTATAAATTGCTTTCAACTAGCTATTTGGTTTGTAACTTAGGTGAAAAGTATTTAAATCCTTAAGCATAAAGAATTCAGTTTACAGAAAGAAATCCCAAAATGCTGCAGGAACCTTGTAATTATCCGTGAGCAGATCGCCAGCCCCCTCAGCTTCTTCAGGACCACCCCTCGCTGCCAGGACTCCATCCTCAAGGAAGCAGCCCGGTGGGGGCCCTCAGGGAAGGGGCTTATTCCCACGCAGCGGGGGAGAGCCAGCGTCCTGCCACGAACCCGGCACCTGAGAGCCAGGGCTGGTCACAGGCCCCAGGGGCTGTGTCGCAGGGGAGACCCTGGCGCCGCACTTGCCTCTCGGTGGTCCAGGTAGGCAGGGACGCCTCTGTGCTGCTGCCTTTAGATGGTGCAGTGGGCCCGGGAGAGGGCTTCCCTCTCTCTCTCTCTCTTAAAAAAACAAAACACTAAAGCAACTAACTAAAGGCCAATCAAACACAACTTTCTGGTAGGAAATCTGACAGTATGTATAAAAAAGCCTTAAAAGATTTATTTCAGGTTTTTATTTTTTTTTTAAGATTTTATTTATTTATTTGACAGAGAGAGACACAGCGAGAGAGGGAACACAAGCAGGGGGAGTGGGAGAGGGAGAAGCAGACCTCCCTTGGAGCAGGGAGCCTGATGCGGGGCTCGATCCCAGGACCCTGGGATCCTGACCTGAGCCGAAAGCAGCCGCCTAACGACTGAGCCACCCAGGCACCTATTTCAGGTTTAAAAAAAAAAAAATGAGTGTGGAAGAAAGAGAAACCTAAATGTTGGAGACATGGCCAAGGAAATTGGGCATATCTATACTGTAGGATAGGAAATGTTTAAAATAATGTTCACCAAGAGTTTTCCACGTCAAGGGAAAAGCGAGGCTCCTTCCCTCCCTGTGACTAGCACTGCGCAGGACACGGCCACCTCAGTCACCTCCAGGCACAGACCTGCTGGAGGAGGCGACTCCCGGCAGGATCTGCCAGCAGGGCATCAGGGGGACCAGTGGAGGAAGGACAGGAGGCAGGTGGCAAGTGGGGAGGGACCAGGCTGGGAAGTCTTCACAGGAAGCGATGGAAGCAAAGACCTGCAGGACCAGAGGGCCCTGGCCAAGCTGCTCCTTGAGGCAAGAGCCAAGGGAAGAGCCAGGGCCAGGGCCGCAGGGCAGGGATGCCCAGAAGTGGGGTGCAGAGGTGAGGACAAGGGCAATGCAGGGTCCTCAAGGCAGGGCTCAGCAGGTGGAGAGAGGGACAACACTAGCTTTGCATTTTAGAAACAAAATCACTTGGAAATATCCAAGGACTTCCAGGTGCAGAGAGCACCCCCATGCCTCAATTCCCCTAAGAAGCTAAGACGCTTAAACAAACAGCCAACAACAACAACAACAAGCCAACAAAAACAAAGTCTGTGCAACAGGAACCAAAGCAGGAATGCACAGAACTGACCACCAAGGAAAGACACAACAGAAGAGGGAGGGGGCCTCAGGTCCCAGGCGCCACCTGCAACTTCACTGAGGCAGGGCTGTGACCTCATTCAGGCCAGTCCCCCCAGCCTTGTTGTGACCCAGCTCACTTCGAGTAGGGAGAAAAGGGGCCTCTGGGCCTTCTTCTACCACCTCCTGACTACAGGAAGCAGGAAGCAGACTGGAAGGTCTTCAACGAAATAAGCTCCAGGGCTCCACAGTCAGAGGGGGACTGGACCCCATTCTGAACACAAAGAACACCCCAAGACCTCAGGTGTCCCAAGAGAGGCTGCCCAGGCCTCGGCTGAGCTTCTCCCATCCCTGCCTCCCCAGTTCCTTCAGGGCACAGAACCCGAAACACCCAGACCTTCAACCGCAGCTGCAAGGAACACCAAGTCCACGGACAGTGGGAGGGCAGGCAAGAGGCTGTCCGGGCACGGCCACACAACAGGAGCGGACAGCACAGCAACGATGCTGCCCAGACAAACGGGACAGGCCCCCCGCCGCTCACGCCTGGGGAGGGGAAACACCGTGGTTCCCACTCAGGTCAGCAACCGGTCATCCAGCTTTCCTCAACACCCAGCTTTTCTTTAAAAGCAACAACACTCATTAGCACGGACATCAAAAATGGAAATTCCCAATGAACCATGACTTAGGGGAGTCACAATTACTGGCAACTTGGTATCACTGGAAGAAATGATTTGAATAACTCTACAGCGAGCCTTTCGAGCACCAGCACATGATCAATGCATCATATCCTTAAAATTGAGCCTGCAACCTCACGAAACTGAATTATAAATATACAAAGCATCGGTCGTGTTTCAGTACCCGATCCATGGACTGTATTTAGAATGTGGAATAAAGCTCAGGCGCTCACTTGTTGCCCATCTTGATAGCTGTCTATGCTTAATGTCTGTGTAGCCATCATGGTTAATGAGTTTTATAATAAAACATCACATCATCTTGAGTCAAAAGCAAATGGTGTCTGGGGAAACAAAAGCAGAAAAGCGTCAGTTAATAACTGCAGAGCATTTTTGGTCCCTTTATTCCCCAGCATCCATATACTTTTTTAAAATGCGTTTTTTCACACGGAGAGGAAAGAAGCACTCTACTACGTCATAAGCCAACCCCCTCAGCCTGATCCTGCTCACTTGGTGGCCCCGAGTTTCCATGTGCTCCAGGCCTGGACTCGTTCTCACAGTTTTCACCCACCCGGATGCATTCCCTCTAATAACCGTCTACACGTGCAGGACACCGTGCCGGGCCCGGGGCTGCGACAGGGAGTCGGCGAGGGCCAGGGGACCAGTCCACACAGAAGGGGTGCATCAGGCAGCCGCTGCACAGACTGAGGGCGGGCTGTGGGGACAGAGCGGGAGCCAGAGGCCCCCCCAGCTGTGCGATGGGGCAGCCCTTCTGGGAAGAGACCTGGAGACTGTGAGGTCGGGGAGACTGGATGGAAGACAGGAATGACAAAGGGCACTCTCCTAACATCTGTATGTAGGAGCAGATGGAAATAATGGTTCATTTACTTGATGACAAGGCAAAGCTTCAAAGTAAGACTAATTCGAGTGGGGGCTACGCCGAGCCCCCCCATGAACACCTGCAATGTGGCACGGGAACTGGTCAAGGGCAGTTATGCCACTCGTTCGGCACTGGCTGGACCACTGAAGGTCACCAGGGGAAGTAATGCTTTGGGAGACCGTGTTCAGTGGGAGAAATCCAGTCCAAGACTAGCGAGTCGGGAAAGGAGCGAGAAGTCTGTCCCGATGCCCAGCCCACTACCAGCAGCAGTGGCTGCAAAAGCCAGCCCAGTTCCTACGTGCTCCAGCATCTTAACCCACTCAGTGCTCGCACCCTCCCTGAAGGCAGGTTCTCCCGGGGGGGCCACTCTACCCTGAGGAGTCTGAGTAACAGGGCCAAGACCGCAGAGCTGGCCAGGCTGCCAGGGAGTCCAGGGCCTCCCACCTGCTCAGGGAGCCAGCATGAGGTGGGGGCTAACATGACCTTGTGAAAAGCCAAGGGGCAAATGAGGTTACCCTCCTTCCTTCAGCAAATGCTCACGCCTCAAGTACCATCCTGTGCCCTGGGGGAGCATGGGCTCCGGCGGAGACAGGCACCAACCCGTCACCACGCACACAGGGTGTCGGGGAGGTGGTAGGTACCAACAGGTCACCTTGCACACGGGTGTCAGGAGGCGATAAGATGAGGACAACCAGGCAGGGACAGAGAAGACCGGGGGAGGGTGAGTAAAAGTGCCTGCGGGAGACACTCGGAGGCAGGAGGACCAGAAGGAGCCACAGTGTGGTGTGCGAGACGGACAGCTGGTGTGGCTGGGCAGACTGGTGGAGGAGGAGGGGAAGGTAAGGGAGCAGGATGCACAGGACCGGGTCCCACAGACTCTCACGGGCCACGGTCGCCCTGTCTCGGGGGCACAGGGAACCATGGGAGGGTCTGAGCAGAAGGGGGCCGTGACAGGGCACAAGGACAGGTGTGCAGTCACGGGCAGGCAGGGGGCCGGGCAGGGTTCCCACCTGAGCAACCAGCAGAGCAGAGCCGCATGTTCCGAAATGGAGCAGACGGAGAGGAGCAGGTTCTGTGGCCTGGGAGGAGAAAGCAAGAGTCGGGACATTTTAGGTTTGAGATGCTTCTCACACAAATTCCGAACAAACGAGACTGTGACAGAAATGCAAACTCGGTGACCATCAGGGTGTGGCTGGTGCAAGGAGAGGGTTGAACGGTGTCCTCCGGGAGATCGCCAAATCCCAGCCCCTCATCCTTGCAAATGGGACCTTCTCTAGAAAAAGGGTCTTTACGCAGGTAATTATGTGAAGGGTCTTAAGATGAGATTATCCTGATTTAGGGGAGGCCCTAAATCCAATGACTGGTGTCCCTTAAGAGTGGGGAGAGGAAGATCTGAGACATACAGAGGGGAACGCCATGTGAAGACAGAAGCCAAGACTGGGCTGATGTTGCCACAAGCCAAGAACGCCTGGATCCACCAGGAGCTGAAAGAGATTCCAGGCTGATTTCAGGTTCTGGCCACCAGAGTCACAAGTTTCGTCCACCCGGTTTGTGGGCCTTTGTTCCGGCAGCTCCAGGACACTGAGTCAGTATGTAGAGCCTCCAGCTTGGGTGAGGCCCCCGGAGAGAGGGGGTAGACCACACGAGAGTCAGGAGGTCGGGACATCTCGGACACCCTGCGCAGAATGGGGAGCGGCAGTTGGCAGGACAAGAATAGAACCAAGTGGTGCCGCTGACGCCAGCGGAGGAGGCGGATGGACGAGGGGACGTCAGCCACGTCACCGCAGCTGACCACGGCCATGGGGACCTGCAGGGGTGTGTCCGTGTGCTGGGGAGAGGAAGGGCCTGACTGGAGTGGGCAGGACAGAATGGCAGGACGTGGCCAGCCCAAGGCTAGGAAGTGAACTCATGTGGACTCATTACTCAAGTTGCCCTCTCTGCCCCTGGCACCCCCAACCCTGAGATGGACTCAAACCTGTCACTGAGCACCTCCCAGTGGTCTTTGCCTTGACCAAAAGCTGGCCGTCCTCCTAGCATCTTGCCTTCCCCTCCACCCCAGGGCAGTGACTCCAACCAGGACGCCCCCCCAACCTTGATCACAGTAGGGGCTCATGTGAACCTCTGGTCTTACCCTCCTCCCCTCCACCGTCCACCTTTCAGAAATGCAAATCTGGTGAAAACCCCCCTGCAGGTCAAGTCCATGGGCGGCAGCACCCCGGCCAGCCCTCCCCGACTCAGAGCTGTGCCAACAGTCAGAGGGCACCATGCTATTCCCTCCCCAGCCCGGCGCTCCCCCAGCCTGCCAGTTCTGCTGGAACACTCTGGCCTTCTCTGGGCCTGGCCAGCTCGCGAATATGCCTCATCATCCACATGGCTGTCCCCAGAGTCTGCCCCGCGGCTCGCCCACACCTGGTGTGCGCATCTCTCCCGGGGCCTCACATCCAGCCCGTGCTTAGGGCTGCGGTACCTCGTGGTTTCCCTCCATGCTACGCATTCCTTAAGGGCCAAGGACCCTGTTCTGCTGTGGCCCCGACGACCAGCACCATCTCTGATCATGACGTACAGGGTTGACCATCGACCGCATGGTCTGGACGCCTGGCTCACCCCAGCTCTGCCTGCCCCGGTGCCCACATCAACGGGCTGCGCTCTCAGCCTCGTCTAATCTCTGTCACTGTCACTTTCGTGGCTGCTGGCACAAAAACTCCCGCGGCCGGGCTACGCCTGAGTCAACCCCGGTCTGCAGAGAGCAGGGCAGCCACCGGTTCGCAATGCCAGTGACTGTTGAACCAGAAGAACAGCAGAGGCTTTGTGGGAGGATCCAAGTCCCCAGTCCCCGTGTCACCCGTCAGTCAATGGAAAGCCACCCTCTCTCAGTGAACATCTGCAGAACAGGCAGATGGAAAAGTAACTCCCTGATTTCTCAGCTTTACTTTCTCGGCCATGGAGACCTCGGGCCAGTGCATCTGTGCAGGGGGCTGCTTCCACATGTTTTATCTAACCCCACACAAATGCAGCAGGGGGGTGCGAGCGCCGCCTTCCAGAGCAGGCACGCCAGACCAGGAGACTTGCCCAGAAAGTGATGGGGCCAATGCAGGACCTGGCTCTGGGTGGCCAGGGGCTCATTTTCTCAGAGCTGCACAGTGGAAATGGAGGTTTCCCTCCATCAGCCATCTGAAAGTCTGAGACTATTCAAAGCGGAAAAGAAAATATTTTATAAAACTTCCATTTAAAGAATAGCTAAACTAAGGAAAAAAGACATGTCCCTCCCCTGGCTGTGCCGGCCGTGGGAGCCAAGCCCTGAGCTACCTCTGTTAACTCCACTGACGTACACCTTCCAGGATACGGCCCAACGCCGGATCTGACTCTACAGCGGACAGTTCTAGATCAAAACCATGCCGGCCCAGAAATACCCGTGTCAGAAGTCTGCATCTACTCATTTATTGGTGTCAGAACTTACACCGGCTTTCATGCAGTTATGCTAATTCCAAATAGCGGCAACTGAAGAGAAATGAGCAGGGCCCTGCGTGAGCTCCATCTGGAGGGTCTCCTCTCCTGGGTAAACCCTGCCACGTGTGCAGGTGGCCATGTGGCCCTCACTGCCTTGCCCACAGGGACTTAGGCACAGGAAGTGGGGCCGATCCAGAGGCCCCGAGTCTCCTGCACTAACCCACTATTCTAGAATCGATGTGATGTTCAACCACAAAGCAAAGCCCATAGGAGACGAGGCGGTACCGCATCCACCCGTATCCCTCCCCACGCGCATCAGCAGTGCCCTGTGTTCAACTCTGAAACCATTCTTCCTCATGTGACAGGAAGAGGCTTCACTTCATTTAGGCACGACGTCACAAACACACCTGATACGTGAGACACTCTTGGCAAGAACACCTACCAAGAGCCTCCTGCGACAATCCAGTGACTCAGATTTTAAAAGTAACTTCCTTGGGTTTTTTGTTTGTTTAGTTAAAGGATAGATAAGCAGATTTTTAAGATTGGGAAAGATGGGGACGCCTGGGTGGCTCCATCAGTGAGGCGTCTGCCTTCGGCTTGGGTCCCGGGGTCCTGGGATCGAGCCCCGCATCGGGTTCCCTGCTCGGCGGGGAGCCTGCTTCTCCCTCTCCCTCTGCCTGCCGCTCCCCTGCCTGTGCTCTCTCTGTGTCAAATAAATAAAATCTTTTTAAAAAATGTCCATACTACCCAAAGCAATCTACACATTTAGTGCAATCCCTATCAAATTCCAACAGCATTTTTCATAGAACTAGAAAAAACAAGCCTAAAATTTGTATGGAACCACAAAAGAATCGCCAATCTTTTTTTTTTTTTTTTTTTAAGATTTTATTTATTTGACAGAGAGAGACACAGCGAGAGAGGGAACACAAGCAGGGGGAGTGGGAGAGGGAGAAGCAGGCTTCCCGTGGAGCAGGGAGCCCGATGCGGGGCTCGATCCCAGGACCCTGGGATCATGACCTGAGCTGAAGGCAGACGCTTAACGACTGAGCCACCCAGGCGCCCCAAGAATTGCCAAGGCATTCCTGAAAAAGAAAAGCAAAGCTGGAGGCATCACAATTCTGGACTTCAAGCTCCTTACAAAGCTGTAGTCATCAAGACAGTACGGTACTGGCACAAAAATAGACACACAGCTCAATAGAACAGAAGAGAAAACCCAGAAAAGAACCCATAACTCTATGGTCAATTAATCTTCAACCAAGCAGGAGAAAACATCCCATGGAAAAAAGACAGTCTCTTCAACAAATGGTGTTGGGAAAACTGGTCAGCTACATGCCAAAGAATGAAACTGGACCACTTTCTTACACCATACACAAAAATAAATTCAAAATGGGTTAAAGACCTAAATGTGAAACCTGAAACCATAAAAACCCCAGAAGAGAGTACAGGCAGTAATTTCTGTGATATCTGCCATAACAATGTGTTTCTAGATGTGTCTCCTGAGGCAAGGGACACAAAAGCAAAATTAAACTATTGGGATTCCATCAAAAAAAAAAAAAGAAAAAAAGCTTCTTCACAGCAAAAGAAACAATCAACAAAACCAAAAGACAACCTACAGAATGGGAGAAGATACTTGCAAATGACATACCTGAAAAAGGGTTATTATCTGAAATAGTTAAAGAACTTATAAAACTCAACACCCAAAACCAAACACTCCAATTAAAAACTGGGAAGACAAGAATAGACATTTCTCCAAAGAAGACATCCAAATGGCCAACAGACACACTCATCATCAGGGAAATGCAAATCAAAACCACAATGAGATACCACCTCACACCTGTCACAATGGCTAAAATCAATAACACAAGAAACGAAGATGTTGGCGAGGATGCAGAGAAACCCTCGTGCATTGCTGGTGGGAATGCAAGCTGGTGCAGCCACTCTGGAGAACAGTGAGGTTCCTCAAAAAGTTAAAAACAGAGCTACCCTACAATCCAGCAAACACACCACTGGGTATTTTACAAAAACACTAATTCAAGAGGAGTCAAGATGGAGGAGGAGTAGGGGACCCTAATTTCGTCTGGTTTTCAGCTAGATAGTTATCAAATCATTCTGAACACCTGCAAAATCAACCAGAGATCTGAGAAAAGAATTGCTGCAATTCTACGAATAGAAAAGCGACCACTTTTTGCAAGGTAGAAAGTGCAGAGACATGAATCCAAGGCGATATATCGGAAGATAAACCACGGGAGGAGGGAGCCTCCGTAAGCAGCTATGGGAAAGTGTAAGCAGTGGAACGCAAAATTGTAACTTTTAGAAGTCTGCCTGAAAGGCACTCAACGGGGCCAAGCAGGCCAGAATCCCAGGTGGGACGGCGTGGTCTCAGGGTCCCCGGGGTCACAAAAAGAACGGGGGTGCCCAAGGGTGGCAGAGTGCCCAGGCATCGGAGCAGAAATCGACTGTGATCAGCGAGACCAGGCGCCAGCTTTCTGCTTGGTGTTGCCATAAACTGAGAACCGCTGCAGGGTCGGGTAACCACTTTCCAAGCAGGGACCCAGCAAGCAGCAGAACCAGGGTGAGACACCCCCCTCCCTGGCCCAGGAGGAGCGACGTGGGTGCACACCACAGGAGTCTGCAGTTTGGAGACTCCAGACGGGGTCACGTGCCTGAGATAAAAACTCTCGGTCACAGGCTGGGTAAACACAGGAGAATGACTGACTGCTTTTCTGTGGGGGCTTGTGAAGAGTGGGGGGTGTGAATTTCAGCTCCAGGGCTGGAGATCGGGGTGCCACCACTTTCATCCCCCACATGGCTCTGGAGCCGCTTATATGAGCCAGGCGTCCTGTAAGCGGGGTACAACTCTGCCAGAGCAAAGACACCTGACAATCAGCGTAACAGGCCCCTCTCCCAGAAGATCAGCAGAACTTCAGGCTATACCAAGTTTACCGATCATACAGAACTGCAAGACTCCAGCTCTTGGAGAAAACAGTATATAGCATTCGTGGCTTTTTCTTTAGTCTTTCAGTTTTATATTTTATTTCCTTTTTAGCTATTTTCTTATATTATCAATTCTTTTTTTTAAGTCTTTTTAATTTTCATTTTTACATTTACATTCCATATGTATTTTTCATTTCTGGCTTCCTTTCATTGTATTCAATTTTATTTTTGTATATATATGTTTTCCTTTCCTATTTTGAGATCTAGTTTATTATTTTGTTCAACTTCTTGTTTGATTCTTTTTTTTTTTTTTTTTTGGTTTCTTTTCTCTTCTGATTTGTTTAGTGTGTATTTTTCTGGTGTCATAGTTGCTATTTCTGTATTTTCTCTCTCTTTCATCTATTCTTTTCTGGACATAATGACAAGACAGAAGAACTCACCCCAAAAGAGAGAATAAGAGGCAGTACTTACTGCCAAGGATTTAGTCAATATGGATATTAATAAAATGTCAGAGGTAGAATTCAGAATAACAATTATAAAGATACTAGCTGGGCTTGAAAAAAGCATAGAAGACACTAGAGAATATCTTACTGGAGAAATAAAAGAACTAAAATCTAATCAGGTAAAAATGAAAAAGGCTATTACTGAGATGCAATCAAAAGTGGAGGCTCTGCTAGGATAAATGAGGCAGAAGAGAGTTAATGATATAGAAGACAAAATGATGGAGAATAAGGAAGCTGAGGAAAAGAGAGAAACAGCTGAGGAAAAGAGAGATAAACAACTACTGGATCACGAGGGAAGGATTCGAAAGATCAGTGATTCCATAAAGTGAAACAACAGTAGAATAATTGGGGTCCCAGAGGAAGAGGAAAGAAAGAGTTGGGTAGAAGGATTATTTGAACAAATTATAGCTGAGAACTTCCCTAATCTGGCAAAGGAAACAGGCATTCAAGTCCAGGAGGCACAGAGAACCATCTCCCCCCTCAAAAATCAATAAAAACAGGTCTACACCTCCACATATAATAGTGAAGCTTGCCATAATAGTGAACCTTGCAAATTTCAGAGATAAAGAGAAAATCCTGAAAGCAGCTCAGGACAAGAGGTCCTTAACCTACATGGCTAGAAACATAAGGTTGGCAGCAGACCAGTCCACAGAGACCTGGCAGGACAGGAATGGCATGATATATTTAGGGTGATAAATGAGAAAAATATGCAGCCAAGAATACTTTATCCAGCTAGGATGACATTCAGAATAGAAAGAGAGATAGAGAGCTTCCAGGACAAACAGAAACTAAAAGAATTTGTGATCACTAAACCAGATCTGCAAGAAATATTAAAGGGGATCCTTTGAGTGAAGAGAGAGCCCAAAAGGAACAAAGACCAGAAAGGAACAGAGACGATATACAGAAACAGTGACTTCACAGGTAATACAAGGGCACTAAGTTCATATCTTTCAATAATTACTCTGAATGTAAATGGGCTAAATGCTCCAATCAAAGGACACAGGGTATCAGTTTGGATAAAAAAAAAACAAGACCCATCGATATGCTGTCTGCAAAGATGCCTCCAGATTGAAAGTGAGGGGGTGGAAAACCATTTACCATGCTAATGGACATCAAAAGAAAGCTGGGGTAGCAATCCTTATATCAGAGAAATTAGATTTTAAACCAAAAACCGTAATAAGAGATGAGGAAGGACACTACATCATAATGAAAGGGTCTATCCAACAAGAAGATCTAACAATTGTAAATATTTATGCCCCTAACATGGGAGCAGCCAATTATATAAACCAATTAATAACAAAATTAAAGAAACTCATTGATAATAATACAATAATAAGGGGACTTCAGCACCCCACTCATAGCAATGGACAGATCATTAAGCAGAAGACCCAGGGCCAGATGGCTTCCCAGGGGAATTCTACCAAACATTTAAAGAAGAATTAATACCTATTCTTCTGAAGCTGTTTCAAAAAAACAGAAATGGAAAGAAAACTTCCAAACTCATACTATGAGGCCAGCATTACCTTGTTCCCAAAACCAGACAAAGAACCCACCAAAAAGGAGAATTACAGACCAATATCCCTGATAAACATGGATGCAAAAATTCTCACCAAAATACTAACCAATAGGATCCAACAGTACATTAAAAGGATTATTCACCAAGACCAAGTGGGATTTATTCCTGGGCTGCAAGTGTAGTTCAACATCTGAATCGGAAAAGAAGTCAAACTCTCACTCTTTGCAGATAACATGATACTCTATGTGGAAAACCCAAAAGACTCCACCACAAAACTGCTAGAACTCAAAGGAATTCAGCAAAGGGCAGGATACAGAATCAATGCAGAGAAATCAGTTGCATTTCTACACACTATAGATACACTAACAATGAGACAGAAGAAAGAGAAATTAAGTTATCAATCCCATCTATAATTGCACCAAAAACCATAAGATACCTAGGAATAAACCTAACCAAAGAGGTAAAGGAAGGATCTGTACTCTGAGAACTATAAAACACTTATGAAAGAAGTTGAGGAAGACAGAAGGAGATGGAAAAACATTCCATGCTCATGGATTGGAAGGAGAAATACTGTTAAAAGTCTATGCTACCCAGAGCAATCTATACATTCAATGCAATCCCTATCAAACTACCATCAATATTTTTTCACAGAGCTGGAACCAAATAATCCTAAAATTTGTATGGAACCAAAGAGACCCCAAATAGCCAAAGGGAAGTTGAAAAAGAAAACCAATACTGGTGGCATCACAATTCCGGACTTCAAGCTCTATTACAAAGCTGTCATCATCAAGACAGTATGGTACTGGTACAAAATACAGACACATAGATCAATGGAACAGAACAGAAAACCCAGAAATGGACCCTCACCTCTATGGTCAACTAATTTTTGACAAAACAGAAAAGAATATCCAATGGAAAGAAGACAGTCTCTTCAATAAATGGTGCTGGGAAAATTGGACAGCCACATGCAGAAGAATGAAACTGGACCATTCCCTTACACCATACACAAAAATAAACTCAAAATGGATGAAAGACCTAAATTTGAGATAGGAAACCATCAAAATCCTAGAGAACACAGGCAGCAACCTCTTTGACCTCAGCCACAGCAACTTCTTCTTTTTTTAATTTAAATTCAATTAATTAACATATAATGTATTATTTGTTTCCGGGATACAGGTCTGTGAATCATCAGTCTTATATAATATCCAGTGCTCATTTCAACAATACCCTCCCCAATGTCCATCACCCAGTTACCCCATCCCCCCCGCCCTCCTCCCCTCCAGCAACTTCTTGCTAGACACGCCTTCAAAGGCAAGAGAAACAAAAGCAAAAATGAACTATTGGGACTTCATCAAGATAAAAAGCTTTTGCTCAGCAAAGGAAACAGTCAACAAAACCAAAAGACAACCTACAGAATGGGAGAAGATATCTACAAATGTCTTATCGGATAAAAGGCTAGTATCCAAAATCTATAAAGAACTTACCAAACTCAACACCCAAAACAAATAATCCAATCAAGAATTGGGCAGAAGACATGAACAGACATTTCTCCAAAGAAGACATACAAATGGCCAACAGACACATGAAAAAATGCTCCACATCATTTGGCATCAGGGAAATACAAATCAAAACCACAATGAGATACCACCTCACACCAGTCAGAATGGCTAAAACAAACAAGTCAAGAAACAACAGATGTTGGCGAGGTTGTGGAGAAAGGGGAACCCTCTTACACTGTTGGTGGGAATGCAAGCTGGTGCAGCCACTCTGGAGAACAGTATGGAGGATCCTCAAAAGTTGAAAACAGAGCTACCCTATGACCCAGCAATTGGTCGGTATTTACCCCAAAGATACAAATGTAGTGATCCAAAGGGGCACCTGCACCCCGATGTTTATAGCAGCAATGTCCACAATAGCCAAACTGTGGAAAGAGCCCAGATGCCCATCAACACGAATGGATAAAGAAGATGTGGTTCATATATACAAGGAAATACTACTCAGCCATCAAAAATATGAAATCTTGCATTCACAACAATGTGGATGGAACTAGAGGGTATTATGCTAAGCGAAATAAGTCAATCAGAGAAAGACAATTATCATACGATCTAACTCGTATGTGGAATTTAAGAAACAAAACAGAGGAGCATAGAGGAAGGGGGGGGAAATAAAACAAGAAGAAATCAGAGAGGGAGACAAACCATAAGAGACTCTTAATCATAGGAAACAAACTGAGGGTTGCTGGAGGGGACGGGGGTGGGGGGATGGGGTAACTGGGTGACGGGCATCAAGGAGGGCACGTGATGTAATGAGCACTGGGTGTTATATACAACTGATGAATCACTAAACTCTACCTCTGAAACTAATAATACAGTATGTATTAATTGAAGTTAAATTTAAAAAAAAGTAAAACGAAAAATTTTTAAAAACCCACTAATTTGAAGGGATACATGTACCCCTATGTTTACAGCAGCATTATCTACAATAGCCAAGATACGGAAGCAGCCCAAATGTCCACTGACTGATGAATGAGTAAAGAAGATGTGGTGTGGGCGCCTGGGTGGCTCAGTCGTTAAGCATCTGCCTTCGGCTCAGGTCATGATCCCGGAGTCCCGGGATCGAGTCCCACATTGGGCTCCCTGCTCGGCGGGAAGCCTGCTTCTCCCTCTCCCACTCCCCCTGCTTGTGTTCCTGCTCTCGCTATCTCTCTCTCTCTGTCAAATAAATAAAATCTTTAAAAAAAAAAAAAAGAAGATGTGGTGTGTGCACACACGTGGCGGGGGGGGGGGGGGGGGATGGACTATTACTCAGCCATAAAAAAGAATGAAATCTTGCTATTTGCAACAACATGGATGGAGCTAGAGAGTATTATGTTAAGTGAAATAACTCAGTCAGAAAAAGACAAATACCGTATGATTTCACTCATATGTGGAACTTAAGACACAAACAAGCAAAGAGAAGAAGAGAGAGGGAGGCAAACCAAGAAACAGACTCTTAACTATAGAGAACAAACCAATGGTCATCAGAGGGGAGGCAGGTAAGGAGATGGGGGAAACGGGATGGAGATTAGGGAGTGTACCTGTCATGATGAGCACTGGGTGACTGAAAATAAAAACAAAAAAAGGAATCGTGAGTCCATATTGATATACATACATACATGAATAAATATTGGGGGAAAGGGAAAGCTCTAAATTATAGCAGAGTTCCAACCAATGTGTAGAGGCAGATGCAATTCGATCACTGGCAACGAGGACCGGGGACAGTAATCGCTCCATCAGGTAAGAACCATCATGAAGGCCAATACTAGGTGTGAGAAATAGGAAATGCACATGGTCTCCGAATACCTGTCACAAGATACTACTAATTATAAGGGAAAACAGTAGCTTCACAATGAAGAGACCTGGCAAAAAAACATCCTAACCAAATGGTGAAAATTCACATAATCATAATGAGACAAAGAACATCACAGCCCTCCCGGAAAGGACAGATAAAACTTCCGAGTAGTCCTGCCCAATCCTGAGGCTATACTCACAAACCAAAATTGAGGGGCAATCTACAAAGTAACTGGCCAGCAAGCTTCCAAAGTGTCTACATGAGAGAGGCTGATGGACCTCTCCAGAAAGGGAAGTGACAGGTAAATATGTGTGATCCTGAACTGGGTCCTGAGCCCCAAAAATGTTATTTCCTTTTTGCTTTAAAGCTCATTAGTGAGACAACTGGCAAAATTTACATAAAGTCAGAGTGCATAAGAGTATTTTATCAGTTACTTTCCTAATTTTGATAACTGTGCTATGGTTAATTAACACTACATCCCTGCTTTGAAATGCATACTGAAGTATTTAGCCTAAGAGGGGCGTCATGTCTATAACTTACTCTCTCAAGTCTACGTGCACACATACGTGAATATGCACATGCACACACGTGTGCACACACATGGTGAAATGGGGGGGCATAAATTTGGTAAGATGTTAACTCTGGGGAAGGTATATGGGAAATCTTTGTATAATTTTTGCAACGTCTCTATAAGACTGAAATTCAAAGCAAGAAGTTTTTTAAAGTTTAACACTTCCAGGGTTATAAAAAAGATGAGGATCTCTCCTGGGTTCAAAGAAAGTAAAGGAGGAACAACCAAATGAGCACATTACAAGCTGCAAGAGGCAGTGTAGGGGTGCTGGGGGGGCCACATGGAGTGGACAGGAGCGACGTGAGAGACTGAGGGTTGCTACCCACACGGCAGTGCTACTCACTTGTACGAAACATCTCTGTTTTGAGGAGCAAGGGCTGCGATGTTTCGGGGTGTGGTTGCAATACCAGAACTTACTTCAAATGGTCAACAGGCACACAGACACAGCTAAACAAAGTGTGGCCAGAGTCAACAACTGTTGGAGTCCACGTGGTAAGGGATCTCCGTTCTATGCTTTCAAACTTTTTGTCTCAAAGTGTTCATAATAAATATTGGGGGAAAATCAGAATTTTGTTCAAAAACATATGGATTTTTTAAAAAAGATTTTATTTATTTATTTGACAGGGAGAGCACACAAGCAGAGGGAGCGGCAGAGGGAGAGGGAGAAGCAGGCTCCCCGCTGAGCAGGGAGCCTGACATGGGGCTCGATCCCAAGACCCGGGGATCATGACCTGAGCTGAAGGCAGACGCTTAACCGACTGAGCCGCCCAGGTGCCCCCCAAAAAATATGGATTTGCAGTCCTTCTCTCAATCAAAACTGGTTAAAACCACATAATTACTACAACCATTCTAAATGGAAAATTTGACATTTGTGCCAAATGCTTTGAAAACATGTGCTTCCTCTAAAATAGAATACCATGCAAGGAACTTTTAAAAAAGGGCCGGGGGGTGGAGGTAACTCTATAACTAACACATACTATTGAGTAAAAACAGGGGCAGAGTAGGAAGGTGACCAACATTCCTACAGGACAGGACACCAAAGAGCTGGAGGGAAGTGCCAGCAGGTGGTGCCATTGGCTATGAGGCTGAAAGGGGCGGCGGAGCCCCAAAAGCAGCACCAGCCCATGGAGGGGCCATCTGCAAATGTGTTACTCCTAACTTGAGGAGCCCCTCTCCAAATTCCACTCCCCAACACAATGCTCCACCACCTCTCGTAGGAACGCGGACTGCTACCTGCAGGCAGGCAGGCAAACAGCTCCCAGCAGCATTCACCGGGTTCACCCTGCACTTCTGGGGCTCAGGAGGAGGCCTCCGTCCACCTGCTCAGATGCAAGCCCTCCAGGCTGCCAGCCAAGCCAGGCACAAGCCACATTCTGAGCACCTAAGGGAAATCTAGCATTAACTGGGAAATAAACTAAAAACATCCAACCCAAGGATGAGCAGTCAGCAAGCTCATCTTTATCAAAAACTGTTTTGTCAGGCATCATGTAAAAACCAAGGCTAATTTGAGATTTAGAAACAATCAATTAATCCCTATTTCTTCCATCCATTACATAGAAAAATAAGTTCCTATTATGTTCAAACTCAAACAACAGTGCTAACTTAACTTTTTAACATCACACGGAGCTCGAAGAACTGTCAACCCAACGCACTTATAATACCATGGTGTTGAAGGGCTGGGCGTAGTTTTTGTCTGTTTTATTTCTACACGTTTCATCCAATAAAAAAAGGACACATCATGTACTGAAGTTGTCACTTTGGCACCTTTTCAAGAGTTCTAGCCAGACTAATACACAGGAAGAAAACACAGTTTTCTGATCCTCATGTACAGAAATATTAAAACTCACCAGTAATTGAAGAAATATAAATTTTTAAATATTAAATTTAAACAAGAGTCTCACACTTAGCTGGCAGAGATGAAGTGAAACCTGGAACCCTGAAGGAGTCCTGAGACTCAGTAACAGTGACTAGTCTGAAGAGCAATTTGACCACCAGGTACAATTTGCCATAAAAAAAATGTCACACTCTTGTCAAAATCAACCTAAGACTATAATGTAGGTGTTGTGACCTTAAAAGCAGATCAAAGTACGAAATGTGGCCCAAATCCAATAGGCAGGCATTTTAATGTTTTTATGCCTTCCTGTCCAGGCAGATGGGAAGAAGTTTAGTTTTTCAGAAAAGAACAGATACTAACGGACTGGTTCAATCCCACTGACTGGTGAAGTCTCTTGTGCTCAGAGAGGGTATATGAATCAGGGAAGGCTCCCATGGGCTGGGAAGCCTTGCATGGGGGGCGGAGGGCAGGCAGAGGCCCTAACAGGGCAGGGCCTGTCTCTCATCACCCCCGCCACGACCCCCCAGCCAATGTGGGTCCCCCACAAGGAAACTCTTGCTTCTCTGAGACGGTTTATTTATTTTTTTAAAGATTTGATTTATTTATTTGACAGAGAGAGAGTGCACAAAAAGCAGGGGGAGTAGCAGAGGGAGAGGGAGAAGCAGGCTCCCGGCTGAGCAGTGAGCCTGATGTGGGGCTCGATCCCAGGACCCCGGGATCATGACCTGAGCCGAAGGCAGACACTTAACCAACCGAGCCACCCAGGCGCACCTGTCTGAGAGGATTTAATGATTGCCTTAGGGGTGGCATTAAGCCCTGGGGAAGATTTAGATTTTAATATTTTTATGTTAAGCTTCAGAATAAACTATGTATTTGACCTTTAAGGTGTTTGTAGTATTTAAGAAAATTTGGCAAATTAATCTTACATTTTAGCCTTGACTCTAAATTTAAAATGTATAATTGGGGCACTTGGGTGGCTCAGTTGGTTCATTATCCGACTCTTGGTTTTGGCTCAGGTCATGATCTCAGGGCCCTGGGATCAAGCCCCACATTGGGCTCCCCGCTCAGCGGAGAGTCTGTTTGAAGATTCTCTCCCTCTACTGCTCCCCCCATTTTCTCTCTCCCTCTCAAATAATCTTTAAAAAATAAATAAAATGTATAATTAAGCTTCTGAATTTAGAAATGATTTTTTTTTTTTTTTTTAGTGAAAAGGTATAAGAGAGAAATTTACAGAGACCATAAACATTCTTTATCTGTGCAAGTTTATCGATTGCTAGGCACTCTTCTAGGTCCTGGGAATACAGCGGTGAGCAAAACCAAGTTCTTGACTCTGCAATGCACACTTCCTGGTAGACGGGTTTGGAAAGAACTTGAGATTCATTACGTATGTAATTTTAAATTATTAGATCTAATTGGAAAGGTTTTGTTTGGTAAGATATTCCAGGTGTTTAAAATGACAATTAAATTTAATACACTTAAGAATAAAAACTAGGAGGGCACCTGGTGGCTCAGTCGGTTCAGCATCCAACTCTTGGTTTCAGCTCAGGTCACGATCTCAGGGTTGTGAGATCGAGCCCCATGTGGGGCTCCACGCTCAGTGGGAAGTCTGCTTGAGATTGGCTCTCTCTCTCTGTCTCCCTCCTCTGTCCCTCCCCCACCCCCGCTTGTGCTCTCTCTCTCTCCAAAATAAATACATCTTTTTTTAAAAAAGTATTAGGGGTGCCTGGGTGGCTCAGTCGTTAAGCGTCTGCCTTCGGCTCAGGTCATGATCCCAGCATCCTGGGATCGAGCCCCGCATTGGGCTTCCTGCTCCACGGGAAGCCTGCTTCTCCCTCTCCCACTCCCTCTGCTTGTGTTCCCTCTCTCGCTGTGTCTCTCTCTGTCAAATAAATAAATAAAATCTTTAAAAAAATAAAAAAAGTATTAGAACTATGACTTAGGACGTGTAAGGGAATTTAAGCTGTAAATGGGACTAATCACTAAAAATGATATAGTTTGGGGTGCCTGGTGGCTCAGTCAGTTAAGCGTCTGCCTTTGGCTCAGGTCACAATCCCGGGGTCCTGGAATCGAGCCCCGCATTGGGCTCCCTGCTCAGCGGGGAGCCTGCTTCTCCCTCTGCTGCTCCCCTTGCTTGTTCTCTCTCTCTCTGTCAAATAAACAAATAAAAATTTTTTAAAAATGATATAGTCTGATCATCTTGAGTTGATCAAAGGTTACCTTAAAGTGAAGGTTAAAATTTACCAAGTTATACAGAGAATAATAAAATTTGTAAAGTCCACATAAAACTGTAAGAAAAGAACAGGCCCATAACTTTGTGGCCTAAAAAATGTCAATTTAAAATAATCTCAAGGGCGCCTGGCTGGCTCAGTCGGTTGAGCGGCTGCCTTCGGCTCAGGTCATGATCTCAGGGTTCTGGGATCAAGCCCCACCTCGGGCTCTCCACTCAGTGGGGAGTCTGTTTCTCCCCCTGCCCCTGCTTGTTCTCTCTCTCTCAAATAAATATATAAAATCTAAAAAAATAAAATAAAATAATCTCAAATAATCTTTTCTATGCTCAAAAGCCTCACTTCAAAGGGCATTAAAAACTCACAGCAAGAAAAGCTGGATGCTAACAATGTTTTTTAGCCACCTTGATAAAAAATGGAAACAGAACCTATATGTCATCCACAGGGGAATGGTGAAGTCAATTATAGTCACCCGTCATCAATCATTAACAGGATGGTTACATCCAAGAGTGGCCTGGAAAGGGCTCCCAGCAACTGTCCAGTGGAAAGGGATGGCGCACATTTGCTGTGCATTTATTCAGTCCACCAATATTTACCGCAGGTCGTCTCTGTGTTCTAAATGCTGGGGATGGAGATGCAAACAAAACAAGGTCCCTGCTGTCAAGACACGACTTTATAACAATGTCAGAAATGTATTTATGGATTCATCTTGGGAGATGAGACATCTCTCTACTAAGCAGGGTCGGGCCTGGTTAGTACTTGGATGGGAGACATCTCTCCAGTACCAGGTCACCCCATCTAAGAGCATGGGGCCCCCTCCTGCATCCCCTATGAAGTTTGATGGTCTCCGTGGAGGCCCACCGTATTCTTGGTTAGATTTATCCCTAAATATCTTGTGGGTTTTCTCGCTGTTCTTTCTGCTGGACCGCTGGGTAAGAAATGCCCCCAGTTTGTGCAGACTAACCTTGTCCCCGCCGACCTCGCTGGGCTGCCTCTCCTTCTGCTAGTTCACGGACAGCCTACCGTTGTTCTTGGCACATGTCATTATCTGTAAGTCATGGCGCTGCAATCCCAATCAAGACTCCTGTCGTTTTTGAGAAACTCGGCCTATTCTAAAATGCATACGGGAGAATAAAGGTCCATGAATAGCTAAATTACTCTTGAAAGGTTTAAGAAATACCAACTTCCAAAATATCCTATGAGGCCACAGTAACAACCAAACACGGGCAATGGCACGAGAACAAATTAACAGGCCGATGGCACAGAGGAAATAAGACATTAGACTTGCCAGCGCTTGAAGTACCAAAAATGCACAAAACTTTGCAATTTTGATGCTTTTACAAAATTCTCTGAACTCCATCAATTCCTGCAAAGTGCTGGTGAAACTGGGTTTTGGCGCTACTCCGCAAGCACACTGCACCCGCCAACCACGCGCTCTCTCGCTCAGCCATATGGGCACGGTGACTCTTGATGACCGAGCTGGCGAAGGCAGAAGCACTCAAAAGATAAAATCTCTACAGATTTGGAAGAACACTGTCTCAAACCTGTGTTACAGTCCTATTTACGTAGCCCATGCCAATGCCCGGATGCATGGAAAATTTGTTCTAAGAGGCTCACTCTTCGTTTTGTACGAAGGGTAGAGAGGGGAAAATGAGAGAAATATCAACTAAATGTCTACTCCGTATGTCAAGACGTATGTGAGGCACTTTTAAAACATATCCCCTAATTCACTGACTCTTCCCATTGAGATGGGCGGTCTTTGTCCCCTGCTCTTGAATCTGGGCTGATCTTAGTGACTCACTTGGAACGAGAAGGCAGTGGAAATGATTTGAGAAAAGTCCTCCCAAAGACTCCAGCCCTCAGCCATCAATCCACCGCCAGCCTGCGTCTTCCTAGCTCAGGAGCCAAACACTGTGGAGCAAAGATGGGCCATTTCCACTATACCCCTTCCCAAATTCCTGACCCACGCAGCCTTGAGCATAATGAAATGGTTGTTTTATGGGGTGATCGGGTTCACACTAGTAGTTAACCAGAACACTCTGGTAGATAATTGGTAACAGGGTCCTCAGAGGTTAAACACCTTTGAGGTCAGTCTGTCTGGCTCCTAGGCCCTGCTGTATCTTTGACACATTGTCTCTGAGAACACAATAACCTTGTTTCTAACGTAACTGTAGAACTTACAGGGAAATCAGTACGGTATGTGGTAACAACTTTGATGCCTACATGTTAATTTCATGAATCCAATCTATGAATTAAGGTGTCATTCAAAATGGGAAACACTGAGCTTGGATGAAGGCAGTGATCCATGGGCAAACAGGAATGACTTCCAACCAGAGCAAGGACGTAACGCTTGAGGCTGCCCACACGCCTAACTGCTCCGCAACATTAACGCGAGTCAAAAGAAAATGACAGCCTGGTGCTTATGAGCAGAAGTGGCACCTCCCACAGTCAAGGTTTAGAAGTCAGGTGTCTCCAAAATACCATAACACAAATTACTGAAAAGGAAAGAACTCATTGCTCATGCCTCATCAACACCTGTAGGAAATACACGCTGTAGCAAACGGATATCGACGGTGTGTGAAGGATTCTTGATACTACTCATAAGCATGTAAGGGTTAAAATGCTGGGTAACAAAGGCTCTAACTGCAACTGTGAAGATTATTTTCCAGAATTTCACTTTGGAGAGGAGTCATCTAACTTTGATTCAACAAGTTTACAGAAACAATCACCCCACCGATGGGGTGAAGCAGCACCCTCACATCTCCATTTCCTGACTTCCCATGGCCACTCTTCCCAACCCCCACCCCATCCTGAAGTCCATCCCCCACACTGCAGCCCCAGTGATGGGGTTCCTGAAGGCTTGCTTCTTTCCCTCTGGTTATCAATTTTCAGAATAATGTGGTGTTCCCCAGCATTCTCCAATAGTGATCAGTGAGGCTGTTTTTAGTACATTATATCTCGTGAGTTTGAACATTTAAAAAATAAATAAGGTTTTATATAAATGTATATATTTTCTGATGTTTCAAATGATCCCATCTTTGGCCAATGCAAGCCCCTTTAGTTCCCTGCTAGAGCCTTTAACACACCCTACTAATTCTCAATAGCTTTCTTGCTTTCAGGTAAAACAAGCTACTCCATGCTCATCTTGTTCACTTTCTGCACCAAACTCTGACTTTGCCATTTATCCAAGGGCCTCTGATTCCTTTCAGTGGGAAATGACATGTAGAGACCACAATCTAGGTGCCACGGGTGCTCACTGCTACTGGTTGGTCACTGTTTCTAGGCTGTTCAGGGGACACAGGAAATGTTTTCTCATTAAAATTCTTTCAAAACAAATTAACACTAATACCTACAATGCAAATTTGGGATTACAGGGTATTTACCTAACTACTTTGATTTCATACTGTGTATCTTCTCTTTACCCTGAAAACGTTGACCATGTAACATAATGACATACAAATTTTTATTTAGTTAATGGTCACTACAATTTATACAAACACAAAGTTTGACCTAACACAATGGTTCCTAGTGTCTTTTTAAACAGATAAATCTTTGACTACCTTCTCAATTTCATCTAAAGTTGCTGGTCTGCACAGGTTTTCCACCTCCACGGTCAATTATGGTCATTTTAGGTCTTCCTCATAAAGCATCCACAACTCTTCAAATTTGTTGCCATCAAATTGTACATGGCATATTCCTATTTAAAAATCTCCACACGGGGCGCCTGGGTGGCTCAGTTAAGCGTCTGCCTTCAGCTCAGGTCATGATCCCAGGATCCTGGGATCGAGCCCCGCATCGGGCTCCCTGCTCCGCGGGAAGCCTGCTTCTCCCTCTCACACTCCCCTTGCTTGTGTTCCCTCTCTCGCTGCCTCTCTGTCAAATAAATAAATAAAATCTTTAAAAAAAAAAAAATTATAAAAATCTCCACATGTGCAGTCATATCCCTTTTGTAAATATTGTGCTCTCATGTCTTCTTAATCAGATTTGCAAAAAGCAAAAATAGATTTGCTTCTATTTTCTTTGACTTATTTTCCTGGTTTCTTGAGTTGAAAGCTGAATGCATTTACTTCTCTTGTTCTCTAATGCATTCTTTCTCCTGATAACTGTTTCTGCCTGACCCTATGATTGTGGTATGTAGCCCTCTGCCATTTATTTATACAGTCTGAAAATAGTTTTTGATCTCCTCTTTAATCTAAGAGATATAATGAAGGGGGTCTCAACATTTTCAGGGAGTAATTCTTAGCTATCCTTTCACTCGTAGGTTCTAACTAGGGTCTATTGTGGTCTGAGAACCTGGCCCATAGGACTTACTTTTTGAAACTTGGGGTTTTTCTTTGTGGCCTGTATGTGGCCACTTTTGTTAAATGTTCCATGTAAATGAGGAGAATCTATATTTTATGTTTGTTGGGTACAAATTCCTATACATATCTATTGGCCACATTATTTAAATCCTTTATATCGGTGGCTCTCAACTGGAGGCGATTTGGCTCCCTGAGGACATCTGGCAATGTCTAGAAACAGAAACATTTCTGGCTATCACAATTAGGGAGATGAGTAGCTACTGGTATCCAGTGAGTAGAGACCAGGATGCTGTTCAGTAACCTGCAGCACATAGGATGGCTTCCTGACAAAGAATGATCTGGCCCCAAACGTCAACAGGGGAAGGCTAAGAACTCCCCGCCCACATCCTTTCTTCTTTTGGGTCTACTTGGTTTGCAGCTTGCAAAGAGTCACATTAGAGTCCTCCCTTTTACGTATACAACTGTCAACTTCTATTTTGGAAAGTTTTACTGTTACATTAGTTTATGATTATTAATCACACCTTTGAGTAATATGACGTATTCCCCTAGTGCTCTGTAACTTGAGTCTAGCTGTGTCCAGCCTAATGTTACTAGACCTGTTTTCTTTTTGTTAGGACTGATAGTGATTCCCATCCCTTAGTTTCCTACCTTCTTGTGTTCTAGACGTATCACTTATATACAGCATTTAACTAGATTTCACTTTTCTCCTAAATCTGGAGTTATTATCACCTGGGAGATTTAAACCCTTTTATGTTAATTGTAGTTACCGATATATTTGGGCTTATTCATGCCATCTTATATTAGTTGTTCGCTTTTAATAACACCAAGTAAACCTCCTTGTTTTCTTCTCCTTTTCTAAGTTTTTAAGTAATCCCTACAGCCAACATGGGGCTCGAACTTACAACTCCGAGATCAAGAGTCACATGCTCCACCAACTGGGCCACCAGCCAGGCGCCCCTCTTCTTTCTTCTTAACACACTCTTTTGTTGAAGTGAAGTTCTTCTTCGCTCCATTTCCCTCTAGTGCTTTGGGAATTCCACAGCCTACCTTTGGTCTTCTATTGCTTGCTCTCACACTACCTCAAACCAACACTAACACCAACATCCCAATCCAGGTCTCTAACAGTCCTCCCCGCATCAACGAAATGTAAACTTATGTTCACTGTACTTCCACACTTGAGTTTGTCCTCCTTAGCAGTAGGGACTGTGACATTTTGTCCTTACAGGCTCATACACAAGTCTGCAAAGGCAAACACATCTAGGATCATTTTAGAACATTTTTTAACCCCTTAAAATGAATTTTGGGGCATTTAAAGGTTAAACTTTATATCTGTGGGTTTCTCTTACCTGTAATGCTTCATTCCCAATTAATGCCATGTAACCTGTATAAACTATTATGTACACATAGACACATTTAGTATTCTATATACTCATAGTACAGTACTAGGATGCCTCCTTTTAATGAGGAACCACATCAGACATAGTAACACATATTACAATAATTATTCTGAACATCTGATTATTCTGACTAGACAGATTTCAGATAATTTTAATGATACCCTATCAAGAACATAACTAAAAAGAGAAAATATTTAAATGTTTTATTTGCACTATAATCATCATTTTCAGTATTATTTATTACATGAAAAAAATTACATTAGAAAAACATTCTTTTAAGCTTTGAAGGCAGAGATACTGGGATAATGTTTTCTACTCCATGAACATCCAATTAACTAAATTATCCACTTGGAGGTCAATTCACATACAATAATTTTTTTAAAAACAGGGAAAATAACAGACATAATGATAGAGTGATTTTTAAAATTTAAAATAGGTACCGGTTACATTCTTAGAATATACTGGACTGGCATTAAAATTGAAAGAGAGAGGGGCGCCTGGGTGGCTCAGTCGTTAAGCGTCTGCCTTCGGCTCAGGTCATGGTCCCAGGGTCCTGGGATCGAGCCCCGCATCGGGCTCCCTGCTCAGCGGGAAGCCTGCTTCTCCCTCTCCCACTCCCCCTGCTTGTGTTCCCTCTCTCGCTGTGTTTCTGTCAAATAAATAAAATCTTTAAAAAAAAAAAAATTGAAACAGAGAAACAAACACTTAAATAAACAATAGGTAAAGTGCATCCTCAGGCAAGTTAACTTCACATTATTTTGAAATGTCAAAACATCCAGGAGAAAACAGCGGTCATAAAAGAGCTGAAGATTTTTAGTCCCCTTTTTTATTCCTTTTACAAAAGAAATGCTGAAAGAGATTTGAAAACAAGCAAACAAAAAGGGGGGGGGGGCAGAAATTCTAGAAAGAAAAGAGCAGCCCTGACAAACTACAGACCACCCCAGCCCAGCCCAGCCCCTTGGAGCCTGGCCGGCTGCTCCCCGGTACCCTGCTCCGCACTCCTGAGCCCGGCCCGGGGCCCACTGGCCCTCACACCCAGCGCTCCTGAGCCCAAAGCCCGGCCAACGCTGAGAGTGCTGCCCATAGGAGAGGCCCCTGACCGAGGAACCCTCCTTGCTTTCCCAGCAGCATCTGGGGTCCCAGACTGCTTCTGGGCCAGGCGGTAGCACCCATGAGAAAATCCGACCCTAGAGACTGACTTCATCAGCGAAGGAAGGTTTCCCAGTGCTCAGATGCCAAGAAGAGAAGAACAACTGGGCACAGAAGCAACAGGAACTAGTCACTACAGCAGACTTCTAGATTTAGCTTCCAGCATGTAGTCACACGGAGGCCTTCGCGATTCTAATTCTGGTTTAGGAGCTATTTACATAGGCCGTGTTTTTACACTGATGATATCACAGACCAGGCCCAGCAGGGTGCAGTCCACCAAGGGAAACTATCCTACTTCTTCCCTTTTCTTATTCGTACTTCCCCAACAGAGTTATGCAATTTTATCCATTTAGATCCAGACTGACTTCCAGTGTTTCAGGTGAGAACTGAGTTGGAGGTCAGCAAACTTTTTCTGTAAAAGGCCAGACAGTAAACTTTAGGCTTTGCAGGCCACATACTGTCTTCATTACATATTCTTCTTTCTTGCTTTTATGACCCTTTCAAATGTAGAACATATGGCCCCAGGGCCAAACAAGAAGAGCCCTCAGCGGGATCCCTTGCCAACCCCCGGCCTAAAGGCATAGCTGTCCAAAGAGACATGTGATACTTCAAAAATTGAACTATACTATTTTTAACCCATCTAGAATTTGCTAACTCAGTTTTGGTGACATCAAGTCGTTTGCATTTTTCAGTGAATCTACAAACAAGCCCGATGCTCCATCCCTCCCTGGCTGCCAGACTTAGCAAAGGGTTTACTTTCCCAGCGGGGCAACTTCACAGCTGCTCTCAAAGGCTGCTTTATTTAACTAATGAGCACGATCAATTCCACTGACAGAGAAATGCCAGAAATTCTAGGGGAATTCAGGTTTATTGTCTCTCTGAGAGCCGGTTACACAGCCAGAACAGGACTGCCGACAACAGCAACAGTCGTGAGACATTGGCAAACTACAACTCTCCCTCTTTCTCTTTTTTCGTTTTGGTTACCAATATTTCCCCAAAACACTTAACCGAGGATCCTTTTTCAAACGAAACCTGTTTATTAATAAAGCAAGAAAGCTGTCAAGGAATCCAAGAAAATTGTCAAAATTCTATATAAAAAAAAAAGAGAGAGACATCTTTTCCCAGATACCTTTCAGGAAACTGTCACTGCGGTCCAAGGAGTTTTCATTTTGAGTGTGGGAAGTCTTCAGTGCCTACGGCTCAGAAGCTCAAGCCACCTGTCGGCCACCTTCCATCCCAGCTTCACATCCCCCATCCCCGGGACGTGTTCAGTCAACAACTCATATTGAGGAAAACATTCGTCAAGAAATCACTTTATTTTTCAAACAAGGTTTGGGGAGGTGCCTCTTGAAGTTTAATATTCAAATAAAATCAGATACTAAATCCTGTTAAGACAAACTCTGTATTTAAAAAAAAAAAAAAGCATTTCCAAGCCAAAGGTCCAAATGTCCATTAAAGTCACAGCAAAATTCCAATAACAAAGGTGATTTAATGGTACGAGAATCTGTTTTAGTAAATTCTGAGCTGGATGGTCTTAGTAGACTGCTGGTAGAATTTTAAATTACATCACACCCTTGCTTTTCAGACGGTGACTGTCATCGGCATTATTAAAAACTGACACTCAAAACTTTCACGATGGACTTGTTAAGAGTTAAGGAATGGTTTTAGGAAAAAATAAGAACCCCAACTCTTCATGAAAGCAAGGGCCCTTTCACACGGTCAATCTTTCCTCCCAGGGCACTGTGTGCTCGGGGACAGAGCGCCGTAGAAATGGACCCAGGAGCACTATCCCTCTGCCCACAGCCCCTGTGATCTGACTAGCGCTAAGCTTGGGAGGCCAGAGAATGATGAAAAAAAAAAAAACATAGGAAATATCAAAACCTAAATGCTCAAAAGGCTCTGCAACATCAGACACAGCCGTAAACAATACAGAAAAAAAAAAAAGAATCACAAAATTACGTGGAGATCTTTGATACATTTTTTTAAATGAGAAACATGTGAGTTTTATAAGTACATGGAAACATACATAATAATGCTGACTAAAAATACAACACAAAATAACTAATACGTAAATATGGATGCATATCCCATTAAACTCAGGTTCCACACAATACATTTTGGGAAATGCTGTTTTAGATCAGTTCTCAACCAGGGGTGACTTTTGTCCCCCAGGGGACATTTGGCAATGTCTGAAGACATTTTTGGTTATCACAACTGGAAGTGGGGGTCCCAGTGGCATCTGGTGGATAGCGACCAGGAATGCTGCTGACATCCCACAATACACAGGACGGCACCAAATGTCAACATTCCCACAGCTGAGAACCCCTGCCCTACAGAATCACAGACGTGTTTGCGTTTATGCTGCAAAGAATTCTGCTAAAGTACATCCTGGGAGGGAGGGAGGGGTACACAGAAACACATAATTTAAAAGAATGCAAAGCTAAATTCCTAAATTTTTTAATGCAAAAAATTATAAACCTTGATAAAGTATCTCAGACAACATAAAACAACATATATTGAGAGCTTACCAAGCTCTCATTAAGCATTATTTTTACAAAAGTCTGATCAGACTGTTCTGGCTGGAACCTGCATCACAGTACTCCCAATCCATGGTCCCTTCTAAGTGAACCAACCCTACTGTAGACCCCACTGCAAAAGGGTGGTCGTGTGGAAGGCAGGAGCCCAGCCCTCCCTGAGGGCAGCACCTAGCCCAGGGGTCAGCGCCTGGAAGGTGGGTGGAGGGAAAGAGCTCAGTCACTCTGTCTGGGGTGTACCCTGGGAAACAGGAAGAGGATGAGGCGGGTAGTGCTGGGCCCCACGCTGCGGGGAGGAGAGAACTTGCAATCAACAGTGTGCAGAGCAAGTAGACAGTGGAGAGCAACAGTCCAGCTGAACCAGGAAGGCCAGACTTCTGCCAGAGTTCAAACCAGTTCTGTGGGCCCCAAAGCCCAGCACTAGTGGTCCCTGGGATCCAACTAGATTCCTATTTTCCTTATTCCTGGGTAACCCTCAACCCCTGGACTTGAAGTCAGCCTGCTCCCGGCCACCTTGAGACCTGACGAAACAAGCTAATCGTCCTGTACGTGTCAGTCGCAGATGGCAAACGATAAAAGCGTTTCCAGGGAATGTGCCCCACAGCCTCACCAGCACGTGGACGGCTGCATTCGGCTAGAGACTGCACAGAACAGCACGTGCCTTCTGGGTGGTGGGGATCCCCTCAAGCTAAGTGGTCTCCCCAGACAGGAGCACCACCGATCCACGCCGAGTGGCCTAGCCGCCTGTGACAGGAGGCAGCGCCCGGCAGCGGGCTGGCTGTGTCCGATCATTGAGAGGAAGGCTCACGACAAGAAAACGAATCCGAAATTTTACTCACAAACCCTTAGTCTTGCAACCTGGTAGGTCAGTTGAAGATTTTGAAAACACTGTAGAAACTTTTCCCTAAGGAATCCTAGATAGAATGAAGACGCTGCTCTGTCCCCTGACCACCTCCCTCACTAACCCCACCCTGCCCCCCAGGTCCCCTCAGAACCACAGCACTTCCAAGCCACGGGCTTCAAACCACCTTGGCAGACAGCACGTTTGCTGTGGTATCACACAGCCTTCTGTGAATGAACTTTCCAGAAACAGTAACGAAAGCGGCGGGGCTGACACCCCAGAACAAGGGACGGCTGGTGGGATGGCAGGTGTAGCCTCATTTGACAGGCTCTGCAGCCAGGCCTTGACCAAATGACTAGGCTTCCCAGCTCTTAAATGTTGATTCTAACAATTTCCAGACTGAACCTTTTCTACACTGTATTTCTACATCCAGGACAAAATAGTAACTGATCCGGTTGTGGCATAAGACTGGAGCATATGACGGCACTCCCCAGCTGGCTGCTGCAGCTCCCTCAGCCCTGACAATGACCCCGGACTGCTGTAAGATACATGTGAGTTCCCTCGTCTGCTCTCACTGCTTTTATTCCCTCACCCCCTTAGCCACCAGGACAGCCACCTGAGGAAGGAAAACAAGGGCACATACACATGCCTACTAATGGATGGTGGAGAGTGCACAGATTCAGACCCTGGTCTCCGTGAAGCTGAATGAGAAAAAACATCACATCTTTATTTGCAATAATCTCTGGCTGAAATTTAGCACCCATTCAATCATGAAGGAAGACATGAAATCCTGGAGTTTCAGCAGTACCTGTGACTTTTTCACGAAGAGAAATTACAGGTATTTTCACAAAGCACTAGAGTTACTACAGAAATTTCAAACTGTCAGTTATGCTGGTCACTGCTCCAAAAGGAATCACTAAAGCCCGAACTTGACCTTGATCTAACAAAGCACAAGTAAGCAGCTTGAGCATCAATTTGGTTCAATATTTTGGTAACTGTATTTCAATATAATATATGGGCTCTCTCCTCCATCCTACTTTCTCTAAAACGTTTTGGTGAGGAGCCCAGAGGCCAGGTGAAGCACAAAAAGCCCCCCAGAGGCACAGGATTTACATCACTCCAGTGGTTTCAGGCTTTCTCCCGAACAGTTTCAAATACTTTAACAATTTGCAACAAAAGTGAAAGTTACAGCTTAGAATGTTGCTGTTCACACGCAGTCCCTTTCACTCCTATGTAGCTCCTCTCTAAAGCTGTAATACACTGACACAGAACTGTAAGTGTATGTAAACCAGCGGACAAGCAGCCAACAAAATGTGCTTGCACCCCTCTGTCATTTAACCACCCCACCTGTAGACACTTAAATCCTCAGCACTGAAGGTCAATCTTTCAAGTCCTGTTTCATCCACATATTTCACCAATTCTAATTCCCACTTTTAAATCTCCGACGCACGAAGCATCCTTCTACTTCTTCTGCCTACGAAAGTGCTGTGTGAACTGCTACTCTGCGGAGTCACTCATTCCACTTCATGACCCACGTCCCTCTCCACACTCAGGACACTAAGAAACGAAAGGCAGACCCGAGTCGGTCGGCCACCTTCCAGACGCCGCGCGCACCACCCACAACCGCCCCGGCAAACGTTTCCACTTGGCCTCGGATTCTCCCGTAGAGTATTTCGAACACACCATCGGAAGCATCATATAACGCACCAGCTACGCTGTATTGTATAAACATATTAAGTATTTTTCACAATCTGTCAGAAAAAAGTATAAACTCACGCCCAACTGAAGCTGAGGGTGTCATTTACCCTAAAGTGGGAGGTACTAACTTCCTAGGGAAAAAACAAACCAGAAGCGCGTAGGGGACACTACTTCTCACAGTCCAAGCGCGCTGCCCGCGCATTTGCCGACTACAGCCCAGGCCGTCCTCCCCGAGCCCCGCTCGGGACCCCCGCCCCGGCAGGCCGGTCAGCACACGGCCCAGCCCACTGGCCAAGCCTCGGCACCACGGGCACAACCGAGCATTTCCACGGCCGCCGGGACGAAGCAAAGCACGCTCAACTTTTCCTAATTCTCGGCAAGTGACTCACGATTTCTTCTGCAGGAACGTGAGATGCCAGCGAGCGGCCAGCCCCTGCCCCGCACCTCCGGGCATCTGCTCCCCCCACCCCACCCCACCCCCCGGCCGGTCATTAAGGCCGCACATCTTCGCTGAAGTAATTCCAGGAACGGGGGCACCCTGCCCTCGGGCAGGAGGGCGGCCTCCCCGGAACCCCACCCCCACCCGAAGTCCGCCTCCAGGGGGCTCCAGGCGACCCCGTGCCCCCGCCCCCCGGACCCCGGCCCCGCTCCCGGCCAGCCGGCCCCGCCCCGCACCCTGGCGGCCGCGGCTCCGAGCGCGCCCCCGCTGCCCCCCCGCCGCCCGCCCCCGCCCCCCGGCCCGAGCCCCGCGCGCCCCCGCCGCCCGGCCCCGCCCCCGCGCGCCCCACCCCGGCCCCGCCCCCCGCGCGCCCCCGCGTGCCCGCCCGCGCAGGGGCGCGCGCCGCGTTCCGAAAGGGACGGTTAGGAGCGCGCGCCTCACAGCGGGCCCCGCGCGGCAGCGGCGGCGCCTTCCAGAAATTTCCGCGTCCCTAAGCCCACACAGAAAAACAAGCGGGGCGCGCCCCCGCGGCGGCCCGGCGGACAGCGCCCCTCCCCGCGGCCTCGGCTCCCCTCCCCCACCCGCGCCCCCTTCCCGCCCCCTGCCCCGGGCGGCGGGTCCGGCGCGGCCTCCCGGGCAGCGGCGGCGGGGCGGCGGCCGCGGCGCCTGCGGGCCGGCGTGATTGATAGGGACGGGGCGGCGGAGCGGCGGCGGCGGCGGAGCGGTTGAGTGACAGCTTACCTGGGTGCCAATCTTCATCACACTGACAAGCGGCTGCAGCAATCGGGACCCGCAGTGCCGCGCCCGCGTCCAACCGTCACGCCGACGCTGGGCCACGCGACACAGCCTCGCTCAATGGGAGGAGGGCGACGCCGACGCGCGCTGCATCAATATTCAGGGAGGAGGCGGGGCCTGCTGGGCTCGGGCCCCACCCCGTCCCTGCTCCGCGGCGGCGCGGGGCGGGGCCTGCGCGCCGGGGGCGGGGAGCGAGGCGGGGGCGGGCGGTGGCCGGCCCCGCCCCCGCCTCGCGCCCGCGCCGGGCCCCGCCCCCAGCAGGGCGCGCCGGGGAGCGAGGAGCGGCCCGCCCCGCCGGCCTAGAGTGCCGCCTCATGACTATGCAGCTAGAGGCGTGGCCGGAGAGCACCACGCCCCCTCCGCTCGCTCTCGGGCCGGGAGGGGTTTGCGGAGCGGGCTCGGGTGGGCGGAACCATCCGCCGCAGGCCGGCGGGGAGGGCGGGCCGAACCATCGCGTCAGGAGGCGCGGGCCACCCTGGGCGCGACCTGTGGCAGGTGGGCCCTGGCCGCCCGGCTGCCCTGGGAGCCAGCCCGCGCGGTCGCCTGGCACCCTGCCGCGCGCCCCTTTGTGTGCCTTCTCCGGGCGGGTGCGCACGTGCTCCCGCTGCCCCCGGGGCGAGGGCTCCAGGGACCGCGGCAGGCTGGCCTCTGCTCCCGCGCTCTGCCTCAGCACAGCTGTCCCCCGGGAGACCCACGCAGGCCCTATATGCGGGCGACGTGGCCTCCCTTAGGGGGACACGGAGACTTGTCCGCGTTCCGGGGTGGGCTTGCAGAGACTTGCGGTGCGCCCACCGGTCCCGCGGTGTCCTTGCCTCCAAGACGCCGAGGGGAGGGCAAGCCTTCCCGGTACGGAGGCTGGGGATTTGTCTGCTGGCTGTTCCTTTCTTGCAGAAACATTCCCACCGCGTGGGATCGCTGTGCCGAGTCTATACACAGCTCGGAGCAGGGCCAGGACGGGAAGCTGCGGCTGCAGGGTGCCTCGGCCAGGTCCAGCCTCGAGCAGCTCGGAGGACATCCCTCCTAAGCGCTCCGGACTTCACAAACGCCGTGAACCACAGGCGAACTGCGATGTGGCTCCGCGCGACGGCGTTTTACAGAGAGAAGCTTGTAGCGAGGCCGGCGCGGGGGAGGGGGAGGGTGGGGAGGCCAGTGAGGCTCTGACTGGGGTGGGAAGTTGGAGGGGACCCCAAAAGTTCAGTGATCCAGACCAGCTACGGAATGTGCAGGGCCCAGTGCAAAATGGAAATGCAAGTTCCCTTGTTCAAGAGTTCCTGGGATTTGAAGACAGGGACAGTACAACTCTAAACCGACTGTGTGACTGTGCTTGTCCCCAAGCCATCCAACTGTCCCTGGCCTCTCTACTCCCCCTAGTCCCAGTCCTGGTCTGTGTTTTTGCTGGGTTTTTTTTTTTTTTTAAGATTTTATTTATTTATTTGACAGAGACACAGCGAGAGAGGGAACACAAGCAGGGGGAGTGGGAGAGGGAGAAGCAGGCTTCCCACCGAGCAGGGAGCCCGATGCGGGGCTCGATCCCAGGACCCTTGGATCATGACCTGAGCCGAAGGCAGACGCTTAACGACTGAGCCACCCAGGAGCCCCATGTTTTTGCGTTTTTGTTGTTTTGTTTTTGTTTCTAGTTACCTTGGAGTTTATTTAAACTAAGAGAAAAAGTGTAATGTTTTCATGCAATAGGTACTCAGTTCTTTAAATAACAATTCTGACAAACAACAGAAGGAGTTATGGAATGCTGCCCTTGTGATCCATACAAAACACCAACATTCTGGATTGTACATAATTTAAAGATATGTCACACACTTTTTTGAAATACAGTAGTAGCCAATACATAGAGGCGTGCCTGAGGTGGGCATAGGGACGCAGTTCAGAAAAGAAAGAGAAATATCACACTGGAACTACCTAATTTCTTCAAAATCACTGAGCAAGAAAAGAGCCATTAAACTTCCATACTGATTTTATACAACCTCCATACAGTATCTTGGCTCAAATCCAAGAGCAAAAGTTAAGAAGACTCTTCACCTCTATTTTTGGTGAACAACTACATGGTAAACTTAGATGACTTTTGCCCCTGGATTTCACCTGGGAGTGTGGCCTTTTTAATTTTTTACTTACAAGTGGGCAGATTTGGCACTTTTATACTGATGTCACCAATGTTAATATTTCTTGGGACCTGAGGAAGATTCCCGTTCTTCACAGCTGACACAGCTTAGGCTGGAGCTCCCTCTAGCCAGCCTCAGATTTCTCCAGTTTATTTTGTGCATCAATTTGTGTAACGAGCTCATTCATGTTGGTCTCCAATAGCATTCCCCTCGTCACTATTTCAGCAAGAATATTATGAACCTTGTCTACATGGAAAAAATTAAATTCAGCTCATAGACATTTTCAAAACACCTGCCCAATGTTTCCACAAATACTTGAATGAGATCTAAGATGCCAAGTTTGCTTCCTGAAGAACGCACAGAGAAGACAAAATGTAAGATTGCATAATGTCTGTAAATCAGTTTGTTGTCAGGGCCTCCAGGTAACGTCGGGCTGGTAGAACCTGGAGAGCCAGGCTTCCTGAGGTTGTTGAAGATGATGATCCATCAAGGCTGAGAGGGACCTGGTGGGTACCGGGGGCCAGGGCAGGGGCGGGGCGCCTCGCCTGCCTCGGGATCTCAATGGCCATGCTTCCCCACCTGCCTGTCCCTCAAGAGTGCGCTCCGCAGGGGTTCTGGAACCTGGAGAGAGGACCTGGGTGTGTGGGGTCCCACGAGAGCCGGTACACGTCACAAGGCCCGTGAGACCCAGGCCCTGCCCACCTGCCCTCTGGCCTGTGTGCTCTGGTCTTCTCACCTGTACCCCCTTGATCAGCTAAGCTTTCTTCCTTTCACTGTCCTTTCTTCCTTTCTCCCTTTCCCCCGGGGCTATCTCCAGGGAGGGGAGGGGAGGGAAGACAAAGGGCTGGGAGCACCATCAGTAATCCCCTCCAGTTTTTGTGGCCCTGAGGCTCACACATTTGGGGGGTGGGGGGAGACTGCTTAAGAAAAATAATTCGAGGGGCGCCTGGGTGGCTCAGTCGTTAAGCGTCTGCCTTCGGCTCAGGTCATGGTCCCAGGGTCCTGGGATCGAGCCCCGCATCGGGCTCTCTGCTCAGCGGGGAGCCTGCTTCTCCCTCTCCCACTCTGCCTGCTTGTGTTCCCTCTCTCACTGTCTCTCTCTGTCAAATAAATAAATAAAATCTTTAAAAAAAAAAAAAAAAGAAAAATAATTCGAAATTAGTTGTGGGGCCTTGGAGGGGCCATGCTTCCTTGCTTCCCTTTGCCTCCAATCCCAGCTTCCACCCTAATGTTGAGAACCAGGTGGTTCCCAAACAAAAAGAACATTTGTAGGTAACCAGCCATTCTGATTATTCTTCTTCCATTTTTTTTTCCCTAAAGTTTGTTACTCTTTTCCCAAGGACCATGTTTAGGTGCGTGAAATAAAAAGCCACCTATAATTGCTCATAGAAGTATGCAGGTGACAGCAGGCGCCATCTTGCCAGGAGGCAGTGAGGAGGAGGCTGCAGGAGGTGGGGGGTGGTCATGGAGGTGGAGAAGTGCTTTGAGAGAAGCCACAGGGAGAGGTAGAAAGAACTCCGCCGAGGCGCCAGCCAGCCTGACAGAGCGGTATCTCAGGCTCAGTGGGGAGACGTAAAAGAAAGGTAAGACTTGGACCTGCCTGGCAAAGCTTATGATCTAGTGTGCAAAGCAAGCACCAACACTAACAGGGCACAGAGGTGCTTACTGCATTGCGCGGGGGAGGATTTGATGTCAAGGCTGGAGGCCGGGGCAGGGTGGGGGGTGGGGGGGTCGGGCTTGAGCTGTCCTTAGCAGATGGCTAGGATCTGGAGGCATCAGTAAGAAAAATGATCAAGAAAACCACTTAAAAATAAGGGCAAGTCCCTTGGCTTATTAAGGCAGCCAGTGCGGCTGATGTGTAAACTGCCCCAGTTTGCACGGGGGGGCGGGGGGCCGGAAGGCACCAGCAGTGATGGGGATGAGCTTTTTAAAAATTTGAGTCGGAGGGCGCCTGGGTGGCTCAGTCAGTTAAGTGGCTAAGCGTCTGCCTTTGGCTCAGATCATGATCCGGGGGTCCTGGGATCTAGCCCCGCATCAGGCTCCCTGCTCAGTGAGCGGTCTGCTTCTCCCTCTCCCTCTGCCCCTCCCCCCTGCTCGTGCACACGCTCTCTCTTAAATAAGTAAAAAGTCTTTCAAAAAAAATGAAAAATATAAGTCAGACCACATCACTGCTCAGCTCAACCCCTCAGAGAGCTCCATCATATTCAGAGTGAAATAAAAGTCCTCACAGTAGCCGAAGGGAATCTAGAGGACCCCCCCGACCTCTGACGTCAGCTCCTCTCCCCTCCCCCCACCTCCCCCATCCTCCTTGCTGCTCCTCCCTCACTCCAGGCACATTGAGCCTCAGGGTATTTGCACTGGCTATCCCTCTGCCTGAAGCACTCCTCCCAGGGATATCTGCTTGGCCTCCTCCCTGAAGTAGTTCTCAAAATCCTTTCTCAAAAGAAGTTTAAAATTGCAAACTCGGGCTCGCTCCCTATCACCGCTCCCCTTTCTTCTCCAGCATACTTGTGTAGCTACATGGAACATACTATGTAACTGTATAACTATGTAACTTATTCATTATGTCAACTGTTTCACACGCGCTCTCCCCTCCCACACGTACACTAGAATTCACACTTCAGAAGAGCAAGAATTTTACTCTATTTTGTTCACTGATGTATGCTGAGCACCTGGACTAGTGCCTGGCAAGCTATTTGTTGAATGTGTGAATGAATGTTTCTAAGACCCAGTGTATTGGTAATCTATTGCTTTGTAACAAATTATCTCAAACAAACAACACACATTTAACACACGTTTATTACCTCACAATTTCTGCTTGTCGGGGATCCAGGCACGGCTTGACTGGGTCCTCTGCTTCAGGGTCTCACGGGTGCCAGCCAGGACTGGGGGCTCATCGGAAGGCTCCACTGGGGATGGATCCATTTCCAAGCTCATATGGTTGTTGTCAGGGTTCATTTCCTTGTGGGCAGATGGACTGAGGGTCTCAGCTCCCTGCCGGCTTTTGGCTGGAGGTCACCTTCACTTTCTTGCCACATGGACCTCGTTATGAGGAATTCATGATCTGGCAGCTTGTTTCATTAAAGCCAGCAAGGAATAGAGTCTGCTAGGAAGACAGAAATTACATTCTTGTATAGAATAATCCCAGAAGTGACATCTCATCACCTTTGCTGTACTCTGTTGGTTAGAAGCAAGTCACAGGTCCTGCTCACACTCAGGGGAGGAGATCACACAAAGACATGAATGCCAGGAGGAGAGGATCCCTGGGGACCATCTTAGAGGCTGCTCACATGTGGCATTTTCTTTTTCTGTGTTAAAGAGACAGTTGTGGGGGCACCTGGCGGCTCAGTGGGTTAAGTGTCTAACTCTTGGTTTTGGCTCAGGTCATGATCTAAGCATCATGAGAAGGAGCCCAGCATCAGGCTCCGTGATAAGCGAGGATTCTGTTTGAGAGTCTCTCTCCCTCTGCCCCTCCCCCGGCTCTCTCTCTTTCTCAAATAAATAAATAAATAAATAAAATCTTAAAAAAGAGAGAGAGAGACAGTTGTGGTATAATCAAAGGGACCCTGGGCTTGCGGTCCAAAGTCTTGGGTGTAAAGTCTGGCTTTGCCAACCACATAAATTCCAAGGATGCGGTTTCATTCCCTGAGATTCAGTTCTCTCTGTCTTCAATGGGGACAACAGTACCTCTCTGAGAGGATTATGCAGAGGAGAAAATGAGGCTGCACATGGAAAGTTCAGGAAAGCCCCAGGACCCCAGGATTACGAGCTGGGAAGAGCTTGTGAAGAGCTCAGGCCAGGATGAGGGGGATCCCATAGACTTTCATTCTAAGCCTTGGTTCTCTCAAGAGAACAATTCCAACGATGAAGTCCTAAAAGACTAGGAGACACTGTCCTCACCACCCACGCTTCCCTGTCAAGGGTCCCAGGAAAATGCAGCAGAGAAATGGCAGCCACAGCCAAACGTGGGGCAGACCAATTTTTTTTTCTTTTTTCTTTTTTAAAGATTTTTATTTATTTATTGAGAGAGATAGTGATAGAGAGCATGAGAGGGGGAGAGTCAGAGGGAGAAGCAGACTCCTTGCTGAGCAGGGAGCCCAATGCGGGACTTGATCTCGGGACTCCAGGATCATGACCTGAGCCGAAGGCAGTCGCTTAAACAACTGAGCCACCCAGGCGCCCTGGGGCAGACCAATGTTAAAAAATAATGTTGACCAAAGAAGGAATCCTGAGTCTCACACGATACACAACCAACGTGTGCCAAACGTCTTACTGAACTCAGTGATTGAATGAGGGAACTGTGAGATGGAACAACCAGTTCAGAGGAAAGGGTGAAGGACAGACACACTTATGGGTCAGGAATACTGGAGTGGACTCACAAATTGTGCAAAACTGGCTTGGCAGGGGGGCGCGGGATGAGGGTTGCCCCCACCACACCATGGTTTTCATGTCCATGGGCAAAAGTCGTTAGCATCAGTGACCTTTTCATGTGTCTGTTGGCCATCTGGATGTCTTCTTTGGGAAAATGTCTATTCAGATCATCTGTCTTTTTTTTTTTAAGTAGGCTCCACACCCAGCACGAAGCCCACTGTGGAGCTTGAACTCACCACCCTGAGATCAAAACCTGAGCTGAGATCAAGAGTCGAACACTCAACTGACTGAGCCACCCAGGTGCCCCATCTGTCCGTTTTTTAATTAGATCGTTTGTTTTTTTGTTACTGCATTTTATGAGTTCTTTACATATTTTCAGTATTAACCCCTTATCAGATACATGATTTGCAAATATTCTCTCCCATTCCATAGGTTTTCTTTTCATTTTGTTGATGGTCTCATTTCCTGTGCAGAAGCTTTTTAATCTGACGTAGTCTCAATAGTTTATCTTTGCTTTTGTTGCCTTTGCTTTTGGTGTCTGATCCAAATATTCATTGCCAAGACTGATGTCAGATAGCTTACCACATATGTTTTCTTCCAGGAGTTTCATGGTTTCAGGGCTTGCATTCAGGTCTTTAATCCATGTTTAGTGAATTTTTGTGTATGGTGTAAGATAGTGGTCTAATTTCTCCCTCCCTCCCTCTCCCCGTCCTTTCTTTTTCTTTTCTTTCTTTCCTTCTTTCTTTCTTTCCTTCTTTCTTTCTTTCTTTCTTTCTTTCTTTCTTTCTTTCTTTCTTTCTTTCCTTTCTTTCTCTTTCTTTTTCTTCCTTTCCTTCCTTCTTTCTTTCTTTCTTTTCTTTTTCTTTCTTTCTTTCTTTTTTCTTCCTTCCTTCCTTCCTTCCTTCCTTCCTTCCTTCCTTTCTTTCTTTCTTTCTTTCTTTCTTTCTTTCTTTCTTTCTTTCTTTCTTTCTTTCTTTTCTCTTTCACTGTCCAGCTTTCCCAATTGTATATTCTTGCCTCCTTTGTCATAAATTAATTAATCTTATATGCATGGCCTTATTTCTGGGCTCTCTATTCTGTTTCACTGATCTGTGTGTCTGTTGTTATGCCACTACCATACCGTGTTTTTTTTTAAGATTTTATTTATTTATTTGACAGAGAGAGACACAGCGAGAGAGGGAACACAAGCAGGGGGAGTGGGAGAGGGAGAAGCAGGCTTCCCGCGGAGCAGGGAGCCCAATGCGGGGCTCGAAACCAGGACCCTGGGATCATGACCTGAGCCAAAGGCAGACACTTAATGACATACCGTTTTGATTAGTATAACATTGTAATATAGTTTGAAATCAAGGAGGGTGTTACCTTTGGATTTATTCTTTCTCTTTTTTTTTTTTTAAAGATTTTATTTATTTGACAGAGAGATAGAGAGCACAAGTAGCAGAGGGAGAGGGAGAAGCAGGCTCTCTGCTGAGCAGGGAGCCAGACATGGGGCTCGATCCCAGGACCCCAGGATCATGACCTGAGCCAAAGGCAGCTGCTTAACCAACTGAGCCACCCAGGTGCCCCTGGATTTATTCTTTCTCGAGATTGCTTTGGCTATTCAAGATCTTCTGTGATTCCATACAAAATTTAAGATTGTTCTCTTCTGTGAACAATGTTATTGGGATTTAGATGGGGCTTGCATCTGATAAGGCATGAATCTTGCATGTTTATTTGGGTGATATGGATATTTTACACAAGCACAGAATGTCTTTCCATATCTTTCTGTCTTCTACAATTTCTTTCATCAATGACATAGTTTTCAGTGTAGATTTCCTTCCGTTCTAAGGCTGAATAATATTTCGTTGTCTGTATATACTATATTTTGCTTATCCATTCATCTATCAATGGAAACTTGGGTTATTTTCACCCCTTGACTATTGTGAATAATGCTTCTATGAACATGGGTGTACAGAAGAATTTTTTTTTTAATTTGTTTCTAAGGGGTGCCTGGGTGGCTCAGTTGGTTAAACATCTGCCTTTGGCTCAGGTCATGATCTCAGGGTCCTGGGATCGAGTCCCACTTCAGGCTCCCTGCTCAGCGGGGAGCCTGTTTCTCCCTCTGCCACTCCCCCCTGCTTGTGCACTCTCTTTGTATCAAATAAATAAATAAAATCTCTACAAAAAATTGTTTTTAAGAGCATGGATATACAAATATCTGTTCCAATTCGTGAGTCCCTGATTTCAATTCTTTTGGGTATATACCCAGAAGTGGGATTGCTGGATCATATGGTAGTTCTATTTTTAATTTTTTAAGGAACTGCCATCCTGTTTTTCACTGTGGATACACCATTTTACATTCCCATCAGCAGTGCACAAGGGCTCCAATTTCTCCAAATCCTTATCAACACTGGTCATTTTCTGGTTTTGTTTTTATAGTAGCCATTCTAGTGGGTATGCAATGATATCAATGATTTTTTATTATTTATTTTAAAGATTTTATTTATTTATTTGACAGAGAGAGACACAGCGAGAGAGGGAACACAAGCAGGGGGAGTGGGACAGGGAGAAGCAGGCTTCCTGCCGAGCGGGGAGCCTGATGCGGGGCTTGAACCCAGGACCCCGGGATCATGACCTGAGCCGAAGGCAGACGCTTAACGACTGAGCCACCCAGGTGCCCCGATATCAATGATTTTTTAAAGACCACTTGGTTCTAAGCTTCTTCAGCGCTCTCTCTTTCCCCTCCTACCTTCTGAAATACTCCAGAGGTTAAATTTATAAGATAGGCATTTCCTAAATATGAAGAATTGGGAAATTTAGACTTACACTCCCCAGAGCAGTTGGAACAAGGCCCTTCACCCCGCCCTGAGCTCTCCCAGCCAGAGACTGCCCCGTCGCTCTTCCCACAGGCTTTAGGCTCAAGAACGCATAGAGCATTAGAGAGTAAAACCAAGAAATCGCTTTTAAAATATTTTTATTCATTTATTTAAGATTTCATTAAGAGGGGCGCCTGGGTGGCTCAGTTGTTAAGCGTCTGCCTTCGGCTCAGGTCATGATCCCAGGGTCCTGGGATCGAGCCCCGCTTCGGGCTCTGTGCTCCGCGGGAAGCCTCCTTCTCCCTCTCTCACTCCCCCTGCTTGTGTCTCCTCTCTCGCTGTGTCTCTCTCTGTCAAATAAATAAATAAAATCTTAAAAAAAAAGTATTAGTTTAAAAAAAAAGATTTCATTAAGAAACCTATTCCATATTATTCTCTACTACGTTAGTGTATTTTACGAAAAATACTTCTAAAAAATAATTAGTAAGAAGAGTAAAATTGTTTCAGACTTTTGCAAGTCTCTTTAACGTGTAGCTTAAGAGAAGCCGGCTGGATGTTCACATCTGCTTCTGCGTTCAGTCTGTCGTGATATATTGTTTTAGTTGACGCGTGTGAAGACATGGAGTTGGAAGGTGGAGGAGTGTTTATATAGAGACTCCACCAAAACCTACACATAGACGTTTCTGAAAGGTGCGTGGTGACATGGGTGACGTGGAGCTTCATGCTGTTAGCCTAAAATCCACTGGTCTCTCCGGCACTTCAGATGGACCTATTACCCACTCCGTCACATGGCCACCCCATCATTTAAAAAATATGAATCCACTGAGTTGTACAGATACGGCAAGTGTTGATACATTTCACTAGACGGTATAAAAAATCACCACCTGCCTCATCAGAAACATCTTCAAGTACTGGGATGTGATCAAGTTCACGGCGACAGATACAAGTTTTTCAGAATTTTAATTTTTACTCGAAAGCTTAAATGTTATCATTTGGGAGCAAATACTGTCCATTGGTTGCCTTGAACTGGCAAACTTACTTTGTTCATTTTTAAGAAAATGTCTGCCGAATCCCTAAGCCTAATGGGCAAAAGTTTGTCTGTCACTTGTTCCTTCAGATAAGCGTGGTGTTCCATGAAGAAACAGCGGCCAACGCAGCGCAGACCCCCCGACAAGCTTTCCTGCGCGCAGTCCCCGTACTTGGCTCTAGCAGCAGAGGAAGCTGGTGGGCATGGTCCATTTCCTCACACAGAATCTTAGAAGTTGCATGTTCAGTGGTCGAGCCTTACTACAGTTGATGAATAAATTCTGTTTCATCAGGACATCCTTGGAGAAACCGTCCTGTTTTGATGGCAAGCGGGAGCGGACGCAGAGCACATGGCGCGCGGTGACAGGTGACGCCACGGCCTGGAAGCGCCGAGGAGCCGTGATTTCACCCGCTGCTGCTCCTGAGCCAGCACGGCGCCTGCCCCTGGGAAAGAGGTGGGTAGCGTCTCGGTGTCGCTATAATCATAGTTCTGAGCACACAGACCCCCTGAACGGGTCCTGGGGAGTCCTCGCGGCCACGGACCACACTTTCAGAGCAGTGGGTGGGACTTTTTTTTTTTAAGATTTTATTTATTTGAGAGAAGGAGAGAGCACAAGCTGGGGGAGGGGCAGAAGGAGAAGCAGACTCCCCGCTGATCGTGGGGCTCCACACAGGCCTCGATCCCAGGACCCCAGGATCGTGACCTGTGCCGAAATCCGACACTTCACCGACCGAGCCACCCAGGCGCCCCAGCTAGTGGGACTTTAATGTCACCCAGAAGAGTGACGTTGTTTGAATTGATTTCTAATTTTTTTTTTTCAGCAGGATCTCTTTTCAGGGTTTTCTTTTCCTCACTGACATGGCTCACTTGCTTACGAGTCTGTAATTGGGAGCCTGCAAGGTGCAAGGTCCCGTGCTGGGTGTCACACGCCACGCTCAATCTCGCCTGCTTTTCATTCTAATCGGTGTTGAGTTTTTAGGCACTCCTCCAGGGTCACACGCAGCCCACGCCAGGGACTGTTCCAATACTGTCATGTCGTGTATGCTCCAGCAATTCTCCAAATGACTCGATTCTGGAATCTGATAGAAGCCGGCTCTTCAAAGAGATCATTTCTTGATGAAGTCAATGAACAGTCGAAACATGATCACCAGCATTGGGATGGAGCGAGCCAGTGAGTGTGCTCCGGTCTCAAGGAATTCAAAAGCATTTTAAGTCATCCAGGGCATGTTCTCCCCCTTCAGTGGAACTAAACTCCCCATCAGTGATAGAGAGAGAACTAAAAATCCCCAAGTTTTTGGAAACTACTTCCCACACTCATGATGAACTACATGTAACATGAAGTTTGCTGTTTTGACTCTTTGTAAGCGGGCAGTGACCTTGAGCGCACCACGCTCGTTGTGGTGCCGACATGACTGCCTCTTCCATCCCCAGAGCGCTTCCATCCGGCGGAGTGGAGGCTCTGTGCTCCCCGCCCCTGGTACTCCCGGTCCTCCTTTCTGTCTCTGCGACTCCTCCAGGCACCTCATACAAGTGGAATCATGCAGCCTTCACCCTGTCGTGACTGGCTTATTGCACTTGGCATGGTGTCTGTAGGGTTCACCCACATTATGGCATGGGTCAGAATTTCCTTCCCTTTTAAGGCTGAATAATATTCTGTTGTACGTTTAAAAAGAGACAGAGAGTGAGAAAGAGAGAGGATTTCTTGACTAGGCCAATGATCAGTCAAAACATAATAACCAACGGCAGGGCAGACCATGCTACACAACAGAAACAGGCTGGGGTCCTGGACACACAGCCAGACGTGCACACGGCCCACTTGAAGGGGGGCTGCTGACATGTGTAGATGGGTGGAAGGAAGCTCAACAGGCAGGAACTGTGAAATGACACAAGGGTGTGCAGCTGGCTCTGGGCACGGGCTTAGCTGCCCTGGGGTGGGGTGGTACTTCCTCAGCTTTGGAACCTGTGATGGTTAGTTTCACATGTCAACTTGGCTGGGCCATGCGGTCCAGATGTTTGGTCAAACACCAGTTTAGATGTGGCTGTGAAGGTTTCTTTTAGATGTCATTAACATTTAGATCACGGGCGCCTGGGTGGCTCAGTCGTTAAGCGTCTGCCTTCGGCTCAGGTCAGGATCCCAGGGTTCTGGGATCGAGCCCTGCATTGGGCTCCCTGCTCCATGGGAACCTGCTTCTCCCTCTCCCACTCCCCCTGCTTGTGTTCCCTCTCTCGCTGTGTCTCTGTCAGATAAATAAAATCTTAAAAAAAAAAAAAATTTAGAGCAGATTACCCTGCATAATCTGAGTGGGCCTCATCCCATCAGTCAAAGGTCTTGAGAGCAAAGACAGGTCCCCCCGGAGGAAGGAATTCTACCAGCAGACAACCTTTGGCCTTGGACTCAAGCTGCAACATCATCTCTCTCTCTTTCTCTTTTTTAAGACTTTATTTATTTATTTGAGAGAGGGTGGGCAGGGAGGGGCAGAGGCAGAGGGAGAGAATCTCAAGCAGACTCTGGGCTGGGCATGGAGCCCCATGTGGAGCTTGATCTCACAACGCTGAGATCATGACCTGAGCCGAAATCAAGAGTTGGATGCTCGGGGCGCCTGTGTGGCTCAGTCGGTTGGACATCTGCCTTTGGCTTGGGTCATGATCCCGGGGTCCTGGGATCAAGCCCCGCATTGGGATCCCTGCTCAGTGGGAAGTCTGCTTCTCCCTCTTCCTCCCCCTGCTTGTTCTCTCTCTCTCTCTCTCAAGTAGATAAATAAAATCTTAAAAAAAAAAAAAAGAGTTGGATGCTCAAGCGACTACAGCACCCAGGTCCCCCGAGCTGCAACATCATCTCTTACCAGAGTTTCTAGCCTGCTGGCCTGCCCTGCAAGTCTCAGACTTGTCAGCACTTGGAGTGGCATGAGCTGATTCCTTAGAACCCACCTATCTCTATCTCTATCTATCTATCTATCTATCTATCTATCTATCTATCTATCTGTCATCTCCATCTATTGGTTCTGTTTCTCTAGAGAGCCCTAACTGATACAGTACCCCTTTTCATTTCTATCTAGGCCTTTATGATGGCACATTGAGGCCACCAGAAGAGCAGGCAGGCACCGTGATCCGCCAAGGCTGCTGTGGGACGGTCCTGGAAGGCCTGTGTCCAGGTTAGCCACTCACCCACCCATGCTTCTTCCGGGAGGGATTATGCAATTGAGGGTCAGCCTCAGAAAACGTGCCTTCAAATCCTGCCTCCTGCTTCCTGTCTGCCCACAATGGGCGGTGTGAAGTTGCCCTCCTGCTCGTGCAGGCCCCCAGAGCTCAGGGACTGCTGCCTGGAGGAGGAGCGGGGGACACAGAGGTGGCAGCCTCACTGCAGGCCCCCCTCCTGCTGTCCTGCCCACCAGCTTGCCGCTCTGGCCCTTGCAGGGATCCAGATCAGCTGTTTTCATCTGCGGAGGCTGCGGATGGATGCCCAGGGGGTGAGGGAGATGGAGCTGACGCACTGCCCTCCTGTACTTGGGACAGCCCAAAGTTAGCACAACGAGGCACATCACACCCAAAATTTTCCTTTTTCTTCTTGCCCCTCCTTCTTGGCTGTTTTCCTAGTCTTGCTAAAATGAACGTTTACCGTCTCTTGAGACATCAGAGGACAGAGCTGCTGTTTCTGTAACAAATTTTCAGTGAGAAAAAAGGAAAGAACAAAGCCTGGGCCAGACCCGTGGGCTGGGTCTGACAGCACGCCTTCCATGGTGGCTGTGTGTCTGTCTGGCTTGCTGCTCATCAGGCTAGATGGCCCTCTTCTTCCCTTGCCTCCACATTATTACATATCTCAAACACACGTACTTTTGTTAGGTGCAAATAGTAGCCAGATTCCATGGAGAGATTCTGTTTCCGGAAAACAGAATGTGCTCACAGAGTTCTAGAGCTGGAGGGAAACTCTCTGGGTCCTTTTATGGGGAGAAACCCGTCTAGACAAGTTCAAGGCACAGTAAAGACGGAGTCCAGGTCCTCATCCCGGCTAGTGCTCTTCATGCTTAACTGGGTGTCCCCTTTCCTACTTTTGTTCAGTATGAACAAGGGACACATGCTCTTGCCTAATAAGGATCTTTAGAAGGTTTGTTTAACACCAGGATGGAATCATTTATAATTAACATAGCTTTTGCTAATTATATGTAGAAGTTTGCAAAGTCTTTTTAAAAGTTATTTCTTACTGTGGCGCCTGGCAGGCTCGGTCGGAAGAGCATGCCATTCTTGATCTCAGGTCATGGGTTTGAGCCCCATGTTGGGGGTAGAGATTACTAAAAAAAAAAAAAAAAAAAAAAAAGGTACTTCTTACGGACTTAAAGATCCCCTGTAAACCTTATTTCCACCATCTCATTCTCTCAAGGCCGAAGGGTATGCTAACAAAGATAAGCTTCCACTCCCCGTCTCCTTAAAACGATCAGCAATCCTGAATTCCCAAGACTGCTGTGTACTCAGACTTGTTCTGTGTTTAAAAAAGAAAAAAAATTTGGGAGGCCTGGAGCTACGGAATAATTTTGCATACATTTTCCTCCCCACTTTCAGCAACATCCATATTGCCTTTCTTCACGACTGTCATTTCTCCAAGCAGTTCTGGATCCTGGCTGCTGAAGCCCAGCTGAACACCCGCGTGCGCTCCCCTCCTCAGCCAGCGCCACGGTCTGTGCGGACCAGCAGTCACCCAGGTCTTTGAGGGGTGCCCCTGACATCGTGAGGAGGCGTTCTTTTCCTTCCAGGATGTTTCACACCAGATAGTTCTCTTTATACTACTACAGAAAGCTCTGGGGTTTGTAGGAAGCCAGCTGCGATGTCTTCTCAAATGCGCATCTTCCAAGTAGGGACGCGTTTGTCAATCTTTACTAACCTGCAAACCTTAACAACCCGCATCTCAGGGCTCTGCCATTGCATGCACCTCAGATGCACTTTTCACAACCTCGACTTCGAGTTATGACAGGCACAGTTTCCTAAAGGTATCGGCTTTTCTCATTGGCTCAGCAATTCCCCAAACTGGGTAAAACCACCACATGTCGACCTGAGTCCGCTGGTGGAAATTAACCAGCTTCTCCGGCAGCGTCTTTTCATTCAGTCTGCTCATCTGCCTCTGGGAACCAGTGATTTATACATAAAAATTTATTATTTATCATTTATGAGCCTGGAAATGTGACACATATGGAGCTCCAGAAATAAATTGTCAGCTACTGGGCAACATATTTTTGATATATTGCAAATTTATTTCCTACATCACTGATTTACCCAGATGGGCTTCCAGTTTGTCATACTAAGATGAAATCCTCCACGTAGCATCTGACGCTTTGGAAGTTTTATTTTCGTGTTTCATAGCCGTTCTTCCCCTGGGTCCTAATCTATTTTCTGTCTCCTTGTCAACGATACCTCCAGGGGTGATACAATCATTTGAGGGCCACAGAGCAATAACTCAGAATGTATTTATGTGGCGTCCTTCTCCAAGAGGCACTACTCTGAAGACAGTGCTGAACGTTCTGGCATTCCTGCGCGGTAGACACGGGAGGGCATTATCATTATTATTATCATTTTTACTTTTTAGTTTGGACATTTTCACATGCACAAAAACAGAGAGAAAAGTATAATGAACCTCTGCGTATCCATCATTCAGCTGTAAAATTATGGGTAGTAGGAGAAAGTGCTATCAATTCCATTTTATGGGGAAGTAGAGGCACTGTGAAGTGAAAGGCCTCGCCCGAGGCCATGGGGGAAGACAGGAACCAGGAGTGGGTCTCCCTGCACCCCAACACCCTGCTCCTCAGAACAGAAGCAAACTGTCCCACGAAATGATCTGCTTAGTTACATACACAGCTTGTCACCAACTACACGATGTCAGCTGTGACAAAGATATTCAAACAGATTAAGAACATAGATTTATCTCAGTCTATAAATATTTAAATAAGTTAAAAGATGGGGCGCCTGGGTGGCTCAGTCGTTAAGCGTCTGCCTTCGGCTCAGGTCATGATCCCGGGGTCCTGGGATCAAGCCCCACATCGGGCTCCCTGCTCCACAGGAAGCCTGCTTCTCCCTCTCCCACTCCCCCTGCTTGTGTTCCCGCTCTCGCTGTGTCTCTGTCAAATAAATAAATAAAATCTTCAAAAAAAAAAAGTTTAAAAAAATAAATAAATAAGTTAAAAGAGTTTACTCCAAACATATGGAGTCATAAAGAATAAATGTGGGACCTTCTGGTCACCTGCACCTCTGAGCAGACCCTACTTGGTTTTGTTGTTGCATTGAGAATGCCCGCATCTCCGTCAGAATTTACAGCCAACACCGTCTCCCCTGAAGAATCTTAGATGTCTGGGTTTTCTCCCGACCAATTTTTGAGCTCTGGGTACCCATGGGTGCCCGTCAGGGGAGCACTGCCAGACGCGTCCAGGTCCTCTGGTTTCCCCAGGGGGCTGTGGCTTTCACGTGGCCCCTCTGGTCCCTGGCTGTGCCACTGGGAAGCCGGTGTCACGTAACAGGAAGAATTTGGCAGGTCTCTGTCGCTGGTTCCTGGGAGAGGGCCTCCAAACCATTAGACCACACCTGAGTTTATGCTATGGAGGTGATCCAACGACCCATACAAAGCTTCAGGATGTGAGCCCTTCCTGCCAGAGAGACCAACATGGGCCAGAGTGTTGGGACTTTGAGCCAAGTAATACCAGCTGGAGCTTCTGATCTCCAGGGAGGAGAGAGGCTGGAGATTGAGCTCCGTCACGTGACCAGCGATCCCACGCGCCCCCTTCCTGGCTGGGAACCCAGGGATGTGCCGGGAGGATGGGGTGAAGCTCTGCATTCGAGGCCCGTCTGGACTTTACGGTATCCTTTACAGTAAAGCTGTAACCACCATTATAGTGCTTTCCTAAGTTCTGTGAGGTGTTCTGGCAAATGGTTGAACTGGAGGGGGTGGGAGGAATTCTCGAATTTGTAGCCAGTTGGTCAGAAGCACGAGAGGCCTGGAACCCCCAAAGTGCAGTTGGCGTGTGGAGTGAGGGCAGTTTGGGGTGCGGGGGCTGTGGAGTCTGCACTAAGCCCGGGAGCCGGCTGTCAGACTCACACTGCCTGTCCCAGCAGGAGCACCCCGAGCCAGCGTGGTGTGCACTGTGGGCTGGTCAGCGGTCAGGCCCGCATCCAGCCCCGGGTCTCAGCACGGCACCCCAGGGGCCTGGTCAGAGCCGGAGGACGGATTGGGGATGGCTCAGCGGCTATAGTGTGCTTCCCTGTGCTACTGCTTTATGTTTTCAAACAGGTGTATTAGATTTTATTATCGAACAACACACACATTGTTAGAAGCTCAAGTATAGAAGCAAATAAATAAAAATATAAAAATGAAAATACTCTCAGTGTCCCTGGAGGTGCCCACTATCCCTTGGAAGAGGTGTCCCTTCCAGACTCTTCAAGGCACTCCAACAATTTTAAGGAGGAAGGCTGGCCCTGGGTCCCCAGGGAAGACAGAGGTCCCGGCGCCTGCAGGCCTGTTCACCCTCCTCCCTCCTGCTCTGGGCCTGAGCGCGGGCTGCTCCCTGGGCTCCCTCCTTCCGGCTTCCGGGTGGGCTGGCCAATGGGAGGCTCTGCCAGATTTCAGAGGGTAGGAGGAAAGTAAGGTGGCGCTCAAGCCCAGGTCCCCATGGGTGCGGTGTCCCTTGCCCCACTGCCACGCTTCCGGCATTCATCTGCCCCCTTGGCTTCTGGAAACTGCAACCCCCTCTTGCCCTCTCTGGATGGGCTCCCAGCTCCTGATCACCTTGTGTTAAGAACACCGCAGCATCCCTTGGCCGCAGCCCAGAGCCAGCGCCCCAATAAAGTGTTTTCAGATGCCTGAAGCCGAGGGCGCTCTGTATGCCCCTGGCCCTGGCCAGCTCCCAGGAATGGGGAGGGGCAGCAGAAAGCAGCCCATGCTAGTGAGAGGTGGTGGGGGCCCTTCGGGAGCAGGGGCCACCTGCCCAGCACTGAGGGTGTCACGGAGACGCCCCAGGGGTTCTGGTCAGACCAGGTCCAGGTGAGAGGACAGGCCAGCAGAGGCCCCTGAGGAGAGGAGGCAGGGGCCAAGTGCCCTCGGGCCTCTGTCCTCGGGCCCTCTGTCCCCGAGCGTGTGCTGCTGGGCCACTGGGATTTGTCCTGGGGGGGGAAGAGCAGACTTTGTAGATAGAAGCAGACTCAGGTAAATCACTGGAAAGAATTTTGAAGACAATACATTTTTTTTCGAAAGCAGCTCGAAACAGCCTTCTGAACATGCCCAGTCCGGTCTTCTGTCTTCACCGGCTCCTCCCCACTCAGCCTTTTATTGGTCTGTCATCATCACCCCTGCTGACAATGGATGATTTCCTCCCTGGGAATATCACAAGGACTGTAGTCGCTGCCAGAATCCTTTGGCACGAAACTCCTCTCTGAGTCAGAGCCTCAGGCCATTAGTGAGGGGGGAACAGCTGCGGGGTGCACATCTGCGAGTCATTTGAAAATTTTATGAATAATAAAAAGTATCCATTACACAGACTTATACATTATATATTAACCTGAGGCCTCTAGGATCACACTACCAACAGTCTCCTTTGGCGTATGCATTTTTTTCTAATGACACTCTAACTCCAATAATAAATTCGAATATCTAAAACGTTGCCCTCCAGTAACACTACATAAAATGTCCTACTCTGCGTTGTCAGCTCTTTAAGAACAACAATAATAAATACAGCATTTGCTGAAAAGACAAGAGAGAAATGGAAACCCCCAGAATGCTAAGAGCACGGAAAGATAATTATGGTTTTAGGTTAAATAACCAAAAGACTGGGGAAAAAAAATACAGAGAACGTCAAAAGCTGCTGAAAAATAAGCCTTAAAAACAGTTGAAGCACCATGAGCTCCGTGAGCTGCGCCCCCCGAGTGCAGATGACCTTAGTTTGCAACCATGCGTGTCTGGTGATAGCAGCGGGATGCTTTAGCGAAGGGACGAAGGGGGGGACCCGAAAGGCAGGAGAAAGAAAGGGAACTGCTTTAAGAACCATGCAGGCCAAGGCAGGGGCTCCTCCCGCGGAAGCATCTCGCTGAGGGCAGCGTGGATGGTTCAGCCGCATCCCACAGCTGCCGGAGCCTCGCTCGGGCCCTTCCTGCGCGCGGGTCTCAGACGGGGTCGGGGTCAGTTTTCAGGAATGCCTTTGCCCCCTTTCTTCTTCTCGTAAACTCTGTAGTTAACATTTTCGCGCTCAGAAAACAGCCCTTGGTGGCACGAAGCTTTGCATATTTCCATGCATTAAACCTACATTCTTATTTTGTACCAGAACATCCTTTCTCTTCTGATTTCTCCCTTATTCCGGCAGCAGTGACTTGCCATATGTTCCAAAGAAGATGGTGTTTTATTTTGGCTTCCCCTGGCTGGCTCGGAGCTGAGGAGGGGATATTTTAAGCCCCACACTTAAAAATAAAAACCTTGGCAAGGCTTCCGATGAACTAAAAACATCAAGAGATACTTGTAACCTGGGCTCTGATTAGCTTGGATTTTGTGAGCTTTCAAAACCAGGGAAAGAAAGAAAAGAAAAGAAAAGAAAAGAAAAGAAAAGAAAAGAAAAGAAAAGAAAAGAAAAAGAAAGAAAAGAAAAGAAAAAGAAAGAAAGAAAGAAAGAAAGAAAGAAAGAAAGAAAAAGAAAGAAAGAAAAAGAAAGAAAGAAAGGCTAGTGGGTGCCAATGTGGAAGGATTGGTCCTGCCCCCGGGGCAGGGCTGGAGTCCTCAGCCACTTGGTGCTCCTGCCAAGGGGGTCCAGGTGGTGGTCAGGCCTCGACTGCCGATGACAATGCTGAGAAACCTCCCTCCTCTCTTCCCACCTTTGCCCCTTTCGTGCGTTTGCAAGCTGCTGGGTGCCTGTTTGAGACATTAGACTGGCATGCCTGCCCCTGGCTATGTTCCATCCCCCGATTTGTCCCACCCGCTGCATCCCTGCTGGGCTGGGGATCCCGCAGGTGAGGGTGACAGGAGAGACATTTCATCCTCTTTGGGTAAGAAAAGCTGCTTCTTCACGGAGCCCAACAGCCTGCCTTCTGGGACGCCTATCGTACGGTCTTCACCTCCACCCACAGTGGCTAAGGAAGGCGGTTCGTTGGCAACATTCCTGTTTGATTCCCACTGTGACTTAGGTTAGTACTGGATTTGCAAGCGCCCAACCCTGGATAAACGAGAGGTATCTGTACTATGCTGCGGGACGCACGGCCCAGGGAGTTTGGAGGGAATGAGTCTGCGCCCCTCCTCTTCCGCTGCGCTCTGCTGGCACAGTTGAGGCCCTGGAGGGCCCACCCCTGTCCCCCCCCCCCAGCAGCCTCCTCTCACTATGGGAGGCAGGCTGACTTTTCACCCATCTAGCAGCCGACCTGGCTGCATCGGCCCCAAGATGTACATGTTTCTGGGGCACCACGTAAAGCAGCAGCTCCCAATGTTGGAGGAAGCCCCCGGAATTAGGGCACCCTGACCCCACGGTAGAGCTGTCCTCCTGGCCTCACATATGTATTTCTGTTGAGAATAAAGCGTGCTGTGACCCCCGGATGTTTCAGCCTGTGGCAGGGTGCTGTGCATCCGGGGCCGTGGGAGTGAGATCAGCGGTCAGAGTGGCTCTTGCATCTCCTGTTAGGGAGAGGGTGGGGAGTGCCCAGTCAGCCGAGCAGACACGGAAGAACCCTCACGGCACTGTCCGTGTCCACAGAGCTCGAGTAGCATCCAGTATCTGCAGAAAGCATGCAGGGAATGCCAGCCCAGGGGCATCTTCTGCCATTTCGCCACGAGGAAGCATGTGTGCTCACTGACCGAGTCTGGGCTGCATGTGGTCTGTGATTTCAGGGAGACGGGGAAAAGTCCACACTGACTTCTGACAGATCACGGTAACATCCTCAAGTAAAAGGCACAGAACCGGGGCCCATGGAATGTTTTGTGGGTTCTCCAGACCTGTGGGGGAAACATAGGCATTCATTTTTGCCAACTGAGAATTGAATGCCGAAAATCCATATTCACTTTTTTTTTTTAAATTTATTTGACAGAGAGAGACACAGCGAGAGAGGGAACACAAGCAGGGGGAGTGGGAGAGGGAGAAGCAGGCTTCCCGCGAAGCGGGGAGCCCGATGTGGGACTCGATCCCAGGACCCCGGGATCATGACCTGAGCCAAAGGCAGACGCTCAACCGACTGAGCCACCCAGGTGCCCTCCATATTCAATTTGATGTGGGGCAATCTTGCCTGCTATCGCTCATTCCTTCCTACGTGTCCAGGTTAGATGTAGATCAACGTCACAGGGGAGTGCTATGGCTTTTAGTGTGAAGATGCCCTTGGCCATCACTAAGCCCTGAGTGTGAGCAAGTGGGACACTTATTCCTGCCCAGTGGGGGCACTCCTGTGGGGCCACGGAGACAAGCTTCAGGCCAAAGCTTCCCACGGTCACCCAGTGTCACATTTGCAAATGTGGATCCCAATCACTGCAGACCACCTCCTCTCTCCACTCCAGCGTGGTCAGTCCTATTTGCCCCGTCTGGTGTTGGAGTGGCTGGGGCGTGTTGGGACCTGCATGCCCGGGGGCGTACACTTAGTCTGGGCTTAGTGGGGTGTATTTATGGGTGCACACTGACTCCCCTGGGTAGCTAAGCTGATAGCTGTCTGGTGTGGGAATGGTTTCCATACTCCTGGTTCCCACTGAGTGGACTCGCCAGGCACTCCAATGTGAAGGTGATGACCAGAGGGGATAGCATGGTATGAACACGTATGTGATCGCGAACACGGCTATGACCATGTCACGTGACCAGGAATGTGCAGCATGGCTATGAACGTGTGTTGTGGCCACAAATGTGATGGGGCAGTGTCCTGAGACCTTGGCACCAGAAGTACCTGGGCGGGGGGCGGAATGTGTGTGCAGGTTTTGAAGCACATGGAACAGAAGCTACTCAGTAGAAAATCCTTTAAAAAAAAAAATTTTTTTTTTTTAAAGATTTTACTTATTTATTTGACACAGAGAGAGAACAGCAGGGGAGCAGGAGAGGGAGAAGAAGGCTCCCCACTGAGCAGGGAGCCCGATGCGGGGCTCGATCCCAGGACCCTGGGATCATGGCCTGAGTCAAAGGCAGACGCTTAACCATCTGAGCCACCCAGGAGCCCCAGTAGAAAATCCTTTTAATCACGAAAACTCGTATCAGAGGATTCAGTTCCCACCAGTACCTAGACAAATGGAATTCTCTCTGTCGAGCAGATGCAGTTAAAACATGGGCCTTACTTTTCCTTTTTTGATGGGATCATGTGAAATAAAGTTTATCAGAATCCCGGTGTTTGAAGCAGCATTACAAACAGCAAAGACATCTGTGTGTGGTCACACGTTTATGAATCTAAACTACCAAAACCAAATTTTGATCAACAATGCTGGAGGAAAGATGGCATTATCTTTATATCTAGCAAAACAGTGCTATGATATTCTCATGTGAAGAAGCAATCAAAAGTATGCAGCCCAGGGACACCTGGGCCTCAGTAGGTGAAGCATCCGACTCTTGATTTCAGCTCAGGTCATGATCTCAGGGTCATGAGATCGAGCCCCGAATCAGGCTCCGTGCTCAGCAGGGAGTCTGCTTGAGATTCTCTCCTCCCTCTGCCCCTCCCCCCATCTTGGGTGTGTGCTCTCTCTCTCTCTCAAATAAATAATCTTAAAAAAAAAGTATACAGCCCAAAGTTATTTTTTGTTTTTGAGAAAGGGAGTGTGCACGCACGTGTGTGTGTAGGGGAGGAGCAGAGGGAGAGGGAGAATCGCGCTGAGCCCAACACGGGGCTCGAGCTCACGACCCTGAGATCATGACCTGAGCCAAAATCAAGAGTCAGAAGATTAAATGACTGAGCCACCCAGGCACTCCCCAGAGTTATTTTTTTATTAGCTGCCTGACACATATAGAGGTATGTCAAGTGGTTAATTAAAATGTTTTCTGGATTTTGTGAGGTTTATAGTATCTTCCAGCTTTTAAAATTCATAAGCTATTTTTCCTCATCCTATATAATATTCACTGTCACACTTGACTTTGAATTCATCAGTCTGTATTATATTTATTAAAAAGAGCCCTCCTGGGGTGCCTGGGTGGCTCAGTCATTAAGCATCTGCCTTTGGCTCAGGTCATGGTCCCAGGGTCCTGGGATTGAGCCCCACATCGGGCTCCCTGCTCAGTGGGAAGCCTGCTTCTCCCTCTCCCACTCTCCCTGCTTGTGTTCCCTCTCTCGCTGTCTCTGTCAATTGAATAAATAAAATCTTAAAAAAAAAAAAAATAGCCCTCCAAATTCTATGAGCTTCAGGCCCCACAAAACCTGAATCCATCCTCGATAATTGTTCTAGACTCTTTTTTTTTTTTTTTGCTATTAATTTTCATTGAACCCCTTCTAGCCTTAAGTAATATGCATCCATGGATATAGGAACTAACTGAAAAAAAAAAATAGTTCCAATACATTTCACTAAGAAACGCATGTCCAATAAAATTTACTTTTTAAGTTTAGGAATGTTCATTAAAATTGGAATTTATTTATAAATAGGTTGATAAGATTTGTAAACAAAAGCTTTAAGAAAAATTAGGTTTTTATTAAGACTGAATTTTTGTGTCTCCCCCCAGTTCCTATGTTGACACCCTAAACCCCAATGTGCTGGTGACTGGAGGTGGGGCCTTTGGGAGGAAGCTAGGGTTGGATGAGGTTCTGAGGGTGGGGCCCTCAAGAAGGGTTAGGGTCCCATTAAGAGAGACTCTAGAGAGCTTGCTCGCTCCCATTCCCTGCAGTGTGAGGACACAGGAAGAAGGTGGCCATCCGCAAGCCATGAACAGGGACCTTATCCGCTGCCTCAGCCAGTACCTTGATCTCTGACGTCCAGAACTGAGAGACAACACGCTTCTGTTCCTGAAGCCCCCGGTCATGGTGTTTTGTTATGGTGGCCGAGCTACCTGACACAGAGCCCAAGCTTCATGATTCAGCCCCCATTCTTGCTGTGTGTCCCCTCTCAAACCGTGGCCTGCAGCAGGGTCCTCATCCGGGCCTGTGCATATACCCATCCCGACACCTTTAAGACCACCCTGGGGCTTCCCGGTCACCTGTCAACATCTGGGGTAGACATCTTGTCCCACAGAGCTTTCTCTGATCAATACCCAGCTTCCTCTCTTCCCCAGACAGCACCTCTGCTATTAGACTCCGCACATCACCTCGCACGACTTTCCACGTGCCTCCTTTCCGAGGCTGGGGCTTGGGAGAGGTCTTCACTGTCTTTGAACCTGTGGCCCAGACCCAGGCCTAGCATACGGTGGGCACTTAGACCAGTGCTGGTTACAGGCCCAGGAGAGTGACATCGCTCTGGAAGGAACCCCACGTTAGCGGTTAATTCTTATACCCTAGTCTGTGTTTCAGATCCTTTCTAGAATAAAGACGGGCGGAGGGAAAAGGGACAGTGGTCAGGGAGAGGAGGCAGTAGAAGCTGGGTGCTGAGCACCTGATACACACCAGCGATCTGAGTGTCCAGCCCGCCCTTGTATTAAGTAGCCTCTGGCAGCCCCTTCAATACTGTGGCCCCTCGGAAAACCCTGCTCTCTGCCATTGCAAAAGGCCCACAGCTGAGAATGGGTTTCATATTTTTGAAAGGATTGTAACACAAGACCGCACAGCAGTGACTGCACAAATATTCCCTCTCCTGCGTTCACAGAAAACCTGCCGACTCTGCTTTCCAGGAAGACACGTCCTGTGTCAGGCCTGAGGGTGCAGTAAGCTCTGTGGTGTTGGTGAACTCACTTTACAAACGTCTGATGGCTTCCCACGTGCAAGGTATGGGGCCGCTGCAGGATGGCGCTGGGTGGCCAGCTGTGAGCTGAGGAGCACTTCCTTGGGTTTTGGATGCTACCTGAGAGACAGGCATGTGCTTGGAAGCAGAATCAGAAAAGCCACACCATCATCTGCTGGGTTTCAGTCACCAACCAGCTGCCAGTCAACATTAGGACAAGAACACGTACTAAGCGAGGGCTGGACTTCTGCTGTAGGCACTATCCCCTCAGCCCAAGGGTGTTTATTGTAACAGGTGGAAGAGAGCAAACATCCAGAAAGATGCCACAGTTCAGGTGACAGGGAAAATCCAAAAGAAAATAAAATACTTTTAACTCAAACCTATTAAACTGGTTTAAAAGCCTTGTGGAGGGGTGCCTGGGTGGCTCAGTTGGTTGAGTGAAGGCTTTTTGGCTTCAGCTCAGGTCATGATCTCAGGGTCATGGGATCGAGCCCCCACCCCCCTGCTCAAGCTCATTGGGCTCCGCACTCAGGGGGAGCCTGCTTGAGATTCTCTCTCCCTCTGCCCCTCCCCCCCGCTTGCTCTCTCTCTCAATAAAATCTTTAAAAAATTAAAAATTAAAAATTAAAAAATTAAAACCTTGTGTAAACTGAAGCAATACAAATGTTTGTGAATCATATGTGATTCATCAGAGCGGTTTCTGGAAATCCATCTTAAGGAAACAGTACAGAACACGGCATGAGTTATGGTCACACAGACGTTTCTGGCAGGGCTAAGAGAGCAGGGGGACAGCCTGGGTCCAGAACCTGGGCTCCGTGGGCCACTGTCACGCTGCCAGGGGACGCACCCCGGCGGGTCCTACACACACAGCCGTGGCCAGCGCCCCTTGTGTTGGCTCTCCAGGGTTTTTGGAGGTCGGAGAGGGAACCAGCTCCCGGAGAGACTGGAAAATGACCAGGGAAAAACTTCATGCAAATGAAGATACACTCCTACTCATTGTTCGGTCAAGAGTCCCGGCCCGCCACAGGAGCAGCCCAGGGAAACGCACCGTGGCTCTGCACTCCACCGCCCCCCGCACGGCCCACGCGCGTCCTGTGGCCGGTTTATGAAGCCGGCTAGGACATGAAAACACCCAGAGAGCAAACTCTGTGCTGTAGGGCGCCGTCCATCCGCAGCCCCCACCACCGGGCAGGCATGGGAAATGTTAGTAACGGAGCAGGGGGAGGGTGGCAAGGTGGATTCCCGGTATTTCCCATTTCCTTTCTATTGGGTAACATGGTTTTACTACTTTTACAATCAAAAAATGTGATGAGGAGAATCTCACCGAGATGCTAAGCCCTCAGAAGCGTAAGACGCGAGGCAGATGATCACAATACTAATCTTCAATTTCGGTACTTACCTGGACTAACATAAGCAATGCAGGATTACAGAAATGAGACATAATTACAAATACACTATGTTGTTTGCTGTAAACTGACTAGAGGCCAAGGACCAGAATTCAAACGAAGTGAGATAATGCAGTTTGGGCACATCAACAAGGGCCACCCGAGAACAAAGCGGACCATGAAAATGACACGGATTCGTGGAGGGGGCGGGGCTGTGCGGCCCTAACAAACGGGCCCATCTTCCATGTCCGCTCTTGCGGTCGGGAGTAACCTCACCTCCACCTGTAACTTTCTCCGAGGAGATGGTTTATCTCGTCCCCAGGGGGTGTGAGTGCAGACACACCACCCAATGCACACCTGAGCCTGTTCACACCACTTACATCCCCAGGCACGCGAGTGACGTTATCATGAGCGTTGGAAGGTCACTCAGCCAACCCAGAAACCCTTTGTAGCCAAAATAGCTCAGAGTCCGCGGTGGCCATCTGGGGGCAGAGCTGCTCTGCTGGACCCTACGAAACTTTCACCTCTCCCTAATCCCACCGCTGAAAACTTCCCTGAGTCTACATCTAATACTTAATTCAGGTGAACAGAAGGATTCTGTTCCTTCTCTAATAATAAAGTGCTATATTTAATGTTTAATTCCTTTGCAGTACAGTAGTTAAAATTAGTAAAACTCCTAATTTTGCTTTATCAAGAACTAGGTCTACCAAATTAGAAGTTATCATTACATTTCTCAACACCTAGCTGGTGAAGCAGACTAACGTTAAACTGGCCAGGGACTCGACATAGTGGGATCACAGTGATGGAAAGTGCCTACAATTCTCTGAGGTTATGGATCATGGGAGAAAAATCCTTCTGTACAGATGTTTCTAAATGCATGCTGAATAAACAGAGAAGTGTTGTTAATTCACCGTTCACGGTAAAAGGGACACCGATTACACACGTCAGGCCTTGTGACTGGTGCGGATTTTATTTCTGCTGCCCAGACACCAGAAGGTTTACTCTCTCAAGGGAGCGCTCAGTGGCGAGGTGACTCCCGTCCTGAAGAGGGCTGAGGCATCCTGAACTTGGACAGGTCCAGGTTGAGGTCTAAGAAGGTGTACGGGGTGTAGTCATGGTGCTGGAGGTTCCTGTACGTGGTGTTATCGAACGGCTCGGCAAGGCCAGCGGCTTGAGCAGGCTCTGTGGGGAAAAGCGAGGCCTGTGAGAACACGGGACAGAAAGTGCCTCCGCGGGGCTCAGCTCAGACACCCGTGCACCCAGCATTCCTCACACACCCTGCCTGAAATAAACTAATTAGAAAACCTGTGAAAGCAACAGGATCTTCAGAAGCCAAACCAAGGAAAATGTATTCTAAAACACACAGCCTTCACAATGGGGGCAATGGGATGGTTCTTACGATGTGTCCTAATACCCGACTTTGTAGACTTCTAGGTCCTGTACTTGGCAGAATTTTGAAAATGTCTATAGCGGTTATGGAGGGACTTTCAGGCCACTTAAAGATGCAAGAAAAAAAAAACAGATCTGTTAGAAATCTGTCTTAGAAATAAACCATTTACAGAAAGCAGGAGCTTTAAGTTAAGCCTGTTAAGTCTCTGGATACAAGAAAATTAGACAGACCCTGTTGTAATAACATAACAACCAACTTAAGGGGAAATGGAAATGAGGTGTATAGTTTTCAACGTTTTCTGAAAAAGTTGTTGGTATACTTTAGATTCAGATTAAAATATACAAACTAGATTTTCTTTCTTTTTGTGGAGAAAAAATGTTTGGTAATCGTAGAACTAAAAGCGTGTGGTTGAAGCAAAAGAAATGCAGCTCTCCTACTCCGGGCCAGGTGGTAAGAGGGCACGAGGTGTGGCTTGTGGGGGTGGCGGGCAGAGGGCCGGGTGATGTGCCTGCTGATCCTAGACTTCTGCCACTGGGGCTCTCCCAACTTCTACACGGGCTGCACAGAAAATAACCTAAATAGTTTCCCTGTTTGAATTCATATCAAAAGCTTTGTTTTTCATGTGTTTAGTTGTATTAAACAAAAACGATGTCTTATTCAGACCTGACATCTTCCCAATCTCAAGGAGCAGACTCCCAATGTGGGGTAGGGACATCTTCAAAGCAGATACAGGGATGGTGTTAACTGAAGGGAAATGTGGGTTCAGAAAACCTGTATGAAAATCAATCCCGCCAGAGGGCAAGGGGCCAGGCGGCGGGAGCAGGAAGACTTAGGGACACCCGCCAATGGGCTGTGCTCCAGGGTGGTGGTGGCCTTAGCCTCTGAAGGGCATAAGGGATGTGGGGAAAAGGACACGTCCGTGAAAAATTAGAAGCAAACTGTTTTCAAAATGGTTTGCAATGTGAAAACCCTGTCATCATCCTAAAGGTTTGGGCATTCCTCTCCAGTTCATAGCAGAATGACTGAAGCAGCAGAATCAGGAAATGCGGTTCTTGATGTCTTGACCAGTCTGGCAAGCGCGGGCACTTTTGCGTATTAATAAAAGAGGGAGAAAACGGAGAGAAGAAAACACATAAATTCTGTCCACATAACCAGTAACCAGTAACAATGATCACATAACATCAGGCAAGGGGGAGGCTTTAGGAAGACTACAGAGCAAACAGGAAGGGGCCGGGTTTGTTAGTAATGCATTTTACAGGCATTCTGCGGAACCAGGCTCTGAACCCGGAGCCTGCCCTCCCTGCGTCGCCAGGACCCCCGACTGCACATGCCTCTATAACCGTCAGTGCACCGCCAGATGGCAGCATAAAAGGAATAAAATACTAAACATTTATGACAGCAAAATAGCCCTTCATAAAAATTCAGTATGGAAAAACAAAGCAGCCCACTGTGTTCTCCGGGTGAATCAGAGAAGGAAACGTCATCCGGTGGAAAGAAGATGGAAGCGGCTCTGGGCTGCCCCTGGCTCACTTCCTGCTCTGATTCCTAACACGTGGATTGCCCCTCAGGCCTAAGGAATGTGAAAGCACTGCTCCGAGCAGCTGCCCTTCGGACCCTCCCAGCAGGGCGAGCACGGCCGAGGGAGTCACCCAGGACCCCTTCCTCTGAGAAGAGGCTCGGCAGGTTCACGGAACGGACCCGTGGCCCGCCTCCAAAGTTAAGGGAGGTGCCGGGGGGCAGAAATGACCCAGCGCTCCCACTTCCACTGCGGAGTCAGCGGAAAGTGCCCCAGGGGCTGTGCTAAGGTGTGCAGTATTCACAATCACGGCATCTCTGCTTATCTGAGACCGCGCACCGGGCCGACTACCTGGAACGCTTGTGCACACCGCATGGGCCTCCAGCGGCCCGCAACCCGCACAGGAAAGGAGGTTCTCAAGAGAGCACAAGTCAAGCTATACCCTGTGTGTCGTCCGGCTCTTCCAGGCGAGGCGCCGACTCTACAGCCATCTCGTCTTTTCCCTCAAGCTCCGGGCCTGCGGTCTTTTCCTCGAAAACGCCTTCCTTAGGAACGGGAACTGGCTTCAGATGTCGTCCTGGTACCTGGTCTTCCAAAATCTCCTCTTGAGCCTTCAGGATTCCTCCTGTTACCTGCTTTCCCGAACTTTCCTTGTCAACGGGGGTAAATGCCACCTCTCCATCATGTTCCAATACCTGTTTTTCCAAATGCCTTTCTCTGGTCGCAGGAGGTGCGTGCAGCTGTCCTGCCGCTTGGGTTTCTCCGGTTCCTTCAGACAACTGCACGGGCGCCGGGCTGCCAGCCGGCTGTGTAGACGATCTTGACTTTGTACGGTCAGGTAAGACTTTTTTAACTTCAAGTGGCGTTTGACTTTCTTTATCTTTTTCACTTGATCTAAATATTTTCTCCATTTGTTTTTCCTTGCCGTTTTGCTTCATAAACTCTTTATCTGCTTGTAACTTGGGTGTTGTGGTTTTTGGTTTAGTGTCTTTTCTGTCCTCTAATGGCTTCACAGTGGGCCCTTTCTTCTTTGCCTGACGGGGTCTCTCTGGAGGGCTGAGGTCTGGCTGTCCCTGCTGTGACTGGGTCTTCTCTTTGGCTGATGTTGCAATTTTGGGGGCTCTGTTTTCAAGGGAACGGGAGGCCTGCGGTTTTGGAAGCCCTCCTTTGCCCTTCCTCATCATCTGAGGATCAACCTTGGAGGCGCCGCCCTCCTCGTCAGACTCTGAGTCGGAGGAGCTAGACGAAGAGGACGATGAATCATCTGTCCCTCCCCTGTTCTCCTGAAGAGCTTTTGAATCCGAACCCTGTTTTCTGAATGGAGGCAGAACTTTTTGAGGAAACTCTACCAAAGTCTTTCTTGACAAAAACTCTGGAACCCCTTCATCTGTGAATAGCATGCTATCATCGGGACTGGGGCGAGGGCTAGCTACCATCCCGCCCTGATTCACAACTGATGGGTAAGAACTGGGTGAAGACAAGTTTTTGGACAATTCAGCTGCTGTTGGGGTGGCTAGTAGCTTGCCCCTCTCCTTTGGTTCCACTACATCTAGGAAATGGCATAAAGAGGAATATTATTTTCAATATTTTGTAAAACAATCTAAATTCATCAGTAAGTCACAGACATTTCATTATTAACAGCTTGTTATTATAATATCTTCAATGTAATTATCCTAAGAAATGTTCCACGGGAACGCATTCTTAGGTCAAAGCAAGCCACACAACAAGAGAACAGTAAGAAATGTATATGTTTCTCTTTGCAGCTAAAAAATTTAAAAACAGGGATTTTTACCAACAGAAGTAACAAACTTGTCTCCACTTTTCACAATGAGAGCTTCTTCGATGATAATTTTTAAACTACTATTTCATCCAAATTTCAAACGGTTAAACTATAAGATATTTCCAAATGACTACTGCAGGTTTTAGAAATGTGTAATTTCTTGGGGTGCCTGGGAGGCTCAGTTGGTTAAGCGACTGCCTTCGGCTCAGGTCATGATCCCGGAGTCCTGGGATCGAGTCCCACATCAGGCTCTCGGCTCATTGGGTAGCCTGCTTCTCCCTCTGACCCCCTCCCCTCTCATGCTGTTTCTCACTCTCTCTCAAATAAATAAATAAAATCTTAAAAAAAAAAATGTGTAATTTCTTAAATCTTTAAAAAACTGATGCTTCTCAAATATTAAGAAAGTCATCCATACTGGATGAGCCTGAACTTTCTGAACAAAACAGTAGAGCAGAACAGGGACAAGAGCCTGGTTTGCATCATTTGGGTGTATGCATACGTGTGTGTGAGCGTTGGGGGGGTCGTGGGGTGGGAAGAATTTCGTTCAAATGAATGTGCCCCATGGGGAAGAGAAGTCCTTCAAAATCACAAGTCATTTGGGGACTTCTTTAGCCAGAGAAAAGTATTACACGACCAAAAAAGTCTAAAATAACTTGATGTGTATATCATTGGAAACAACAGGTTTTAAGCTAAAAAAAAAAAAAAAGAATAAGTGCTAATATAAAACCCTTGCATTTTGTAGAGTCAATTATTAAAAAAATAAAATTGCATAGTACATTGATTAGAACCAACTTCATTCAATTTTCTCAGGTGGGAAATCTTTTCTAACCATACAGATTTGAGGAAAAATATAAGACAAGTGTTTCTAAGTTAAAATTACTTTCCAAATCTAAAGCAAATCTTAAAAATACATTACAGATGAGCAAACTCCAAATGCAGAGCCTTTATTTTCAAGTGTAGGAGTCTATTTGATACTGAAGAGATTTCAATCCTACTTCTCTCAAGTGGAAAAAATGTATTCCTAACTTCACTATCTTACCAGTATCCACAACGGGTTCTCACTGTTTTCTGAGCTCAGGGACCTGCACGTGACAGAATGACAGGAAATGATCACAGAAAACGGAGGAGTAACCACAAATCAGAAATGGGCCACAGAGAGGAAAATGGGCAGCGTGAAAGGGCACGACGGCACAGGCAGAGCAGAGTGACCGTTCACACCTTCCACCTGCACCACCACCTCCACCATCGTCTCCCCCAGCACCATCGTCTCCCCCAGCACCATCACCTCCCCCTCCGCCATCGTCTCCCCCAGCACCACCGTCTCCCCCAGCACCATCGTCTCCCCCAGCACCATCACCTCCCCCTCCGCCATCATCTCCCCCAGCACCACCGTCTCCCCCAGCACCATCGTCTCCCCCAGCACCATCACCTCCCCCTCCGCCATCGTCTCCCCCAGCACCACCGTCTCCCCCAGCACCATCGTCTCCCCCAGCACCATCACCTCCCCCTCCGCCATCGTCTCCCCCAGCACCACCGTCTCCCCCAGCACCATCGTCTCCCCCAGCACCATCACCTCCCCCTCCGCCATCGTCTCTCCTAGCACCATCGTCTCCCCCAGCACCATCGTCTCCCCCAGCACCATCACCTCCCCCTCCGCCATCGTCTCCCCCAGCACCATCGTCTCCCCCAGCACCATCGTCTCCCCCAGCACCAGCAGCAGCAGCAGCACCACGTCCTCCGTGCCACGTCTGAGGCTGTGGCCACCTACCAGCCCAGAATCTGCATTCTGAATGCCGAGCAGGTGCTGATGCAGCTAACTCTCAGAACTCACACAGAACTCCAGGGTCACGTTAAACATAAAAATGAGGCAAAGGAGTGTACATGCACTTGAACTCTCTCTCTCTCTAAATTCTACCTGAATCAGCTCAGAAACTCCTCGTGGCCCCTACACCTCCCAGCCTGCTCACCTCTATCATTCATCCATGTTTATGTGGAGCCTAAATTTTCCAAGTATGAAAAATTAAGTTAAAATAAGGCGCATCTTAGATAGGCTGCTTTGAATAGAAAAGTTACAATGCCTGAATCTTCCAAAATATGTTGTGGAGATTTAAAAAACTGCAAATAAGTTATCAAAATCACATTATAGGTTGGTTTATCATCTACTGAAAATGGAAAGAAAATTTCAAATGGGATCAACAGTGATATCATTTAGAAATTCTGTTTGAAAAGGAAATTTCTATGATATGAAATAAGAATGTTTTAAGGTTTCTTTTATTCATGCTAAATTACTGGAAGAATTTCATAGAAAGGCTAATAGACTAAAACAGGGTAATGCATTTTGCTTTTTTTTTTTTTTAGATTTTATTTATTTATTTGACAGAGACACAGCGAGAGAGGGAACACAAGCAGGGGGAGTGGGAGAGGGAGAAGCAGGCTTCCCGTGGAGCAGGGAGCCCGATGCGGGGCTCGATCCCAGGACCCTGGGATCCTGACCTGAGCCGAAGGCAGACGCTTAACGACTGAGCCACCCAGGTGCCCCGCATTTTGCTTTTTTTTTTTTTAAATATTTTATTTATTTGAGAGAGAAAGAGAGCAAGAGAGCATGAGCTGGGGGGAAGGGCAGAGGGAAAGGGAGAAGCAGACTCCCGCTGAGCAAGGAGCCTGATGTGGGGACTTGGTCACAGGACCCCGAAATCATGACCTGAACTGAAGGCAGATGCTTCACCGACTGAGCCACCCAGGTGCCCCTGCATTTTGCTTTTTAATGACAGCCAATTTCTGACCCTCTGCAGCCCGGGCCCAGTGTCCTCTTGTGACTCAAAAGGAAGTTGCCGCAATGATCTGGAGCTGCCACTAGTAACCGCTGTTCCAGAGTCTGCACCCAACCGTGCAGTGCAGAATGAGGTCACCCGAAAAACAGCCCTCTCATGTAGAGGAATGAGGGCTCTCACTTTATGACCCTACTGGTTTGTTTACATGAAGCCTCTTACTTCTATCTAGAGGCAGGGTGCCCATACACTCTATGTTTTAGTTTGATGCTGACCTTCCTTGAAAATCATATGAAAGCACAACGCTACGTAAATAAGTCTAGCCACGGAGGCCTGTCTCACAGCACAAGCCGGGGACTTTTGTGGACTGTTTCTACTCTGTCAGAGATCATATAAATGACCATAACAGCCTACGCACAATAAAGGCCTACAAACTCTAGTAACAGCACCAAGAGAAGTCCTACTGCTTCTCTATCTCCTCTCAAAACAGAACTTACATTTCCCAAATCTCTTTTCTGCTCAGTTGAAAAGTGAGGGCATGACCTTCAAGTTTTTAGTGGTCTCCCTATCAAAGCTTTTTTTTTTTTTTTTAAAGATTTTATTTTTAAGTATAACCTCTACACCCAATGTGGGGCTCGAACTTACAAGCCTGAGATCAAGAGTCGTGTGCTCCCTGACTGAGCCAGCCGGGCACCCCTAGTGGTCTCCCTATTAAAGGCAAAAATGACTATTGGTGTTTGAAATGGATTAGCCACCTTAGAATTCTTCCATATCTTCTCACTGGGTCGCAAAACTCATCTTGGAAACAAAGCATATTCAAAAACAAACGCACATTTTGACAACATGAAGGAATCAGTTACTCAAATTTTATATGCTAATTAAAAGCTTTTTTTTAGATGTACAGGGCTATAAGGTTTGTTTTTTTTTTTAATGAATACATAAGAATCTAGATTTTTTTTCAGAGGCAAGACAGCAGAGTGATTAAAAACACAGACAGTGGGGGCTTACTACCTGGGTTCATGACCGGCTCCGCTACTGACATGTGTGACCCTGAGCAGCTCACGGCTCTCTTCCCTCTACTTTCTCATCTACGTTGCAGGGATACTACTAGTATCTACTCACGGGGTTGTGAGCACCAGACAAGAGACTATATGGAGTGCTTGGAACAGTGCCTGGCACCGTTGGTTAGGATTAAATACAAAGAACCCCTATTTCCAGAGATTCCTCACGTTTCAAACTGAAATAAGGACTTGAAATGGATAATTAACTTTGGCTTCCTGGCAGATTCTTTAAAAAGCGACACAGCAGTCAATGATTGAATACAGATTGTGGTAAACCTCAGCCTAGTGCCCGGATTCAAAGGAACATCAAAGCCAGGGAGCCAGGCAGTTCTGTGGGAGGGGGGACCTACCAGGAGACCCTGGACTCATATCTGTACTGGTGGGTCCCCGCAGGAAGCATGGGCCACAAGAAGCTGGAGCTCCAGAGAGAATGAGGCAGAAGGCGTTCTGTAATACCCGGCTCCTGACTCTGAGGCAGACCCTTTGACTAGAGATGGGACCCCAAGGGTGAGTGCTCAGGGACCAGTCTGCATGCAGGCAACTTCTGTTAGAGCTTCCAAAGCCACTGAGAGTGGACAGGGGTTTAAGCTGGCAATGTGCCACCAGCAGGCAAAAAGCATTTGTGCATCTGACACTCAACCGGTCTTTTAAGTACTGACACTTCAGGTAGACATGGAGACCTGCACATGTCAATTTAGAAGCATCTTCATACACGGATTAAAATTATTATAACTTTTTTTATAATGATAGTTTTTGTCTGTTTTTTTTTTTAAGATTTTATTTATTTATTTGACAGAGAGAGAGAGAGAGAGAGACAGCGAGAGAGGGAACACAAGCAGGGGGAGTAGGAGAGGGAGAAGCAGGCTTCTGTGGAGCAGGGAGCCCGATGCGGGGCTCGATCCCAGGACCCTGGTATCATGACCTTAGCCGAAGGCAGACGCTTAACGACTGAGCTACCCAGGCGCCCCTAAAATTATTTTTAAATTATGGGACACAGGGGCGCCTGGGTGGCTCAGATGGTTGAGCGTCTGCCTTCGGCTCGGGTCATGATCCCGGGGTCCTGGATGGAGCCCCGCGTCGGGCTCCTGGCTTGGCGGGGAGCCTGCTTCTCCCTCTCCCTCTGCCTCTCTCCCTGCGTCTGTGTCTCTCAGATGAATAAATAAAATCTTTAAAAAAAAAATTATGGGACATAAATGTAATGTGCATTAGAGACAGTGTGGTTCTGGATCCTTGTCTTCCCACCTAGAAGCACTCTATGATGGACACAGCACGCACGCGCATCTCGCGCTGGCCCCGCTCTGGCAGGGAGGTACTGCGTCCAAGGGCGGAAACGACACAGGCCCAAGCCCAACTCCCAGCTCAGTGCTCCCTTCTCATAACTGCACCCCATTCCACTCACATATTCATTAGTTCAGTGTCATAAACCTAGGAGGTAGGAGAGCAGATACAAGACTAAAATTCACCAAAGGCAGCGATAACATTAGTAATGAGATGCAACTAATCATCAGTAAACATTGAAAGAATGTCAAAAATGTGTCAGGCATAATGCAGAACTGAACCGACATTCTGGCTGTAAACGTTTTTTTAGGAGTGATCATGGCACTCTGGTTTCGTTAAAAAAAAAAAAAAAAGAAAGAACACTGGATTTAAAACTGGACTGAGTTAAACAGAATAGAACATTCTGAGTTAAACAGAATTCACCTGAGCTGAATTCAGGCCTCCAATGAGCCACCAACAGGAAGGGGTGTTTCCTCAATCGATGGGGCATGAAAGGCAGTCAGGGGCTAGCACACTCAACTGGGCCAATATTTTAAATGCTAGCAGTGGCTTTGTGTGCACTCCAAGGAGGGATAAAACAAAAAATATCTAAGCACTTTCAAATATTCAAACTGAGGAAATGGTAAATGATGAAAATAAGACAAACTCAAATTATCATTCTGAATCACATATAAAAGTCAAAGGTTTGCAGAGACTGTACATATACATCTTTCATTTTTTTATTTTTTAAGATTTTAAGTAATCTCTACACCCAATGTGGGGCTCAAACGCACAACCTGGAGATGGAGAGTCGCATGCTCCAGGGACTGAGCCAGCCAGATGCCCCTATAATCAGTTATTCGTAATGAACAGGGAGTAGAAAATAAAATTCCTAGAAGTATTTAAAATATACTGTCGCACTTTCTATTTTCTTTCCATGAGGATATGCTACACTGGTATTCAGGAGGGAAAAAAAAGTAAAAACCAGCAATAACAATCAAAATGACTATGAAAAGAGCTGGAAACAGATCAGACATCATGCTTCATCAAAGTAAGTTGTAATGGAGAACGGTGCCTGCCCTTAACTCCCTTTCCACGGTCATAAAAAGATGCCTGCAACCCTGGACCATGGCCAACCAAAGCCTGGGAAGCCACACCTGAGTTTCAGAGACGCTGAGAAAAGCCACAACTGGGGGAAGAAAAGCAAGGTGGAGTTCAGAGCTACCATGGGAGTGTGGGACCTGTACCTGGGCCATCTAAATGCCCCCGCCTTTGCACTCCGCATCCCCTTGCTGCGTGTTAGAGTATGGCACTTGGAACTAACACAGGCAGAACTGGTTCGGGGCTAAATATTGAGTCAAAGACTGTTACATGACTGATATGTTTGGTCTAAAACCCATCACAGATCTTATGTCTGATTATAATCTGGACACTGCTGGAAATGAAGAATCAAATTACGTAGTTAGTAAAACTTTTCATGCTTGGAAAGCACACTGATTTATTTGCTTTGCATTCTCTTTCCCTTATGACTATCATTAAAATCTTACTTTTTGGTGGACTTTGCCTCTTGGAATTCGGTGGCAGTCCCTTTTCACTCTTCCCTGATTCTGCAGAGAGAGAAACCGTGGAAGCAAGTCCTCGAAACACTCGTGCTTCTAGGAGCATAGTCTGACAAAAGAATTAACAAATATGGACATTTTAGAGTAATGCCATTTAGAAGCTGTTACAACATAGAAATACTATGTGTTATTACTAAGCATTCATATGGTATATTTCTCATAGTTATTACAATTTCCATAACGTATGTGTTATGGAAATTTTGGAAAATACAAAAAAAAAGCTGCAAGAAAAAAAACCACAGGACAGTCACTATTAACTATGTAACTCCAAGAAATGTCAAAACAGATCTTCTCCCGTACACACTTTTTGTAGTCCCCAATTACCTATTAACCTACAAAATACTCTGATTTTTTTGTAAAATGTTTTCCTATACTTAGAACGCTAAGTAGAAGAAATACTATTTGGCTGTTAATAATGATGTAGACGAATAATAACTGCTTCTGAACTGTTTATATCGTAAGTGGCAAACATCTTATAAACTGATAACTCACTCAGCATGTACTTACTAACAGCTGCTATGGGCTGAGCACTTTTCTAGAAGCTGCATAAAGAACAGAGGTGCCTCTCCTACATATGTGAAGGTAAAGATATGTTTTCTATGTTTATGACTGCAAGTACGTGTCTATGTGTACACATGAGAGCTGAAACAATCATTTAGAAGCAGGTATTTCAAGGACTAAATGGCGGACTCTGAAACAGGTATCCCCATCTATCTATACTCTACTTTGCAATGAACAGTTAGTGCTTTTGTAGTAAGAGCCGTTTAAAATTTACAGTTAAGTGGCCTTACATTTTTTTCTATATGGATAAAGAAAGCCCTTCTTCCTTCCTCTCTTCACAGATGGGGTAATGTAGGCTGACTTCCCAGTGGCTGCCCGGTAAGTTTCCAGGTGAACCAGGTACCTCAAAGTCCCCTCCTCTCCTCTCCGGGCTAAACAAGAGGTCAAGACGCTGTCCTTCACGGTTCTGACCGCTGGGAGCCCTCGCACCTGCCCCGTGGCCCCGGCCCCGCGCGCCTGGCGCTCCTCAGGTGATCGGGGTCCGCCAAGGGGCTGTGGCCGGGCTCAGCGCCCGCTCGCCGGCCCCCAGGCCCGCCCCACGGCCACTTGCTCCGGCCCGGGGTCCTCTCCTGCACCCGGGAGGCGGGTCAACGGCGCACCAGGACGGCCGGAGATGGCCCTGGCCCTACACGGCCTCCCCGCCGCCGGCCCGGCTCCCCTTTACCTTCAGCGCCCCGGACCGTCCTTGCCGCAGCATAAGCGAGGCCGCCATGGCGGTGACACGGGGGAGCGCCGGGCGAGGGCCGGACGGGCCGGAGGTCGCACCCGGACTGACGCCACCGCCGCGCGCGCTCCGCCGCCGAGGTCCCGCCCCTGGGCCGAGGGCACCAATCACAGGCAGGTACGGGGGCGGGGCGGAGCGGGGCCGAGGCCGGGGCCCGCAGGCGCATCCCAGCCGCCTCCCGGCGCCCAGCTCGGCGCCCCAGGCCACGCCCCCAGGTGGAGCTGACAGTCGCCGGCGGGGCGGCTCTCGTCCGAGCAGCGCCGGGGCTGGCTGCGCGCGTGGCCGTCGGAGTGGTCTTGCGGTGTCCTTGTCCCCGGAGGGCCGGCGCGACGTCTGCCAGTGTCCCTTCCCCAGGTGCACAGACTCCAGACCGAGCCCTGGCGACTCTGGCCCTGACCCAGAGTCGTCGGTTTGGTGGCCCCGCGGCACGTTAGGTCCGGGCCTCAGCGCGCGCCCGGCCTCCCTCGGCTGCCACTGGGCGGCGTAGGGTCGGACCCCATCCTGCGATGCACACGGTCAGCAGTGGTCACCGCTGTTCATTGCCCATCCTGCAGGCCACCTCGGGCGGGACCGTGGGCATGCTTTGAGCCCATGACAGCACCAGTGCCGGAGCTAGGCGTGTCAGCAGTGCAAGCTTTATTTTACCTGAATGTTTATGGCTTGCAGTGCAAAGACTTCCCCCAAAGTAAGGCGTAATAGCAGAGCAGGCGTAGTTACTGACCCCTCGCTCCGTGATTGATCGTGCCCCCCCACCCCCACTCCTGCCTTGTCCAGTGCTTCCTAGAAGATGAACGTGCCCGCTCCTCTGACTCCACCCAGGCGAAGTGGAGACTCATTCAGGTGGCAAGATAAATGGGCAGAAACAGGTCCCCCCAGACCCTTATCAAAGGGGACTCTGGAGCCCTGTGAATGCAATGCGACCTGCCACCAGTCATCCAGGGTGGCAGAGGGACAATCTGAGGTCTTAGGATAATAATGAGAAAGAGGTCCTTGGTCTCTCCAGGAGAAGGGAAAACCTTGATAACAGAATTATCCTTTAAAAAAATTTTATTAATTTGAGAGAGAGAGAACAAGTAGGGGGAGGGGCAGAGGGAGAGGGAGAAGCAGGCTCCCCGCTGAGCAGGGAGCCAGACATGGGGCTCTATCCCAGGACCCCGGAATCATGACCTGAGCAGAAGGCAGACACTTAACCCACTGAGCCACCCAGGTGCCCCAACAGAATTATCCTTTACTCAAACCAAATTCACTCTGTTGTCTCCAGCGGAAAGTTCAGGCTTGCGTTGTGAAGCCTCAAGAATAAAATGTCAGCTTCAAGAATAAAACGAAGAGGCCAACCCCATTGGGACCAGTGTGGTCACCAGCCAGAGTGGCTTGAGGAGAGGGCACATAGGTTGAGGGGAGCCCTGGAGAAGAGACACAGTGAGTGGGGGTAGCCATGTTGGCGGTTTTTAAAGAAGCAACATGACTGTGTGTGAAGGTAACTATGGCAAAAAGGTGGAAGACCACTGTCTGAGCCTGGAGGGAGCAGGACCTACTAGGAAGCTAATGTACTCAGGTAGGGCAGTCGAGGTGGGCCTACACTAGAACTACATTAGAACAAAGGGAACAGAAAGAACAGGGCCAAGTGCAAGAGGCAAATACAAGGTTTTGCAGAAAAATCAAAGAGGCAGAGGCCAGAGAGAGGGACCCTGTTTTCACGAGTATTTGTGGAAAGGGGAGTAGACCGTGTTTTCTAATCAGCTGGAAAACTGTAGACTAGATATCATTTCTCCTGCACCCATCACCTTGCCTAGCAAGTACTAACTCAGCAGTTTTTAGACAAAAACCTCAAAAACTTATGTTGGCCTATATTTTCTTATTAATCACATAAAGGTCTATCTAAATTACTCCAGATCCCCCTTCAGTCTCCTAAGGGCAAATTAAACTTCTTTTCAAGATAACTAGAAAATGGAGCATCACTTGGACCCAACCCTGAACTCAAAGGTGTTTAGGCCAAAAAGGAAAATAAAAATATTCAGGTTCCTGCCATCCTCACACATGCCCTAGCTCTGCATTCTTGTCTAAGACATACATTCCTTTTAAGCCCCAAAGGAAACGTATTATGCCATTTTTCTATGTAAATTAATACAACTTAATTATGTGTTTCAAATGAAGCATGGTTTTTTCCTTTTTTTTTTTTGTTTTTTCACAAAGCTTTCAATAACACTGTGGTTTTAAAATGTTGTTGTTGTTTTAAAGATTTATTTGTTTATTTTAGAGAGAGAGAGCATGAGTGGGAAGGGCAGAGGTAGAGGGAGAGAGATTCTCAAGCCGACTCCATGCCGAGCACAGAGCTCAACTTGGGGCTCAGTCACTGAGATCATGATCTGAGCCGAAACCAAGAGTCAGATGCTTAACTGACTGAGCCACCCAAGTGCTCCTAAATACTGTTCAGGATGGCCATATATAGTATGCTTTACTCTTAGTAAGATAATTTTCTTTTTAATAAGAGAAAATAAAAACAGGTAGCTAGCTCAGTGGGTGCCTGGGTGGCACAGTGGGTTAAGCATCCAACTCCTTGGTTTCTGCTTGGGTCATGATCTTGCCATCAAGGGATCAAGCCCCCAGTCAGGCTCCATGCTCAACAAGGAGTCTGCTTTGGGTTCCCTCTCCCTCCTCCTCTGCTTCTCCCCCTGCTCATGCGTGCGCGCGCGCTCTCTCTCTCTCTCTGTCTCGTAAATAAATAAATAAATATAAAATCTTTAAGAAAAAAACAGCTCGGCAAATAGGAAAAGTAAATTTAAAAGCTTTTTTTTGTCAAGACAAAATAAGGAAAGTTAAAGTGAAATTGAATATGTCTAAGCTATGTTTTATTATTATTATTATTTTATTTATTTGTTTTTTAAGTAGGCTTCGTGCCCAGCACGGAGCCCAATGCTGTGCTTGAACTCACGACCCTGAGATCAAGACCTGAATTGAGATCAAGGGTCACACTTAACTGACTGAGCCACCTAGGCACCCCTCAATTATATATATATTTTTAAGATTTATTTGAGAGAGAGAGCATGCAGGGGGAGGGGTAGAGGGAGGAGGAGGAAGTAGACTCCCTTTTGAGCATGAAGCCTGACTTGGGGCTCTATTCCACAACTCTGAGACCATGACCGAGCAGGAATCAAGAGTCGGACGCTCAAGTGGCTCAGTCACCCAGGAGCCTCTAAACTATCTTTTAAAACACAGATAGTGACTTCTGTCTCTGGGAGTATCTGGCCACTAGATATTATGAAAAACCGCTGGGCTACCAAATATTTCACAATGCTGGGTAAAATATCACAAGCATAATTTCAAATGATCGGTTCTGTTCCCATGTCCAGATCCGTGCTCTTGTCCATGATTGCTGTGTCATGATGGACTTGAAACTCATGTGTTTCTGGGCCCTTATCTGTGGGAATTCCCAAGCCCTGGGGTCAGTGTGCATTCCTCCTGAATTGATTTGGTGTTTGTGTCCACCAGGCTCTTTTCAGTGCTGCCTATCTTGGTCTAGTGTGATCATTTTTTTCATCGTTTGGAATGTGCTGGACCACAGGAAGTGTGTGTTCCCAGAGACTAAAACACAAGCAAGAAACCACAAGAAGTCACATTGCTCTGGGAGCATTTGCTGATCTCAGTAAGTTAAAGTCTTGGTTTAACTGATGTCAAGAGGACTTTGGAGCCATGAGCCCTGGGAGTGGGCTGGGAAGCACAGGAGGAAGCCCTTGTAGAGCTGCCCCTCAGTGGCAGGGTGAACATGGGCAAAGCCACCTGCTTGCAGAAAAGGTCACAGGAAATGTGTATCTCAGCCTGGGCACTGGGTGGGGAAAAAATGTCTCAAGGCCTACCCTCTCTTGAATTTGGGGTTAACATACACACATACTTCCCATGGCATAGGACATTCCAATCTATTTATATTAAAATTGAAAACTATGTTTAGCAAAAGGCAGTATAGAAAGTAAGAAGACAAGACACAAACTGGGAAATCATTTAACTCATAATGAATTGGTATCCAGAACATAAAGTTTCCTCCTCACTAACAAGGATGAGCCACCCAGAATAGGTTAGTGACTACCTCTGGAGGGGGTGGAGGGACGGGTGAGGTCCATATGGAAGGGAGCCTTGGGACTTGTCTCCTTTTAGTAATGTTTGTTTGTTTCTTACAGTGTGCTATGGGCACAGGAATGTCTGCTCTTGTGTATTTTTGATATGTATGAAATACTTCATAATGTATTTTAATGAGTAAAAAAGCCATGAGTGGTTTATTTGGTGCCCCAAAGTTATATGGTAGTTTTAGATGCCCACTTTTTGATGGAAAAGATATAGATTCCAATACTACTAGAAATTCTATCTTCCCGTATACTGAAACGATGAAAAGGTTTGTCCGGCAAGATCCTGTGTATATGAACCTACATATATAACCCAGCTCTATGCCTTCATGTTTTCCCTGCCTCATCAAGTGGGCCATTACTGGAGCCTAGCCTACATTCTAATGGCCAAACATCACTACCAAGTAAGGATGAAGAGCTGAGTGCTGGCATGGAGTAAGAACTTAGTTGTTAGAATAGCACTGTCCTCAAAATACAAATGTATGTTGTATTAGTTTGTTAGAGCTACAATAACAAAGGACCACAGCCTGGCTGGCTGAAGACAACAGAAAGGTGTTGTCTCACCGTTCTGGAGGATACAGTCCTAAATGAGGGTGGCAGCGGGAACAGCATCCCCTGAGACCCTGGGTAGAATCCTCCCCTGCCTCTCCCGAGCTTCTGGGGGTGGCCACCAATCCCTGGCATTCCCTGCTTTGTGGCTGCGTTGCTCCAATCTCTGCCTGTCCTCATATGGCTTTTCTTTGTGTGTGTTTCTTCTGTGCATGTCTGTCTCTGTGTCTCAATTTCCCCTTTTTTATAAAGACACAAGTCATACTGGATTAGGGCCTGCTCTGATGACATCATTTGAACTTGAAATCCTCTGTAAAGACTATCTCCAAATAAGGTCACATTTCAAGTACCAGGGGTTAGGATTTCAACTTGTCTTTTTTGGGGAAAATGTAACTCCACCTATAACATGTCAAAACCACATCAGATGGGAAAATACAAGTGACTTTATTTTTTTAAGGAAATTCTTTTTTCTCCAGCTCTATTGAAATATAATTGATATATATAATGTTGTGTAAGTTTAAGGTATACAGTGAAATGACTTGGTATATATCAAGTACATATTCAATATATATTGAATATATTCATATATACATGGATATCAAGTATATATTTATATATATCAATATGAACATCTATATATCTATATCTATCTAGGAATGTCCTGGACAGTCTCTTGTTGCCTTCCTTTGTGGAGTGATGGTTTTCCACAGTGGTAAGCTCTGATTCCCTTCTGTTTCTCCTTTGTGAATCTACTGTAGGCTTTTGCTTTGTGGTTACCATGAGGCTTAAATAAACCACCTTATAGATACAACAGTAAGTTTTACACTGATTACAACTTGACCGCATACAAAAACTCTACCTTTCCACGTCCTCCCCTGGATGTTTTTGCTGTTACGGTTTACGTCTTCATGTTCTCTATATTCATACACAAATGATCGTAGCTGCAGGTATTTTGGATTCTATTGTCCTTTAACCTTTACACAGAGTTAAGTGGTTAACACATCACATTAGAGTATTAGCAGGATCCAGAATCCGACTTTGCCCCCACACCCTTACCATGTGTTGTATGTTTTCCTGTGTATCCACATTACTGGTTAGCGTCCTTCCATTTCAGCTGGAAAAACTCCTTTCTGTGTTTCTTGCAGAGCAGGTCCAGTGGGGATGAACTCCCTCAGCTTTTGTCTGTCTGGGATATCTTTATCTCCCTTTCATTTCTGAAGGGCAGCTTTGCCAGGTGGAGGATTCTAGGTTGGCAGGGTCTTCCTTTGACTATACCATACTGCCCTGTCCTGGCCTGTAAGGTTCCTGCGGAGAAATCTGCTGATTGCTTGATGGGGGTAGCTTGTAACTTACAAGTCTCTTTTCTCTTGCTGCTCTTAAGATTCCCTCTTTGTCCTTGATTTTTGGCAGTTTTATTATAATGTGTCTTGGAAAGGATCTCTTCAAGTTGAGTTTGGTGACCCATGAGCTTCAGGACCTTGAGTGTCCAAATCTCTCCCCTGATTTGGGAAGTTCTTGGCCATTATTTCTTTTAAATAAGCTTTCTGCCACTTTCTCCCGCTCTCCTTCTCTGGACCTCCAATAAATCACAGACTGTTTCTTTTGTTGGTCCCACAGGTCAACCGGGATTTCTTCACTCTCTCATCCTCTCTCCTTTGTCCTCCTCCATCCTTTGGACTGGATGACGTCCAAGTTCCTGTCCACTTCACGGATTTTCTTCTGCTACATCCATTCTGCCGTGGGTGCTCTCCATTGCACTTTTCATTTCATTCACTGTATTCTTCAGCTCCAGAATTTTTTGTTTGGTTCTTGTTTATGATTTCCATCTTTGCTAGGCTTTTCATTTTGTTCATATATTGTTTTCCTGATTCTGTTGAATTGTCTTTTTTGTTTGCTTGTTTTCTTGTAGCTCATTCCTGAAAACAGCTATTTTGAATTATCAGGTAAATCACAGATCTCCAGGTCTTTGGGGGTGGTTGCTAGAAGGTTCTTATGATCCTTTGGTGGCATCATGTTTCTTTGATTTTGCATGTTCCTTGAAGTCTGGCGCTGCTGTGTTCACATCTCAAGTTGCCATCCCCTCCTCTGGACTTTACTAACTGCCTTTGGGAGAGAAATACCTTCCCTCAGCCCTGCTAGGGATTCTGGGGCGATCCCAGACCTCCGGTGGATGTGCCTTCTCCTTATTTCTTGCTCCCTCTTGTGGCTGATTCTTAAGCTTGTATGCCTTCTCTCCACCCCACAATTAACTAGGTTGAGTGCTGACAGCCTCCCCTTTGTTTCCCCAAGGTGGTGCTCAAGCTGGTGGTCTCTCCCTGGCCTGCAGATTTGGGCCCATTATTTGTGCGTGCTCACTAGCTGTTTGCCGAAACTCACTTTTACTGCCATTGGGAGTGCACACATGGAGCTGGTCACAGTGTGGGAGTGTGTGGGGGTGAGGTGCATGGAGTGCTGGGGGTGCCAGTGGGCCAGTTGGGGGATCTGTGAGCAAGGTGTCCCTAGTGGCTCATGGGCAGGCTTTTTGATGGGAGTGTTGGGGTCCCTTTTTTGCCCCTGAGATTTCTATTTGCTGCTCTCCTAGCTCTTCCTGCCCCCAGTACTCATGACCCATACTCTGGAAGAGGCTAGAGACCCAGGTATCTTTGGCAGCATCTCACATGGCTGGGGAAGTCAGGTGCTCACTCACATGCTCTCGCTTTCCCCTGTGAGAGAAATCCTGGCCTAAGGAGCTCTCTCTTGATGCTAAGCTGTAAGGCCCTGGGGGAGGGATGATACGGGTAAAATCACACTGTTCCTCTTACCCTCTCCAATGCACCCAAACTCGTATATTTTTTTTTTGTTCTAACGATGTGCTGGAATTTGTCTGCTGGAAACCTAGACTTCCACAAAAGCTCTTTCCTTTGGGGTGGGGATTGTCTAAGATGGTGTTTTCCAGGGGCTCCCAGAGCATGGCCAAGAGGGGGTGGAGCCACTTCATAGGCCACGGCAAGCTTCACAGCTGGGACCAAAGTCTGTGTGCCTATTACCGGACACGTGGGTGGGTGAGACTCTGCCTGGGTTCCTTCGTGTGTGGGGCTGGGTCCCACAGTTCCCAGAAAGGCACTCTGTCTGTGGATGGATGCTGAACTGCTGTTGAGTGGGGGACATGGTGAGGGGTATCTTATTCAGCCACGATGCTGACATCTCCACAAAGTGTTTAAGGGAACTGTATGAACAAAGTACCACCTTCAGGGGACTGGACAGTTTAAAGTGAAAAAAGGCCTCTGGGCTCCCAATTTGCTAAGGGCAGTAAGAGTTTAAGAGTTGCTCAAAGGGCACATTTTTCAGAGTGAGGAAGAGGTGCTGGAAAAGGAGGGATCTCCAGGAGGGCAGAGGTAACAGTCGCGCTGGGGTACAGCCTGGGGAATGTTCCCAGCAGGCAGAACTCAGCCTCATCGGGGAGCACTCCCTTGTCCTATGGTCCTGTGAACATTCTCCCTATGGATTTAGGAATTGCTCTGCACCAGTGATTGCTCTGTGCACCCATTCTTCCTTTTTTCTTTTCTTCTAAAGATCTATTTTTTTTTTTTTAGAGAGAGAGCACGTGCGTGCACAGGCTGGAGGGGCAGAGGGAGAGGGAGAGAGAATCCCAAGCAGACTCCATGCTGAGTGTGGAGTCCGACGCGGGGCTCGATCCCACCACCCTGAGATCACAACCTGAGCCGAAACCAAGAGTCGGACGCCTAACCGACTGTGCCACCCAGGGACCCCCATTCTTTTCCTTTTCAAATGGAAGTATTCACTGTGGTGGTCCTTTCCCCTTTGGCCAGTGTATGCTGTGTGGGGGGCAGATAATTGATATTTGTAGTTTATCCATCTGTGGATCAAGAGGAACCGCACCTGAGGAGCCACATTCAACCTAGTATAGATCATGAGACCCTGCACTTTGAGCCTGGTACTGGGATTGGGTGAGACTTCCGGGGATCTTGGGAGGAAGTGAGGTTTTTTTTTGGTGGAGAAATGTGAATAATTGGGGCCAAAGGATGGATTGTAGTAGATTCGACCATAAAAATGGCCTCAATTCTCCACCCCTCCCTTTACCCGGGCCCTTTGTAATGCAACTTTGATGCTCCTTTCACTAAGAGGGGGTTTATTTCCCCCGCCTTTGGATCTTGTTGCCCTTGTGTCTTGCGTTGGCCAATAGGATGTGTCAGAAGAAACAGTACACTGGTTCCACACCTGGACCTCACAAGGCCCGTGGGTTTTTTCCTGACTGTGCCTACCATGTAGGTAAGCCCCAGTACCCTCCTGGAAGATGACATGGAGTGGAGACAAGTTGTCCCAGGCCATCCTAGACTGGCTAGTTCTCTTCCAACCAGGTGGCAGGCCACAGACGCATGAGCAAAGACAGCCAACTAAGACCAGCCCAAATGGCCAACCCGCAGAATTGTGAGCTAAGTAAATTATTACTGTTTTAGGCTACACAATTTGTTGTTATACAGTACTTGTTATGTATTTACTATGTATTATTATGACAACAGAAAATTGATACAGTTACTAAAACAGTTACTAACTACAGCTACCATCAACACAGCTGACTCCTTCTAGAAAATCACCAAGGGAAATGGGACAAAACCTAAGGGCTCTCCAATTTTATCCAAGCTGTAAACGATGAATATGCCCTCATCGTTTTGTAAATTTCAGAGAGGTAAAAACTTGGTTACAACTTTAGTAGCTACATTAACAAATTAAAAAAACCCCCAAATTATACAGAACTGAAATTTGAGTTGTGGGTTTGGGGTAATATACTAAGAACATTAGATAGTAAAATATCAACACATCATATTAATGCTGAAATAGTTTCCACATATATGTAAGAGTAATGATGGGTAAAGAGGCCTCAGACAACACGTTCATGGACCTGCGTTAGCATCTGATAGCCCACACAAGATGAACTGAAGTAGCACCAGAGGGGCCACAAAAGGGAAAATTGTGAAAATAAAAATAAGCTTAACATCATTTCAATTCAGACTGGATTAAAATTACAAAGAAAAGGCTTGGGTTATCCTGGACTTTGCTGAGAAAAAGATCTTTAGGCAAATAAATCTTGTTGGCACAAGTACTGTAAGAATTCAGAGCGTGAGGCACATGGTTCATCACCTCAAAAAGATCAGAATGACTAGGCTGTGTTTACGTCTGATGATCAAGCACAGTTCTGTAAGTTTTCATTTATGCATGCTCCGCATCTTGTGATATAATGCATGAATTCCCTTAAATCTCTGTTATTCAGTCTCCACGGTTTTTCAAAAATTGTACTTACTTCTCTAGGTTGTAACTTATAACACGAAGGCAAACTTCAAGGTCAGTTCAAATAGGTGTATTATAGTTAATTTTATCTGTTAGAATGTGTGTCATGGAGTATTTTCTAAGATGTAAATGATGACTGTAAAGGAAGTTGAATTTGTTCACGAGCCTAGTGATGACTGGCCCCTGCCTAGGATCTCTTTGGTCCTAGTATTACTATCCTGCCCAGGAGAGAAACCGTAACCTCACTGGCATGCCTGAAAAACACCCCAGACCACGCATATGGACTTCCACTGTGCCAGCTAGATTAGTCTAATAGAGATGTTCACAGATTCATTTTCAGAAACCTTGGGAAGTCTCCTGCTTCCACTGTGGTTACTGCCCAGCAGCAACCCCTCCGTGGATATAGCAGCTGCCTTTGATTTTGGGTATAAATTCATCCTTGAGTCATACAGGAGGTGGGGTCAGGGCCAGCATTCTCCAAGTTTCCTACGCCTTCACTCTTCTGTAACGGTAGCTGCTCCTTTAAGACAGTTACTCGTTCCATTCATGTACTTAGCAAATATTGATTGAGCACTGACTTCTTGCCAGGTATTGTGCTGCAAGTTGGGATGACCATAACCTGCAAAATTAGGCATTTGTAGTCTTGGAGAGACATTAAACAAACATGAATACAAATAATAGAAAGGCAGGGAAAGCTTCCCTGACTGATGATGCCACTGAAATGAAATCGAGTGACTGGAATTAACTAGTTACAGTAAATAGATAGGGTGCGGGGAGAGCATTTCAGGCAGAAACAATGGCATGTGCTAAGTCCCTGGGGTGAGTGCATTGTGCCAGTGAATGAAGGGCAGTCCTGGCTACAGCACAGAGAATGAAAGGCGCTGCTGGGGAAAGAGGCTGCGGAGTAGATGGGAGCCACACCACAGGCGGTTCGCTAGAGCATGATCAGGACTTGGGTCTTTGCCATGAAAGCAACGAGAAGCCACCTGTTGGTTTTAAGCAGGGGGATGCAATGATCAGATCTGTGTTCTGCAAGGATCTCTGGCTTCGGCGTGGCAAGCAGATCGGTGGGGGACAAGGGCAGCTGCGGGGATCAGCAAAGCTGCGGACTGCTGTGGTTTGGATGGTGGCGGAAGCCACGGACATGGAGAGAAGGGACGTGCAGCAGAGGTATTTAAGTGACTAGATGAACAGGATGGGGTGTGTGGGCGGCGTGTCTTGAGAAGTCACCTTGTTCTAACTCCATGAACAAAAGAACACGGGCAAAGAGCCATCCCTGGCGGTGGGAAAGACTTGCGGCGCCTGGGGCTGACCTCCGAGGGGAAGCTGCGGAGGCTCCCTTCCAGCGCCTGAACTCTGAGCCACCCCGGACTGGTGCAGGCTCACCCCCACCCACCTCTTGCAGGAACGCTTACTAAGAGCCCAGCAGGTACCAGCAGGATCACGTCGCCCAGCTGCAGCGGAGAGAGATCCAGAAGCGGCCCTGCCCAGTGTGGAGGAAAAGAGCAGTGCTCAGCATGCGTTCCCACGTGGGCGAGTATTCCCACCGCACTAAACCCGCCACCTACCGAGAAGACACCGCCAAGACGGCGAAGGCGGAAAGCACCTTCTGCGCATGTCCGGGGCCTCGGCCACCGTGGGGGCGGGCCGAGTGGCGCCACCTCGCGGCGCCTGCGCGTGACGTCACTGTGCGGCGCCGGCAGGAAGAGGGGCTCGGCGGCGCACGTGGGGGGAGGCGCGGCGGGCGGGCGCATGGCGAGTTCCGCGGGGCTGGCGCTGTGCGGGCAGGCGCTGGTGGTGCGGGGCGGCAGTCGGTTTCTGGCCACCTCCACTGCGAGCAGGTGAGGGGGTTGGGCCTGCAGCGGGGAGCCCAGGCTGCGGGCGCGCGTCGGGGCCTGGAGAATCAGTCCCTCGCGCCGCCAGGGCGGAGTCCGCCCTGGGGAGACCCCCGGCGCGCCCAGCCGCCGCCTTCTCCTTCTCGGTCAGGCCGCGTGCCCGCGCCTTCTCTCAAGACCCGCCCCCGGCGCGCCCCTCGCCGGCGCCCGCGGGCCCCGCGTTCTCGGCCGCGTCGGTGTCGGGAGCTTCGGGACGCTTCCGGACGCTTCGGGCGGGTCACGTGGGGAGACGCGGGCCAGGCCCCGGCACCGCGCGGTGTCTGGGTCGGCGGCCACCCCAGCTGTGGGGCGTCGGGAGGAAGGCGGCTCCTGCCCTCCGGGACCGGGTGGGGCCTGAGTCCCGGGCGCACTCCGTCTCCGGACGTGGCGCCTGCCACCCCCCCCGCCCGCCTCGCCTCGCTCTAGGTCTTACCTCTCCCCCCAGTGCGCCTGCACACGGTTCTGCTTTAGCTTTCCCCAATTTCATGCTCTTTCTCACACAGCACCCTGGATTTTTAACAATAAGTGTTGATCGAGTAGTCTTGTCCCATGGTCAGTTTCGGCCCCTTACTCCTTTCCCGGTGGTTTGGATTCATACTTGAAACGGACCATGTGTCTGTCAAATGTAAATACGCTCTGCTCTTTGCTCAAAGCTGGGTTTCAGAAATCCAACTTAATGTTAGATTTAGTCTTCACAAAACATTTACTCACAGACTTGGGGTATATTCCAGATTATTTTTAGAGGCTCATGGTATCTAACGCATGCCAGTGGGAGACATGGGTTTATTATACTTGATAATACATTTGATTCATATCAAATGCAATAAGCCCATCATTTTTTTAAGATTCATTTTTATTTAGTTGAGAGAGAGAGAGCACGAGCAGGGAGGAGAGGGAGAAGCAGACTCGCCACTGAGCAAAGAGCCCCACTCAGGACTCCATCCCAGGACCCTGGGATCATGACCTGCGCTGAAGGCAGATGCTTCACCGACTGAGCCCCCCAGGCGTCCCCATCTTTTTTTTTTTTAATATGATTCTTCTGTGTGCCTCTTGAGGAAATAGAATGGTGGTGGCAAAGTTTGTGACTCGGAGAACTACTCTTTCCAACACCACAGTGTTCCTTGGGAAAAGAGTCTGAGCGCGGTTACTTCAAAGGCTATGAGTTTGTACAAGATACCTGGTCTCTGCCAAGCACTGGAAGGGAGGAGATGGGCATAAACTGCAGAGAGCTTAGGGTCTGACTCCAGTACTGGCAGGTGCTTGGCCGCCATGGGAGCTTTCTTGGGTAGTTGAGACATTTTTAAATTGAGATGCAGGAATCTCACCAAAAAACATCAGAACATAATTTCTTCTAACATAACCATCTTGCGTTGATTTTTTTGGGAGTAAAAGAATCATGTGTTACTTCCTGTTGACTTTTTCTCATTTGTTTTACTTAACAGATTATTTGGTATGGAACCATGCCAGTTGTGTATGGCAAATCTGAAAAGATTAAGCAACTAAAGCTCCTTAGCCTTTCTCTGAAGTACTGTACCCAGACAATTTCTTGTCATGGATAAAACCCTTAATTTATTGAGTATGAGAATATTTGTGCTCCAGGAAAAAAAAACTCACATTTTTATTCATGAAGTGCTCCCTTTAAAATCTTTCTGTTTTTCCTTAGTGATGATGACGTCCTCTTTACGTATGATTGCAGCACTGCAGAAAAGAAGTCACAGGAGAATAAAGGGTGAGATGATGGGGCAGCCTCTTCAGGCCTAATCATGCTTGGACTAAATGGGACAGGGTAGCCTAAGAAGTAAATTGTTGTGTCATCGAGTAAGTTGCTTCTGCACCGAATTCTTCGTTTCTATTTATGCTGTCCTGTGGATGAACCAGGACCTCAGCAAAGAAACGTGGAACTAACTTTAAATTTGGTGTTAAGAATAGTAGGATTTTTCTAAATAATTCCAGTTTCTGCCAGTAACTAACTCTTGTGGGCATCTTGAAATAATGCAATGTAACTTTAAATGTGTTGAAGTTAGCTTTAGTTAATCGAAAGATAAGGAAAGCAGAGTGTGATAATTTTGTATGGTGCCTTTTTCTAGTAGAATTGGTTTTATGGTTCAGTTTTTTTTTTTTTTTTTAAAGATTTTATTTATTTATTTGTCAGAGAGAGAGAGTGCAAGCAGAGAGGCAGGCAGAGGGAGAAGCAGGCTCCCCGCTGAGCAAGGAGCCCGATGCGGGACTCGATCCCAGGACTCTGGGATCATGACCTGAGCTGAAGGCAGATGCTTAACGACTGAGCCACCCAGGCGTCCCGGTTCAGTTTTGTTTTAATATGATTTAATCCTTGACTCTAGTCCTCGATTCGTTCATATCCGTGAGGGAGTGGGCCATGTGATCTCTGAGGGTCTTTCTGGCTCAGCTCTTTGGATTCAGGTGTGTGTGCTGAGAGATTTTTCTGTTTAGTTAGATTTATTCCTTAAAAATTGGAGCTGTTTTGAACCTCCCGTTGTCTGCTTAATATGCGTTTATATTCTGGCTACATAAACCTCATGCCATTCTCTATCTTTGCTCATGTTATAAATGAACAAGGCCAACCTGGAGGAATGCAGCCTTGTTTACTCAGGCAACCCCTAATCATCCTTGTCCTTTTCTTTCTCAGGGAGGACGGGCAGCCCACGGATAAGGGGAGTGACACGATTCTGGCGTCCACCTTCTCCAAGTCTGGCAGCTATTTTGCTTTAACTGATGACAGTAAGCGTCTGATTCTTTTCCGTACAAAACCATGGCAATGTCTGAGTGTCAGGTATGAAATGCTAACGTGGAATAATTACCATGTTATTTACCAACGCACAGCTTACACTTGCATGCCCGCAGCAGTGACAGTGATGTAGTGAACAAGCGACTAACACGTAGTCTCAGCCACGTGCCAGGCACTGTTATCAGTGCCTTACGGTGTTAGCTGACTGAACCCTCGAAACAACCCTGTGTGAGGGGGCGGGGCGTTGTTCTCTCCCACATCCCTGCTGGGAGTCTGGAAGCTGATCCCGGTCAGTCAGCTCAGAGGGCAGAGCTGGCCCCGGCCCCTGGTCACTCTGGCTCCAGAGTCGGTGCCCTTGGCCACTATGCCATCCTGCTTTCCAGTGTTCCTCCAGCCTCGTGCTGGCAGAAATGAAGAAAATCAGCAGGCTTAGGAGAGGAGGTGGGTGATGCTGATATAGGCCCTGGGTAGGTGTAAATTTGTCTGACTCGGACAGTGTCCTGATAGTAAGTGCTTTATTTCCTCAAGCGGGTGAGGGCTGGAATTACGATGTCTGTGACCGGGATGGAAACACCCACATGGAGCAGAGTCAGCCTTCCCCTCATCCTTGCCTCCCTGAGGCTGCACAGCTTAACTGTCCCTCGAGAGTAAGAGAGAAATACATGCAGGTTATAATGTTAACGTCTAACTGTCTAACAGCCAAGGTTAAGAATTTCACTTCGTAGCTGGCTCACAACTGTATCGGGGAGACCTGTGCTTTTTGGATTCCTCTTGCATCTTATTTTCTAAGAGAAGAATAAAAAGGCAAATTGCAGGTGGCAGTCTATGTTGGTATGTGCTCCCTGCTTAGGGGTAGCCCTTCATCCTGAACTTGGGACAGGGGGACACCCACACAGCCTGCCAGCAGGCCCCTGCGTCCTGTGGTGGAGCTTGCACCTTGACTGAAGGGCGAGTGCCCAGGGCTCCTGGCGGGGCTCTGGCCGTTCTCCGAGGGCTCCTGGCATTGTGCACGGTCTGGAAGGAGGAATCTAGACTTCTCTTGACTGTCACCGCGTCCCTGTGGCTGTCAGGCTATCGGGGAATGCAGGGCAAGGCCTCTGGAGTGTAAGGCTCAGGATGGGTGTTTAGGCACAGAGTCCTATGTGTATATGTCTGGTTCCTTCTGCACTGTGGTCTGTGGGCGTTTGAGGGGAAGATGCTGTGTTTTTGTTTGTTTTGTCTTTTGAAGGTAGCGTGTTGCGATTGTCTTCACGTAGAGATTTAAGAACACTCAGGGTGGGCAGTTACACTTTAGCAAACAGTGGCTGGCAGTTGCCTTTTTTTCCCTGCTTAATTGTATTTTTCGTCTTGGTTTTTACATTGATACCAGCAGAATAGCTTTGTGTTGGAAACCTCTGCGTTAGGTGTGCAGGGCCTCATGTTGCCTATGGGAGGTACGTTGCGCGTGTAGATGTTGCTTGCGGGACCCTGGATAACTCCCATCCCGTCTGCGTCAGCCACTGAGTGAAGGGGTCGGGCCAGATCACATCACAGGTCTAGGGGCTGCCTTTCTCACGTTGCCTTGTCCTGTGGATGTATGCTGACCTCAGCGTAAGATGCACTGCTGCCTGGTCCAGTGGCCTTTAACACTTGGCGGGAGGCACAGACAGATGGACCCCTTCCTCAGAAGAACACCCATCCTTCACGCATCTGAGGTTCAGTTCGGTGTTGGGGGTGTCCCGGGCTCCCGATATCCACATTTGACCAAGAGTTGCTCACAGCTCGGAGCTCTCCAGTGGCTTTAATGCTTCATCATGGAGGATTTTAAGGAATAGCCCAGATGGAAATAGTGCATAGCAATGATTGGTTTCAAGGTTTCGGTTTACAATGACAAAGGCCCAGAACCAAGGCCAGGTTTTCTGAACTAAAAGTAGGACACTTGGGGTGACATGATATATTCTCTTGTGATGTATGCGTTTATTAGTGAGAAATCTTACATAGGAAATCACACCGGTTCAGAAAATGCCTGTATTGAAATAATACAAGTATGTGGAAAGGCAGAGCCCCAGGAAATGAGATTGTTCTGCCCGAAGCTGCCTGGCTGCTGGAGGTGTGTGGTGTTGGGGAGCTTGGTATCCTTGGTGCCCTGCAGGGCCCCCACACACTCAGTTTGTTGAACAAGTGTGGCTCGTTGGAGGTGGGCTTGGGTGGGGGATTTTAGGGCTCAGCTACCTGACCAGCAGTGCTCTGCTTGGCGGTGGCGGAGGGGAGAGGGTCAGGCTGGCCCTGGGGGGCATGAGGATGGGAACGCTGGGCTGTGAACCCCGTGACTCTGGGGGGAGGGGGGAGTGCAGAGATCCCGAAGAATGGTGAGGCCCACGCCTTCTGATGGGGCAAAGTGGCCAGCCCACCCACTGTCCGGTCTCATGACCTGCCTGCCCACGTCTGTGACCTGACCCCTCAGACCCTCACCCCCACCTACTCTGTACAGCCAAGCAGCGTCCTAGAAGCCTGGCCAGGACTAACTTGGCCCGAGATGATGAAAGTTCCTCCACTGGCAGAAGACAAAGGGACAAGATTCTGGACTGAGCTGGGGCTGGGGGGTGGGGGGGCAGTGGCGGGTGCTCGTGTGAGTCCACGCCCGATACTCCTGTGGGACCGGCCCAGGCCACTGTCCGGACTGGTGGCCGCGTGGCCGTGTGAGGGCCTGTCTGAACGTATGGTGGCATTTCAGTGACCGTGTGCTCGGAGAGTTGGTTAGTCTTGCCCGCAGCCCCATGCTCTTTCTTTTGTTGTGTTTCTATGTTTATGTCCCTCCTTGTCCTTCTGTCCACTGTCCACTGGCTCAGGTAAGCGCAGGAGGAGGTTCAGCTGCTGTGGGCAGTGGAGTCCCGGGACGTGGCTGCAGGCCCTCTGCCCTGCGTTTTCTTTCCTTCTGTCCCTCTGCTCCCGAGAACCTGGGAGGTCTTTGTGTGGTCCTCGTGTTGGAGATGTGGCTTCTTCAAGCTCTAGTTTCTATTTACTGTAACATGGGGGGCCCCAGCTGCAGGGGGCCGAGCGCCGTGTGCACAGACGCTGACTGGCTCTTGTTGGAAAGTGAGTCCCCTTCTACCCGCTCTGGTGACAGGAGGGCAGGGAGAGGCACAGAGTTAGGTAACGCGGACAAGCCTGGGGTTCGTGTGTGAAGCAGGGTCACGCGTGGTGTCTAGCGTGGGATGCAAAGTGCAGGGTCTTGCCTTGTGGAAAGCGTGATCTGCTGTAGAGATGCCGGTGGAAGGAGGTGAACGGTGAGAGCACCAGCGGCGGGAAGCTGCACGGACCCTGCTCCCCACCAGCAGTGAGACCCCGGAGGAGTCGGTGCGTGTGCGGCGGGAGCTGTAACTGTTTCTTAGGCTGGCGCGGTGTGGAGCCAGCGGGCAGATGAGGCAGATCTTGTGAATTTGGACCGAGGGTTTGAATTCAGGAGTGTGGTGACTGTCACGCAGCCGGAGCTAGGACGCAGACGTCCCCAGCAGTGCATGCTGTTCGCCGCGGCTCGCCCTCCTCCGGAGTCATCCCAGGGGGAGGGACGGCGAGTGCCGCGCCTGCCGACGGGTGTGTCGCCCCATCCCCAGGGGTGTTGTGCACCAGGAGCACGTGGGATTCCCGCACGGCAGGGACCCGGGCTGGGGCGTGGACTCCGCGGTCGTGGACGGGAAGCTGCGGGGGTAGGAGGGCCCTACGTGGTGAGTGCTTCTGGTTCTGATCAGAGCACGCTGGGTGTTTACGAAGCTGACCGTTTTTTTCCCCAGAATGCCCAGTAGAGGTGCTGGGGTCAAGAGGCAGTTCTCCCAGCATGTTGTCATGACGGTCTTCAAACACACGACAAATTTGAGAAGATGTCGTGCTGGACACCTAGAGGTCCACCACCCGGATTCTGCTGTCACAAAAGCAAAGTTATTCCAAAGTAAAGTCGGTCTAAGGCGCTGGCTTTGTTTCTGTTCTCTTAATTGCTTTGTTTTTTTGGCACCGTCTTTGGTGACTGGAAGGGGAGACAGGCGGTGTGGAGCCGACACACCAGCAGAAGGGCCGGCCTGCAGGTCTGTCGGCCCATCTCGTGCTGACCTGTGCAAGCCGATGGTGGGCGTCTCTTGCCTTCCAGGACCGTGGTGAGGAGGTGCACGGCCCTGACCTTCACGGCCTCGGAGGAGAAGCTTTTGGTGGCCGACAAGTCTGGGGATGTTTATTCCTTTTCGGTGCTGGAGCCACAGGGATGCGGCAAGCTTGAGCTTGGGCACCTGTCGATGTTGTTGGATGTGGTACGTGGGTGATGGGCCTAATTAAGTCTGCTACAGTCAGCTGGGGGCAGGGGCAGGGGGTCTGATGGGGCGGTGAGGCCGGGGCTGTGAGCCCAGCTGCCAGGGTTTGGGTTCTGTAGCAGGGACAGCTCTGCAGATCTGTGAGCAGGAGTTCGTGAGAATGGAATTCAGGATGGTGAGGCTGACAGGGTGAATGCCCATGGGCCACTTAGGAGGTGGCTGGGTGGTTCCGGAAGTAAGGGACAGCCTGGGTTTGGGTGATGAGATAGAGGAGGCATGTGGGAAGGGCAGACACCATCTCAAGGCCTAAGCTTGTCCTCGTGCTTTATGGGCCTCACCTCAGTGTCCTTCCAACCCCTGAGCCAGGAGCTGTTTCCCCCAAGAGGCCCGGTGAGGGCTGGGGGCAGCCAGTGGGAGGTGGAGCTGGGGTGGGACCCGGCGAGAGAGGCCGGGATAATGAGGGAGGGGTTCTTGAAGGACAACCCCCCTAGGACTTGGTGATGGGTTGGCCATGGGGACACTTGAAGGAGGAAGGAGGCGAAGGCGAGCAGGTGCTGGAGAACGAGGGGTGGGGTGGTAGGAGGGCGGAGCTGCATTGAGACAGGTGTCTGGTACCACCGCTGGGGTACCGTGTAGACCTGGGGACAGGTCCTGGGGCAGTGGGGTGGGTGGGCCGGCTCTGGCCACCCCCACCAGCAGGTCTGTTCTTTCTAACCCCCGTGTGCAGGCTGTGAGTCCCGACGACCACTATGTCCTCACCGCCGACCGGGACGAGAAGATCCGGGTCAGCTGGGCCGCGGCGCCGCACAGCATCGAGTCCTTCTGCCTCGGGCACACAGAGTGAGTCCCCTTCCTGCCCCCCAGGAGGAAGCTCAGGCTCAAGGGACGGGTGGGCCGCTGAGCTTGGGCAGCCGGTGGCGAAGCCAGGGCTGCCTGCTCCCCGGCGAGGCCCCATTCGGTGTAGGCTTCTGCCCGGGGCCGTCAGGCCCTCTGCCTCCTCCTTCCCTTCCCTTCCCTTCCCGTGGGCTTCGGGGAGAGGTTTTCTTGTTGGCACTGAGGTCTGACACCCCAGGGCGTGGTCGCCGCACACGGCGGTGGTGGTGCTGCCCACGGGAGCCAGCGTAGGGCTCAGTGTGAGAGGCCTTCCCTCTAAGCCCGCGCCTCCTGCTGTTAGCACTCACCAGTGGTTTCCATGTTGGCCTCCAGGTGAGGGCTTGTTTCCGGAACACTCCTTCCTCCGCGTAGACGCTTGTCAGTGCCCACAGTGGTCAGCGGCCGGGAGGGGGTGTGTGCCGGGGGGAACATACTTCGGTAATTTGAACGTCCAGGACTTATGTTGCCTCCGAGCGTGGGCAGTGGTTCTTCCTTTGTGACCTCTTTGCTGGCAGGTGAGCTCTCTTTCAGTAACTGAATTTTGGTATTTTGCAAGGGAGGCGTTTCTGAGGCACACCGCTCTTCTCGGGCTTCTTGGGCTCAAGGCTAATTACAGAGGAGAGGAGAAGCCCTTCGTTTCGTTGGCTAAAATGTTTAACACTGCATTATTGGAGGCAGCGGAACATACTGGAGAGACTTCATTTAATTCTGAGATTGCTCCTGTTCCTTGGTTTTGAACAGAATGTAAAGTGATCTCTGAAGGTCGCTGGTGGCCTAGTTTGTAGCTCCGGACAGCTGATGGGGGCTTTGGTTCAGCTCTCTAGTAATCCAGCATCCAGACTTATGACCTGTAAGCCCCCCATGGCCCTCTCTCTGTTGCTGTTCTCACTGGGGTCTCCTGCTCCCCACCCACCACCACCCGGCACACTCCTGTCTCAGGGCCTTTGCACATGCTGTTCTTACTGATGGGCATGCTCTTCCCACAGGACCCTGTGCTCTCCTCCACTTCTTCAGTGTCCGGCTAGATGCCACCTGCCTTCTCAGGAAGGCCCCCCCTTGTCCTGCCCTGCTCTGCTTTTCTTTTAGCTTGCACTGTCCAGACAGGAGCCTCGAGCCCTGAAGTCTGAAGTGAGATGTGCCGTGTACAAGACCTGATGTTGAAGACTTCATACAAAAAAAGCCGTAAAAACAGCTTGTTACTAATTTTTAATTTAGGTTGTATGTTAGATGGTAATATTCTGGATAAATGAAGTTAAGGAAGAAGAGTGTCAGTTATTTTCATCTGTGTCTGTTTCTTAATGTGGTCACTTGCAAACGTAAACGGTGTGGCCGGCACCGTGTTTATGTTGGGTGGTGCTCTTCCGAGGCCTCCGCTGGCCCGTCTCCTGCCGGCGCCCTGGACGGGGGCCTTTGCGGCTGCGCCCAGTGTGTTGCCAGCCCTCAGCACTGCCTGGCAGGTAGTAGGCGCTCAGGAGGTATTTCCGTGAGTGAATAAGGAGTAAAAGTAGGTGCTTGAGAATCTCGTGTAAAATCTGTGGAAACCGGTTTTTCCTCCCTCTTGAGCCGTTGAGGTGACTCACGGCCTCTGTAACGGCTGCCCTGCGTCAGGGGACTGCTTGGGCCAGCCAGTCACGGGCATCCCCGGGAGCCGTGAGCTAGTGGTCGCGTTGTCGTTGGGAGAGAAGCAGGGAAGGCTGCCCCCCTTGCGAGGCTAGAGGCTGGCTCATAGCCTGCGGACCCCGGGTGGGCTTCTGGGGACCGCTGGGTGCGGGGCTGCCCTGGGGTAAAGGACAGGAGGTCTGAGTCAGTCCGCCGGCCAGTGTTTCTGCTCGCCCTCTGCCCCTGCTCTGTCCGGCAGGTCTCCGCCCGAGGCTCCCTGTCGTCACGGACCTGCAGGGAAGGTCTTGGGCTGTGAGCAGGGCAGCTGGAGTGAGCAACACAGATGTTCATGGATCTTTCCAGTAGCGTGGCTGGGGCCCGCTCCTGCTTGGGGGTTGTCGTGGCTGTTGGGGCCCGGAGAATGGCATGGTGTGCTCCTCATGCTTGCTCAGTGCTGTCTAGCTACACGTGGGAGCCATGGCAGTTTTTGTTGGGGGTCAGGGGTTTGGAGGGAGAATCTCTCTGAGATGACAGATGGCCTGAGCAGACGTCACAGCAGCTCCCTGGAACTCGGCTCCCCCTTTGCTTCTCTTTGCCCTGTAGGTTTGTGAGCCGCATCTTCGTGGTGCCCGACCACCCCGAGCTGCTGTTGTCCTCCTCTGGGGTAAGTGCTTCGCTCTGCCCTGTGCGCCTCTGGGTGCCTTTCGGCCAGGGAGCCACGCGGGGGGGATGGGTCTGCCAGCCACGAGCTCTTTTGTTCCCAGTTGTGGTTCTTTCACTTGGTGGCTGTCCACTAGATGGTGCTTGTTTTCTGAATTTTGGAGCTGCCTGTGGCTGGCTCCTTGCTTAGGGCCTTCCATTCAGGGGCCACATCTGTAACAGCATTGTGACTTCTGTTCTAGCAGTCAGGTGGGAAGGTGGGAAGACCCCTTCTGAATTCCAGGGGACTTGGGTTCCATCCAGTTACTGCCATGCTGGCTTTTCACCCCGGCCTGGTGGGGGCTTTGATTGGTGACGAAAACTTCTATGTCCTGGCAGTTGGGGCTCGATGGTTTAGTGATCAGAGACTTGGCTCTAAGGAATAATCTTTAAAAGGCTCGTTAAGCAGTAGTTTTTGCCAAAGCGAAGGGTTTGAATTACTGATGGTGTCTCATTTTTTCTTTTTTTCTGTCAGCTCTGTCCTGTTCCTCCTCCTGTCTTTCCTGCCCCTTAGCGTTTTGTGGGACTCAGGTGCCTGGCAGTGGGAGGTGGGGGGGCTGCACGGGAGGCGCCTGGACCTCTTAAGAGTTAGGGTTTCTGGGTGGGAAGAGCCGCCTCCTTAGCGTCCTGCAGACATCTGGCCACTGTCTGCGTATCTGTGTTTCATTCCTTTGCCACGTTTGTGTTCTCGCAGTTTCGGCCGTCCCGTGTCCTGTTTTTCACAGCAGTGCATGGTCCTGCGATAGCAAACAAAATAGATATGGCTGGAGTCCCCAGAGGTGGCCAGTTTTTGTGAATTTTGCTGTACCTACGTCTTCCAGTCTTTTTCATGATAAACAAAATATTCAAGCTCCCAGAAAAGTAAAACGAACACCTTTGATTTTAGCACTGGCTTGGCAGGTTCGGGCATTTTGCCCGTGACCCTGTTTGAAGATATAGGAGGGATGGTGCTCCAGTGGCGGGGTGCGTGGCCTGCCGTGTGCCCCACACCTTGCAGAGTGCACTTTTCATTTTCATCAGAAGCAATATACTTGTAAAGTGAAATTCTGCTGTTGGGCCTACAGGAAAATGGCCGTGGCTCCCAACGCCCCTATAAGGTGCGCCCTTGGCCTTCACAGCCTTCTTAATGGCCGCCCGGCGTATCCAGAGAACTCGAGCAGTGGAGAAACAGGAACACGCATTTTCTGTGTGCTCTCCCGCCCTCTCTGTGCCCGTCGTCCCCTTTCCTGGTGGGCTGCACTTCCGGTAGCACCCCCACCCCCATGTTCATCCTCTCTGTGTCCGTGTCTGTCTGTCCGTCTCTGTCTCTCTCTCCTGTGTTTCCGAGCAGTGCCTCTGAAGGTGGGGGGAGGGTGTTGTCATAAGGCTGCTGTCCTGGGCCCTGGAGGTGCCCTTAACCCCCAATGATTGGTGGGTGGGTGGGCATAGAGCTCGAGGTGAGAGCTCCTCCCAGGGATTTGGAAGGTGAGGGGCCTATGTTTTCTCTGGTTAGTTTCTGTGCTTGGCTTTCTCCCCACTTTCACTTGAAAAATCTGAGGCCATTCTGAGTTTGGGTCCTTTCTGTGGGACCTGTTCCCCCTTTCCTGACAGTTTTGGGGGCCTTCTTGCCCCTGTGCTCTGAAGCTGGGGGAGATGGGGGCTGGGCTCTGGAGACCAGCTTGCACGGTCAGTGGCCCCTGCGATTCAGGGTTCTTGGTACCGGGAGTGTCCTCCCTTGGGCGCTTCTCCTTGAATCTGTGTTGTGGGATGTTGGGCTACGTTGGTTGCCTGGTTCTTTTTCTTTCCTTTGGCCTCTGTCTCATGTCCTACATCTGCTTTTTGGAACTTGTCCTCAACTTTATTTCATAGTGTCCTGTGGGGATTTCATTTCTGCTGTTCCTGGTAATTGTCACGAGCTTTTTCTCGTCCTCCGAGTGTCCTTTTCTTTCTTTCTTTTTTTTTTTTTTAAGATTTATTTATTTGACAGCGTGAGCACAGGCAGGGGGAGCGGCAGAGGGAGAGGGAGAAGCAGGCTCACCAAGCAGGGGGCCCGATAAGGGGCTCGATCCCAGGGTCCTGGCCCCAATTGTGTTGGTCCCGAGTGCAGGATCTTCGATCTCCCTGAGCTCATGTGTGTTTCCTTCCCCCTGTGTGGTGTCCACCTTTCCTCGTGGAGGTTTCCTGCGGATGTCTGGTGGTTGCATCTGTCCATTTATGATGGGGACGGGGCACTGGCCAGCGTGGTGGAGGCTGTGTCTGGGAACCCAGGGTGTTGGAGTCGGGCACCCCCAGGCCATCTGGATCAGCCCTCTTCTGGTGGTTACTTGGCTCAGTCTTCACCTTTCTGGGCGTCAGGCCTGTCCCCGTGTTCCGGGAGGTGACTGGGGAGGGCTGGTGGTGCCCCTTGGCATGGATCTGGCGTCCCTAAGACTGCGGTCTCTCGCTCCCTGGCTGCACATGGTGAACCCGTGGCTCTGTAAGCCGCAGGGGTGGGGAGCCTGGCCGCCCTGACTGCCCCCCGGGTGGCCGTGCTGCCGCGGGCCTGCTGGGCCCAGCCGCTGTGTCACGGCCTCCTGTGGCCAGTCCCCCTGCCTTCGTCTGCTCCCAGACGGCCTCACCATTGTCTTGTCTCCTCACGTCTCTGTCCTCAGGGCTTCACGCTTCGGGAACATCCCTTTCCAGTCCCTGCAGAGGGAGGTTGGGCGGGCGGGCCTGTGCCTCCATGTCTGTAGTGTCCTGGCAGGTGTTTGTGCTCCTGCCCAGCACCCGCACACCCCGGCTCTCACGCTCTGGGGGAATTGCTCTTCTTCCTTTTCTCCCAGTCATTTAGGAACTCCGCGTGTGCTGTGGCAATGCTGTCTCGTTGGTTTGCTCGGCATCTGGGCTTCACGTGCACGTGGGCCTGTGCATGCCTGTTGTCAGCGATGGACTCTGGTGCACGGGGTGGGGGTCCACGGGATGGGGGTCCCCGGTGTGCCGGCCGAGTGCACGAGCTAGCTAGGCTCCGTTTCACGCCCTGTGTGTCCTGAGTGTTCTCAGATACGCAGTTCTTTCTATGTCCTGTCCTTCCAGTGAGATCTGTGATGAGCAGTTGTTAATAGAGCTCTCTCTTGCGTTGATGCTTATTTTTGGAGCACTAGGGCTCTCGGTACACATGCCAGTTTCCTTATCTGCACCAGGTGACAATCTCACGGGTAACAGGCGGACGCCCACTTTTCACCCCTTCCTGAACAGGGAAGCGGGACAGTTGTCGTGCTCAGCAGCCCCACCCACGTGTCTCCTGTGCAATGGGTGACCCTTGAAGCGCGTGTATCCTCCTGGCGCGAGTACAGCAGCCGCGGTCTTTGACGTCCTGCACGTGAACGAGGCAGCTTGTCTCGTGTCTTCTGCCCGTTCTGCCGTGTGGGGGTCACGGGTGTTTTGCTAACGATCGGCGTGGCCGCACAGTCCTCCCTCAGAGCAGAGCGCCGTGGCGCTGGCTGCCGCTGAGCGGTATTCCAGCCCCTGCCGGAAGCCCCCGCACTCAGAGGCTGGCCTGCCCCCCACGCGCGTGTGCTGACCTGTCCGTGCTGTGTGCAGGACCGCACCCTGAGGCTCTGGGAGTACCGAAGTGGCCGAGAGCTGCACTGCTGTCACCTGACCAGCCTGCGGGAGCCGGCGGAGCCGTGGGGTGACAAGGTAACGTCATGCTTCTGTCTCGGGTTTATCAGGGCTTATAGGGCACCTCTTCAGTCACTGGAATCCTGCGAACAAAACCACTTTTGTGTTGGAAACATTTTTTAGTCGTCAGCACAGACGTCATCCAGCTTGGGAGAGATCACGTACTTCAAACTCTAAAGGTGTCCACTCCCGTAAGTGGGCAATAACTTCTCTCGCTTTATTTGTGTTTGAATGACCACGGTACAGAAATGCTTCCTCCAGTCCTGCTTGGAAATGGAAAAGACAGTGGTGCCTGAGCAGAGAGCTTCTCCAGGGTTTTATAGCCAGTCAGGGAGCTGAGCACCCTTCCTGCATCTCTCCCTTTGTCTGTCATGGATTAATCTCGATGACCACCCCCTTACTCCTGGGACCCCACACCGGCCAGTGTATCCCCAGGTCAGGTCACCTGGGCCTTTGATTGTGAGAGATTTTCAGGGGAGAATGTGTGGGTTGCCTTTTGGCGGTGCTCTGGATTCTGTCGTCATGGACACCTAGCTCTGTGCTGCTCCTGGGCTCATGCCCTGTAGGGCTGAGGTCCAGGTTGGTCACCCGAGGATGGCCCCACCCGTTTTCCTATAGAGGCCCCCCTGGGCCTGGCAGGGAGGGAGCAGTCTGCTTACGTGGCTCTCCAGGCCCGCAGAGCTGGCCCTCGGGGTGGTTTCTTGATGACCAGGTGTCCTGGCTGTCATCGGGAGCTTTGCACTTTCCCCGGGAGTCCCCGTGTGGCCCCCTGCCAGCCCGCAGGAGACCTGGGCCAGAGTTGAGGGGCTCATCTGCCTCATCCTCGGGATGGCTGCTTTCTCTCCTCCCCCCAGAGACTGCTCTGTAGCCACTGCCCTTATTCGGCCTCAGAAGTGGGCAGGCCAGGCCTGACCATGGGCCAGAGCCTCAAGGACCCTGGGGCTGTGGTCACCCAGCCAAGGGGCTGCCTGGGCCCCCAGGTCAGCGGACTCTGCTGCTCTGGCTGCCGGCTCATGGCACCCCCTGCTTGGGTGTCTGCAGTCCTGGTGCTCTCCACGCCCCCCGCGCCCCAAGGCCATGGCGCATGGATGCCTGATTTGTTCTGGTAACTTTTTCACCTACTTTTTCACATTCATGCTCTCAGTTAACCTCCTGGTGCTCTGGGATAGTGAGGTTGACTTTGGTCTCTTTCTCAGAGGTCAGGGGAGGGAGTGTGAGGCAGAGAGAGAACCAGGAACCAGTAGGTTTCTGACCTCGGGCCTGGCACACCAGGGCTGCACGAGCTGCGGATGGCCCTGCCTCTTGGGTTCCTCGCTTCCTTCTCAGGAGCCCCCAGGCCATGGCCCCTGCCCCTCGGGCTGGGCTTGGTGAACATCAGGCCTTTTCTCCCACTTCTCCTGACTGGCATCTGGATGTTCCCACTCTGGGATGTGTGGACCTTGCACACGCAGTTGTGTCTTGTTAACGATCCCTTGGGTTTTTTGTCACCTCCTGTCCTTCTTGACCAGTCCGTTGGCTTTGGAGACATTGAGGGAAGGCCAGAGCCACGAGAGAGGCTTCTATCTGCCGTGGCACGTTGGAATTGTGAAACGGGTAGTTTGCTGTGCCTTTCTTTTCTCTTTCTGATTTCCAGAAAGTTCAGGACTGTTTTCTTGTTTTCCTTCCTTGACCGTAGTGGCCACTGTCAAGATCTTGCTGTGTCTGATCTCGCTTTGAACAGAACAGTCCCGAGTCGGGTCCCTGACAGGCGAACGTGCTGTTATGTTACTGCTTTTCCTTGCAGAGGTTCGCCGCATCCAGGATCACCTACTGGAGCCCCGAGGGCTGCGTGGCACTGCTGTGTGACTGGTGGGTGAGCTCACGCGCTGGGGGCGTTGCTTCAGGGCCCCACACCCCCGCCGTAAGGGAGGGGACACGCGGGTGGTTCATTGGCCCCGTGTGCTGTCTCCTTGTTGGGAGGCTTCACACGCTTTTATTTGTACAACCTGTCCCTGCAGTGAGTTTCACTCTGGGAGGATGGCTGTTGCCTGAGGGGTGTGGGTTCCTTTCCTTAGAGTGGAGTGGCGCTCTTTCACTTGCTGTTTAAATTCACTGGTCTCCAATTGGCCTTTTGTGCATGATAAAGCCCCACCTGAGGGTGAGAGCAAAGTTGTAGAATACGCTTCAGTCAGCCCCACCCGGGGGCTGGGCCTGATAGAGCCCTCACACCCGACCTAGGGCAGGTCACAGTAGGACCCACCCGACGGCTCGTGGTGGTGAGGAGGAGGATTTCGGGACCGCGTGCCACCCAGCGGGTTCTGGAGCATTGTTTATGTGCCGGCTAGGTATCTGGTGTTTCTGCCCGTCTCGTTTGTCCTTACAACAACCCTGCGGAGGGCATGTTAGTTTGTTTTAAAATAGCATGCAGGCTTAGAGCCAGGAGGTGCCTGCGCCCAGCGCCATCTGCTACTGTAGCTGGGACAGCCCCCTTCCCCACGTCTTATTTCTTTGTCCCGTGCTGGTTCCCTGTCATAGCATGACCAGCTAACCTGGAGCTTACTGACTTAGACCTTTATGATCTCTTGGGTTGGGAAGTGGCTTGGCTGGGTGTTTCTGTGTGAGTCTCGTGGGCTTAGAGTCAAGATGCTGGTGGTGGCTGGGTCTTGTGTTCGGGGCAGATCCGGGCACAGTGCTGAGCTGCTGTCTGTTGTCCAGTGATACCCACATGGGCCTCATGGTAGTTGTAATAATTTTTCTCTCTTTTTTTGTGGAAAGCGTTCCTGTTGTCTACATCTTCCAGCTCGATGCCCGCAGACAGCAGCTGGGTTACAGACAGCAGCTGGCTTTTCAGCACAGAGTGTGGGACATTGCTTTCGAGGAGGGCCAGGGACTGTGGGTCCTGCAGGACTTCCGGGAAGCCCCCCTTGTGCTCTGCAGGCCTGTGGACGGCTGGTGGCAGGTGAGACGTGTTGGGTCCCTGCCGCCCCTAAGCCTGGGGTGGGGGTGGTGGGGGCCAACAGCTGTGCCACTTTTAGCTTGATCATGACTTGGTGCTGGGGGCTGCGTCCTTGGGGGGTGGTGGCTGGAGGACTTGTGCCGGGGGCTCAGGGAGCCGGGGCGCCCAGCCAGCTTATCTAATGTCATGATGCTTGCAGTGTTTCTTTGTGGGATAGTCTCCCTCATGGGCCTATTTTTTCTTGTGATTGTCCTGGTCACTTGTCTTTTTAGCAGAGAAACCAGCAGTTGGTGTCCTTGACGTTGGCAGGCTTAGCGTGGCCTTGTATCTGGGGCGTGGAATCAGGAGTAGAGAGGCATGTGGGCTGTGGGCTGAGCGAGCCTCTCCTCACCGGGTGACGTGCGAACCTTACCCCTTCTCTGAGCTGGCTGCCCTGTCTGTAAAGCGGGGCCGTCTCCTGCCTGTCCGGGATCTCCTGCGACACTGAGGGGAGGGGATCCGATAAAGCCCACCAGAGCACTGTGCGGATTGTCTCGTGCTTTACACGTGCTCACTTGACTGAGGGCTTTGGAGGTGCCCCTGAACCTTTTGGGTATTTTCGTCTAAAAAGTAGTGGTGAACAGAATGCCACTAGCTGGTACGTGTCCCCTGCCGGGCCCCTCAGACAAGGTAACGACGAGCCAGCGTGTGGGTCCCTGGCAACCCACACGTCGTGGGTCTTTGTCGTGACGTGATGTGGTGACTGCTGTGTCTGCCGCACCGGGACGGCTGGCCGGCTTTGCCTGGTGCTCCCGAGGGCCTGGCAGCCTGGACCATGCCTGGCAGGTCTGGGGAGCCTCTGCCGGCCGCACTGGGGCTGTGGTCCTGTGTCTTCCTGGTAAACGTTTTCCGTTTGTCTTCTCAGGCTGTTCCTGAAGATGCCGCCTTAAAGAAGGTCTCCGCCCATCTTCAGGGGAATTGGGCCATGCTGGAAGGTGAGAGTGTGAGCACGGCCTGCTTTTCGGGATGATGTCCAGAATTGGCCACGGACAGGGCCAGCTTACAGGATACCATGCACAGTAGGAAGCCACGTCTGTGGGCGAGAGTCCAGGATGTGTGGCATGTCCCTGTGTCCCTGTCCACAAGGCCGGCAGCTGGTCGGGGCACTGAGGAGCTGACCCACGCCCGGGCAGTCCGCGTCAGGATGGTTGAGCTTCATGGGGACCAGGGTCAGAGTTGGAGTACTGTCCACCTCTCTGCCGTCAGGGCTGTGTGTTGCAGGTCCCCTGGGAGGGGCCGGTAGTTGGTGGGCCTCCAGACGGAGTGGCAGGGCGACTCACAGGCCCCAATTATTGGCTCTGAGCAACCACAGGTGTATGTGGTTCCTGGCCACGAAGTCAGGTGTGGGGACAAACAGCGGACTGCCTGTGGGTCTCCGTGGCCCAGGGTGGGTCCCAGTAGGAACACCAGGCCGAGGGAAGAGGAGAGGCAGTAGTGGGAAGGCAGGACCCCCCCTGCCTTGCGGCGCTGCAGTCTGTGAGGGGGGTGGCCAGGCGATCAGAGCCACATGTCCTGGTCAGTGGAAGGGCCTGAGGTGAGCGCTGGGTGCTGCCCTCACTTAGTCCTCCTGTCTGAGAACGTCAGAATGAGGAGACCTCGCTCCGTTTGTTTTCTTTTTCCTTAAAAGATTTTACTTCTTTGAGAGAGTGAGCGAGTGCACGAGAGAGAGCGTGAGGGGGGAGGCAGAGGGAGAAGCAGGATCCCCGCTGAGCAGGGAGCCCAGCTCGGGGCTCGATCCCAGGACCCTGGGACCACGACCTGAGCCGAAGTCAGATGCTTAACCGACTGAGCCACCCAGGCGCCCCGACATCATTCCATTTCTCTTGGTGGAGGAAGGCAAATCTTTAGTTACACAGCCTCTAGCGACCCCGTGATGCTCTTCTTGGGCAGAGATTTGAAGCGGCTGTCAGAAGGATGACTGGTAACCCAGCATTGGGAGTCAGACGCTTTCATTTAAGTACACAAATTATTGCCCAGAAGACATCTTTCAAAAGTATTCCCCAAGGAGAAGTCAGAGTTCCTCGGAATTCAGGACATTCAAACATAAATTCCATTTCTGTTGACAACTAGCAGTGATCTAAATGTCTCATGGAAGGCATTCTTGAGGTGATCTGTTGGTTCTGGGTTCCGGGGTTAATTTCCATCCTTCCTTTTAGAGTGGAGGGACTAGGGCTCCGTCCTCCCCAGCACTGTGTGCATTTGCTTCAGCAACACTGTGGAACGGATCCGTGGCAGGACTGTGTCGGGGACACTGGCGAGCCTGCTCCCCGCCTGGCTCATGCCGTCCTCCCTGCCGGGGCCTGGGGCCAGCACGTCCTACTGTGGGTTGCCTGGCACGGCCAGCCCGGGGCGGGCTTAGCTTCCCTGAGCTTCTGCAGATAAAACCTGTTCACGGTGCAGGGGTGGGGAAGGTGCAGGGGGAGAGAGCATGGGGAAGGCAGGCCAGCTGAGCTTGAAAGTCACAGGAGGCGTAGGGAAGCTGGAGCGAGTGGGGAGGTCACCGTGCAGGGCACAGGCGGGCACATTGCCGACGGTCCCTGTGGAGTTTCTGGCCAGGGTGAGGTCGACCCTGTGGGGCTGGTCTGTGGTCATCGTGCCTCTGAACTCTTGACACTTAGGTCAGTCCGCATCTGTTACGTTGCTGTGTAACAAGTAACCTGCCGTCAGTGGGTGAAAACAGCACCACTTTTTATTTTGCTGTTTTTGTGGGTCCTGAGGCTTAGTGTCCCAGTGCTGTCCTGAGAGGACCACTTCCCTGGCGGCGAGGTCTGATTCCAGGTGCATGAGCAGTTGTTGGCAGCGTGCTGGTCCCTGTAGGCTGCTGGGCCGAGGGCCTCACTCCCTCGCTGGCTGTTGGCTGAAGGCCGCCCTCAGTCCCCAGCACAAGGGCCCCTGTGGGGCGACTCTCAGTGTGGGGGCAGCTCCACCAGATGAGCGTGCAAGCCACAGCCCTCGTGCCTTGTCTTCCAGCGGTGACCCGGCTTTGGTGTGTTGTGTTAGGAGCAATCCTAGGTCCGGCTGGCGCGACCACCAGGATGTGGGCCTCGCGGGGGCGCCTCGGAGCAGGCGGTGCAAGTCCACCACGAGCCCCGGCCAGTCCTGCCGCCCCAGGGCCTTGCAGGCACACGGGTCCCCGTCCCACCCAGTTTCTGTTCTTGTTCCTCCCGCGCAGGTGCGGCCGGCGTGGACGTGGGCTTCAGCGGTCTCTACAAGGCCACCTTTGACAACGTGACGGCCTACCTGAGGAAGAAGGAGGAGAGGCTGCAGAAGCGGCAGCAGAACCTGCCCCCTGGGCCCAATGGGCAGGCCAAGAAGATGAAGCCAGGGGAGGCGTCCCTGAGGTGCTCGTCCTAGCCACGCCGACTGTGCTCGCCCCCTCCCTGCCGAAGGCTCCCTTTGGGAAGCAGAAGGGGGATGTCGTTCCCGACCCACGCTTGGTGACAGTCCGGTCCGCACCAGCTCAGCACACACGTGGGCCGTCCCAGAGAACGGGTGGGTGTCCTGGGCTCTAGAACTTTCTGCCACTGCGCAGAGGCTCCCCTGCCTGGTGTCTCGGGCGCCCGCTGGCTGAACGGAAGTCATGCCGCGTGTGACTCAGCTAGAGATACTACAAGTGAGTAGTGCAAGTGCCTGGAAGCACTTTTTCTTCATATTGGAGGAAATCGGAACCCGCGGTGGCGGCTGTCGGTGTTGCACTGTTCCCAGAACGCTGGACGCGTTTTCCTCCGGCAAGATCCACATGCTGAACGTGTTTACGGCAGCGCGATAGACACGCTTTGTCCCCGGGTCTCCCTCTGGACGGTGTCCCGCGCT